>NC_139045.1:17648180-18248180 GCF_965140915.1 Aythya marila | reverse complement strand
GGGCTTTGCTTATGGCATATTCTAATAAAAATTCTATTTTTGGTCACCTTTGGAGGGAGAAAGGTTTAAAAGGTCATAGTGAGGGGAAAACTAGAGAAAGCAACAAGTCCCTTCATTGCTTTGTTGTTTGTGTTTTCCACCATTTCTGGCTGCATAGACTAGTTTCCTTAGACTGTGACCTGCAAAGCATTTAACTTTAAGCATATAAAGAAGGATTAATCACATGCTTAAAATTAACATGTTTTGGTTCCTTATTGAACCAAGCCCTATGTCCCTCTGATTGACTACACTGGATTAAAATGTAATTAATTTCATATTTCCTAAGATAGGTTGTGCAAATCAGGCTCCTCAAATTGTATTTTCTGATACCTGTTTTTTTAGCATGTTTGTCACTTTAAATACAGTAAGTGAGGAAGGAAATTAGCAGATGAGGCTGAATCAGTTAAAAAGAAACACAGTACGGGTTTATTGCCTTTGCTAGCTTATCATGAAGCTACTTGTAGAAAAGAATTTCTCATCCACAATGTATATTACCACATATGTTTATACATATTTTATAGTCACTGAATTTCTCTTCTGCTGTTTTACTTCAGTTTTCAAGACATGCAAGACAAACAGATACAAACAAGACATTGTTTGTAGAATGGAAAGTTTGATTGCTTTCCAAAGTTTTCTAACAGTTGACCTGAAATGTGTCAAAGCAACTTCCATCCCTTTTGTTTCTATCCAGCTGTCCCAATTGCCTAATTTCACCAGGTCCCCTAGTTGCCATGTCTTTGAAGTTTATTTGTTCTTTGTGATTTTTTTTTCCTTTCCAGTGATTAATCTAGCACTCGAACTGAGAGTGATTTTGCATTTGGCTGTAATTTATTCTAGCTAAGAATTTACATGCTCAGGAAGGAACATCATATTCTACAATTGAAGCATGTGGAGATCAATATGATCACATCTTTGGCATTGTGTACTGCAGCAGATAACTAATCACCATACTGCTCGATGCTCCTGCAGCGTAACTAACTGTAATGGGAACATGTTGTACACTGAATAGTGCGAGACCTTATGTGGCAAAAAGGTTTTACAGTCCAGATTTTGATATCTTGAAGATTTTAAATGTTACACATCCTTTCTAACAAATACAGTGTAATTTACCATTGGTATTTTTTCCATACAATCACAAGAAACCAAGTGATGATCATACCAAGTATCAAGCCAAAAGTCATTAATTTTTATTCCTTTTCATGTTTTTACAGTCATCAGCTTTGGCTTAAGGCAGTAATAAACATTGCTAAATGTCTTTTCAAAAACTCGATTGATCTGAGAGTTTTTTTATTTATTTTTTAAATGAAGGGGAATGGGTGATGGAGAAGTGGTAAAGAATATGTGCACCACCCACCAGGTGTTTTTTTTACATCAAAACTCAGGCTTTGATACATTTTCTTTTGAGGCATTCTGTTTATTTACAAGCCTAAGTAGGACACTAACAGGCAAACCCTTTTCTTCACAGCAATCTTCAGGCTTGGCACATGGATGACAAGGCAAATGTTCCCCAGGAACAGAACTTGCATTCAGCCCAATTCACAAGCTACAATAGCAAGTCTCAGGGCTGCAGGACAGCTGCCAGAATAGGGGGCTCTGAAATGGCCAATGCACTCAAGCAGTGCCTTGCCGTAACATCCCCCTCTCTACTGAATCTAAAGGGCTGCTGAAGAGCCACACTTTCTAACACATAACTTTTGAGATCCTGTCCAACCATATGAGGCCCCGGAAAGTTTTTCTTCCTGGCACTTGGAGCTATGCTAATCAGGAAATTTGGCACAGGGAGAGGAGCAGAAGGAGTCCCACTTCATAAAACAAACTAAGTGAACACCAGGGAAAACTTCCTAAGCAGGAAGGTCTCTGACTTGCAAAGAAAAGTTCAGATTTTTTTTTAAGCAGGTAATACAGGAAAGGAGAGGAAAAAATGCTGTGTATCAGTTCAAAACTCCGTGAAATATTCAGCTAGTATTTTGATGAGCACGTCGAAAAGGAGACTGTCACATTCTTCACTTTGCAATAGCAGTGGCTCATGTGGCTGTCCTATTACCTCGGTCATCTGATGCAGAATTCAAAGCCATTAATCTATCTTTAATAACTCCATAAAGGTTATTGACATTAGTGATTCACTACACGACCGATACCAGCACATTTAATGAAGAAGAGGAATTGTTTTAAGAAACAGACAGACTTTCATGATGGCTCATAACTCCTGTTTGACGTAGACATAAACATGCCACAAGCTCTAAGCTTTAAATTTTAAGACTTTCCTGCTTCTAAGGCCACGTCTACAGAGTGATGTGTAGAGATACCTGATCTAGCTTCAAATGCAGTTATTAGACAGCTTGACAAGACAAAAGTTCAAAGCCTAAATTCTTTGGTTGATCCTAAATCTTGAGGACGTGTAGTTGTTTTCTCTTTGGTTGTTTGCATCTCTGTCATTTCTGGAACCTAGATGGCAATATTTACAACTGAAATCACAAGTTCAACAGAAGCAAATATCGTAAGCACAGAATTTTTTCGAGCATAAATTACCCTTTAGTGTCAACAAACTTTCCATTATTCAACTGTAAGCTATGTGATTTATTCTTTTCAGACCTCATATGCAGACCAAAGCATAAAATACAGTGTCCTTAATGTGAAGAAGAAAAAACTTCCCCCACTCTGGTAGCAATGACGTTGTTTGTGAGCCTTTCAACAACAATCATTGCACTATTGGTCATGCGCCTTGAAAAGAAAGAGAGATTAGTGTTTGTCTTTGCCTTCCGAACACCCTTAAAAGCCAGTTTGGCACATATGCAGCTAATATCTGCTGTCGTTCATTTCTACAACATTTTGTTTTAATATCATGAACCACCACTGTGGAATCATCATTGCAACACATTTTTTACCATTTTTATAAGTCACAACTGTTTTGTGCAAAAGGTTAAGCCTGACACTTGTAGACACCTTATTTGTAAGAAGGGAAAACACACTGAAGACATTACCACCTCCTCTAATCCACTGACATTCCTGGGCCCCTCTTCTGTATCACCTTTCTTTTTCACACTCCTCTTTCTTCTTTTCAGTTCAGCTTTTGGAGAGAATAAAAAAGAAAATTTTCCATACTTGGACATTAACAAATCCTTCTTAACACCTCACACCTCTTCACTTTCCACTGCTGCTTTTTCCAGCTAAGCTAAATGTCAGTGGGAACTCCTCCCTCTCCTTACTGGATACGACTGCACTCTCACCAGATAGGCACTCTTACAGATATGCCTCACTGCACTCTTTTCTGATTGCTTTAAGAATAGTCCTTGGCTCAAATATGACTGATTGCCAACCGCTTTGAAACAATCAGTCATCGCCCCTGCCAAGCACTGTCTTCTCAGGGCCATTGTATTTCTTTGATCAAATGGTCACTCTAACCATCCCATTCTTCCTGCAGCCTTTCCTTATGGCCCCACTAACAAGGTGAACTGCACAGCAACTCCCAGAGCTATCTCTGTAACCTCACATTGTCTGCATTCCTGTTTCTTCACCTGACTTCAACAAATCTCTTTCTTTAAGCCTAGCTAGCTCCTAGCTGACAAATGAGCCCGATAAGCAAGCACATTGACAGACAGATTTTTTTCACAGTTTGATTTGCATTTTGGGGAAGAGAAAAACTAATCTCCTTTTGTCAAAGACCGCGTTTCCATTAAAGACATTTTCCAAGTCATCATACAGGGAGACAGTCCATTGGTGCTCGTCTACATATATGACACTCCAAAGGACAGAAAATAGAATAATACTTATTGCTTTTGTTACCTCTAATATACTCTGAGCCTCTGGAAAATGCGAAGCTATACTCTAAAATAAAGTAGGGGATATAGCACATATAGTCTAGGAAATGATTCAGGCCCAAGAGCAGACACTGGGCAGGAAGTGATCTAACATGCTCACATTTTAATTGCCCTGGCCGTTCCAGGCACCCAACCTGCCAGTTCAATATCGCACAGGACGTCCTGCTACTTCCTGACATCCTAAGACAGAAATTCTGTTTTGTGCTGGTGTCAGATTCCCTTTTGCTGGTTCCTTCTGCAGCTATAACTGACGTTTCTGACAGGCGCTGTTCTAGACTAATCTCTTGCGAAATCCATCTGTCTGTTCCCCAAAGAACACTAAGTGCTTCCTGCTGCCACTCAGGGGAAAACACGGGAAGAACAATTTCTTCTCTCCTCCTCAGCTACATCAGTGCTAAAATGATTGAAACTCTGTTTCTACTCATATATGCTTTCAGTTTCCTGCGTATCTGGGTAGATATTAAAATTCACAATACTCCCAACTCTTTCTTGTCTTTAGATCCATCTTTGTCTTTCTGTCTACATTAAATTTAGGTACTCAGACATCTTTAGACTCAAATAAAAGGAAAACCTTTATTAGTATCTCAGTCAACCGTACGTCTCCACTAATTTGGTCTTTGATCGTCTTTGGAGGAGGGATTCTTCCCTGAGTTTCCTAAAGTGTTTTGGAATGCCAACTGATATCAGTAACTGGAAAACAAATAATTAACTTCTTTGCTACATTACTGTTATTTCCATGGGGGTACCAGGAGGTCTGTGTTCAGCAGGGAAAGAGCCACATCCTTTTAGCACAAGCAAAATCCAGCAGCTAGACTCCTAGCTGCATCGCCTCCTTTTAAATCAATAACCTGTATGATTTTAGAGAGAGCATATTGCTCTTGAAATACAATGCTACCATCTAGCCCTCCCATTACCTTTCTCTCAGAGTAAAAGTAAACTATCAATTTCTTGACACCTGACTACTCTGAAGATGCACTGCTAACAGAGCTTGCTACACTGCACATCAGCTTCCTGCTCTGCAGTGCACAGAGCCATTGTTTCATACTTAGAAACCCAGGAGAAAGGTAATCCACCGAAATGTAGGTGGGTGCAATATAGCCAAAGAAGTTCAATGTAAACATGGATAGACAGAAATATTAAGCATCCTGAAAAAGCTGAGGTGAGATTCGCAAATCACACAGGACAATTTATTCATTTAAATACATTTTTATTATTATTATTTATGACATGCAAATTCCCATTGGTATCTGTAAAACTGATTTCATACAGAGTTTCTAGCTGTGGATCTGATTCCTAAAACATCAGCAGAGAAGGAAGCAAAAACAATCTAATGAGCTTTGGCACATCTGTGCCCTTCCTTTTTTTTTTTTTTCCTAACAAAGAAGTAGAAGGTCAGTCCTGCTTGAATAAGGAATGTAGAATAGCTCCAACTGCACCAAGACAGCATAAAAATGACCATCAGAAAACACTCAAGAGATGCATCTGAAAACTATAGTTATCTCGGCAGAACATTCTCCGTCTATTAAAACATACTTTATTGCCCCGCTTTTGAAACTACTATGCTACAGAGCACTGAGAGGTAACTTTGCTTCTATACTGAAAAAATTATGTATCTCCTCTTGCCCTGTGTGCCATTCTTTCCTCATACAGACCTCCATGGTGCCTACAAAGAAGAACACTTTAAAATATATAGTAGGTCAACTCATAGAATAGTTGATGGATGGCCTCTGTTATGACCTTAACTTTCTCTTAACTATCACTCAGGAAACAAAAGGTCCTAATAGGTCTCAAGCATTAGGTATTCTATTGCCCTCTGGGAACAGCTGTATTCAGATACAGATGAGTGACATGAATTGGGTCATCTTCATGTATTCACCCACTGCATTGCTCTACACGTGTAAAAATGCCACACGTCAGCTGACACATTCAGCTTGTCCTGCTCTGTGCCATGCTTTTGCACATTCCTACTGACAATCAGAGCATGCAAACAAAATGGCTCCCAAAAGATTTTTTTTTTAATAATCTTTGTCTGACAGCAATGAGACTGGTTAAATGAATGAAGTACGAGGATGGCAGCAACTTTACCAAAGATGAACAGATGTGTGCAATAATCACACTGCTATGAAGGGGGTTGTGTGAGCTGAAAATTGCTTAGGCTTGCATTTGTTCCCCTTTTGAGTTCATTTTTCAGTTTTGTGTGTAAATTAGCATAAAAACTCTAAGTTAAGCCCTCTGGAAAACCTAGCTATCACAATGCTTGACAAACCTTGACTGCGACATAGCACAGTTTATGCAAGCAGAGCAAAGCCCAGAATCATCTAAAAGTTACTTATTCCAGGGTCTCCTCAGAAACAGAGCTTTACTGTACCAGTGAAGACTAATTTCCATAAGAAGCATGGGTGAGATGAGTACTTTCAAGTGGTCCTTTTTCACAAGATGTCAGCTTGTGCACAACAGTGCACAGCAAAAATTTTCTCCTGCAAAAGACGTGAACAAAGGGAGCTTGGCTGCATACTCAAAGTAAAGCTTCTCCAATACCCTGTAATATAGAAGATACTCAGTTACAGAACAAAACATGTCTGTCCTAAAATGACTCCACTTTTGATTCCTTGGTGAACAACTCTGAGCTTGAAATGTATGCTAATGAAATATGTAAAGGTATCATGGATGTCCCGTTATCCAAAGAAGTACAGAATAAATGAATGCATGTTCTCAAAAGATGGGGCCAGTGCTTTCGGGCAGTCATACATTGAGCAAGTCCCCGTCAGGGGGCATTTGCAATTTCATATTTGATGATAGCCTGCAGTGTTTCATTAGTTCTGTTCACTTAATTATGTCTTGTCTAAATGATCATTTTAATTTTTTATAGACCCAGATCCTGTTCAAAGAAGGCAGTCATGCACTACTCGAGGCATACGGCTTTATAGCTCCAAGCAGCCGTTAAAAGGAGTGGAATCCCCCCAGACCTCAGGAGAGATTTCAGTGGGCACAAGCACAATGAAATGTTATCAATTTTGCATTACTTTTATGCAGAACAGGTGTCACATTGTAAAATACTCCTACAGGTGCTGAAAGGAGATAAACCATGGAGACAAGTACTTCATTTTAGAGCAATTGTGTTAGGCAGTATAGACACAGCTTTGCCTCAGCTTGTAGGTTTTTGTTTCTTTATTTTTTTCCCCTCCCCTCAGTGTTACTGGCAACTCCCTGGAGGAAAAAAAATATATATATATTTATTTTGGCGGGTTAACTCTTTCCCTATTTATTTATCTGGGTCTGTTATCTGTCAGCAAGAGTCCACAATTACAAAACATAACCCAACCAGAAGATACAGCTTAAGGAAATAGGGCTTTGCAATCATACCCTTCAAGTGCTCTCTATATCATTTTTTCCTCAATTGAAAACAGTTGGGTTGGGTTGGGAGTGTCAAGTTTTTACAACGTGCTCAAACAAAAATGAAGATCTCTCTGGTGGTTCACAAAACATTTTTCCCCCATAAGAGGATGAAAATTAAAATCTGAAGAGCCCAGATGCACAAGTCAAAATTCCAGTCCCACTAGGTGATCATCTTTTAACACTGATTTCAGCAAAGACAAAGTTTCACATGGAATTTATAAAGCTCCATCTTGTCCACCTTCCTCCATAATGCTTGCCATGGAACTTCTCAGAGGAATTCTTGCCACGATCATCATTCAGTCAAGTACCCATGGATTGCAAGGGCAAAGAAAGAAAATGGATGTTCAGTGAACCTCCATGGGGTACACAATTCAGAGATGTTAATAAGCCCAGCAGCGTTGAAAACACCACCAGATCTATTCCTCCACCATCCTCAACAACCAGTGCTCTCTCTGTGGACTGCAGCCACTCCTCTTGTGTCATTTGTCAGGAATGGGAGAACTGGTCTGTGCCAGTACTCCAGTGGGAAAGGAGCATTTGGCCAAAATCAGTGCCTGTCCTTTTTTAAGGAAAAAACACTTCCTCTTAATTTTAAAATAAATACTAAGCATTTTGTAGCTTTCTACTTTAATGCTTTTTGCTCCTGAGATGGACTTTAAAAGTCATTTGTATTCAGTTGCTTTTTGTAATGAGCATGCACAGTATAGTTAGCTTATTGCTATAACACCAAGTAATGGTATTTAACAAGTGTCATCATCTCTCTCTCCACATTGTACGTGTCAGAATATCCTAAGCTCACCTCTTCCTCTTGGGACAAGGCATGAAGGACCTCTTGATTAAAATAAATAAACAAAAATCTCTGGGTTTTGTTATTTTAAGAAAAGGCTGTGGGTGGGCAGAATTATTTGCACTTGGGTTTTGTTTGTTTGTTTTGTTCTTACAAGGTTTTGACATAAAACCTTGTCTCAGCTGGGAAAATCTAAGCTGGGGACTCTTTCACAACAAGAAAAAAATGAGTACTGAAGTAGTCCTCTAGTGTCTAAATAATATTGCCCCTAAATCTCTACTCTTCTGTTCAGACTCCTCTGCAAATAACCTTCCGTGTGTGCCTGCAATGAGTGAAAAGGTTGGTACGCTGCAGAAACACTACTTGTGAAGAACAGCTGTCATAGCCTTGCTCTCAAGTCATCCCTGGTTGCTTGACTTTCAGAAAGCATTACAAAAATCTTAGAACCAGCTTCAAACGTGCAGTTGCTGCACTGTACAGCTGACAATTCCTGCTCTGGCTCTTTTTTTTTACATTAAAGAACCAGAATAAAAAGTGTTGTGGTTGAAAGACAAAGAAAAACCCACACTGACACTTAGGTAGTTACATTTAGCAGCTTTTCAAGGCTTTGATCACCTGTCACCTGCCTGATTTATGGTTAAACAGTTCCAGCCAAAAGCAGGCCCTGGGAAGATATTATCCCTGCAAGAACAGCAAGGGGGATTGATCATAATGCAGTATCTTGACCTGTACCTCTGAAACCTCAAATCGTCTTCCTTAATACACTGAGAACCATAAAAATCTGTCCTGATTGTTTCTAAAGACTTTTAGCCAACTCAGATTTTTGTTTTACTAGGGTTGCCAGGATTTGGATATGCAGTGAGAGAAAAAGAATTACAAGTAAATACCAAAGAAAGCATTAGGAAAAAAAATTTAAGCATGGTATTACAAGCAGCCAAAGAGCTATGGAGATACAGAGCTACTAAAACTTGATGGAAAATGATCATAAGACTTAATTTTCAAGGCAGCAAGGGGTCAAGCTAATGCAGATAATAGGGAAAAAAACTGATCCAAAAGTACGCTGGTGTCAGTGGAAAGATTGATCGAGTTCCGAGGGCAAAGATGAGACCAGTGCACAGGTCAGGGAGTGGAGAAAGAGGCAAATTGCTGAAATGTCAGCTAAAGCATGAATTGGGATCTCATCAGCTATTCTGCAATAAGTGCCCCAGTGGAAAGTTTTTGCTCCCTGTAGCAATTGTAAAACAACTTGCCTGTCCTTCAACGGGGAGAAATTTACTTACATTTGCTACAGGTATATAAGAAAGGCATACAGACAGCTGCCACAATACAACTGATATGCTGCCAATTCACACCTAGTCTACCATATAATAATCTGTTTAAATAGCCACAGCCTTCCTTTGCAACATATGGTTCATCTTCACTATCACAAGCAAAGCAGAAAATTCTAACACAATATCAATAGCTGCCCTCAGACTTAGGATCGAAAAGAGGCTAGACAGGATAACCACTGTTTCAGTAGTTTGGAGCAAAATACATTGATTGAGAATCGAGTAAGATTTTTTACACAGTCAGTTCTGACTCTCATTTACCTTCCTACTGCTATCTGAAAGTCTTTTTCCCCTTTCCTCCCTGATAACCCGGCTTGGAATATTCAGCATGCTCCAGCCAACCAGCAGGGAAGAGTGGCCAGCCAGGGGCTGGAGAAGAACATCACTCTCCTCCACCTTGGACAGCTTTGCAAAGGGTCCTGCCATGAATTCAGCTGTAGCCGGGCCAGTAGTGTTCAGAAATTCCTTTAGCAAGTACCGTTATTTTTCTTCTTGTTTTTTTCACACAAACAGTGTCACAGATATGGCTCCCAGTACAACTCAATTTGAGGCATCAGAAGCACCACTCACAACGTATTTGTTCCCAAACTGCTTAGGAATAAAAGTACTTAAACTACACTCACATGTAAGTATACAGTACCACTCTCAACCCCTGAAAATCAGGGAAAGTTCCCACTATGTAGTGATAAGGCTAGGTGGTTGTATTTTATATAATGATCGATCACATCAGTGACAGGAGAAATCTGGAATCTTACTTTAATTGTAACTCATGAAAGTGATGTAAGTCACATCCAGGGAATAATAAACAGATTTTAAGGTTCAGATCAATATGCCATGCTAGTCCTGGACACTCAGCAGATTACTTCAATTTACCAGATAGTTTTAACCAAGACAAATAGGAAAGTTCAAATTAAATTCTCAAAACTGATAGAGAAGAAGTAATTCTCTCTTTACCCCTGATATGAACATCTGAGGTATCAGCACTAGCACTTATCAGCAAAACAGCAAACTCAGATCAGCAAAAGTCTAGTACCCTTCCTGTGCAGATGCTGCTATTCCAGAAGTTATTTCCCTGGACTATGGGATGAAAAAATAAATAAGGAAATGTGACCACTCTTACAGAGAACCACAGCCCCCCCTCGCACAATGTCAAAAGACTCTTCATCACAGCAAATTCTCATGTCACACTTTTTTTTTTTTTTTGAAGATATTTCAATATTTCTGCATTTGAATTATATATATATATGCAATCCCACCAAACTATTGGATTACTAAAAATCAATTTACTATGGGATTACTTAAATACCAAACTACGTATCCAGTGACTGACTACACATAGTGTGTGTGATGTCCTGACTTGAGTGAGCTCAGCTCAAAAGGCACCTGCACAAAGCTTTTCAAAGCAACTGCAATAAATTTTACTGGATGTGGCAAACCTTATAAAAATTAAATAATGTCATGCTTTATAAGCATTTCATTCAATGTGACTAAACACATGGATAGCATTGAGGATGATATTTAACTTTTTCCATGTGCAGATTTAATACCACACAAAAATTTGAGTCCCCTATTGCTAATTTTCCACCATGTGGTAACTATTTAGCTGTTTTTTAAAAGTTACTGAATTACAGAGTTGAATTACAGAGCACAGCAACTACCAGTGGGCGTTGGGTGTAAGCATGTCCCTCTGGCTTAGCACGGGGTCACATATACTGGCATTAAATCACAACAGTATTCCTACGGCTGTACTGGTCAGGTTCACACAGGAATGAATGTGCTGGTTTCCAAAATCACGTGCTTAGGTACTTCTAAAAATAGAGAATATTAATGTCAGATTTGATTGATGTGACTCCATCAGGTTCCTGTCATTTCAGCACACCTGTGACAATGACATACTGCACAGACATACATACAGTGCTGGTGGAAAGCCCCGTTAGCCTACATACCTCAATTAAATCAGGTTAGACTCATTTATACAGCTGTGCAAGTCCAGATGTAAACTGAGAAGTGTCCACAAAAGTTGCGGTTAGAAGCATTCACAACACTGAAATCATGGAAAAAGTATGTTTTTCAGCTTCTCTCACAGGTTAGTTTATAACCTTAATCTCTCAGTTTGGAGAAAGAAGCACTTCTACAGACACACGGCAAGCCACCAGAGGATAAAGAAAAGCAACGATCACAAACACCAGCGCTTTATTCCTTCACTATCAGTGGCAATGGTCATTTCTAGTGAGTGAGTTCAAGATGATAAACTTCTTTTGCCAAGTACACAATCTTTGAAGATTTTTTTCTCTAGATTATGTACTAATGTACCATGTGAACATGTTCCTTGTAAAAGCAACAAAAGATCCACCAAAGCTTATGGACCCCAAAATTGTCTACACGTACACTGCATTACTACAAGCTTCACAGAGCATTACAGCAACTCTTGTAAACTAATTTAGGAAAAATGAATTTACAGGGTTTATTGTTTTCCTTAGTGTATCACTGGTTTAGTTTGAGATAACACTCCCCAAAACACAACAGATCATAATAGTAGTGGTACTGGTAAGAACGAACCAAACAAAGCCAAATTCCTAGCCTTGTGAGCATGAGGATATTCTTTCCAAATGAGTCAGTGGTAACTAATGCAGCTTTCGCCAGGTTTCATTAATTCTCCACTACTCATTTTCTTGCAGTATTGAGGGAAGAGAAAGTCTCTCTCACAGTTTCTCCTTACTAATGTTTGTAAATCACACACACAGTAGAAGACTGAGTGAAGGGCTAAGAATTTGTCACAGTTATCTGCCATCATTCTCTCTCTGGACATGCCACAGAATCAGGGCACATACAGCAAAACCTACATAAGGTGGTTCCAGCATATCTGCCAAAAGTCCCTGTATGATTAATAGGAATAGCACAAGACAGGAATGGAAAGAAGCAGATTCTTCTAGAGAAAATGACAACCAAGGTGAAAGACGGTAGAATTTCAACGAAGAAATGAAGAAATTAGGTATGGGGGGATAACCTGTGTCCTAAGCTGGTACTCTGACCCTTGAACCGTGTCTCTGGCCTTGTATCAGTAACTCCCCATGCTCATTTTGTCAGGGAGCATTACATATATTCACAGCCATTTGGCATGCTTTTCCCAAACATCTTGAGTTTTTATTGCACTTACATTTCATTGTATTTTAGCATAGCATTTTTGTTCACAAAAGAAACCTTGTAACAATCAAATTGTATGTAAACTATCAGAAGATTCAGACAGCATCAGTCTGGTCTTCCTCCTTTTCTGTGCTTGATATCAGACAAGCTGTACTTTCCCAGGCTAATCATTTTTTGGCATGAGGCGAATCCAGCAAACCGTAGCATTTTTTAAATATTAATTAGATATTACAACTACAACTGTGTCAACAATCAGCAGTCCTTACTCTTCTTTTGTTAATAATGCCAAGCTCCCAGGGGCTCATTAACAATCCTCATCTAGACAATCATTTAAGCATCATGCCTGATGAACGGGACATGGGTCAGTGAATTAGCAAGCAGGCTTTCACTGAGACATCAATCCACAGCTATGGCATGGCTTGTCAGGCCAAATCCAAAATGAACGTACACGGAATCTCCAATTGCTTCTTGCTCAAAAAGCAAGTGCTTTCATCTGCTGTTTCCACTACGGGCAGTAGATCCTCTGCTCTGCTCCTGCCTCTACTGTTTCAAAATTTCTCAAAATACAGAAAGCAGATTACATATTGTGCATGAGAAGCAGTTTCTGTAGACAGAGGTTTATTTTTCAACACGCACAGAAGATTGTTTGTAATAGGTCTTATATGACAAGAAAGGTTGAAAACCTTAAAATAGCTATTACAAAAGCAGAAAACTTCTATATGTTACTTGCATTATAATATGAAAGCAGTTCATTAGTACCTAAAGAATGACATCTCCACAGGAGGTTAATACCATTCTCCTTCTGCTGTTGGCATGATAATCTTTCCCAGGACATCAAAGCTCCTCCCAGCATCCTATGGAGGACAAAGCCTGTAGGTGAAGGGAACTGAGTGTTTCTACATCATTCTGCCATTTCCTTTGTTTGGGCATGTAAAAAATATTGCTGTAGAAAGCTACATAATAAATCTATCATTAGTTATACTATACTCTATATAGAATATCTCTTTAGTCGGGTGGAGACCAAGAGGCCAGAAGTACAGATTTGTGTGCACCTATCACCTCAGAACAACAGCAAAAACTATAGTGTATTATTATGTATTTCCTATGGAAAAGAACATTGTAATTTGGTAAAAACAACAACAACCAGTGCTCATCTCGGAGATCAGATTAGACTGCAGACACCATGGCACCTAACCCAGAGAAACTAATGTCTCTCCTGCAACTTTATGAAGATGTCTTGTTTTCTGCATCCTGTATGTAAATACTTGTCAGTTCAACTAATACTGTAAAGTTGTTTTCTTCATAACTGAGAAGGCAGGCACCTATTCTCCATCTCAATTGCTGTCTCTTACAGAACATATTGATGGCAAGGGGGTTAGAGATTTTGAGCTCCAGGAGATATAACTTACAGGAACTGCAATGAGACTGTAAGACAGTGAAAAAATGCTGAAGGAGCCAACTTATCTCCGTGTGAGAATAGGTCTTCTGTCTCTCCATGCACATTACACCAGCAGGAGAAATATTTATTCCTGGGAGAAGGAGGAGGCAGAAGCAGAAGCACCTGCGATCAGGTGTAGTGCAGACAACAGATGCTTGCAAGCTACAAAAGATCGCTACAATGCAGCAGGAGCAGCCAGCCAGGGCCTTTGGTACCCTTGCCATCTAGTACTGAGCCAAATGTCCAACCATGCTGAGGAAAACATTCGCTGGAACCAAAATCAGACAGATCCAGTGCAAAGGTGAAAAGATGGTGCAGCATCTTCACAGTGCCACTGTGCTACTTACACTCCTGTGGTTTTATTTCATCTGTTTGAGCTGTTATTTTCCTCACCAAACATCTGTTTGTCATCTCTGCCTCTGCTTATGGATTCGCACTGGTATAGTGATGATATGGGAGCACTCAGAGTGAAATTAGATACTCAGCTCCTGAACATCCTTCTTAAATCATTTCCTGGCATTACTGGATGAGCTGCCTACAATACAGATCTAATGGCAAAAGCAGCTACTGCTTTCTGTTTTATGTTGCTCTGATACTTGTCAGGGAAGAGAGCGAGCAGGCACTCATAGCTGCTGGTAACTACGTTAAAAAACCTGCTGCAGAAAAAAGATTAACCACAGTTATCAGAAGTACAATGACAAGAACCCCGTATCTATACACATGCGCATCAATAGACAGAATGGAAGTTTAACCTAAATCTGAAACTTTCTTCACTTTCTCTTCACGGTCTTAGAATCCATTTTAGCTTTTGCAATTTTTTTTTTCCACGGGGATGATTCCAAAAATAAATCTGCCCCCAATGCCCAACAAAATAGCCTTGCTCTAGAGAAAGCTACAGCCCATCTGGCCAGGCACAGGGTGGTGGATAATCTCTGCAGCTCTGCTGCTGAACTTGTTAGCAAAAATAACACCGAGCCCATTTCTATTAGCTCCCATCCAAATGCAAACCTTAATCTTCAGCAGAATTTTTTCCACAGAAAGGAAAAATACTCCCTTCTATGTATACTCCCAGACCTATCTGTGGTTTGAGACAAACAGAAGAGAAAAGTGGGGGATAGGGAAAAGTACAGCAAAAGGGAAGGAGGCAGCATAGAAGGAAAAAAATGAAAACAAGGAGAGATTATAACTATGGGAACAATTGGTCTTGTTAACAACTGTTGACAGATAACAGCTTTGGACTTGTTTAAAGTGTCAGAGATGAGAAATCTAGATGTTTGCATTGTTTTGGGGGAGAAAAAAACAGTACAGAGAAGTGTTTAAATGTCCCTGACATATAAAACTAAACTCTGCAGTTTAAAGACAGATTGCTTTGATTCCTAGTGGCATTACCCTGCCACTTCTAAAGATCAGAGGGGCTTGTGAAGCTGTGCGATTGCTGGCATATTCACTACACATGAAGACTGACTATAAAACAAAAATAAATATGAACATTGCATTTCTGACTCTAACAGGCATACTGCCTCTGTCCCTTTTCAGATGGACTAAAGCCTCAGAACAGGAAAATATCAATAAAAAGCTGAGCTCTCTCATAATTCTTATCTGATTTTTTTTCCCTACACACTGCTGCATTGCTCCTCTGTCACCCGCTCATGTATTGTCAGTCCTTACGCACCCATAAAGTAGTGGGAATAAACAAGTGAGAAGAATAACAAAATACAGGAGACAGCACAAATCAGTCAGGAAGAAGCCAAGAAGCCAAGGGTGAAAATTGCTTTGAAAACTATAAATACTACAGGGAAATAGAAGTAGTTCATGGATTTTTTTTCCCTTCTGCAATATCCTATTACCCTCTTCATTGAAAATGGATCCTATGTAACATTTTTATCTACTATATCACTGCAGTTTTACCAGCAAATTTTGCTATTTATAACATATATTGCTCACAGAGTAGATTACCATTATTGAGACATGGGCCCCATACAGAGCAAACTGAAATGGATTCCGGTGTTTATCTTCACTTTACAGAAAAAGAAGCATCTCTACAACGATGGAAGTCACTTCCCTACTGCACAACTAGGCAGATGGCCTCTTTAAAACTGAACAGCTCTTCAATGTTAAGAAAATGAAGCTTTACATTATGGTCAAAGTTACAAGGTCGCCGTGACATTTAAGAAGCTCTACCTCACACTGGACCCATAAATAAACAGGTGACCTTCTCTCTCAGTGCTTTCAGTTTTCAAGTCTCATCTATTGATGTAGACTCAGAAAATCAAATTTCAATGGTGAAGTGGAACTGGACAAAAAAAAAGTATAAGTATGCATACAGATCATAAAAGGATGCATCAAGAACAAAGTGTTTTGTCCATTTTGTATATGGCATTCCTAAAATTTGCAAGAATTTACTAACTTTCAAAACATTCCTAACCCAGATGAAAGAAAAAAAAAGAAAAAAAAAAAAAGTTGTTTTAACAAGCACTAGCAGGGCTGAACTTTCAAGAACCTGTACAAATTATGGAAGACACGAAGGCACCTTCACTGCCATAGCATGTCCTATTTCAGACACATCCTTCTGCTAAAACAGAACACGTCTGGCTGAGAATCCTCCTTTATCCCTCTAAGAGGGTACTCAGGAACGTAACAGTGCCTCAGGAGTAAATAAAAAAATAAGCCAGCTCTCTAGTTTCTACACATCTGAATGTTGATATGTACTATGCTATAAGTACAAATATTAAAAATTACACTGCTATAGGAATAAGTGTTTGAATAATTACAGAAATATTTTTCAATCAAGTGTGACTGTATGCACACGCGATACACGCGGTATTCTCTCCTTTCCTATTAGGCAGACCTTCTTCCATCTTGCTTTTCACAGTTGGTGCCCTAGACACTTTCCGTCCTGTTTCAATAACAGCCTCCCAGAAAACAATTCCAAGTTGTTCAGGAATTACAATAGACCTCCCTTCTAATCTTTTTTTTTTTTAAACTGAGAATTTGTTTGAAACAATTTTTGACACACAAAAAAGAAGTTGTTTAGGTGAAGACAGTTAAGATTTTGGTGCTGCAGTATTCTTAATATTTCTAATTTCTAGCAAAAGTCCTTGGACATGTTCTGAGTGCAATAAATGCTACAGATGGCTTCATCTCCTCTCTGCATGCAAGCACATCCTTATTTAAACTATAGCTACTATTGATGTGTTCACAGAAAAGAAAGCTCTCTAAGGGCTCCACTTGTATGCAGCAGCAACACCAGTCCCCCTTACAATTTCCACTTCTCTAAAAACACCCAGTAGAAGCACTGGACATTCAGTCATTATCTCCCGGTATACTTCAAGCAGTAGATCTCATCCTGCTCTTTGCCCTTTTCCATTTAGCTACATCTTTAGCAGATATTTTTTTCTTCTCCAAGTCAAGCACAGCTTGGAAAGGAGTTAGTCACAGAAAAGGACCCTTTTGCTCTGGATACAGTAAATAAAACTGTTTCCCCCTCGGCGCTTCTCATGTGCAATCTTCGACTGGTAAAGAGTTGGTATCAAACCATCCCCTGCATACATTTCCTGGATGTGGATGTATGCATGGACTGACAGGCACGTACGCGCTGCTGCACTGCACATCTAAAAGCAGAGCCTCAAGCTGAACATCACAACTTGCCTTTTGTTTTCTTCCCGAGTCAAGCAGCAAATTACACCTAAGAAAAAAATAGCAGGGTGTAGCAGTAGGCAGCTGTGAAAATGAATGATTCGGCAGCAATTGCTACTTTAGCTCGGTTTCTCAAGTGCTGCTTTTAAGAGATCTTTGAAAGACTTGGATAGGCTGAATAGCCTTTCTCTGATCGCAGGGGATGAAGCTCAGTCTCCTTTGCACAACCCTGGAGCAGCAGAATTTTTTCCAGGTACTAAAAGGAGATGTGGAGCAGTGGGGATAAAGGGGAGAAGGCCTTCACAGGCACAGACAGCTAGCGGTGAGCTTTAACCACAACTCTGCCCTTTACACAGATGCTGTTCCTTCTCTGACAGAGAAACAGATCATGAGCAAATGATCAAATTACCACAAGGCAAACTGGTGTGCAAACAAAGTGAATGACAAAGCTCTACAGTAGCACTCCATTATTAACACGGTCATATCCCAAGGTCCAGGCTGTACAGATGATGCCCTGGTGAAAAAATGAGGTTGCCTTACACAAACTACCAGGCACAACCCTAACAGCTCATCTGTGTGCCCTCTTTGTTTTCAGAGACACTCGGCTGCACAAGTACAGAGTCCACAGCCCTCCTGTGCCCTATTTCACCGCCTGCGCAGCTTCCTCAAATGGCTTAATTACAGGCCCCTGGGAAATTTTCACATCGATTAACTGAAATTGTTCTACAAAAGTAAACAATGGACAAAATCCTGTTTGTATTATTCAAACAGTTTAGAATACTTGTTACTGAACGAGCGGTGAGAGTGTATTTTGCAGGCCCTTCTGTGTCTGATGCACATCAGCCACATCCAAGGACATCGATACAGGCCCCGGTCGCAGAATTGTAGCTTGGTGATCAAGATGCAGCAATTCATGCGTTTAGCTCTGAAAAGCCTTTTATCAATTCCTGCCTGTTGGCCCAGAGCTGATTACCAAGCATAGCAAGCAGTATTTGGCCCACAGCACGCTCCATTTTGAAGCACACAGCTGGAATCGCCAGCCTAAGCAAGTGTTGGCAATGTTTAACTCTGACAGGGCTGCTCTGCTACATATGCTATGGGACTGTCCAAATCCCTGGCAGAAAATAAAGTGCCAGTGTTTAAGTAACCAAAGATTTAGAAATTCCGCATTTGTTTATTTTAGAAGCTCTAACTGTGCTCCCAAGGATAGCCACAGCACTGAAGGAAGGTTGTTCTGAGGATAATTCATTGCCAAAAGAGAAACCCTTATCAAATAGAAAATCAACAAGAGACAATTTCTCAGATTCATTGCAAGAATTAGCTCTGAACTGAAATATTTAGTCTTTAAACGAAATCTCATTCCTTCCAGAGTCCTGGACCACTTTTATTAAAGACTGAACCTTCCTCACTTTATCACACAAGTATCTGCTGGCAGTGGTTGTAAATCAGGAACTCAGAAGAAAAGCTGAATCTTTATCATGTTTACTGTGTCTTGCTCATCTCCATTTGTTTAAATCACCTCCTGTAACAGATTTGCTGAAATTGGTCCAGGAATACTGAAGTGTAGCAAATTTATGTGTGTTTGACAAAGTTGGCTGCAACTAGATGAAAGTTATGAACAACAACAACAAAAAATAAATAAAACCTCTTCCTTTGTATTCATCTTTCACATGCTCACATAAACATCTGCCCTCTTTTCTGCACCTTATGACACTCTAGAATACAAGAAAGCTACGACTGAACTAGCAGACAAATGAAAGGCACCAACATTAAAAAAGATGAAAAAATCTGAAGTAAATCTTCAATTTCTAAAGCAATACCCACAGCTTCATTTACTATGCTTCTCAGAGCAATGCATCCTTTCACTCTATATTGTCTAAGTACATAGTACGTACCTCAGAAAACTTTTTTGTCCTTTTTTGCTAAAGTGTTTTGTACAGTGCTGGCTTTTGACTATTAATAACAGCCTGTAACTAATGTCGACCTGAATGCAAGTCCCGAAAAAATTGACTTGGAAATGTATGCTCTATTTGCTCAACTTCCGATGAGTACAAATATTCAATCTTTGAAAGTGATTTATTTCTAAACGTCCATTCTTCCCCATTTAATTTTCTGACAGAAATTACCCGTAGGTTAGCAGAAAAGCAAAGTAGCAGTAGTCAGCTGCAGAATTTGTATTGTAAATGCAATTCCAAAGACAACCCTTTGCACAAGCTCCTTTTCCATTTTTTCTACGGCTTTCTTTTCCTGTCTTTAATTGCTTTCAGCAACATTCCAAAATAATTCATTTTTCCTCAATTTATTTTTAAGACTTAGGCAGCCACTGAAGAAAAAAAAAAAATGCAAACAATGTTCCTTGTCTAGTCCAGTACTCATGCTCATGAAACATGATATGACTGTAGGTTAAAACTGTACGGAATATGTATTTCTAGCTCCTCTTGCATGGGACCAAAGCACCAAATCATCAAAAGTCTTACCCCGTTTTCGTACTTCTCAGCTACCATAGCTTCATTTTCCAGTCTCCTCATTTCTCACTACATTTCTTCACGACTCTTGATGGATCTCCTGGTCAATCTATTCATAACAGTTATCCCTGTCTTTAATTGCTCTTGTCCCTACGTGTTTCCCTATAGGGTGCATAGCATCCTACTTGTCATGAACTACTCTCAGCTGTTACATCCAAAACTGCATTATCTCCTTACCTCCAAAACTGAGGGAACTTCTGTTTTGACATTATAAGGTCTGTTTCAGCCTTCTGTCCTCCCACTGAAATCAGAAGCACAAATCCCACCACTTTTTTTCCTGTTAAGTTCCACAAGGTGCCTCTTAACACAAGAGGAGCCATGCTGCTTTCCCAAGAGCTTCGAGTCTTTGCCTATGACACTGTAAGCTCACTTCTTAAAAGTGAAAAGAACAATTCAGTTACTAGAGATATAGTATGAAATGGTTTTCCCATCCTCTCAAGCTTGAGGATGTCAGAGTTATCACCGTCCCTGAATTAGAATGGAATTTTTAAAATTGCAAAAACTTAATCGCATGAAAATCTGAAAGAGAATTGTTTCAGGCTAAATTAACTACAGTGCTTTGATCAAAAGTACTTTGATTTTTTTTTAAACAAAGGTAGAAATTTTTCTAATTCTAAAGACCCCAACTTCCATAAAAGCTCCTTTTCTCCTGATCCTACAAAAGAGGCAGTATAGTGCCAATCACTTTCCTAGAACTAGCAAAACCGATTAGTATATTGCTGAGTAGCTATGAGACATCTCTGCTAGCAAGTGATATCTGAAGTCCACTTTTTGTGCATTTTCACTCCAATTGCATTCTATCATCATCAATATAATGCATCATCTGTTCCCAGATGCACTGAATCCATCAAAAACCAAACCAAAAAAAAAAAAAAAAGCACCACTGTCAAAATATTCTCTTTCAGCAGCCTTTACTTCTACAGAAGTCCTTTCGTCTCTAGCAATCTAAGTTTTTAGTCAGAAGATATGGCATATTCCTCACCTCTGAAAAGCTGCATCCCATCTATCAGGGAGCACTGTG
Organism: Aythya marila; assembly: GCF_965140915.1. NCBI lineage: Eukaryota > Metazoa > Chordata > Aves > Anseriformes > Anatidae > Aythya > Aythya marila. Next base: position 18,227,048 of record NC_139045.1, on the reverse strand, counting down.
GTCCTCTGATATGGTCTGCAGTAGTTTCAAAATAGAGATTTAAATTGGGATCAGTTCCCAGAAAAGTAGGGAAAAAAAGCTAATATTAATTTTCCTTCCTGGGACTAGAAGTTTCGCTCGAAATTAAAGCTCAGATTGTAATGACTCCTAAGGCTGGAAATTTCAGAAAAATAACAAACATGTCACAGTTAGAAACGCTACCTCAGCCTAAAAAAACCTTTCTGCCTCACCTCATCTCCCTGAGCACATGGGTGGCCTGGGGCTGCCTGAAGAGATCAAGGGCTGACCCAGAGTGTGCGCTGACACAATCATCCTATTAGGGGCTGAAGATAAAAGTATAATACTAGGAACTGATGACAGAATTTGCTCTAATCACTTCCACCTACCTTGATAAAAGAGCAAAGGAAATGCCTCTGTCTTAACTATTCAGCTTGGAGAAAACAGATTTGCTATGTTAAAAAAAAAAAAAATCCAAAATAATGCTTTAAAACATCTGTTAAAAGCCTTACACATGTCTATGTACGTCTCCAGTTCTTTCACCTGAAGGTCAGAGACAGAAGTAGCCAGTGATTTCTGTTTGCTTGGTACCTAAGCACAGGAAAAATGTGAAAGATAAAAATGGTACTTGAACTCTGTAGTTCAGGTTCACAAATCATTCTGAAAAATAAACTGTTACCCAAACATTTCAGTTTATTCCTGTGACTGAAAAAACAGATGTGCCATAAGATAGCCGAAAGCTCAGAGAGCTTTTGGGGGTAATCCTCCTGAGAATACCAGTTATTCCCTTTAACTCCGAAGTTGTGTACTTTACGCTGCTGCATGCAGAGCAATTTTTAAACAAGAGTTTACTTAAAATAGATAAGAGACCAAAGACGTGTTTCAAACTGTTCGGATTCATAAGCATGATAACTGACTTACTAAACAGTGTTTATCAAAATGAAGGTGTGAAATCCTCACTGTTTGCCTGTATTAGTTTTAGATGACTTGTAATACCAACTCTCTTCAAACTACGAATTTCGAGGAGGAAAACAGAACTTCTTTCAATCTGCAATATGCTTGGGAAAATGTGTTCCAGACCGTGCTTGTGTGAATGCTTGCAGTCATCTCAGCTTTTCCCCCATCTCAAAGGCAATTTACCAGGAGGGGTATGGAACTTCATTTGCAAGCTAACAGCATTGCAATGAAGAGGATTCAAGTCCTTCATTTTAATATTATTGGTACACATTTAAGTGCCACACACTCTTACAGTACCACATAGAGAGATGATCTCAGACCAGAAGAGACTACAAATTGTGAACCTATTTCTGCCAGCTTTACATAAAATAGCTCATCGTAACTACTCCCTATGTACAAGCAAACCAACAAAACAAATTCCCCTATAATTAGTGAATTTGAGCAGGAAAGAAAAGAATGGAGAAGAATTAATGCCAAAAGTGATTTGTAGAAATAAGGGCCAGGGAGAGTATTTTGTTGTCTTTCTTTTTCTACTAATGTTTTGTGAATTGCATTATTAACATCTTTTGCTTGAGCTACTCTGGTTTGGTGTATTTCCTTTGATGTCAAAGGGTCTATTTCAATTTATGACAGATTCTCTTCTACCATCACATTTTCAAGTGCAAGTGTCAGAGCTTCATTACCAGTATGGAAATTAGGAAAGGATGGCAAAGTGTAAGACAGCAGACCATATTAACAGCTTATTATTTTAATTCTTGGTTTTCACATTGGTAGCACCAACAATACTGAGAACTCTTGAAAGGATGCTTATGTACTTCAGTTGTCTTTATTTTATTTTCAGGCTCTTATTCCTGGAACTGGACAGAGCCCCAGCCAGCCAGCTTCCAAACAGCCCTGCTGTCAACCAAAGCTAAGCCCATCAGCAAAACTGTAGAAAAGAGGGAGTAAAACTATGGCTGGGGGGCAGTCTGGTAGCTCGCCCAGGCCACCCCACCACAGGTCCTTAAGTACTTTTACAGACTGGCTTTTTTGGGATAATTCACCATTGCAGATCTTTCTTTTCCTATTGAGCAGTAGCAATTAACACCTCAGAATGGCACATCCTGTATATTCCTTGACCACGCCACATTCTTCTGTTTGTTAGATGCTTTGAATTGAAACGTACTCATCACTTACCTTGGATTACATCATTTGACAAATATTTTTTCCCACGCAGTTTTGCCTACAATTACACGTTACATGCAATTGCATCATCAACCATCTTTGTAACATTTACTACTTACTTTCAGGGGACAAAATATTCAGTGAGCATCTGAAATTTCATCCAAATCTTTTAGTAATTGAATACAGATGATCTATGGATTTACACTACTTTTTTTCATTTGCATCAAAAAATTTAGAATCTGTTTTATTTGTACCAAATCCTCATCCCAAGCGTTTATGACTTGGTTATAACCAGGAGGCAAAACCAGAAAATCTTCTCATTGTCTATCCAAAATGCATTATGCAGTAAAACATGCCTTTTTAAATAACAGCTACCACAGCTGAGACAATGAAAGTTTTTGCCATACCTATTTTCCACCTTTTAAATAAGTCAAATGTTATATCCATACCTATTTTCCACCTTTTAAATAAGTCAAATGTTATACCATAGAGCCAAAATCAAAATGATAGAGTTGATTAAATGCTGAAAAGAATAAAACAAGCAAGTAGTGCCCCAAAGCCTACCTGTCTGCTCATACTGTTTTAGAGAACAAAGTGAGGTATGTCAAAATTTCCATCACAATCATTTATGTGAATACAAATGGGACAGAGCTTTACTCTGAGTCATTAAATCCATTTCCTTACTGTTATGGTGTACCAGGTCTGCCTGGGCTGGAGTTAACTTTCCCCACAGCAGCTCATGCTGTGTTATGCTCTGCACACGTGGCTAGAACAGCATTGGTGTCACACCAGTGTTTTGGCTATTGCTGAGGAGTGCTGGAACAGCATCTGGACTCCCCAAAGCCCCCTAGAGCCAGCAGATTGGGGTGGGCAACACACAGGGAAGGGATATCACCAGGGCAGCTGACCCTAACCAACCAAGGGGATGTTCCATACCATGTGGTCTCACACTCAGCAATAAAAGGTGGGGAAGGGGAAGGAGAGGGGGGTTCTCATTATGAAAATGTCTGTCCTCCCAAACAACCACTGTGTGTATTGAGGCCCTGCTTCCTGGGACGCAGCTGAACATGGCTCATTAATGGGAAATAGAGAATAATTGTTTTTCTTCCCTTTTTGCTTCCATGCAGACTTTGCTCATTTTTATTTCCTCCTCTTTCTTTTCCTTTTAAGGAAATCATCCTTACTTCAACCCGTGAGCCTTTTTTCATTCCAGCATACTGTCTTCTCCCCCTCTTCTTCTGAGAAGGAGGAGTGAGAACACTGTTGTGGTGAAGTTTGGCTGCCAGGCAGGGTAAAACCACCACACTCAGGTGCCCAACCCAGCAAGGCCTTCTAGGAACTTGTCAAGCTCCATCCTAAAAGCAGCTAGCTGTTCTAATTTCCACTTGCATTTATTTCTGCCCACTACCTATTATCACAAGCTATTCTAAAAATAACCTTACCTTACAGAATTCTTCTTTTCTGCTTACCTCCTAATATATTCATAGAAAAACTAATATTCCCTTTCAGCCTTCGCCTTGCTAAGCTAAACAAGTATAAGAAAAAAAAAATGAAGAGATGTGACATCTTCCATCTTCCTCATTATTCTAATAGCAATCAATTCTTTGCACTTGTTCAGTTTTCATTTTCTCTTTAATATGGGTGACCACGCAGTACTCCAGGTAAGGCCTCTTCAGGGACCACACAGTGATATTCATCCTTCTCTCTCTTTACTGGATTTATCTTGATAGATAGACTGGGCATTTTATATTTTAAACATTAGCAGCTCTTTTCAAATTAATGATTTCCACCCCCCTTTTTCCTCCAACTTAAGCCATTATTTATTAGGTGATACTGTGTCAAATGCTATAATGAAATTCCAATAGATAAGATCTGATACATCATCTTTGTTTAGCAAAACTGGCACCAGATCAAAAGAAAGCAGTAATGTTAATTTCATGTAATTTATCTTTCAAAAACCACTGTAGCATTTTAATTCCATTTTACTCCATGTCTTCAAGCTGCATTTCTGTCTATAGACTTGAAGGCAATTGTGGTCAGTTTTACTGACCTGCAGTTTTCATGAGGACTTTTGGCTGCTTCTCAAATACTTCTTTATTTGTAACTCTGCTGGTCTCTGGAAGACCCTTTTGCTTTGTTTTAAATATTTCCAGGTGGAACCACAACAGTTCTGAGAATTCTGGGATGGAGATTATCTCAGAAATCCTTCTCAAGTATACTAATAATTTGAATTAATACACTCGAATGTACGAATAACTTGAATTTCTAGTCTGTTTAAAGTCATTTCAGTTTACATGCTCGCTTTCCATTATCCCTCTCACCTCAATGTCACTATTTTTATCTAGAAAATATGCAGTTGGTTCTGGGGTGCTAGAGCAATGAGTATTCTTTATCTTTACATACACAAGTGTATATTCTTTCATAATTTCTAAATCATCTCCCAGATACTTATTTATCCAGCTAAACATCTAAGTATTTCCCCTTAGTTGGGTTAAGTTTTCCCAATACATTTAGCAATTTACAAGTGTTCTTCATATTTGAGCTCCCGAGCTCTCCAGCAGTTCCAGCTGTAGTAGCAGTCATGGCTAACAAAAATTCCAAGACCCTACAGAATCTCTAGCCCAGCAGCGACTCCACCAGCAGCATAGTGCAAAGCACCTGTGCTGCTGAGTCTGTGTCTGAGGCCTTGTAGAGGCACAATCACTGTAAGTCACACCCAAACTAACTTGAAACTAATTTCAGATAGTTTAAAACTGACTTAAAACTTACAGAGCAGAGTACAGTGCCAAAGCAGTTAAATCCTCAGCTGGTCAGCCTGTTGGAAGTTGTAGTCAAGGCAGAAAGTCTGATACAGACAAACCTGGGATGAACACAGACAAGGTAGATTTGATATCTTATTTTAATATGTATGTATCTGCTGGAGTGAGCAGAACTGATCGAATGGATGACTGCTTCTCAGTTTAGCATCACATTTGAAACCATAACTGGTTTTCAGATGTTCTTTCAAAAATACACAGGCTCCATCTACTCTTTCCTTCTCACTGTAAAGCAAGTCAGACTGACAAGCTTACGACATCGAAGACTGCTTTTGAGTTTTACACTAGCAGTCAGAAATCACGTGAAAAACAATGATTTTTAATGTTCATGCATTAGCTCTGTAAAACTTTAAAAATAAAGCTGTTAAAAAATAATTTTCCTGTTTAAAGTAGAAGATGGCTTATAAGTTCAACTACACGGATATATGTGCACAAGGACACATGCCCCCCTACCCCAAGCCTAGCATCCTACAGAAAAATAAAAGATAATCTGGAAGGAAAAAAAAAAAAAAAAAACTCTCCTGCTGCTGTGCCGGTTTTGACAGGGTTAAGTTTGCAGTCCTCATATCGCACACTTGTAGTGCCCGTTCAGATAAATGGGTTTCATTTTATTGTTTACTTGTAGTTGATAAGGTTCTAGGATTGATTCTGGTGGCTCACAATGCCTCCCAGGCACAGGATGTTTTTCTTACTACTGCATGCAATGCCTTTCACAACACGGTTGTTTTCTCTATGAAAGGCAGGCATCGTGAAACTAAAACATTAGCCAAATCAGTTTTTCCATCTTTGTAAAATGTAGGAAATTCTTAACATGAAATCATTTATATGCCAGCACAACAACCATAACAACCCTAAATATCAAGAGAGCAGGACAGAAAGGATTACTTTTTGCCTTTTCTGTCTGTGTTGGACAATACGAAGACCCTGTGGAATCCATGATTCACCTTGTTAAACCACACCTGGAAAACTACCTAACACGTTGTTTCACAGAAGAAAGTTGTTTTTGTGGGGGGTTTTGGTGTTTTTTTTTGTTTGTTTTGTTTTTGTGGGTTTTTTTGGTTGGTTTTTGTTTGTTGGTTTTTGTTTTGTTTTTTAACCGGATTAATTAGAAGTATCAGCAATTCAGGTTCCTAAAATTGGGAAAGGAAGCCTCTCTCCTCATTCATCTTCATCTCAAATAGAATTAATATTAATGCCTGGTGAACTCCACAAGGATCCGCATGAGTTCGCAATGGGAGATACAGCGCATCTGATTATTTCAACAGAATGCTAAAATCAATATTGCTGGCATCAGTTCCTCACCTTGTCACTGACTTCCACAGTCTCAAAATAGGCACCGCTGTAATACCTTCATCTTTGCATCCATATATAAAAGATGGATACTAACATATAATTACCTAACAGAAATGTCAGTAACATTCTTCATTATTAGTAAACAAGTTTTAAGACTTCATTTTTCATTAATTCAAAGAAGCCGGATAACTGATTTATTATCTGCACAGTCTGGTGATTGCTTTGAACCTCCAACACTGGAGCCACCTTTTTGCACAGTATTTCTGCCTGTGATCTTATCAAGAAAATGCAGATATCATTAAAATGACTCAGTTTTAGATAATATTTTCATGCTTCCTGTGAGAATTTGGAGAATACATATATGTTTGTCCGTAGACTTCAGAAGAAAGCTAGCTCTAGTGTTTATATATATGTACCCTGGTCAAAACCTGCTACAACTATTTGAGACTTCTGAAGTTTTCTTGAATCTCCTCCAGATCTTTCCTCCATGTTAGCCTGCCATAAATTGGTGCTTTGAGGCTAGCTGCACAAAAGAAGCCCACACTGCAATAGCAACTGCAGGACACCTGCATCCCATACGTCCTGCCTTCTCAGGGAATCCCTGCCCATGGACAGCACCCAAAGCCCAGCTGAGAGAGTGGCCAACCCTGTCGGCAGTATCTGCGAGGGCAGCCCCTTCAGCTGCCACAGCTACATTTTCCAGAATTTACCAATCTAGTAGCAGAGGGAACAGAGCAAATCAGGTGGCATCTCCTCAGCTCCCACAATTTAATAGCCAGACTGCTCGCATAAAGTTATCTAGATGGCTGTTAAAGGCAATGCCGTGATTCACAGCAGCGGTGAGAGCAGCAGTAGCGCAATCACAGCAAACATGAAAAGGATCGCAAATCAGAGCCCTTCCCAATTTCACATCAAAGACCACAGCAAGTAGGAAGTGCCAGAGAAGGGGGGTTCAGTCCTCAGCAGTTACGTCCCTCCTGCCCCCAGGAGGACAGGCCTGCTCAGAGCAGCGCTGCCGCTAGGCCTGAAGGCCTGGAACTGGGAGATGCAAATCCTACACTAGACAGAGCAGGGGAGCAAATCCCAGTCTCTGACATATTGAGTGATCACATTAGTGGTATGATAAAAAGGTGCAGAATGTTTGGGTCAAGGGATTTAAGTCAAGTGTACTCTTTTAGAAATATTTGAAGAAAAACTCATTGGCTTACCATAGCACAATATGTTCAGCACCAACTTGGTGCCTCCAGAGCCAGTTCTTTTATACCCATGAGGAATTTCACACCTGTGTCTGCACTTTCCTTTCAAATTAGCTGCTCATCAACTCTATTACTAAACAAACATGAAGCAGCTGTACCTCTCAGACTATGATTAAAATTAAACCCTTCAAATCCAGCCTAGCTTACAGAGCCTCTGTACAGTTGTACTCAATTGATTAACTCCAACTGGTTCACTACTAAAACTAATCTATTAATTTAACAGTCTGAAAAAGCTTCAAATAAAGCATTTCACATGAAGGGGATCCAAATAATATTTCAAGTAAAACACAGAACGATGATGCAGCTAAAATGCTTTAAGAAAAATAAATAATTTATAGTTTTAAATTGCCTTTTTTTTTTTGCCTTAGAGCAGTTAAACTGTGGGTTCTTTTATTGATTCACCATTCATTATTTTGCTTTGCAAAACACTGAAAAAGAAGAAGAAGAATGATGTTAGTGGTCTTCTAGCAGAGGTAAGGGAAGATCCTAGGAGTTATAAACCGATCAGCCCGCTAGCCACCGCACACACACTACCTGTGGCAAAGTAAAAACTGCGTGCTTAGCAAGGGTCTGGGTTCCACCTAGGCTACAAAGCAGGCTTTCGATCTGAACTTTGCAGAATACATACCCTCTCTGTGCAGTCAGGGAAATAAAGGAAAAGACAAATGGATCTAATCACATTATCCTGTTAAATCATGATCTGATGCATAAAATATTATAGAACTAGTTCTATATTTTATAAAACACTAGGTGAACCAGTGTTCCCCTGCATGAACATTCAAAACACTTCATGAAACACTTCTTTGCCTTTACAGCTTCCCTTTAAGTAAGAGAAGATGTGAGTCTGCATGAATACTTCTCTGCTGCTTGCGGCAACTCATAAATACAAGTAATACTGACCCAGTCACATACTCTCATTTTTTTTGTTTCTACTTTAGGTTGAAAGGTTTTGTCTCACGATCCACATTGTTTTCACTGGTACGCTGGAAGTGCTGCCAGTATCTCGCCCACAAGATGGAGCTGGGTGTGGATTCCTTTTGACACTGCCTCCATCCCCACCTGTCCATCATATCTTATGGTACACCCCAGAGTACACAGGCTCTCAGAAAGAAAATCATAGTACCATCTAACGGTTATAAGAAAACAGCCTGAGGCACTACATGGTCCCAGCACTAGGAATCTGTCTCTGAGCCAGATGGACACGTCATAGGCTCTAAAAACTGGCACACAATTGAGAAAACTGTCTGATTTACTTCTCAGATTGTAACATTTAAAAGCCATGCCAAATTAATGTGAAAAAGAAAAGTGGGGGGGGGAAGATGTCTGTAAGAGGACTCAAAACTCTTCCATGGGAGATTGGAAGAGATTAAAAGCAAAACTGCCGTGGTTAGAGTTTATTTCACAGATGAATGAAGCCACCACACAGCATGCAGCCTGTGGAGGGCACAAGGAATCTCATTACCCTTCAGGAGGACGAAGGGAAGAAACAGAAGACCCCGAGGATCTAACCCTTTGGCCATCACCTGAGAGGATGGCCGCAATGCATTTCTCATGCCAAGAGCAGGCCACAACCCCAGCAGTAGCCAAAACCATGTCACCAGCCCATCCAAAATTATTCCCTAGCCTCTCTGCAGGGACAGGCTTTGTAGAGGCATAAGGCAGTATTGTGCATCCGGCCAAAACGAGCCCTCTGTCACCAACATCAAAGAGGACATTTGAAATGCCAGATGCCACCAGCTGCTCTTCCTCCTTCTGCTAGCAGGGGACTCACAGGTACCCTCAGGAAACATAAAGGTCATCTCCTGATGGCTTTCATCTGAATCACACTCCCACACTGATGTGCCCTTCTGCAAGGGCATCACTGGCACCAAGGCTTAAAGTTAACTTACTCTGAAGCTCAGCAGCAGGGCAGAGTGAGGTGCAAAAGCAGTCAAATGCTCCAAGCACTCAACCTGTTAGAAGTCTGATACAGAACCAGGATCAACACAATGTCAGTTTGATAGTCATTGTTAAAATGCATGTATTTGCTGGAGAGAGGAGAGCTGGCCAAATGGATGACTGCTTCTCAGTCTAGCATCACATTTGAAGCCATAACTGCTTTTTAGGCACACTTTCAAAAACACTTATCACTGGCAGCAAGTCTGGGGAGTCCTGTCGTATGCCTCCACGTGTACAAGAGAAAACAGTGGCACCTCCAAACAGTCTTGGCATATTTACCAGCTCCCACACCCCCAGAAGCAGAGGGAGGAAAGGCCTGGTGCCGTCAGGTCAGGGGAGTGAAATAGTGGTACATAAAGGAAGGGAGCGGGTTCCATACAGCATCCAGAAGCCTGACAGATCCCTCCGTGCTTTTCCTTGTTGAGTTTTCACCGTCATTTGGTGGATGGATGCTCTATTTGCATGCATGGGTATAGGTGATCTGGACCTTCCTTGGCCAAAAAGCCTTGCTTTCTTACTAACTGTGCTGCCTCAACAGCCCAGCACAGCAGGGGAGCCTGGCTTGCAGGCCTCACTTCTTGCCTCACACCACGAGACTACCAAAATCATTTTTAGACTAACAAAGCTGCTTGACTTAAACAACACAAGCCTATTCTCTGGCTTTCACACAACTCCTGAGGGAAAAAAAAAATGAACTGCCGCTCTTTTTCTTTGCTCTAACTTGAGCCAGCTGCACTCGCCTTCCGTTTGCCTTGCTCAGGACAGAGCAATGTCCCTGTCTCCAGGGGACAATGAGGTGTGTGGCTATGGTGCACGTGGCCAACATGTCTGACTGTGCATTGCCCGCTCCTGTTGCTGAGGCCTGGGCAGGACATTATTCCCCTTTAGCTGGGCTGCTTGAGGCTTTCTGCTGGACACTTGGGAGCTCCAGCCATGGGTATGAACCAGACATTTCATACCTCTGAGATACAGTAATTCTAGACACCTCAGGCAGGGATGAAGCCTGAGCTAGATTTTGGTCATTTGCAAAGACAATGGCAACACAGGGCCCTACCAGTGCTAAATTATTCCCCTGGAGCACAACGCAACCGGATCTGACTGACACACATTGCACAAGAATAAGCATCCAAGGCAGGCCCTGGGTGACCTTCAGGTCTAGTGCTCCAGACAGGTTACAGCAGACCCTCACACACAGCCCCCCTAGGGACTCTAGACTCCCAGACATGTCAAGAAACAGTATGGGTAGGGCTCAGTGCTCCATTAAGAAGTTAATTGCATAAGTTACACCACATCTGTTGCACATGCCAGAGAACTCTGCCTGGATTACTCCCTGGGACCCCGCTCCAGCCAGACAGTACGCTGGGATGCACTGAACACCTCAGCCAGTCTCCCTGACTTCACATTTTATGATCTAAACCAGATCACGACTTGTCACAACATAGTTTCATGAAGCTGTGACAGCAAAAGGGCTATTTTTATCTTTGGTAAATTAGGTTTGGGATTTTCAGGAGCAGGAGAGACCCCTTCAGCAAAACAAAGCTTAATTGGGAAAAAATATTTTGTGCTGCACGTAGACTGTAAGCAAAACACTGATGTATCTGACGGTACGTTGTGGGGAAAAGAGTCAGAAAGCAGGTGATGCATGCTGAAATGTTCTCTCTCCTTCTCTCTCAGGATCACAATGTGGGAAGATCAGCAATTTCAACTCCCACTCACTTACCTGCTGTGACAGGACACAAGCCAACAGATGTTGCCAACTCAAAGCACTCAACAATCATTAGTCAGACCAAAAAAAACCTCACAGCAATGGCATATAAAAGCAGTATTTTTAAAAAACAATACATGTGGCTGCCTTTTGTTCTGCCTTTCAAAGTTTTACACTCTTAAAATCAGGTTTTATGTCTTCTTCATAAACGTGAAGGACAGGAACCCTGCTTTGTGTTGTATTTTTTCGGTGGAAGTTAAAAGCCTGACATTACTCATTCACTCAAATTACTGAAGCTTAACAAAAAAAAAAAAAAAAAAAAAAAAGTCAAGCTGCATTAGAACGGAGAATGCTGCCATCTCTGGCTGCCTCATCTCAAAACAGTTTCCATATACTGTGTTATGGCTTAGAAACTTTATTTCCTAATGGAAAAAAGGAAGGATGAGTGCGAACTCAGGACCTGTTTTGTTCTGCTTGTGCTGCTTTTAGAAAGCATAACACAAAAAGCAGGGCAAACCAGACTTACTAGATATCCGTGCAAAATTAACAACAAAAGAACAGCTAGATATTGATCATGGTCCTGATTAAGGTAAATATTTTTTAAAATTTCTAAAATTGCCTTTCAACTGCTTCAAAACCTAATAAATATTGTTACAATTTGGAGGCTCTTTGGATGAAAAACAAGTATGACAGTCTGAGTTAGGCTGCCACAAATATGCAGAAGTGTGTTTATTTCTCTTTTATATTTGGCCCAAGAAGGAAAATAAACACATTTGGAACCACTATCACTTAATCCTATACATTCACAAAGAAGTGAGTGGACAGGGAGAATGAACAGCTCAGAATTTCCTTCAGAGCAAAAAGCTTTCTCTACCTTTGCCTAGCCTGCACCTATTCTGTATGCAATAGCCTACAGGTCTCCCTCCTACCTCCACAATTGCTACGTCCATACAAAAGCATTTTTAAAACACACTCACCGCCACTGCATTAATAAAATTGCCTTTTAGGGGAAGTGCATCTGCATTCATGACAAATTACATGGAATCGGGAGCTATGGAGGATAAGAGAGGAAAATCACTTAGAATAGCTCTTCAAATTCAAATGGGCAATGAAAACAATCATAGTGGGTAAATGAGCTTGTTCTTTTAGAAAAAAAAAAATAATAATATACAGAAAGAAATTATCTGGTAATCCTGGGGGAGAGGAAACATAATTTATAAAGAAAAAGTGCACAGTTCTATGGCCAGGGAGGACGGCAGCACTGACAATGAACACCCTGCCAAGGATTTGTTCTCCTTTTAAGCTCTGCCAATTCATATCCCCATTGAATTTATAAAGGACATCCACGCTGTCTCACAGGACACAGGGTAAGAAAAATATATGGCCCGAAGGAAAGTTACATACTCTTGAAGAAAAAAAAATAAAGAAAAGAAACAGTTTTAGGAAAAAAAAATAAAAATACAAGAGCTCTGGCTGGTTGTTTCCCTAAAAATCTTTTGGTCTGGGCCAAAAGACAAGCTGTACCATCAGCAAAAGGGACCAGTGGGGAAAGGTGAGGTACACCTCCCTGTAAGCCACCTCTCTGCTGATGGAAGGCTGCCTTAACTCTTCCTAGCCCATGCAAAACCACCTGTTTATTTCGTACTAGGTGGCAAAAGAAACACAAAAAGGAAGAAATCTGTTTTGAAGCATTCGATTAACACTACATAGAAATGACATTTAAATTAAATGAAATATATATATAGGCTGAAAAAAAGAGAACAACCACAACAACAGTCTGTATACATGAAATGTAGACTGCCCACTTCATTTTCTTTCCCCATGGACGTTGGGGCTTTCCTAATGACATAATAAACTCAACCACAAATAACAAGGGAAAGGAGGCTCACTTGAGACGAGAATAAAAGTGCATTCCAGAGAGGTAAAAGTCTGCATGGGAACACACAGCACAAAGCAGGTAACTTGCCACAAAATCCTGTCATGTTTAATTTATATGTGAGTCTACCTACAGTACCAGTGGATTGAGGAATGGGCTTTCAACTACACTTGCATCAAGCAGGCTAGTTATTTGTCAGGAAACACCAAAAAAATATCAAATACACTCAACTTACAGAATCAAATTTCCATCCCATAAAAAACAGAATTACAGTGTATAGCAATAAATTGTTTCTTAAGCACTGGAAGCAATGCAGTTTGATTTTTCACTCATTAGTGTCCCATGATTTACAAGGAGTTTTTCCTCACAGACTCTTTCCCATATGAGGGTTCTCTCCCATCTCTAATATGGGAGTTCACACTGTAGCCTGTCCATCCATCAGGGAAGTTATAGGCCTTCTTCCTAACAACTCCTTCAGAACTCACTGGAGTTTAATTATCTTCATGACTTCCATTTATCCATTAAAGCAGAACTCAACTGACCAGTTCAGAAATATTGATACAGAAACAGAGACCAACAGGCAGAGAGAGACATGCATTCGTATACATAAACATCCTCCTTAGTAAATCAGGATAAAAATCAGAGCAACCAGTGGAAAAGAATCCCAGAACGTGTAAAAAGTAGACATGATATGGCACTGGAGATGGTATGATGGCCTGAGGCCAAGTAAATGCCACACAGAGTTGGTGCCTGTGTGAGATTACTGTACATTCAAGGTTTCCTATTTATTTCTCTTTTCATTTCCCCACTGTCCAACAGAAAGGGACTTTGGAGAGTGCACTGTCTGCCACTGCTAAGCTGTAGTGCAGTGGTCCCAACATCTGGAGAAGCAGACATTGGGAAGGTCTGGCTACCTGCAAAAACATAGCCACAATAATTTTACAGAGCAAGAATGGAGGAAAGTGAGGGAGAGAGGGATCAGGCAGAGCAGCAGCGGAGAAGCCACAACCATCACAGGGGCCCTGAGCACTGGGGCTCCATCCCGCCCCTGACAGGCTCAAAACTCCTTCCTATTTTCCAAATGCTCCAACTAGCATACCATAAATGAGTAGTAGAAATGCCATTTTGTAAATATTTATTCATCTGTGCTAAAAACCTAACTCTAGCATTTTAGGTTTTAAAAAAGGTAATTTCGGGTCACATTTAAAATTGAGAAGCCGTAATAAAAGCATTTTCAGCATGCAGGATTTGAAGTGCCAAGAATCAAATTAGCTTTTTATATACATCTGTCATGTCACTGTGATATGCACCATCATGTCCTGGGGATGCATCAACACTCTCACACAACTGCTGCAGAACATTATGAGAAACCACCGCAACGTTCCTGCGTATGTACTTCGTCCCACTGGGAAAAATTAAAATGTAGTTGCTCTGGTTCTAACTCACATCAGATTTCACTCCTTCTGTAAATGAGTAAACAAAACTGGATCAATCTTCACTGTTACATCAGTCAGCAGCTTAGATATTTCACAAGGGCCCCATACTTATAAATGAAAGCAATAAAAAGCACACAGACTATTTGTCAACTCTGCTACCAAGAGAGCTAATTCAAGTTTCTTTGCTTTGGGAAGGTATTTCTCTATCTCTTAACATAAATAAACAAGACAGAAGAAAACTCCAACGTGACCAAGTTTTGGTTCAGGCTCTTAGGACACAAGGCTACATCCATGGACAGTTTCAGCTCTGCACTTCCATAGTGTCTACAGGAAACATTGTTTGTAATGATCCCCTTCAAACTTAAACGATGAAAGTGCACATTTTGCAAATGACACCTCAGCCAATCTGCCCCATCTGCATGAGAGATGGCAAATGATTTCACTCTTTAGGCATTCAAAATAAAATGCACATGCGGCAAATTCCAAGCTGGCAGGAAAAAATCCAGTCATTAAAAAAGTGATTTGTTTTCTACATTTGCAAACACAAAGGCTCCATTTATTTCCGTTGCCATAAGGAAAATGGACTGCTCTATTTTTTTAAACAGTTGTAGCCAGCACATTTTGGAAATGTTTTAATTTCAAAAATACTAACTAGCAAATTAGAGTTTAAATGGCTTTTCTAAAGTAGCACCATTTTAGATACGGTTTTCTGATTGAGGGCATCACTTTGCCCTGCAGGAAAAGATTTCACTGTCTTCTGTATATATGGTAGTGATGCCTGTTTGTTGCTGCAGTTGCTAAATTAAAAAAAATAAATAAATAAATAAAAATAAAAAAAATAAAATAGGTCAATTGTAAATAAAAATGTATCTGTTAATAAGAAGGTATATTTCATACTTTAGGAGGCTAATTTTCATTTAAAATTAGAAGTTTATGGCCTCTGTCCCTCTGCCTGTTCCTTCATCTCTTTACAACATGGAAATTAAACCAGCAAACACAATTGATATGGCCTCATCCTAGGGAAGCTTATGGCCATGCTTCACTTTACACATTGAGTTGCTTAATTGAACTCACTGGGGCTATTCCCAGCGCAAAAATGTAAGTATGTGTGTAATTCTTTCTGGGATCAGGATATGTAAGGGTGATCTGTAATGAAAATAAAACCACTCTTTTTTTTTTTTTTTTTTTTTAGATTTTTTTAATCTGCACTTATTTTTGTGGTTATAGCAGCATCTGGTGGACAAGTAGCAAAGTATAAATCTCATGCACTTCTATCATATAAACACATATTTTAAAATACAAACCACTTTGACTTGCTTTTGTTTTTTAAACGTTAACAAGAAAAATGACAATTGCCTTAGGTAACTACTGAAAATGTTGAACTTTGAAAACTTTATACTCTTAACCACGAGTGGGCAAGATATCTTTGCTTCCTAAGATGCTAAAATATTACCTTTTTCCCCTCCCATCTTCCCTCCCAGGAAAGTATTTAAGATTTTTGAAGTGTTGGTAATGGCAAATCAATGTATACAGACCTGCTTTGACAAGAGTATATAAATACTCCCCTTATGCTAAGGTTGCACAGTTAAGCAATCAAAAAGTAATAAATCATAAATAAAGCTGTCAGATTAAATAACCAGAGCTAAGAAAACAATAGGGACCCCCCTGATGATTTTCTCTCCACAGAATCAAGGCCTAAATAAATAAATGAATAAAACCCCAGAACAACCAAAACACTTAAGAACAACTTAGCATGCAATGTCAAAGCAGGGCAACGGGCGTGCTGACAGGCATTCTTTTTGCTTCGCTCTTCTTCTGTGCTTGTTTCTAATTCCTACACAAATTGCTCTCTTTTCTTAATCACTTTACTAAAATTTACACATACCTGTTTAGAATCAGTAAAAAAAAAAAAAAAAAAAAAAAAAAAGTAGTTAATGATAAAATGAGCCAAATGAAATTATATTTTCTAAAATTTCTTTGTGCTGATGCTAGCTTGATTTAGTTTCCAAACATCTGCAGACAAGAGTATGTAGTACAAAAAATTGATATACTGAAAATATGTTTTGACTGAGAACAAGCCATTTTATCTACCACCAAAACCAAGGAAGTTTGTTTGCAATAAGTAACAACCACTCTATTATTGATTGTAAAACTCTAAGATGACAGTGCCAAAAGGTTTCTAGAAGTCAGGCAATAATCTCTAGAAAGGTGAAAACTGGAAACAGAATGTATGCGAAGATGAGGTTGAAAGCAATGGATGGGTTGCTAGCAGTTTAACAAGGTATCTCAGTCTTGTAATTGGAAATACAGATGTTCTCTGGTCCTTCACACACATGGTAAGACATGTGGGACCTTCACAGCCTCACTGGATACAAGCCTTTGCAAACACAATTCCCTGATTTGAGCTCCATTAAGAAATCAGAAGCAGTCAGCAAGGAGCCCATCATTGCCTGAAGCTTTCTGTAGTCTCTGCTTTTTCAGTTTTTACTGGAAGCCCTAATTACAGAGATCCACGTTCCAGGGACTGGGAAATCAATAAATCCATAACGTCACCTACTGTTTACTACAGTAGTGCCCTGCTTCAAGTTACCCACTTCCCAAATGCTGACCAAAGAGACGAGTGTCTTTCAGTAACAGACCACAGCGGGTGAAGACACAAGCAGGAAGGCAGTACGCCAGGGACACAATAAAAAAGCATTTTGAATCTACGTGCACCAGCAGCCTGATTCAAGCACTGCTTTTACTGACAAGCCCATGCCTCTTCCCAGCCTCCTTCTCCCCAAAGCTCCAAAATGGGAGACCTGCTAAAAACTCCTGAGAGTCCATTACAGACACACTGTTGTCTTTATTTCACATAGCAGATGTAACCACTCCAACACAGCTTGCAGACAAAAATGCGGGGTTACTCGCATTAGGCATATAGATAAAAATTAAAAGCATTTCTGTGAGAAATCGCAGGGTCCTGGATGCAATCAGGGTATCTGCAGAAGACATCTGCAGTCATCAGCAAACTCCTGGGTCATTCACTGAGAGAAGTTACACATGTAGTTTTATCTCCCAGACATGATTTCAGCGATTGTAAAGACCTTAACATAACTGCATGAACCTCATTTATTACTTGCAGGAGGAACTTACTTGTGGGAGCTTTGTAAGCATCGGCAGGTGATGAAATGAGAAGTCAGAGGGAAATAACACAATGTGAGCACCTGGGTATGCGTCCGTGAGATTTGACAGAGGTGGTGTCCTTCACTTGACCAGTTTAATCAGAAGCAAACAACATTTGGGGCACAAAACCCCTTCTTTTGGTGTGAAGTGGAAACAATAGGCTGGGTGATAAAACGTAAATTAAAAACGACTGCTGCAATTTGGAGCCTGATTACACGTGTGTTCCTGAGGTCATTCCCAAAAGGAGAGCGAATAGTATCTGTTAAGAAGGTGGGGCTAAAGGTGTCTGTTTTGGTGTGAGAGAAAGCAGGCTGATTCTTTCACTTTCCCCCTCAGACTCAGCTTCCAACCGCCGAGCGGCGCCATGGCGGCGGCAGAGGGCTGAGCCCTGGGCGCATGCGCAGCCCGGCCCTGCCTGCCCTGCCCTGGGTCCGACATGGCGGAGTACTCCTGCGTCAAGTCCACCAAGCTGGTCCTCAAAGGGGCGAAGGAGAAGAGGTGAGGGGACGGCTCGTCCTGGCCCTCGGCTGCCGGCTCGGTGCCTCGCCACCGGCTTCGGCACGGGGTGGGGGGTGTCGCTGTAAAGGGGCTGCGGGTGGGTGAGGGTTTTGGGGTGCGCTGCCGCTCGCCCCCCGGTGCCCCACTCCTCGGGGGCTGTGGCGGAGCGGGGGTCTGGGTGGGAGGCGTGTGCCCACCTTTGTGCCTCTCCTTTCGCAGCAAGAAGAAGCACAAGGAGAAGAAAAGGAAAAGGGAGGAGGATGCGGAAGAGCAGCTTGATATCGTCGGTGAGCGGCCCTGCAGGAGCTGTGTGGCAGTGGGGAAGCTGTAGGGGGTAGCACAAGTTGAAGAGGTGCTTGTAGGGCGCTTAAAGCAGGTTTCTAACTACTTGTCACAGCACACTGTTTATAAGTCATGCCTTCTTAGGTACCAGACGGAATTTCTGACACCAGTAGGATCAATTTTACACATATTTATCTTTTTAACACACTTATTTGTTTACATAACCTCAAGCTCCTTGTCTGCTTGTAACTCGTGTGGTTTTTTTTCCCAAGAGTATTTGGTTCAGGTAGAGAGACTTATATTTAGTGCTGTAACACTTTTGTTTATATTTGTATGTAAATAATGTATCTTGTGTTACTGTTACTTGAAAGTTCACTAGATGGGGTGCTTGTACTTCCTGCTCTTACTCTGCCAGCAGTTGCTTCTTGCCTGGGGTCTTTAGTTCACTCAAACCTTCAGCCCTCTAAAAAGGAAAAGTCTTGGTTGGTTTGTTTACTTGTTCTCAGTTTGTCGTGATTACTGTGATGAATTCACATTACAAACTTGCTATCAGTAATTGAAACTGAACATGACAAACATGAACCAGTATCCAAATATAATGGTATTTTTTCCTGATTTGTGGAAGAGGAGGATCAAAGTATGTATGGTCTTGAGTGATAACTTAGCTAAGTGCTGCATTCTGGAACTGCTATATGCTTGATTTATCACAGTTCACAAAAACAGATAAAGAAATAACCATAAAGCCCTGAAAGATGCAGATATATACCGTAACAGTGCATGTTATGGGATAAATGTCACTTTCTGTAATGTGTGCACAGGCATAATCCAAAGCCGTACAAGGGGAGTTATCCCTATTTTTCTGTTAAAACAAAATACCATATATGAGAAAATGGACTATTATATTTTACACCAAAGGAATGTCACAAAAAGACGTGCTGAAAGAGATTTTGGAAATTTCATATGCTGATCTCTAAGCCATGACATTGTAGGACAAGCCTATTTGCTCTGTATGTTGTATGAAGTTAGGGGAACATTATTTCTGCTCAGGACCAACTTGCTGAAAAAAGACGTCATTCTGATTAATTTTAAAATAATTATCTTAGGCAGAAAATATATCTAAGATTATACCAGGAGAAAATTTTGCTCTTTAAAAATACAGATGTCATAATTCCAATTTATACATGTGAGCCTTTAAGTTTGGATTCTGGGGAGCTAAAATATTTGACACTGATTGTCCAGAACATATGAAGTCTAAGGAATGCAGCTCATGAATTAATCCAGCAGCAAGATGAGAGGTTCTCCAGCACAACAGAAATCATTACACTAGTAATTGACTGTGACCACAAAACTGGAGGAAGCAGTTTGGGGTGGGAACGGGGGAAGGAATCTTTCTTGCAAGGTATATCTTCTGCTGGATGGATCAATGCATTCCATGGCCTAACAGCACTAAGAGGGGATGGAGCGCAGGAGCCTGCAATTAGAAGCCTGTTGCTATCTATAGAGTGCCAAATCTCAGAGTAGGTGCTGGATTACTATCTCTTGAACCACTGTAATCAGAAGTTGTAATTACTCCATTAACTGTGATGTTTTGTATTTTAGGAAACTGGTGGGCTGTCAGTAATTTTGGTGAAATTACAGGAACTATAGCTATAGAAATGGATAAAGGAGCTTACATCCATGCCCTTGATAATGGTTTGTTTACACTTGGAGCACCGCATAAAGGTTTGTTTCAGGAAACTTGGAAAAAATAGTTTTAGTAATGAAAAGCATGAACATAGCATCACTTTAAGGCAAAGTGTTTTACAGCTC
Source organism: Aythya marila (assembly GCF_965140915.1). Lineage (NCBI taxonomy): Eukaryota > Metazoa > Chordata > Aves > Anseriformes > Anatidae > Aythya > Aythya marila. The sequence continues at coordinate 18,206,856 of NC_139045.1, read as the reverse complement.
AAGGCAGTTATTACATGTAATGCAATAAAGTTGGCTGTAGCGTGACCGAAACCTAATGACTACCAATCAGTTTCACTTACTTAGTTTTTTGCTGTGTTATATGTATAATAAATTGAACCGCATTGGAAAGGATCACCTGTTAAAGGCCATACAACTTACTGAATAAAAAGCAGTATAACTTTTATTAAATTCTATAAAATGCTTCTGGTGCCAATTGAAGAGTGAAACTCAAGGTAGATGAGCATCAAGGAGTATTGCTGTATCCTCATTGTGCTGTATTTGTATTGTTGCTGTGCAAGTGGGCTACTAAGGTGGTGGAGATAATTAGCTTGTCTCTGAATTTGAATCTCGGAACCATCAGTCAGAAAAGAACTGTTCCAAAACCCTGACAGTGTGCCTCATCTCCAGAGTGAGATAAAAACAATGATGACAGTATTATCTCACTTGGGTTTTGAGAGATGGAGAGTAGTAGCTTTTTGGGTAAGTTAGGTTACCACAGCTGAACCGTAGTATGTCTTGGTATGGAGAAAATAATTTTATAAGGAGATCACATTTTCTGTGTTGTTTTTTTGTTTTGGTTTGGTTTTTTTTTTGACACAAGGATTGCATTTGCATTATTTAAAGCACACCAAATACATGAATGCAGATAAGCTCCTGCATTGCTTTTTATTTTAAGAGTGTGAATGTTCAAAAGGAATTTCTAAAGAAATGCAGTATTGTAGCTTTCCATAGTATTTAGCAGAAGCTGTTGCGTAATTTTCCAGCTTGTTTGAAACTGCAGTATTAACAATTTAAATACTGTGTGCATAATACTTAATGTCTAACTAATGAAAATTTTATTCCTAAGGTGATGAAGGCCCTAGTCCTCCTGAACAGTTTACAGCAGTGAAGTTGTCTGATACAAGGTAACTACTGTAACAAAATATTTCAAGTTTCAGTATTTGTTTTTTGTTTGTTTCTGGTATGAACAAGTTTTAATTTTCTCTTGGAAAAAAATTGCATACCAAAAAAAATATGCTTGTGGTGTGTTGAATATTGTGAATGGCTTTCTCTCAAAACATTCTTAATTGTTTCACTTCATTTTCCCTTTGAGAATTGCTCTGAAGTCTGGTTATGGCAAATACCTCGGTATAAATTCAGATGGACTTGTTATTGGACGTTCAGATGCTATAGGATCAAGAGAGCAATGGGAACCTGTCTTTCAAGATGTAAGTTGCTTCAGACAACTCTCTTGAGATTCCCAACATGTAACTGTATTTTGACTTGCAGCCTATATTGACAGGCAATAAGATGTTTACTGTTGGTTGCCCTTTCACAGTCTCTTCCATATTGTAAATTCTAGTGTTCTTTTTTCCCTCCTACAATGTATTTACTGTATTTCTTCTTAAGTTTTTAAAGTACCTAAAGTTACTGCAGTTTAACATACAAATTAAGAACAAAGGAGTCCACTAGCTAGCTGTTGAAGTGTCTATATGTCAAAGAACAGGACACATTTACAGAGCTTTCTGAGGAATGAAGTAAATGTTATGAATCAATGTTTATATACACACTCCTTATTCTAATCATGTGATACTGTTTTCTGCAGAAGAAGATGGCATTGCTAGCAGCAAACAGCCGTTTTATTAGATGTAATGAAGAGGGAGATATAGAAGCCAAAAGCAAAACAGCAGGGGAAGAAGAAATGATAAAGGTAATCTGTCTTCTACAGTTAAGTATCTGTATGGTACAGTTACTCTGTGGTTACAATTACAAGATACTTTCCTGTTTACTGTATTTGTTTCACTAAAGAAATGGTGGGTAAGACCTTCTGTGTGATACTGCGGATAGTTCTCAACAGCTTATATCTCAACAAGAGAGACAAAATCTGACAGAACCAGGGACAAAAAAAGGTTAGCCAGAATGATGCAGGTGTGGAGGCTGCTTATGTAAGAGGATGTGGAAGGACCATCTTGTCTTTCATGTCCAACAGAAGGCATGCCTCTCCAAACAGGGAAGCATGTACTAGTCAGAGCAGTAATGCTGTGGAGTCAGTTTCTCTAAAAGGTGTTTTAGCCCTGCTTACTCTATAAACTGTAATGGTGCTTCTTTGAGATGAAAGCAGCTGTGCCTTAGAGTAGTATTAAGGACTATGTTTAATCCTTTTTCATATTTCAGGCAGCTTTTGCTGTTACTGCTATTTTCTCTGGTTGTGAATTAACTATTTTCAAAGGTGCTAACAGAATGACAGTCACAGATTTTAAGTTATGCAGGATATATTATCTTCTTTAACGTGCAACTTCTGGTTTTTTTTTTCTTCTCGATGACTAGATTCGAACTTGTGCTGAAAGAGAAACTAAGAAGAAGGATGACATCCCACAAGAAGATAAAGGAAATGTTAAACAGTGTGAAATCAATTATGTGTATGTAATTGAGAGCCTTTTAACAGATTTAAATACCTTTTTTCCTCTTTTCTTTAGGGTTTTATTTGGAAGGGCTAAACTCCCATGCAGTTCTTTGTTTACTTTCTCTTCCACCTTATCAGGATGAGGACACAAAATAGGCTGAGAAGGCTTACGGGTCAAAATCAAGACAGGGAGCTTGCTTGTCAGTTACTGTTGCAGTTAAAACAGACTCAACTTGTAGAAAATTAACTTATTGACTAATAAAATAGACATAAGTAGTGAGAAACATGGACCAAAAAACTAAAATGCCTGTCTTTCCCCTTATTCAGCTTCACTCCAGAGTCCTCTATCCCCCTTCACTCCTGACTTGTCATGCTAGTAGTAGAAGGAGCTGAAGTTCTTCAGAACTTGTAACCACACTGTTAATTATGTATGGTGTTGTTCCTACTTAACGCCAAAAATGCCTGAGTGTGTTTCACCTAGGGAAGTCTTATAGCACTACTTGATAGTATGATGATTTATTGGATTTTATTAGGCCAGTTGCACAACAGGAGTTAAGTTGCTTATCCGTTGTTTTTACTGAAACATAAAATTTTAAAGAAATTAACTTCTTACACTTTTTCCCTTTTATAGAAAGAAATTCCAAAGTTTTCAAGACAAAAAGCTCAAAATAAGCAAAGAAGATACAAAAGCCCTCAGAAAAGCCAGGAAAGAAGGCACTTTCCACGAAACACTGCTCGACAGGTACTCCATTAAGAAATAATGCACTGATTTAAAAGCTATTGGGAGATGGAATTGCAATGAATTTGGAGTACAAAAGATGGCTAGATTTCAGGGAATAGGTGTGGGTGTTGCACATTTTTTCCTTGGTTGGTGTTCTGCCTCTTCTGTTTTTTTATTATTCTGAGTTCTCACTTCCTTGGCTGAACTTCCCAGGTTGGGATTTAAGCAGAAGTGAATTCTTTTGGACATCTATAAAGAAGTTTGCTCAGTTTGTGGAGTACAGCGGAAGTGAGGGATAAATCTTTAAAAAAAATTTTTTTCATGTTTTCAGCACCTTCAGTACCAGAACATTTTGGAAAGGAGACAGCTGCATTTTAAAGAGAAATAGCATTTCTTAATTAGTCTTCACATTACCTAGTGGGAATAAATCTTTCCCTGTAAGCTGAGAATACAGAAACTGTCTTGAACTTTTAAAATATCTTATATGGTATAAATATTTGTTGTGTTAATTCAGTGGGTGAAATGCAGAAGACGATTTATGATACTGTATTATTGTGATGTGAAAACACACCATGGCGATGTGTCATGACTGAGTGTCAGTTTCAACTGTCACTCAGGTTGAATTCCCTCCCTGAGTGATCTGACAAAACACAGGTCCTGATTAGAAAGGAAAGACAATGTTAACTTTACACATTGTTATAGCTGTAGCTCCTTTAAATAAAAAAAAGTAACAGAGTATTGTTAGGCTTTTATGTGTGCTTTGAAGTAAAGTTTGAGAGTACTGCTTTGTGTCTGTTTAAGACTTTGAGGCAGCTAAAGCATTCAGATGTAATCGCCTTTGGTTTTAGTCTAAGTCTTGTTTCCTTACTCTTTCCACACAGGCGAGCAAAAGTGAAAGCGGACAGATACTGCAAGTGACAACCAGCTGGGCTGTTTTCCTCTGCGTCTTTGATTATATGGTCAAATTGAAAACACAAGTAAAGTGTTTTATAATTATTTTTTACGAAACGCATTTTGCTGATGTTTTTATTTTATTATTTTTAAAGGACTGCCTGAGAACTATAATTAGGCATTGAACTAGTGTCACCTTCTAGTAATGAATAGCAAGATAGTTATTTAGTTGAAGACAAATTATTCTACCAGTGAATCTTCCGAGGTTGATGAAATGAACCTGAACTTACAGTGATTAAAGGGCAGATTAGAATGGTGATAAAGCTCAAAAGGAAAATATTGTTAGCACATTGAACTATCAAGAAATGCATAACTGTCCTCAACAAACAAGAGGAAACAATTGCAAATGGATGTCTTAGAATACATCATATCAGAAACTGAGTAGGACGTCTGTGGAGCCTTCCTGTGCAGTATCAGGTAGGGGCCAGAATATTCAGTCTCTTTTTAAACAGTGTTCAAAACAGACCCACTGTCTGATGGAGAAATGATGTAATCCATATGGTGGAAGTGTGAACAAGTCACAAGAACCCCATTACAAATGGAAATGCGGGTATCTCATAAGAAAAGGGAATGACTGGCTTGTGTTAGCAGGCTGCGCATTTTACAAGATGGGAAGACTCATTTCAATCAAACTGGCTGGTTTCTTGAGAGTATGGACTTCAATTTAAAAAAAAAAAAAAATTTAAGGTCATAGTGTAATACATGTTCCTAGTATCTTGTATAAAATATGGTTTTCCATTTCTGTTCTGATTCCCAAGTTTTTCAATAAAAACATCTCCATAGGAACTACCTCAGATCACTTACTCTCTCCATTTCTGTAATCTGCTTCATAAAGATGACTTGGTAATAATATTGAGGATTTTTATGATGATAATTTGAGTTATCTCCATAAAACCTCTCCTAGCTGTCAGTTTGAACTGCAGTAGTACAAAGCCATAAGCTAGTGCAAGATAATGATGTCTGCAAAAAGCACGAGAACAGGATAATAAAGTCTAGGCAGTAGTGGCAATTTAAATGGGTCTTATTTTGATCTTAAGTAAAAGAATGGAGAGTTCAGGTGCATTGTAATTATCTAAACTGATTTGAATTTTCAAGATTAAAACAATAGCTGGTAGGGGAAGATTAGCCAAGGGATAAATAAGGAGATAACCCATACAGATATATGAAACCAAAAGGAGAAAAAAATCCATGGGCTGGGCAAATTCATATGCAATGCAGTGATTCTTCAATGTGTGTTTCTAGAAAAGCAAATGAAAATTTAGACCTTTCTCTGAGGACTCTCTTAAATTTTCCATAACCAGCTCTATCCGGTCTGAGTAAAGAGATTTGCCACAGGGCTTTCTCCTCTAAGTCATTGGAATTTATTCAATTTATACCTCCCATTCATGTGATGCCTATTTTTTTTCTAAGAATAGGCATATTCAGTAGTTCCTTGTATGAATGTCTATTTTGGAATTAAGTGCCTTTTCTTCCCAATTTAGCTTGAGAAATGAAAAATGTCCCCCCCCCCAGTTTGTGCAACTGGGATAATTGTGCAGTGATAGGTATCCTTTATCTATTTTATTTCAGGCCATACTATTAACAAAAATGTAGTGATCGGATGATCACACAGTGATCAAACACTACCTTTTTAGCAGTATCGAGTTCAATGATTCATTTTAAAGTGTTAACAGATTCTAATTTTAGTTTTAGTACAAAAATTGGAGCTTAATCTTTAATCATAAGATACAAGGTAATAGCATAAGCATACCGTAACAGGAATGGCTGGAAATTATCTTTATTTCTTATTGGTTTCTATTAACTGCATGTTCTTTCAAAGCAAGCAATCACTAAGAATACTGAAGTGTTTTGTAGTGAGACTCAGCAGTAGAAGGTTTGCATAAAGAAACTAATTAGCACCACTGACCTTTGATTCTAATTTTGCAGGTATCCTCAGAATTTTATTAAAATTCTCTCATGCATCAATAACCAAGGTATAAAAAATCTTAAATGCAAACACTGAATTTGCAGGGAGAAGGCTGGAAGCTAGAAATAAATGACTACTGACAAATGCTCCTGGCCAGAGTCCAAGGAATTTTTGGGTGAAAATGCATCGTAGCTGTGGGTTGTGCTTTCACTGAAAAAAATGTAATTAGTTTTCCCTAGCGCTCCTCATTTGGTCCAGGGATTAGGGCTCTTTAAGCAGTTGTGGTTGTAGGTCCTATATCCCTGTGTGGCAATGTAAATAACCCGATGTACAGCTGTTGCAATATCTTGGACCTGGAAGTGGCCTATTGCCAAAACTGTTCCCCAAAACACTGGGAAGGAGGTAGCACCACGAGGAGCAGGCTCTGTGCCAAAGTAATTGTTTATTGGGCTGTTAGGTAAGCACATAATACAAAAAATAAAGTGGCTGTGACAGACCTTTTTAGTTGGCCTTCACCATGTATTTTGACTTCGAATAACCTCAGGTCTTAACTGTGAAGCTCATGGCAGTTTTCACTGATCAACAATCACTATGGTTCTGAAATGCATCTGAAATGAATGCTGATGGGTGAAGTAGGCTGATGTTACAGCATCTGTTCTTCCTTTCAGAAATACATACTTTAAATAAAATTTTGTCTGGCAGAACTCCAAAAATGATTATTCAGATGCAGCTTGAAGCAGACATCTGATATACTGGTGGAAAGGGTGCTGAAAGGACTATTCAGAATCTCAAGAAGAGCCTTGGAATTATCCATGGAAGGGAGTTTTCCATGTCATATTTACCAATGTAAATATGAATATACAAGGTGTAGGCACTGTAAGTAGCTGCAAGTGATAGTAAAGGAAAAATGGAACTGAGGCATGTTTGTTTTAGAGCTAGGAAGATGTGAAGTGAAAAGAAATCTTAGAATAAATAAAATGAAACTTTCCCCAAATACAAGGAGGAACACTGGATTTAGCAATGGACTGGCAATGCTGGGGTGGAAAGAGTATTGTCACAGAAACAGGGTTGCCCTCCCTGTTGGGACTAAGGATACATTGGGTACTTGCTGAAAAATGAAAGAAAGGCTTGAAAGGCTTAAGATAGTGGAGAAGCAGAGATCGGGAGGATTCACTGAAATGCTGGTGAAATCAAAGGTATAGCAAAATGGTGAATATCAGTCTGTCTTAAACTCTTGCTGTAAGCAGTGTGTTGGTGTATTTTTGTGTTGGAGGCATTCATGGATTGTTCTTGGTGATGCTGTCTTCTGGCAGAGGTCTCCTGGCAGCAGCGTTAGCAGAAAGCTTCAACTGAAACACAAAGGAAAGAAGTAATTTGTGCAGTCTGTACTTCTAAAGAAAGGAATATATCTGCTAAGTAGATACAGGATAGACGAATAAAAGAATGTAGAAGGGTGGACGTGAAGTACTACTAACAGCGTCACTAAGTGTGTACTACCTGACAGCTGGTGTTACCAGCTGTCAGGTAGTACAGTTAATGAGTAAATCACGCATCTCAAACTACTTTCTTCTGACTTAAATTGATGAAAACTAATGGAAGAAACCTATCCAACAAAATGAAGGACCTGATGTAACCTGGATCCTGGAGACCAGGTGTTCTGATAGGAACCCTGCAGAATAGCTGTAGTCAGAAAAACACAGGCATTCATGTATGTTAACTGTTCCTTAAACTCTGAACTTCTTCAGTGAAAGAACTAAATCAAAAGTACAAAGAGAATTCAAAAAAGTAAGTCATGCATGTGTAATGTGACCATGACGTATTTTTTCTTCAGAATTTGTAATTTCCCAAAGTTCTGACTGCTTTTCTGCAGTTAAAAATGCCCAAAAGATAAATTTCCTAATGCATCTAAACTGTGCTCCAGAAATTAAATTTAAGCAAAAGATGCTGCGTGTTTAGAAAATAGCAGGTCTGTTTTAATCTGGTTATTTATCACCACAGACCATAACATATTCACGTACCTGCAAGTAAATATAAAATTGTCTTACAGGTATTTGTTTTCAACCAAAAAAAAAAGTCTGGGGCCTATATATACTGCTTCATTTTCTATTTGTGGAAGACACTGTCAAAAAAATCTCAAGTTTATTGCGTTACTCTGTAATTTTCCTTCTTTCTTAAATCCTTTGATTGGTTCTATACCTTCTTCCTTGAGCATATAATGCTTTTCTGCTTGACACCTAAAGTTTTGTGCAATTCTAAGCTTAAGTTTTGAGCTGATTTCTTCCTACACACTGTTGCACACCTTCCATTTGCCCAATGCTTTCACACCTTATAATGCATTTATTTTATCCTTTCCTGTTTCTGCAATGCTGTGCAACCTTCCAATTAACTATCTGCTAGGGACTTTATTTTTTTTGCCACTCTGTTTCATATAAGAATTAATTGCATAGCCAATTAAATCACGATATTAAAGAATGTATTGCTTGTTTGTGCATAGAAAGATATAATGTATAGAACCTGATTAGGGCACTAGATAAGGCACGAGATGTAAACTAAAACACAGAGGTTCTAGAGGGTTTTTAATATTTATGCAGGACTTTCTTCCAGTGTCTGTTGCTAACATTTAGATTATACACTCACCTGTTCACAGTAATATAATACTTTTCATAGTAAACTGTTTGTAGTATGCGTCTTACTCTGATGCTGACTTGTACTTCATATTAGAACAAATACAACATTTATTTATAGTAGCAAATAACTAATAGGCAATGTGTAGAGGGATGGATCTAATACTCTGATTCTCATTGTAGTAGAAGGGCTCCCTGCTGCAGGTGCATTTTTCCTGCATCCCTAAGCAGGCAAGGCAGAAGAAACTTCTTTCTCCTGCAGAAGGCGACTGCCTTGCATCTCCCATTACCATAAAAACTGCCTGCTTGAAAATCTCCCAAGCACAGAGAGCAATTAAACATCACAGTCTATACAAAGTGAAAACTGGTGCCACAGGTTTGGTCTTAGCGTTGCCTGAGAGACACAACTTTATTTCAGGTTTTCTTGAGCAGAACTGCTGGAGAAGTTTTCCTCGGATTACGTTTTCCCAGCAGCTTCCCTTTGCCACAGCTGCTGGCAGGTCTGTGGTGCAGCTGGCCACTTCTGCAGCTCTTGTGCCTGGAACCCCAGGTGTTGTTTTAGGGCATGTTTTATTTTTTAACACATTTTTTTTTTAAAAAAATCGTTAAACGCATTGCGGGGTTTTTCCATTGTTGGTTTGCAAGATTCTTCCTTGCCTGCTTTTCAGCTAGTGCAGCAAGTGAAGAGTACTCTATGGTACTGTGTTTCTGAGAAATTTCCAGGTAATAAACTTCCACCACTGCTGGAATGCAAACAGGTCAGGGCAGCTAAGGCAAGGGAAGGTGGTAATGCTGTCATTACTTGAAAATGAGAGTGGAGCCTGTCGGGGAAGCACCTCATTTCCCATGGAAAGCTTTGAAAAGGGAGTGGATGGGGAATTAACACCAGAAACAAGGTGTGTGGGTTTGTGTTTTTTTTTAAACTCATGACTGAAAGTCAAGCCTCTGCTTTACCAAAACGAAAATAAAAGGGCGGCGGTAGGAAGGAGGGGGGGATTCCCAGGGCTCGGCACAGCCGGGGCACAGGGGCCCGAAACCCACCGCTGAGGCACGGGGGGGGCTCAGCCCCGCTCCGGGCCGCGCCTGGCGCCGTACCGGGGCTGCCACCGCCCCCTCACGGCCGGGCCGGGCCGGGCGGGCGGGGCGGGCGGTTGTCATGTGGGGCGCCGCACATGACCGGCGCTCCCAGCCCAGCCGGGAAGGGGAAGGGAAGCGAAGGGAGGAGAAGCCAAGGGAGGAGGAGGAGGAGGATGGCGGCGGGCTGGGGCCGGGCGCTGCTGCCGCCCGCTGCGCTGCTCGTCCTGGCGCCGCTCGTCCTAGCGCCGGACCCGGTGAGTCCTAGGGCACGGCGCGGCCCGGCGGAGGCCCGGCGGGGCTGCTGAGGGGACAGGGACGGGCACGGGGCGGCGGCGCCTTCGTTTTCCTTCGTTTTCCTTCGTTGTTACAGGTGTTGGGTGGCTGTGGTGGCAGGCAGCGCTCTGGCGGAGGTGGTCGCTTGCTTTGGTGTTTATCGGGCTTAATTTACGCGCTCGCCACCCGCCTTGTTGTTGCTGCGGCGTATTTCCTGTAAATAAGTCGAACAAACGCCGCGGTGCTACGCCCAAATGTCGTTTTTCAAAAGGAAAATTAAGGGCTTGCTACAAATACATACGCTTTTGAACCTACTTAGTGCGCTTGCTGTCGTTTCATCCCAGAGGAGAAGTTTAGAGCAGGTGGGTTTGGGTTCCCAGTTTTATTACTACTTTTTTTTTTTTTTTTTTACTACCCGAAGTATTTCACCTTCAGAGGCAACGCCAGGTTTGTGTGCATGGGGCTGGCTTCCCCGTCCTCAGTGCATGAGCAGAGCCCTTCTTGCTTCCTGCTGGTTTTTACTCCCGAAGCACGCCTTCACCTCCTCAGCTCCCAAATCTCCTCCTCTTCCTCGAGGGGAAGGTGGCAGCTACCAGCACATTCCTGTATCCCATCGCACTCAGCAAATCCTCACGCTTACACAGCAGCCACGGGGTGTCCAGGCTGCAAGTGGTGCTGCTGGGCAGCCAGACCTCAGGCTCGGGTGTTTGATTTGTGCCACAGCTGCTGGCCTGTCACGGTCACCAAGGGATGAACAACGCTCTCTGGTCCTCCATGCAGCTGCTCGGGTTCTTGTCTTTTTGTTAGCAAAGAACACGCCACCCAAATGCTGTGAATTACGCCATGAATTACATCGCACTTCTACAGACTTTCACTCCCTTTAGCTTCGGTTAGGTCTCTGCAGCCACACTGATTGTTTTTTTTTTCTGTCCAAAACGTGATTTAAATTGGCTTGGATCCCATGTCTTCGGTGCTGCCGGAGGACTTTGAACTTCCATGTGCAGAAAGGTGAACATCACCTGGAGTGCTGCAGCACGGCAGGATGTCGGCACTGTCCTGCCAGGGGAAAGGAGCAGAGATGAAAATGTTCTAGACCACAGGGTTCAAGGACCAAAAGATGCTGAATAGAACAGCGCGTTTTGTCTGACAGAGACTGAATGTCGTGTCCTTTAACTACAGGACAGTATTTCACAGCATGAAGAGTGTTTTATGACTATTTTGAAATAAGAAGATAAGAAGCACTGAATATTAAGGGAGGAGACGAGATGACCGTCTATGTCAAAAACGTTTTTGAGGGCAATAAAGAAAGTCTTAGCGAGGGCATTGTTTAAACAGGACAAGCTACATTCAACCTATTTATATTAATGAAGTCAGGCAAGGTTTTAATAACTCAGCGGTTATAAACCATGCATTAATTGTCTTTACTACAGTGAATAATAACTGTTATTAGGTAGTTTTGTTGTTGTTGTTGTTTTTCCAGGCAGCAATTCACTGTGTTAGTTTCTTAGCTGTTTGGTTTCTGCTCCACTCTACTTTGTTCATAGAATAGGCCATAACAAAACTATTTTGTATTATTTCCTTTTTTTTTTTTTAATTATTATTTCCATCCTTCCCCATGCCACATTGTCTTTCTCCCCCACTGCCAGCTTTTTCTTTTAGCGTTTTGGTCTTTTGCTGCTAAGCATCCATTTTTGTATCATTATGTGCATACAAATTCTAAAGTCAGCTGTACATCAGATAATGAAAATACACAATCTACTAGCGAAAGGTGACTTTGTTAATAATAAAAATAGGGACAGACATCATTTAATCACCTTTCAAGAATAATTGTATTCCTCACAGGAAGGTTCAATGTTTGAAAAGCGATTTCAGAGTGACCTCCTTGTGCTAGCGAGCTTCTGCTGGCTGTTCCTGGGAGACCACCTGCAGCTTGTGAAGTCTGAAACTAAAGGTGATCCCCTCCTTGGTGCTAGGAGGCTCCGTGTGTTTCTCCTGGGCAGTGTTTGTTGTTGCTCTTCCAGTGTCAAGCCTCTGCAGAGGGGAGGATCTCGCTGACGCAGCACGAACCTCACAGCTGCTTATTCCGTCCTGGTGATAGAAAGTGCCTGGTGGTTTTTCTGGTAAAGAGTCCCTCAAGCAACAAATAGTTGTTAGGTTTTAGCTAGGTTAATAGCTAGCTAGTTAGGTTTGTGCTGGAACTTAGAAATCTAGTGCAGCAGCGGGAGTGTTTGATCTTTACGAAGACCCAGGAAAACTGCACCAGCTCACGAATGTTTGGCTGTGACATCAGCCTCTCGAGGCAGGAAGCTCAGTTACACTGAACTGTTTTTAAAAAGTTGACTTTCTCTTTTTATAACCTTGTTAAAGAGAAAAAAAATCACACAAAGAAACCAATTTTCTGTCCATTGGCAGAAAATTATTTAAATATATATATATTTTTTTTTTTTTGATTTGTTTTGAGATCCTTGTAGATTGCTGTTTGTCTGCCAGCATATAATAGTTTATGTAAAAAAATTGTTAATAATCTTGGCTTTCATCAGATGTCTTAAGCAACACTTGCAGGTTTGGGAGATGTAGAAGGGGTATTGTTTATTTAGCTTGCTCTATACATAGGCAGGTAAGAAGTCAAAAATTACTGAGATACAAGGAGGAGATATTTTCTCTGTTCTCTATATCTCTCTTTTAACTCTTCCTTTGTTCCTTTCCTCACCTCTTTTGTGGCTTAGGTTGCAGAGGACTGCAGAGGACAAAAATAGCATCATATACAAGATTAAAATCTCAGGGGAGATAGGAATGAGATAACAATTAGTACCTGGAACAGCACTCTGAAATCAGTTTGCCTGGCCACCACTGTTTGCTCTGTGTTGTCAGCACAGACTGTGCTGACAGATAACTGAACTTGTATGGTGGAAAGATCCTAGCAGTATTTAGTACAAACTCCTTGACAGAGAAAACTGTCAGTAACCTTTCCAGGAGGCAGGATTTCCAAGGTGAAGTTCATTAAATACGTGACAATCTCAACCTAAATGTGTTCATGTGCAATTCATCACTTACACGAGCGTGTGTTCCTGTTAACCTGGCACCAGTCCTGTTCCCAGGACTTGTAGCCTGTCCTCCCCGTTGAAGAGAGCCTACCTGCTGGGTGTGAAAGGGACCCTTTGGGATTATTTTTGGTTGTAGCCGTTATCTGTCAGGAAGCAGATTTTGACAGCAGATTTCTCCAGAAGGTCCAAATTTGTGCAATCATTGCAGGATGTATATGGGGCATAGTTTTTTCTAACTTATTTTAGTATTGACGGATGGAAAATTTCCCAAGACAGTTGCTTTAATACTGTCATATGCTTGTCTTTGCATGAAGCCTCTGACTTTTGTTGCCTAATTAGTCACCTGATATCTTCTCCCACCCTCCTTGTTTTGAAACTTCCTCGTTTTGAAAATTAAATGGGTTCTTGGGGCTGACTTTTGTTCCAGCAATGCCGAGGCTGTAACTGCACCGCACTGAGGGCTAGGAAGGGCATAGCTGCTAGCCATATGTGTGGGAAAGCCAGCCTTCACCTTGCACTTTCTCCCAGCCCCTGGAACCCACACAAAAAGAAAATGCTGTGATAATGCAATGATGTGACTTTAAAATTTGCATTTCCCATTGTAACAAATTGTGCCAGTGCTTAAAGTTGGTGGCACTGTGTCAGATGGTGCGTTTTGTAGATCATGGCATTGAGAACAGGCCGTGTGATTAGCCCTAACGTGGCCATTAGGGAGCTTATTGAACGCAGATGCACAGCTGCTGGAGACCCTGCCTGTTTTTATTGTGGAACATGTTACAAGGACTCGTTACTAATCTAATTGCCACATTAAAATTGGAAATCAGCAAGGAAGTGGGGGAAGGATCTCTATATGTTTGTATTTATCTTTTGTCTCCCAAACATTTGTGCTTTGGCAGCCTGTGCCTGAACTTGTAGCAAATGGCATCTAAGTAAGTTTCCCTCCTCCTGGGAAGAGGGAAGGCATGCTGAGCTCCCAGGAGCTCACCGATGTGCTTAAGTAGCTCGGGGGGCAAATGCGGCCTGTGCTCAGCTGGTTTGAAGCCCAAATGCAACTAACAGGCATTTGTTTGTATTGCAGCGGGTAAGACATGCCTTAATAATGCTGGCGTGTATATCCATGTAGGTGAAGCTTAATACTGAATATATTTATGAATGGCATTATAAAGTGAAACTAATTCAGTACACAGAACAAATAGGCCCATACCAAGACTCAAGATGCCTGAGTTTTTCTGAAGAAAATGCTTTTCAAGTGCACTTACGGTCATGTGGTTGAGACACATTGCATAAAAATGGGTTTGTACATTTGTTGTAAACTTGGGTTTGTCTTGGGCTACATTGGACCGGTGACCTGAAGCTCAGTCAGGTAGCATACGGAAGTTGCAGTTCGCCCACTGCCTCTTTTATTCTCCTCTCCTCCTTTTCCAAAGTCCCAAGACTTTCACTTCTTTTATTATTGAGTCATTATAGATCAAATCAATTGTTTCGTCTTAAAGGTCCAAATCAAAACTAAGTCTTCTAGAACAATAAAATATTGTAACAAAGAAGCTAAGCAGTAATCTTTTACTGTCTTCACAGTATGGAGAAGAATGCAAGACTAAAACATACCCTCCGTCAGGACCAACGTAAGTAATCTGTTTGGACCTGTCTAACTAATTGCAGAAAAGCAGAGATTTGCAAGTGTCAGCAATTCAAGTTTTGTTGAGACTTGTTCACATTACAGATACAGAAAATACCAGTTACAAGTGAAAAGCACTTGTTTTGTCAAATGTATTTTCAAACTTCCTATAAATCTGCGCTGTCACTTTTCTTTTAGGTTCAAAGGAAATGTACCCACATATATCATAAATCTTGATTTGCCTCCCAGCAAAAGATGGGATGAGTTGATGCGTGACAAAAAGACAGAGGTATGAAAGCAGAGCTTACCGTTCAGCATAGCTTCTATGACTGGCATGTGTCCTTTTATTATTTAAAAGGTTGTAAGAAATACTGTGCTGAAATACTGTTCTATTATTTTTATTCTAGTTTAGGATAGAATATTTCTATTTTATTTTTGAAATGGTTCTAGAATATGGTAATTGCTTGACTGAACTTTCTTCTGTTCAACACTTGAACAAGGGGCACTAATGGTTGGGGCACAGAAAAATGAAAATGGTGCGACATAAAGCAGACTTTAATTTATAAAAGGTCTTTAGTCATGAAGTAATACAGCACCAGGCGAGGAGTGTATCAAAGCAACAGCCTCAGTAAGCAGAAGCGAAACTGAGACAGAATCCTTTCTCTGTGCATCCACACTTCTCTGAAAACGTGGGGTGAGATGATGAAATGGTGGAGGGAAATGAAGAATGTCTCACCCTTTTTAGGGGGTGTTAGTTGCAGATCTGGGGTTTTTACAGGGTAAATAACCTTTACCCTGTAAAAACCCCAGATTTTTTTCAGGCTATAACTGTTCTCCTGAAGGTTGCTGAAAATGCAATTCAGTAATACTAAATTTCACTAAAAAGGCTAGGGCTATATTGCTATTGACGGTTTTGCTATGTGTTGTATTGCTGTTGACTTTGACCTTTCAACTCAGAAAGTTAGACAAATTCTACTTACGATTTTTATTTTAAAAGTCTTCAATAAAGAAGACTTTTTTGTTTTCAATTTGTACAAGTGGGTTTTGAAAGCTTAAGGTTGCATCTTAAATGCTGAAAGGTTTTACCATACATTTTGGAGTTAGATCCCATAGTGTGGTGATTAGTCATTGTGGCCATTCTCATTTTGCAAACAAAGCTTTTTCTACTGTACTTTCCTAATGAAGTTATCTAGTCTTTTTTTTTTTGATTTAAAAATATAAATGCTTAAGCAAAGAGCTCATAAATATGTATGTTTTTTAACAAGATGTTAAAGTATGTGGAAGAGTTTTGTTAGTATTCTAGCAATTGTTATGCTCAAGATCTTCTATTCAATAAAAGCCTTTGTTCTTTTTAGTTGAAGACTGTAGTCCAGAATATAAAAGATATAGCAAATACCTTCTTTCCTAGTGGCAAAATTGTTGACATAGTGGATCACAAAATAGTAAGTACTTTCAGCTTAATTATTATGACTGTGTGCTCTGACTACCGGAATTAAAATGCTACTAATTTTTGGCAATAAAGACCTTTATATGTAATAATTTTTCCTCTTGGATTATTCAGAACAAAAATGTTATTTTGAAGAGTTAAATTACTCTGAAGCCATCAATCCTAAAATGCTTATCTCCACCTCTTTTAATTTTTCCAAGAACTTTTCAAGTTTGAATTAGTCATACTGGGCATATACACTATTTTGACATAAAGCTACCATATACGGGTAGTCATGCCAATGTTAGAGATTCCCTTAAATACTGACAACCTCAGGCTCAGTTTCAGTCGAACTCTTTTGTTGAGTCCTGTTTAATGCTGTTATTGCTGTCCTGCTAATGCTGTCTATTGCCGCTAACAACAATTAGATATTGTGCTAATCTCCGTTGCTCACTTGTCAATATTTTGGTAAATAGTATTTTCTTTCCATAAGTATGTACTTTTCTTCCAAGTGCTCTACAAACATCCTCAAGTTCTACAGACTGCAGAAGAATTAAATAGTTATTTTTATAGTGCTAAGAATGGGGAGAGGTTTGTTTCAAATAACCAAATAGCCTTTGCTTACACAAACATACAAATTTTTTCCTTTCAGTCACACCTAACCGAAACACTTCCGTATCCTTTCAATGAAGAGCTCCAAGGGATTGCAAATTCATCTGGAGTTCCTTTGGGTAATAGTCTTCAATGTTTTGTTAACATAATGGAAAACTAGGAATCTAGACTCATTTAAAACTAGTATATTTAACAATCTGCTATATAGTTGTATTCAAGCTGTGACTTTAACAAATAAATTATTAATTAAGTAGAATAAAGCAATAAATTCCATCCCATACTAAGTGAAAACAGTATTTTAGAAGGGAATGGCAATGAATCACATAACCCTTTCATCAGGCTGGGCCTTCTCCGTGTAACTTCTCACCCCTGAGCTTTGGGAACTGGAGGGAGTTCTGGCTTCTGTGCACCTGGAATCTGGGGGATTCTTTGGTTCTCTTTGGTTTCCTGTTCAGCTGCATCTGCTGTTGATGTACCAAGGCGAGGCTCGCTTTCATGCTGTGCTTTCTCTCCTTTGAGATCCTTATCACATGTTCCTGCCTGTCTTCTGCACCCCCTGCAGAAGAAATGTAATCCCAGGCAAGAAGCAGACACTGAATTCTTCCAGAATATAGACAGAGAAGGTTCACAGTCCTGCTCCCACTGCTTCTTTGTATATGAGCCAAACGCCCATTTCTTGCAAGGGAGAACTTGTGCATATAGCAGCTTATTTCTTTAAAGTGAATTTTACAGCTTGTTTTGAAGTTTCCAGAGTAGGAAGTAGCAGTGACTGTCAGCTTTCTGTATGGGAAGGCAGAAGGCCAAGAGATTTTCATCCTTCTGTTGGCCTGTCAGGAAGCTGAATTGGTCATTTTAAATACCAAATGTGATTAAATAAATTCTTAAGAGAAATAGGATAGAATGCTGAACTTTGCAGTATTTTTTTTTCTATTTTATTTTTTTTTAGCAAAAGATTCAAATTATTCTTTTTCTTCTTTTCTAGGGGAAATTGTTATTTTTAACATCTTTTATGAAATTTTTACCGTGTGTACCTCAATAGTGGCAGAAGATAAAACAGGTAATGTATCCCAGAATGGTGCTTTTGGTTTTGTTCTATGGCAGGAAGGAGTGAAAATAAGAGATGGTTTCATTTTCTAAATCAGTTCTGCAGCCCTTGTCTGCATCTGTTCCTATTTAGGAAACTTCTGAAGGATTCTCAGAAGGCTTAACAAAAGTCTCACTTTTAGAGAAAGCTGGAGGTATTATTGTTGGATTAACAATTTGGAACGTATATAAGGCTTAGATAGTGATTTTAAAAGTTGGTTGATTTCAGTTATTAGGTTATTATTTTAGTTATTAGGTAAAACATTACTCTGGGTAAAACAGGAAAAAACAACCATTGTTCTGTGCTTAAAAAAAGGAAAACTATGCAGTGGTATTTTCCCTGCTGATGTGTGTTTTCTCTTTTTTCTAAACTGATATTTGTCTTCTTCTTTAGGAAAGTTTGTATGTATATATTTACTTATTTTTTCATTTTACTGAAGGGAAGCTTTATCATGCCAGAAACTTGGATTTTGGACTCTTCCTTGGGTAAGTACATAAACTTGTATCTTTTGGGTTTAAAAAAGAAACAGAGATTAGAAAGTCAGCCGAGCAGATTTCTACATGCCTTCCTTAAGCATAATTGAATGTTGTTAGGAACAGTGACAAGCAAGTCTGCATTACATGTTGTGGAAGAAAGGCTAAAATGAACAAAAGGATTGTTCTGTGATCACATGTCAAGCTGCTTTGCAGTTGTAAGGAATGACTTTGCAAAAACAATTGTTTGTTGTTACTGAGTGCTTTCTCAGCTCCAGTTAAATCCATCTCAAATATCTCTAGCAAAGAACAGTCTGTGTAACCTTATTTCAGAGGCACGGTGTATCTTGTTCGTGAAGTGATGGGACAGAAGCATCAATTTTAGGGTGTGCAGTGAAATGGGGGTTGGTTTAGGGTGGGTTTGTTTGTTTGCTGTTTCCAAATTATCCCCACAGTTGCTGTGCTCTGCTTCACTGGCATTTTCTATCATCATTTCTGCTCAGAAGTCGGTGATTTATATTCCATGGATCTGGTTTTATCACTTATTGACATACAAACCTTGATGACCAGCATTGGATTCTCTTTTAGTTCTCATTTCATACTTCATAATTGAGTATTTCATTATGTTTTCCAAGTATATTCATATTCCCATGCATGCTTTTATTATATTACAGTATATTTTGTAATGTCACTTACTCAGATGACTGTTAATGTTCAGGTGGAATTTACAAGTTCATTAAACTTCTCAGCTGCCTGTCAAATAGTCAGATACCGTCAACTGTGATTGCACCTATCCCTTAATAGGCTTGTGTGCAACTACTCCCATGTGCCAGAAGGACTGGGAATGTGCTCCCTGAAAATTAAGGCAACTTTGCAAAGCTGTTCCCAGAACTTGGATTATTTCCAGAGAATGTAATTGTCTATTAAGTATTCCTTAGTACCTCCTCACATACAGATTGCTCTGGCTTACCTTACAAGCTGTCATTGGGTCTTCCCATCACGTAGAACAAATCCAATTGCACAAATTTGTTTTCTGCCTTTGAAATGAAAGAGTTTGAGGGAACTGGTTCATTCTGCTGCAGCACAAATAACGTATGCTTTCAGAATAAAACAGGTTCAGTGTCATAATCAGTATTGTAGTGGCTTCCCCCTGGCAGTAGGAATAGAATTAAATTATCATTGAGAAGTTACCATCATCATTACCTTAAAACAAACCAGCTATACTGATGGTGCTGTTTAATACAGAGTAGTGTTTGTGCTGTTGGTCTCATTAAAACTTGGTTCTCTTCATTGACTGCCCACGCATTTAGACTTTCTGGTTGTCCCTTGCTCATGCTGCTCAGGTAACCACTGAGCAATACTGTCTATTGGTATGAGTAAGATCAGAGCACAGACATCACACACAAGAAACCCGTGGTTTGTAATTACAAGCTTTAAAAGCTACTGGGGGAGGGAAAAATTCAAATTTTTGTGCCATCTTCCACAGGTGGGACGTTAAAAACAATTCCTGGACTCTGACTCGGGAACTGAAGCCTACAGTGGTAAACTTGGACTTCCAGAGAAACAACAAAACAGTATTTAGGTCTACAAATTTTGCAGGATATATTGGCATGGTGTCCGGAGTCAAACCAGTAAGTATGGTGGGGGAGGCTGTCAGTTTGTTAATAATGCTGCAAGCTTCCCTTTAAGATGTAAATCTCCTACTTTAATCCTATGTACTGGGATATTTTGATTAATGAGCTCTTAATTGCTTTAGTACACAGTATAGATATTTGAAGAAAGATGAAAGGAAACAGTGCTGCATTGTTCCATCTAAAAGAATTTGGGCTAAATGGAATGCATTTGGACAATCCCTAAACATATGTTGAATTCTGAACATACAAATGAGTGACTATAAAGCGCTGAAGCGGTTGTTGTTTCTCACTAGCAAATGGAAGGACAGTGCTGTGATCCCAGAGGTGAAACCACATACTTGTGCTGTTTCAGTTCTCTAATTCTTCTTGGAAAATGCAATGCTGTTTTCTTCTTCTTTTCTTAAATCTGGGTTTTATCTAGACCTTAAAAACCAGCAGCAGAGAACTTGAGCAGGGTCTTTGGCTTACCGCAGCTCTTCCTTTCTACGTCCTCTGCCATTATCCTCTATTACAGTTGGCTCTTTTCGTAGTAGAGCATTGGCATTGCATCAATTTATTCTTGTCTTCTGATCTCAGTAAACTGACAAGCTTCTATTCTGAAAATGTTTCAATATGGCTGAATTCGACTTTCCTCTGAAAGAAACACTATCGGGAGAGGTCTGGGATGTGAGTCTGAATTGTGTGTTGCAAGTAGTGCACGACGAATTATGTGCAGCTGCACGCCCGTATGAACAGCACCAACATGGCAGGGTTTACATAGCATAGGCCCTTAAAATTCTGCCTTCAAACTAGAACAGTACTTGGAGCTCTGAGAAGAAAGTACAGCAAGGGGAGGTGGTGATTCAGTCATACAACATGGAAAAAGAGAAAAACGGCCAGAGGCTCGACTTGATTAGCAGTCCAGCAAACTACATGTACATGCTATGCTAGGTCAGGAAATGACAAATGATCATTTCTGCTTCCTCAAGCAGATACTAATGAGGTTCTTCTCCACATAGGGTTGGTCTTGCAGCTCTTTACTCAGTGGGGAATAGTCTAACAGACAAGAAGCTCAATTGGCATGTAAATTGCAACACTGCCTTTTGTCTGTTACTGATACTGATGGGTTAGTGACAGATGGAGGCTGATTTGTTTAATGCTTTTCAGGATTTGTTCACTCTGACAATGAACGAGCGTTTCAGTCTGGATGGTGGCTATGTTGGTGAGTAACGCTAAGCTGGTGAGTAATTCTTCCATTGTTTCAGTACAAGTCCTCCAGACCTCAGACATTGCAGTTACCTTTAACAGTCACACAAATAGTGATAAGATTCCAGACGGGTAGGATAAAACACGATTCATTTTAAAGGCTGGGGAAGTTAGAATAGCACAAGTGAACCTTTTGAAAAATATATTGTAACCAGTGCTATTTTTCAGGTATCTTTGAGTGGTTTCTTGGGAGAAGAGATGGTATGTGGATGGGCTTTCTTACCAGAGCAGTATTAGAGAACGCTACAAGGTATTGCTTTTTTCCACATAAACGTTTTACTGCTTTACCCTGTTTTGCTCCTGACTGGCATGAATACTGTAGCTACCTGCTTAGTATCTAATGATATTGATACCTTCCTAGAAGCCTGCACATTAAATAGTTCTGGTTTTGCTGGTATTCTGGTGGTGGGGAAGACTTGTAAAACTGTTTTCTCAGACTTTTTCCCTAATGAAGCTACTGGTGTCTGAATGCGTAACAGCATTCTGCATCAAAACACATCCACCATAAAGCTCACGTGTAGTAAATGATTTAGTTAGAGTGTAACACTGCTGTAGCACATCTTCATTTTTAATGTAGAGAACAGACAAAGGACACCTCTCAGCAACTATGAACTCAGTGCAGAGGCTTTACTTAAATGCGTTCCTTCACTGTGATACAATCTCTCACGCAGTACATGAAAGGGGAAGAAAGGTGTACCCAAACTTTTCCTGTCTGTGAACTTTCTTCAGTACTTGAACCATTTATAGCCTTTAATAGTCCAACACCACTTTATTTGCAGCTACCAGGATGCAAAAGACAAACTGGCAAAAACAAGACTGCTGGCTCCTGCTTACTTTATACTGGGTGGAAAAAATTCTGGAGAAGGCTGTGTGATAACTCGTTCCAGGACAGCTGCTCTGGATATTTGGGAGTAAGTATGCTTGACCTAATACCTGACTCCTCGTTCCAGAAGAGGACAGATTCCACCAGTAATTGTCACAGGTTTTTGTCTTGATTTTTGTTGCGTAAGAACTCAGTCCTTTAGCATCACTGAAATATATCTGTAGTGAGCCAAAAAATCTTCCAGTTTTGTATTTTGAATGTATAGTAACAGAAGCAAAACACAAACGTATACTTCTTTTCCAGCCTTGATATAAAGAAGGGCACGTGGTATGTGTTAGAAACAAACTATGATCGCTGGAAGCCTCCACTGATCTTGGATAATCGTAGAACACCTGCAATGAAGTGCTTGAACCAGACAACACAAGAGGTAAACATCCTCCAAATACCTAACCTTGCTATTGTGAAACTCTTATTATACTGATCTGATATCTAGGGCATTTGGAAGCACAGCTGTAATGACAGAAGTGGCTAATGGCTTTGTGACAATTGGTCTACACTTCTGGATAATACAGTACCAGGTGGCTCTTCACATGTTTGGTTTTTAGTTGCAGGCTCTCTCTTACTGTAGGTGGATTTCCTACAAGCGTTTTCTGCTGCTGCATATGCAAGGAGATAATATTACTCAAAGTATCTCCTCGTTTAAGTGTTTCCTCACTTCACCAGTTTGCTACCTGACAGTGTGTTTTGACTTTCCCACTGCCACTCAATTTTCCCCTGCAGTACTGAAAGCTAGTCCGCACAAGTCTTTGCAGTATTTCTGTATTCTTAAAGGTTTATCTTACCAAGTAAGCAGTCACAAACGGTACAGTTCACAGCATTTACAGTGTTAGGTAACAGGTTAATAGCCATTAACATCACTGTATTACTTTCTTTCAGAACATCTCCTTGCCAACTATTTATGATGTTCTCTCTACAAAGCCTGTCCTCAATAAGGTAATGCTTCTATTTTTGCAGAAAGGTTAGAGCAGGGGGGGTGAAAGGGGCAACAGACCAGGAAGTACTGCATTTCTAAGGAGGAGGTCACAGTGATACATTCAGTTTTTACCACACTGACAGGTTGTGGGAGGGCTAAATTTGTACTGTAAATGAAGTTTAAGGTATTAAAAGTGAAGCTAGAATTTAAATGTTAAAAATAAAGCCGGTCTACCTTCTAAAAGCCTTTAATGGCCTCCCACAAGACTTCCACTTGATAATTTCCTTTCAAAATAAGCTTGCTGAAGGTTTGCTCATCCTGAGCCCAATAAAACTAGATTGTAAGGAGAACAGAGTAGCTCTACTGGAAAGACAGAGCAAAAAGCAAAAGGGAGAAGGGGCATGGAGTTGTACAGGAAGGTTTCCTGCATGTGTGTGATTCAGGTGCATTGTCCTTCACTGCATGAGAAGGGAAGTAGGAGAATACAACCTTTTAAATTCAATTCTGCTGCTTCTTCCCCCTAGTATATATTCACAGTGCTCAGTGGTGGATTTTGAGAGGGTGAATAGGTTGCTAGGTGAAAATATACAGGTACAAACAAAAAATCCAAGTTACTTTCGAAAGAACTGTTTTCCAGAGGCCCTACAGCTTTAAAGCCCTGCATAGCCTGGCCCACTTCTTTATAGCTGGCCCTGGTTTGAGGTAGCGTTTGCAATGCAGACATCTAAAGAATCCTTCCAGTCTGAATTAATCTATGATATGCCTTCAGATTCAACATGGAACAAGTTAACATACCTCATCACTTAGGCATACTACAGGCACGTTCTTCTTACAACAGAAGATATTTTAGTTTGAACTTGAGGTTTTAGTGCTTTTTTGTTGTTGTTCTTGTGTATATTTTTTAAAGACTAAGGTGGTGAGGAGGTGGTGGTTGGGTTTTTTTTGAACAACAAGTTACTATATTCAGTGGAGGCAGCATTCTTGGCTGCGAACAAGCTACTTACATGTTGTTGACTTGGTGAACAGATCTCGAGATTAGACTTACGCAATTAGTTAAATAAGATAAGCACACATTTTATTTGAACTGTTCAGCTAGTACCTTTGTTTTTTGTTTTAAGTAATTCCTCTAATGAGGCTTTTTTTCCTTCTTCCCACCTGTTTATTAGCTGACGGTGTGCACGACACTGATGGAGGTGTATAATGGTCATACAGAGACTTACCTGCGGGAATGCCCAGATCCCTGCAGTCCTTGGTAGTCCTGTACCTTTCCTGTGTTGGAAGCTGCTTGTCTGAAATGGAAGCCCTCCAAGGAAAAAAATACTCCTGGAAAAAAAGATTCCTCAGCCTAACCCCTTTCTTCAGCAATCTAATAGCTCTATAGAAACATCAATGAGCTTCTAACAGTGGAAGACCCTATCATCTTGCATTGGACCTTCTTGCTTTCTGCTCAGCAGTTCTGCTGGCAAGAAACATACAAAAATGTATATCTGTTTTGATTTCAGCTGTTTCTGCAAAAGGAGTTCAGCAGTTAGCTCTAGATCTCTTCAGTCTTGACAATAGTCTGGTTGGGGGGTTGTTTGGTTTTGTTTGTGTTTTTTGTTTTGTTTGTTTGTTTTAATTGAAGTACTTCTAAAGCACAAATGAGTTAAATGGCACCTGCCAAGCTTGAAAAGAATTGTGTATTGAAAGGACATCTGCGATGATATTATGTTATTCTTTCCTAAGCACTCAGGATGAACAGATACTGTTCTGGTCTAGTGTGATGGTATGTCTAAAATGCCCTGTTACAACTTCTTGACAGGTTATTTTATATCTATTCACAGAAGCAAGCACTTGCAGAAATATCTAAAACTAGATCTGAGCCTAAAACGTCTGTTCACTGATTTGTAGATCTCTAGCTGAAGTTCTTTCTTGGCCTGTTAACAGATATATATTTTTAATACAGATTTCTGTTGTTTAAGAAAAAAATAAATACTAATACAATACATACTCTGAAGAACTTCTTTCTTAGACCACAGTACACATGCATCAATTTCATACCTCATTGGAAGTCGTCGGGTATATTACATGTCACAGGTCCTTCAGAAACAGGGAGAAGTGCAGGCACCTTCATGTCCTAGGAAGCAGACAGTGTAGAAGGCAATACTTTTATCTATGTCAGTAGATCATTTCTGGGCCTAGTTATAAAACACAATGCCAACTCTTGTTTTATAATACACAAAGAGGAAACACTGGAGAGTAAGCATAGGGGCCTGTACACATGTTGGTTCATGGGTAGCGCTTTAACCACCCTAGGAAAAAGATGCTATTCATATTCCACTTGATAGTAGAGCCATTAATTTAAAATTGCCACTGGCATAAAGTAAGTGTTTGCTGTGTCTCTTTGGTATCTCCAGACTATCTTGCATAAGTCATTCTGCCTACCTACAGCGTTCAGAAGTTGATGACATACACTTATGACTGGATTCTTGATAACCAAGATATTCAAAGCAGTAAAAGTGTATTGCAGAAGCTTGGAACAATGGATAATAGTAGTCTCCTGTTCCAAACAGTGAAGTCAAATTATTAAAAAGTCTAGTATTTTATATATTACTAAATATATATATATTTAGCAACCAACACTAAGGAATCTACAGAAGAAGAAACAAACTGCCCATAAATTTGAGATAGTGAGTCACCTCTCATCCAAGTTGGCTGGCTAAGTTATACTTAATATTGTTTCCTTTTCTGAAGGAAGTATTTAAAGCTAACCTTTAGTCATCCCTTGTTTCAGGAACCAGGTTACCAGCTAACAGCAAAGTCGTCGGTTCTAATAAGCTTTCCTTTCATCAACGGAAGAAGTGGAGATGAAAGTAATGCTAATTAGCCGAATAGCTTTAGCATCTGCTATGTTAGGAAACATGCCTTCTTGCTGGGAAAAAAAAAAAAGAAAAAAAAAAGAACATCCTAGGTCTTAGGAAAAATGGTTGTAGCAGAGCAAGAAGCAAATCAAAGGGATGTAAACCAGTGGCACAGTAACACCATACAGAAATCAGCATCCTACTATTTAAAATGACCTTAAAAACAAAAGGGTGATGCTAGTTGTGTATCTCTTTTTTTCCCAGCTACCATAAGCAAGCAGAAGCATGTTAGGTTGACTGCACTACCAGAGTCTATTTTCAGTCTGACTCTGGAATATTGAACCTTTGTAAGGTAAAATCACATTTTAGATTAGGGGAAAAAAACAACACGTGGTGTAAAATGGAGTTTCTGGGTTAGATGATTCATATAAAATATCAAGTCAAATGTTGCAGTCAGTACCATGAAGTCACGATACTGCTGAGTTCACACCTTAATCTGGTAGGGGTTTGTTCAGATTCATTTGGAATTAGTTGCTTAACAGGCATAATCAAATTACTTTGCCATTTAAAAATAAGCGGTAAGTTTACTTGCTTAATTAGCCCTGTCCCACTTTAGAGTATATGGAGCAAGGCCATGTAGACTATTCACAGCCATTAACTAATGTGCTTTTGGCATGTCCCTTGTGCAAGAGAATCTACCTTTCCACACTGGAAATTGCTTTACAATTGCAAAATCATAGCCAAATCTTGTGGAGGTCTATCCAGAGCCTCAATAAATACATCTGCTATTGACAAAAACAATCAGTGCTATTAAAAAAAAAAAATAAAAAAAAAAAAAAGTATGTCTTGCTATGTCTGCCTTAATGTATAAAGTGATTAGTGCAATTAACTGCTTATTGGTTTAACCATCACCTGTTGATGCTGAAAGCATCAAGGTTCTGTTTGTTTTTAAGTTTAAATAAGGTTCTGCTTAGAAATCCTTACTTGCATTTGCTCAGTTTCCTGCTTCTCTTTCAGGAGCAGCATGCATTTCATTCAGAGTACAGGAGACTCACACAGCTTTCCTAGGTCTGATGTGAAAAGTCACAAGACTTCTTTTGTCAGAGAGCAGGAAGCAGTCCAAGCCACTAGGCCATTATATCAGGCTGCTTTGAGAGAGAAAGAAAAAAATCATGTAAGCAACAAGACAAATTTATTTTTAACTGCTATTGCATAGTCTAGTTCTATGAGGAGTAGCTTCATTATTTTAGCTTCCAGCAGATTTTTGTCATTACTGTAAATACAATAAAGTTAATTCAGTGCTTCATTAAATAAGGCGTTACAGGAAACAAGGCATTTGTTTGGACACTGGCATTTGAATGCAAAAATGTCAGTTTGTCAAGAAAATTTTCACTTCTAAATCTGAGAAAGCCACACAGTGAAGATTGTGCCATCTCAGGGGAAGAAAGAATGACATCTCCCACTCAAAAAAGCAAAACATGGGCAGCAAGTGAGAACAGGAGAATGAAGGAAAGGAATTTTCACCTCAAATCAAGCCAAGGTTTTGGGACACACGTGAAACTGAGTTTGCTTTTGAGTCAGTTACAAGTTAAGGCTCTGTTCAGAAGCAGAACTCCAAAAGCAGTGCCCACAGATGTCATGGAAAATAGCTGCAAGGAAAGAGCAAGATCAATAGAAAACAAGTTGCAGCAAGCAGCCGTGATGGGGAGGGCACTGGCAGAGCAGCAGAGACCTCTAAGCAGAGGCCAGAGCCCTAAAATCCCACTCCTTCCCAGCACACCCGTCCCACCTTTAACCAGACAGCTCTTCAGCCTACAGGTGGAAGGAGAAAAAATAAATGCAAACAAAAGAGCTTGGATTTCACCTTAGTGGTTAACAGCAGGCAAATGACCTGCTAATGCTGAGGCTCATCAGCTGTTCTGGTTTTGGAGGACCAGAAATGGTGGTGAGAGAGGAACGCCCAAGCTCACCAAGCAGCAAAACCTTGCATCCTTTGCACCAGCAGAACAAGATTAGCCAGAAAGAATAATGCTCCATCAAAGCAGTGGCAGAAACCACAGTTTGCCTTGGGAAGAAATCTCCAGATACTTACGTATTTTATAAAAAGCTCCCTGTGACTGTCAGAACAGTCTGGAAACACAACACGCAAGTTGGCCAAATCTGTGACCAAGAAGCAAGCTGACCATGCTTACTTCCCTCTAAGTCTGCCTACCAGTTGTTCAGAGCACTATATCTTGCAGTATCCAAATTTTTCAAGATCCTTTTTAGCTTAGTCTGCTCTCACCCTGTTACTTAAAAGAGATGAAATTAATTATGAAGGAGTTGGCCTGCTTACATACTGAGTACCAGGAGCTCAGGCCATTTTCTGCACTACAGTGAATCAGCTCTGAATTACATTAATTGTATATAGGACAACCTCTCTCACTCTAATTTGTTTTGCAAAGTTTGTTCTCTTAGCTCAAGGGTTATGCGTGAGCGTAAGGAGAATCCTAGTAGTAAGACTGCCTCCGACGGGTGTGCTGTGTTTAAGGTAACTCCAGTCATTAGGTTTGCTCAGGGCTTTCCACTTGCAGGGTTTTGGCTTTCTTCTGATCTTGCTAAGCTTTCTCCATTTCACAGACACCTGATGTAGAAAAAAAAATAATAATTCCTAGGCTTTTCCCTCTTTATATTTCAATGAAAGCGGTTCTTCTCTTTGAGAAATTTAAATGAAGAAAATAAATTGCCTATAGTAGGACAATAAAGCCATCAGCAGCACCGAGCTGTGACAGTGCTGGAATGCCACCTCGTTTTTACAGCAGACCATCCGGTACCTGGAGGTGCTGAGGTGAGCCACGGCCCTTTCTCAGGCCACACCTACCACCCGAATCACACCAGCAGTTACACAGAACTACTCAAAGGTTTCATTTGCATCAGCTTAGTTCCTGAAATGCTACATCTGCATTCCTGCAAGAGGTGTACAGCCACGGAAGGCTGGAAACTGCTCTCCCAAGAAAGCCACAACCAGCTGCTGCAGCAGGCACACGCCTTCGGTACGAGGCGGGTGGGAGAAAGGAGCCGCCGCTGGGATGGAGAGGGGGAGACAGAAAGAGGGGGGAGCAGGAGCCAGATGTCAGGAGATGACAGAGGAAAAAGAAGTAAAACGGAAGACAGGTAAGGGTGGCAGGCTATGAAGATCTAGGACCACAGTATATTTCTTTACTGACCCCACCGCTCCCAAAACTAAGAATTTTTGTGTTGTCATCTGAAACCCCAACCAAAACGCACCTCCCGCCCCACCAGCCTGTGTGCCACCACCACATTTTTTCATGTATTTACCTGCTGAGAGACGGCAGATCTAAAACTGACCCTCTAAGAAAAAACCTGGAAGTTAAAAATGCATAGTGCCACAAGCAACCATTCCTCGGACTTCAGAGCAGGGTAAGTTACATGAAAAGAACACCAAGGCTGTAAGCAACCTGTCCAGAGGTCAACAAGCGTGGCAGCCACTCACCCCCTTTCCTTTTTGGAAGGGACACCATCCCTTTACTTGAGCCCAAGCTTCCTCTTACAGAAATCCCTTGCTTCATTCACTGCCCGGGACAGGCTGTGATAATCGAGGACAGCAGAAAGGCTTTATGCCTTGTTCCGGTTTTCAAGACGGTAAATAAATAACGCTGTGCAAGAGAAGGGATGGTGTTGCAGACAGACAAATCTAAGCACTTCCTGAGAGAGGTGAATTCTCCCTGTATTTCTGCCCCGTGCTGCAATGGCAACCCAGCAGGTTGGGAGAGCACCCACTCTGTGGCACCAAGGGCTGTGTTTGGGAAGCACGACAGCCTCTGTCTTTCTGGCTATCAGGAAGGCTGTAACAAACTACTCAGAGGTCTGTAGCCCTCAAAGTTGATTTAGTTTAACACCTGCATCCCTTCAAGGATCAGGAATTAGGTAATGTGGGGAGAGCACCACAGGAAAACAGATGAGAAGATAAATCATCTCAGTGCAGGCTTTGGATGGTTCACAAAATAAACAGGGCTCGGGGCTGCACGCTGTTGAGAAGTAGTGCCTGCTGCAGTGACACAGGCAGAGGCTGCAAAAGGGGCAGCACAGGGGAAGAGAGAGGCGATTGTGCAACCCATAGCCCTGCGTGTACAGGGGAGCAGGTTACGTACTTAACCCTGAAGTCTTCACATTTCACAGAGCTTGAATGCATGTAGATGGCGAGCAGTCACGTTCTGCAAATGGAGGGAGGTTTGGCTATCAGCTGGCACAGAGAAATAGGAGAGAGCAGAACGTAGCTTCCATGTGCCTTGCAGGACAAAGGCAGAGGGGCACGAATTGGACCAAGAGGACAAAAAAGCATCCTACAACAGCTCCCACTTGCCCAAGGTGCACATCACAACGTGCCACAAGACTCCTTGCACCAATCTGCACCCTGCCAATAGCCAAGTCAAACATCCTGCATGCGCTCTGTGAGGATCTCAATCACACTTTTGCTCCACACATTGAATTTTCTCCTTCAGCCTCTGACCAGGCTCCCTATTTATATCTCCCAACCTAGGACTACTTGGCTGACTCCCTGCCTCCTTTCCCTCAAGCAGCCTGCAAGCGCAGCGCAGCACCCATGCCATTCAAGCTCAACCTCAGAGCCAGCCAGATGGGTTTGAAACAAAGCCAGATGACTTTGCCTAGCCCCGTCTCGAGCTCCTACTTTCAATAATGCCTTTATTGCACAACATCACAACAACTTCACAGCATGAATCCTGCTTCCCACGGTCCTCACTGCCAGGGCTACATGCAGGCAGAAACACTTGCTCAAACCACTTTTTTTTTAAGTTTTACTTACAGCTTTCACTCTGAGTGTTCATGCCACAGGCAGCAGAGCATGAGCCCACGCAGAATGATCTCCCAGCTGCCATCCAGGCAGGCACAGGGCTGAGCAATGCCCCTGCCACGCAGAGCTTTACCCTTGCCATGAGGAGGCTAACTGTCCTTAGCCACCAGCCCTCTCCTTATCAGCCACAGCTTGCTCAGGTGCTTGTGGTTTCCTCTTTCTGAAAGCAGCGCTACCAGCCAGGCCATCACACACCTTAATTTAGGAAGCTGTTTTGTGTTTTCTTGTGATGTTTCCACACCTCCACACGCCAGCCAAGGACTGTCACACGAATAACAGCGCTGAGGTTACATGGCACTTTCCCTGTAAAAAACACTCAGCAAGGAAACCCACAGGCATTATGCACTGTCAACCCTTCCCACAGGCTAAAATCAAGAGGTACCAGCAAGCAGTCATGCAACTTTGCATTTTATAATGTAGCATCATAGCAAAGGAGCATGCTCAGGAACCACTACACAGAATGAGGTACACCTGCTTAACTGTTCCACGTGAACATTTTTGATTTGCAGTTGAAAATTTATGCTGATTACATTTGTATCAGCTAGATGGTTTCCCTATTCAATGGAACAAAAAAGAGTAGGAGTAGGATTTTTTGCAGCATAAGGCATGAAACTGACCCCTCTTATACTATTAATTGCAGGCAGAAGCAGGGCTAATCTCAGGGTATTTTTTACAGTCACCTGCTCCCCCAGCAATTTCTAAATTGCTGTCTCCTACAGGCTCAGACCTTTGAACTATTTTGAAATCTGAATTCTTGCTGCAGCTAATAATTTATGAATTTTCATTTCTGGTACTGAGTATTTCTCACAGGCACTACCTTCTGCTAGCCACATTGATGGACGCCAGCCAGACAACTTGTCCAATGGAGACAAACTCCTGCACTTCTGGGGCTCTCCATGCACCAGCAAGTTGGAAAATCAGAGCTCCAGCAACAAAAGTACAATACGTGTTATGACACAAACCATGTACCACATAGGACCAACCTCCACTGTGCACATATAAAAAAAAATACATGAAAGACATAGATTTGAGGTCAAATATGATGATTAAAGTTCTAAGAGAATTCACTCTTCAGTCCTGGACTGTCCAGCATCTGTCAGCCTTATTTTAGTGTTGTTTTTAACCACAGTTGTCTCACTCATAGAAGGAAATGAAAGGATCTATAATTTTATCATCTAGAGAAATACAGTGAAAAAATTATTTTTGTTTCTTTTGAAGACATAAACCACCTAAAAAGATGAACATGCAAAAATGTAAAAGCTAGAAAATCTTAGATAAAAATCTGTTTTTTTTTTTTTTTTTTCTGAAAATGTTCAATTTGCCAGGTTTGTTTGATTATGAAAGCTTCTACACACAGATTATATAAATTACCTATGCTACATTTTTGTTTTGCAACAATAAAAAATAGCTAATTACCATGTTACTTTTAGTCCTCTAAAGTCATGCTAATGAAAACACTAATCAGAGATTGCAGTCACTTAAAATTCCAGCCTTGGTCTGTTGTAGGTGTAAGGTGTATTTCATTGAGCAATAAGATTTGTAACTTTATTATGATGCAATGCATATGAGGCAGAATTAAATCAGTTCCTAACGAAATGTGATTTGGGGACTCTTGCTCCAGGTGGGTGATAATCAGGGCTTATCACAGATAGGTCTAGGAAAAGGCTGGGAAATACTTAAGCTTGTTTTAAGAAAGGAGTGATCCTTCTGTGGCAGCAGCCTGAAGATTTCTGTATATGCAGGACTGGTAACAATAAGATTTTAAACTCAGTTGTAAATAATATGGTTATAGTAAGCCTGATAAAAGACTGCTTTAATAAATCTTTCTAGTTTAGCGTATTTAAAGCGTACACTGTGATAAAAATAGTGATTTGCATAGCTTGTTGGCTCAGACAACTCAAGTAATGTGTTAATTCAGCAGCTGGCTTCAGATAGGCCCTAAAGAATTTGCTCTGTATGATGTCTGTTAACTTGAAATTCTGCTTTTGATCATTGCTTGAGAACACAATGAGCAACTCAGAGTAGGTTTCCTAAAGCAGAAGGATGGTCCAAAAGGCAGTTCTCATATTCTCTCCTAGATGAAAGTTTTAATAGCTCCATATTAACCAGAAGGGCTGCTCTGACATCTAAAATAGTAATACTAAAAACATCAAACATAATGAAAAGTGAGCTGCCACTGTCATAAAAATAAGTACTTCAAAAGTAGAAAAAGTAGGAGCTAGACCATTATTTGTAAAATACCTTGTCAATACTGAAAAAAAAAATGTCTGTATGAGCAGCAAAATACCTTTCTTCTTAATGGAGACTGCAGCTCAGATCTGGAGTAGGTTCCTGCTTAAAGCCTTTCTGTGTCTGTAGAGAGCTGCTGCTGCTTTCTTTTCCTTTCCCTGACAAGGCTGGTCTCATGTTCTTCCTAAAGGAGAACTACTGCCTGTGAAGAACTACTACCTGTGAAGGGAAGACTACAACAGCATTTAAAAAACAGCAGTTCCCCTGAACTGCAAGGCTCCAGGCTGGAGTTATGAGATGGGGAAACACAGCAAAATGGACTAGAGAATATAACCTCAAATATACCAAAACACTATAGAGAATGCTGCTTCTCCCCATACCTGTTCTGATTTTAAATAACTTTTAATACCAAATGAATACAGTTTGGGTCCTTTTGTAGCTTAAAAGAATGCTTCTTGATGGGTTTCTGTTCTCCATGCATGGTGTTTATTTCAGGCAAATTCTGACATTTTTTGTAAAAATAAAAAAATAAAATAGGTAAGCCACTTTCTTCTATATTCAATCAAAGGTTTGCATATCTAAATTTCCATTGCAAATGAACAGTGAATTTATGAATTTGTTGAAAAATAACTTTTCACTCTTTTCCTAGTATATATTCACATTACTTACATCACATGTGGTTGGTGGTGGTTTTTCTGGTGTGTGTGTGTGCTGTTTTGTTGGTTGGTTTGTTTGGTGGGGGGGTTGTTTTTTTGAGGGGTTGGTGGTGTTTTTTTCCCCTAAATAGTTCATATGGTTATAATAGTCCAGACTTGAAGAGCTTTTAACATTAAGGTGTTTGGAAGCACTTCAGTGCAATGCAGACTCTTTAGCACTTCAGAGTACTGCTTGCTTTACAGATTCAAGTACCTAATGTAAGTCTGGGATAAGGAGTCACAGGAATTCATAAGCCAGCAAACACCAAGCTTACAGCTCAGGTTTGACTTCTTCTTTGATGATGTTATCTACTTATCCTGTTCCCTTTGAAGTTATTTTAATTCTGTTTGATTTAGGGTAAGAAAAAACAGTCATGAGATCTGCTCCTAAGAGAAGTCCTTTAAGTGTCATGGTTCTGCCCCACATTAGTCGAGGAATAGAGGCAAACAAGGTTTTTTTTTCTTTTATAGTGCCACAATCTAGTTGGCCTTTATTTAAAAAATAAAACAAAATTAGTAATCCGTGCAGAGGGCACCTCAGTCCTTTCTGAGATGCTAGCCCAGACTCATACACCCAGGGCACTGCACAACTGGTACTGTATCCCATGAAGCTGCTGAGGCTGCCCCTGCCTCTCTTTGGCCCTAGTTCCAGAAATAGCAGATAGCTGCTTTCTGGTGGGCACACAGTGGAGGTTACAGTGCCTCCTTCTGTAGGGGATTAGCTAGCAACAGGCAAGGGCTCAGTGCTCTCCACAGCCTGAGGAGACTCAAAGACAGCTGAGGGTGGCCAAGGACACTCACCTTCCTGCTGAATGTATGCCACTGCACAGAAAAAAAAAAAAAAAGTGAGGCTAGAAAGAGGGAGAGATAGGGTACTCTGTATACACACCCTGAAGAGGAAGTGTTATCATGTATTCAGATACACTGCCCTGCTAGTATGTGAGGGTCAGATATGCTGATCAGTTGAACCTTTTTGGAGGATGAGAACAAAAGAGAAGGGAAAGAATGTAAGTGGAGAGGAAAGAATGTAAGAGGAGAGAGAGGGGAAAAAATGCTTTTTCCTTGAGGTTCTTATGAAAAACCGTAAAAACATTCTTCTTACAGTCTATGGACTACTGGGGGAACTGACTGACATTGCCAAAGTCTCTCTCCTTACTAAGGTTAAATTTAACTCTTGGAACAGAAGATGTAAGTTGGATGAGACCTCAGGATGCCATCTGGCCCAACCCCTGCTTGTGGAACAGCTAGCCTCAAAGCCAGGTCAGGTTGCTCAGGTCTTCTCCAGGTGAAGATTCAATCTCCTCCCTGAGCACCCTATTGCAGTGCTCCCCAGCTCTTCCTGTGGGGAAATTTAGGTCAGGGTGGTGCTGTTTCCTTCTGGGTTTCTAGCCTCAGACCAGCAGGATTATACAGATTTACTGGAAAGATGGTGCATCCCCTATAATGTAAGTTTAATCACAGCTTAACCACTAGGCTACTGCAAATAGTTTTGTTTGTTTCATAACTCATATTTCTGTTGAAGGCTACCTGGAAGCTCTGTGCAGCAGCACACAATCCCCTGGGCTTGAGAATGGTGCCCCTCAGTGGTGGATGCCACTGGCAACCTACCATGCCATAACGTGCTGTCCCACCACCCACCTACCCACCCTCTGGTCCAGCAGCAGCTCTACCAGCACTGTTCAGCCGCACGCTGCGTGCCTCTCTGCAAGGCAGTCTGGCTAGAGGCCCTGATGTCAAAAATTACTGTAGGGTTTTAATGTGCCTCAAACAAGGGAATAGGGATGTGACTTCACTGAAGCTTACCTTATTTTTTTTTTCTTCTCCCTCCACTCCTTACAAATAAGAAATGGTTAGGACAGTTGGACTTGAGAGATTAAAATTAATTATGTTCTAGTTAATGGGATTAGGAATTGATTGTTGCCAGAAGCTCTATTTCTACAGAGTAGAAGAGTACCAAGGACCTAAATGTTCAGCTGCAAATGTTCCCCAATGATTGGGTGTGGTGGAAAACAAGGCTCAGCCTTGGACATTGTGCTGGGTGAGGGCAGTGACAGACAGGATGGAGCTCCAAGTACTCCAGTTGGGCCTTCACTTGACCATCACAGCCAATAGAGGAGAAAAAAAAAAAAGAAATAGGAAAAAAAAAAAAAAGAAATTTTTGTCACAAAAGGTGTAATCACATCCATTTCACATTGTTATGAATTAAACTAAAGATTTTTTACTTGACTTGTGTCCTGAGCTGTAATTTTTATGGCATATACTGTTCACTTCAGATCTTACTTGCCTGGCTTTGATTGAAAATGGATATGTATCTTCAGGAAGGCCTACACATGAAGACATTGTCTTCTGTGAAGATTATTATGAAGTCTCTGTAATCTATTTTCCTAGATAGCTGCTTTTTTTTTTTTTTTGGTTGGTTGTTTTTACACAGGAGGATGTGAATACTTGAGGTGCAGTCACCTGTTCCATTTAACCACCTGCATTACCTAATCTTTGATAGCTATTGATACCTCCCCTTCCCCAGGTGCAAGTTAAGGATTTTATATTAACCTATTCTCCTGCAGAAGAGCAGCACAGCAAATGGTGAACTCTAAGAAAGGTTTACTACACCTCACATCCATCTTGTTTGTTGTACAACCCTTCTCCCTTCTCTTTCTGGCAGTGGTTCAACTCCTGATGGAAGAGCAAAGCGTTATCACCGAAGTCCCAGCAGCCTTAAAGCGCCTGGCCAAATACACGGTGCGTGGCTTCTATGGAGTTGAGTACTCCTTGGCCCTTGATGTGCTGATCCGCCACCCCTGCGTGAAAGAGGATGACTTGTTAGCGCTGCTGAAGTACGAACGCAAACAGCTGCGTACTGTTCTCAACACACTCAAGGCAGACAAGTTTGTGAAGGTGCGCATGCGAGTTGAGACGGGCCCTAACGGGAAGAGCACGAGGCACAACTACTACTACATCAATTACAAGGTGCTGGTGGATGTGATAAAATACAAGCTGGACCACATACGCCGGAAGATAGAAGCAGATGAGCGGGATTCGACTACCAGGTCCTCTTTTAAATGTCCATCTTGCTCCAGCACCTACACGGATCTGGAAGTCAATCAGCTCTTTGATGTATTTACAGGTGTTTATCTGCTCTAATCTTGAGAGTAACTACAGTAACATAAAATTTGCTCCTGTGGGAACTTTGCATTGAAAGTAGGTTTGTTAGGATATACTTTTTTTTTTTTTTTTTTTTTTGCTGGTGGGAGCAGCACCTGGGACAGGAGGAGCTGGGAGGTGAGGGTAAGAGGAAAAGCTCTCTTTGTAGAACAGGCCAAGCAAGAGGAAATAGTAATCTTGAGTGTAAGAGGTGGGGTTGGGAATCTGATATAGGCCTCATCTTTTCTAGGAACAAGACATTTAACCTGGGTTAAAATTACTCATCCACCTTGCGAGTCCCATTTCCTCACATGGAAATGAAAACTGTACTCATTCTGTTCTGAATTTGTTAATCTTTGTGTCTTCAGTCTTTCTGATGGAAAAGTTGGATAAAATGGTTAAAACAGTTTGCAGCCACCTACTGCAATAAACATAGTGCAGATCAGCAGCAGAGGAGAGGTGTCCTATCACTGCTGTCTGTACTCAAAACAGAATTTCAGGCTCCTTGCAGGGCAAAATGAGGCATCCATACAAGACAAGGCATCAGAGCTCAGGGGGTTCTCTTCTCTAAAATCAAAATAACTAGAGAGCACCCTTTCAAAGTAAGTTAAAATGGCATCATATTGCAATATATTACTCTACAGCTACAGTGCTAACATCTGGGTCACAGCATCTAGAAAGGAAGGCAGAACCAGGGACAATGAACAATACTTTATAATGACTAACTTGAAATTTCAAAGGTCAAGTTAGTGTACAGTCAGTTAGCAAACCATTGCTTTGCTCTCAGTGCAGGGACTGTGACAAGCTACTGAAATGCAAACGTTTCAGTGGTGATCACATTTTAACGGAATGTGTTACTTTAATTTTGAGACATAAATGTAGGTTTTAGCATGTGTTTTGACCAAGTCTTTTTTGAACTTTAAACTTTGCAGTAAAACCAACATAGGCTATTTATGCTTGCAATTTATGTGGCATGGAAAAACATGAGATCAGAAAAGGAGGAAAACAAAAAAACAAGTTACTATCTAATGTTACTCCATATCTAGCCAACTTCATTTTTCCCCAATATAGGTATTTCTTTCTTGCATAGCAAGCATGTGAATAGTCGTCTTCAAAAACAAACAAAAACCTTGAACTCAAATTCCTTTGGATGATATGAACAAATGCATAAAGTCTAGGAAGGTCAGAATATTTTGGAACCTGTCCAAGCTGTGGATTTAGCATGTTACCGCATCCTATGAATGTGATTTCCAATTCTGACACCATTGCAGAGACTTTCCGCTGCACTTACTGCAATACTGAGGTAGAGGAAGATGCTTCAGCGCTTCCTAAGAGAGATGCTCGGACCCTGCTAGCAAAATTCAATGAGCAGATGGAACCTATCTTTGCACTACTGCGGGAGACTGAAGATACTGTTCTGCCATATGACTTGCTGGAGCCTCAGCCAACAGAAATCCCAGAATTATCAGAAAGGTATAAACATAACTCTCCATCTCCTACTCAAAACAAAACCACCCAACAACTTTCCTGTTGTAAAATCTTTGAAATACCTAATCTTTGCTTTCTTCAGTAGGTACTGTACGTGACTATAAACTGCTTGAATTATTCTACATTATGCATTTATAGTCTTATTTTTGTTCCTTTTTTTGTTTCAAGGAACAATTTTCCAGACTTCTCCTTTGGCTAATATTGTTCATAGCCCTTCCTGTGCATAAGTAGTGCTGCTCTAACAGTATGCTTCATCTAGAGATGCATTACTGAAGAAACTATACAAAAATCAATGATTCAAAATCACATGCCTCTGTTATGAGATGACGGGGAATGAAAATTTTAAAATTGAGAGAATTTGTTAACGCTAAGCAGCTAACAAAACTTTTTTTTTTTTTTTACTGGGAACTGGGGGTTTTGCTTGTATATGATTTGTCCAAAACGGATAACATTTTGTTCAGCTTTGATCAGAAGACATGTTCAAGTATGCTGGAACCCTGTGGCAGACCTGAAAAATGGGCCACCAGAAGTTCATCGTTTGGCAACATGTATACTCAAAACTTAGTTATTGATGTCCAAGATTCTGAGCCCAAGAAGAAAAAGAGAGAAAAAGCAACTGAAGAGCAACCTGTCTGGATGTCACAGAGCACTGTGGAAGGAGCAACAACAGTCACCAACAATATTGCTGGTAAGCTTTGAGCATTGGCAAATAATTCAATTCAGCAGCTTTACTACAATTAAATATAGATTTCCTATTGAAAATGTAATGAGCTTAGTTTAGAAATCCAGAACAAGCCTTTAATTCTGGACCAGTGCCTATCAAAACCTAGTTTCTGAAAAATTATTCTTTAGGCTGGTTTAGATAGCATTCCTAAAGCCATAAGTTAACCACCCACTCCTGAAATGTTCTGGCTCTAACCATGTGGTACCAGTGCTATTAACTTCTAAAGCAGGAACACCTGCACTTGAGAAAATTCTAAAGGAAGAGGTTAAAAAAAAAAAAAGTAGAAAAAATATTTTCACAGGATGGATGTGTGTAACAATAAAACTATTAAAACTTCTAATGTATTATGTATTATGTAGGAGTAAGTGCTTCTGAAGAAACTGAAGAAAGTAATAAAGAAACTATCCCTGAGAATGAAATCATCAAGACTCTTCTGATCCATGAATCCAAGTCACTGTCTGGCACAGACCACGCTCCTGTTGTCAAAAGCAAACTACCCGAATCAGGCAGCGACACTAGTGAGTCTGAAGATGCCAAGCACTCAGGAACAGCACTAACAAAAGTAGGAGGCAGCAACTTTGAAGAGGAGGAACAGGAAGCTCTAAATCCTGTTTTAATGGTAGCTGGTCAGCCTTACTCGTACAGTGAAGTTAGTGAAAATCCAGAGCTTGTATCTCTCATGACAAATGAAGAGAGGGAAGCTTATATAAAGGTAGGACAAGAAATGTTCCAGTCTGTCTTTGAATAAATACTACTATAGTGAATATGCAAATGTGTAGAGTGAGGAAAGTTTTTTTTAATTAAGACAAAAATAGTTTAAGTTCTGGTGTTAAATTTACCATAAATGGGTTAAATTTTGTTTGAGTTCCTTGCTGTTATGCAAGACAGCACAACTAAATGCTACCTGTAGTAGCCACCTACAGTTCAGAATACTAGCATTGCAGAGAAAGTAACCCAAGTTATTGTGGGGTTTCTGTTGTCTTAATGCTTAGACTGTGCAAATGCTGTAACCAGGGGTTTTGGAGCATGAATCATTCCAGGACACAATGGAATACAATGATTTGTTGAAAATAAAGTTTCAAAAGCAATGTCACAAACTCTTAAGAAATCAATTATTGCACCTTTCTCCTAAAAGTAGCAGATAGTTCCATAGCAAATATGAATCGAAGTCCACCACGATTTGGTTTTGCTCTGTACCAGTGCATCCTATTGTTTTTTTGGCTCATTCACCATACAGATATACTGTTGTAACAAATGTTACACAGCACCCTTCCTCTAAGCAAAGAGTTGCTACTAAATTCTGTTGGCTATACAAGAGAACCAGCTCTGGTATATTACCTTTCTTAATTATCTGAATACTTTGTACTTACTGCTTCACAGAACTGTTCTTAAAGTGATGAAGAGTACGCTGGAATTCAGAATCTTGAATAGTTTCAGGAAAATGGTTGTTCCCACTTCACAGATGACTCTTTTTTTTTCTTTACTGAAGGCTGTAGAGCAGGTGTGACCTGCAAGACAGCCATTGAGTCAGTCACCCCAGCAGCTACCTCCCCCATTTTTTCCAACATGCCCATATTGAGTGGTGCACTACACTATTAATTTTGGTCCAGGTTGATAAGCAAGCAGTTTATCAACCAGAAAGCTATGCTTAGGAGTCTGCTTTCTGTGTCTCAATCATATTCTGCCATTTTTTTTAAGCAAGATCATTTCTACTAACACTGAAAAAAATGTTCTACCAGGAGAGGTTTAGGTTGGAAATGGGGAGACATTTCTTCTCAGACCAAGTAGTCAGGCATTGGGATGGGTTGCCCAGAGAGGTGGTGGAGTCCCTGGGGGTGTTCAAGGAGAGGTTGGACCTGGTGCTTGGGGACATGGTTTGGTGGGTGACATTAGTGGTAGGGGAGTGGTTGGACCAGATGATCTTGGAGGGCTTCTCCAGCCTTAATGATTCTATGAACTGGACTACACAGAAGATGCACCTTAATTCCTTTGGTAAATCTACTCTTTTAGCAAGGAATAATGGAATACATGGCTATGAACTGAAGTACAATCGGTTCTGTCTGAACATCAGGAAATAGTTCTTTACTATAAGGGTGAATGAGCACTGCAACAGGTGGCCTAGAAGTTGTAGTCTGCCAAACAGATAATTGAAAGCTGTCTGGATGTGGTTCTGAGCAACTGGCTGTAAGTGGCCCTCCTTGAGCAAGGGGCTTAGACAATTTGGTCTCCAGCACTACTTTTTAACCTCAGCTATTCTGTGATATGAACAAAGGAATACTGAAAGTAGATAGATTCGTAGAGAATTGACTTACACAGTGTCAGAGGTTGGGAGAATTGTGAGAGGCTTCCCTCTTCATATGTCACTCTCATGATAGAGAAACACAACCAATGTTGAAGATTTTTTCTATTAAAAAAGTTGTATCTTTAGCTCATTTGAAAGCAGTTGATATTATCTTTCTCCTGTCTCACATGACTCACTAAATGGGGGCTAGCTTGACATGCAGTCCAGCATCACATCACTTTGAGCAGTGAAACAAGTATAAGAGCTATTTCAATTTTTGCTAAGATGCTTAAAAAAACGCTCCACCATGACAGAAGACTTTATACCCTTCCCCCAAGCTTACTAACAAAAACTAAGACAAAAAAATCTTGTTTCTGTATAGAAATATGATGTTATTTTGGAGTTGTAAAAGTGTATTTTAGATGGACATTTTGTAACTAAGATTTCCTTAACCAATTACAGCTCACAGAACAGACACTATAATACAAGAGCCCTCTGCAATGTTATACACATCACATACATATGTAATCAGTATACAATAAAGATATGGCATTTTTAAGAATGTTACATGTTGGCTTGTTATTTCTTATGCTTGGTTATTGTTACCTCTTTCTTTCCTCAACACCTCAGCTTCCCCATTTCCACGGTTGTCACTGTGTTATGAAGATCAGGGGGCTGCAGCACCTCTCTCGTGAAGACAGGCTGAGGGAGCTGGAGTTGTTCAACCTGGAGAAGAGAAAGCTCCAGGGAGACCTTACAGTGGCCTACCAGTGCCTAAAGAGGGCCTATAGGAAAGCTTAGGAGGGACTCCATCAGGGCATGTAGTGATAGGATAAGGAGTAACGATTTTAGAGTAAGAGGGTAGATTTAGATTAGATGTAAGGAAGAAATTCTTCACTCAGAGGGTGGTGAGGCCCTGGCACAGGCTGCCCAGAGAAGGTGTGGATGTCCCATCCCCAGAGGTGCTCAAGGCCACCATGGATAGGGCCCTGTGGGACCTGATGTGGTGGGAGGTGTCCCTGCTCATTGCAGGGGCTTGGAACTAGACGGCCTTTAAGGTCCCTTCCAACCCCAGCCATGCTATGACTTTTAGTGTCTTTACTATTTTCAGCTTCTTCAACCACAAGGAATGTTCCTCAGTTCCATCTGTGAAATTTGAAAACAGAGCATTTAATCCAGAAGTTGCAACTGGAGACCTTACTTTTGCGTTATACCAAGCTTCTTTATTGTCCCTGAAGGTGTCAGAGCAAGATCCCCTGCAAAGAGCTATCCTGAGCACAAAGACTTCTCTTTTAAAGACTTGTTCCCTGCTACACCCACAACCTGCAAGTAACATCATTTCTACTGACATGACCAAAGGTCAGTATTCAATTCTCTAAGAGTATTGTGAGGTACAGTGCTGGTGTTGAATATATCTAGAATAAGCACTCCTTTTTCTACCTTGTCTCATTCAGAATGATATTTAATCAATACTTCAGTAAATCTAGACTTCCTTTTTTAATTTTGACATATATTATAATAGACAGCTGTTCCTTGAGCTAATTTTAGGCTTCAACATTAACTCTCATAGCAATTTTAATCTAACACTGCCAACCATTGTTTCATTTCCAAAGTTAAAATGGATTTTAAGCATATTTCTTCAACTGCTATTTGATTCCTTGTCCAAGCAAACCCAGTGGCACAGCTGCACTATCCCTTGGTCTCATTAAGCATTTATAATTTTTACAGAATCTAAGCAAATACTACTGGATGTCACATTTTGGTGAAAATTTGATCACCAAAGGCAGGCCAAATCCATTAAAAGGTATTGTTCATGTACAGCATTCTTGAATTCTTGCCCTGGAATGATCTGTGCTCATTCTGTTCCTTGAGTTTAAAGCTTGTTTAACACATTAACCAAATTTTAATCTTAAATAGGGCACAGATCTTCTTGTTCTATGTATGTCCTCTTTGAAGTCTACTGATTCCTGTGTTA
Source organism: Aythya marila (assembly GCF_965140915.1). Lineage (NCBI taxonomy): Eukaryota > Metazoa > Chordata > Aves > Anseriformes > Anatidae > Aythya > Aythya marila. The sequence continues at coordinate 18,163,746 of NC_139045.1, read as the reverse complement.
AGTTCATGATTAAAAGCTTTCATTTTTGTTTCATTTTCATATTGTGACAACACAAACCTGTATTTCCCTTGTCCTCTGCATACAGTATGACCATGAGTTTGAAGCCTGCACAGTAAGTAAATGTTGCTGTTACAATCATACCTCTCTTCTCCAACCTGCCATTTCAAAATCCACTCTCAAAACCTGGGGAGACTCAAAAACAAAAAATAAAATTTAAACTATTCTATTCAGACTTCAGGCTACTTCAGGTGTATTTAGGATTATCACTAAAATGTCTCCTTAAGCATATAGTCATATTATAGAACTAACTGAAACTGAATTTATGATTTTATTATTATTATTATTTTTAACTATTTTGAGAAAAACCTTGCCCTAATTTAAGATAAACAGGACCTCTAAGTTGGAACAGATACACTGAATAAGCTATATCTCCTATATTGAATATCTCCTTCTCTGGAGATATTCAAGGCCTGTCTGGACGCTTACCTGGGCAGCCTGATCTGAGGAACCTGCTTTGGCAGGGGGGTTGGACCCGATGATCTTTTGAGGTCCCTTCCAACCCCTACAGTTCTGTGGTTCTGTGATATCATAAAACTAAGCTAGAAATAATGTTAGAAACTCTGATGCAAGCAGGAATATTAAAGAATAAAGATTTTCTTCTGGTTTAGTTTTCTAATCTACTTTTCTCTGATCTTAATTCTGCTTTTGCTACGAGACTTCATTAGTTGCTGACTTTACCTGTGTTTTTAACAGTAACTTCAATTGTTATTTCCTAAATTTCTTCCTTTCTACATGAAAAGCTATCACCAAGTCAAATACTTTGGGAACAAATGCTACAGATATTCAGCTGCGACATTACATGCAAAAGGATACAAAAATTTTCAGCCTAGTTTATCCTCCTTCATGTTGAAAAGTGCTGAAGTGGAAATGTAGAAAAACAGATGGTTTCTGCAGTTAAGTACAAAAACAGGGTATCTACTTCACCTCAGACCACGGTGCTGAGGAAGATTCATTCTACAGGACATGAACAGGAATATATATATATATATATATATATATATATATATATGTATGTATACATACATTAAATATATATATATTTAACAGGCCAGCTATACTTAGGCTTTAAGGCAATGTAGAGATACATACTGTACCTATGAGTCTTATTTGTAGATGGAGAAACTTTGTGGGATGAGAATTTCTCATCCCAGGAACATTAGTAGTATTTCTCTGAACAGGAGTAGCAAAGTGCTACAAGCAGGCCTACACTTAAGCCAGTTAACTTCCAACAACAAACTCTTCATATCCTTTTATAAGTAAGAGGAAAATTTTTCAAAAGACAAATTTACAGACAAGTCCAAACTTTATTTAAACTACAATTCTGAACAATTTTAAAATTACTAAACAAGTCACAATAAAAAATAAAAAAGATTAAGACAGAAAAAGAACAGTGCAGCAAAACTGAATAAAAGAGGATTCAGTTCCAGCTGTTTGAACTGCCACAGGCAGAAGTTAGCATACCTATCCTAAAAGGCAGAGTGTCAAAAACTATTTTACATTTTTATACACTTTCAGAATTTGTGAAAGTAGTGATCTTCCATATGCATTTGTATACATGGAGTTTACATATGCGGGTATCTTCGGATCATTTTCACACACTTTGAACTCCAACAGTTTCTGTAAAATAAGAGCATACTCATTACTGGCTAGCAACTACAAGGTATTGAACACAGCTCTTGACCACACTTCATCTCCATCTAAGTATCCATTATTTATTATACCCTTGATGAAATATTTGATCCTCACCTCTCCTGCACAAGTACTTTGAGAGCCTACTTAAACAGCTACAGATATCCCACATACACAGATGAAGAAAGTCTTAGTTGCTAGCTACTGATTTTCTGTGACGATGCATTCTTATACAGACCATTTCTGCACCATGCACCTGTATGCACCAGACTGACATGACAGACTTCTGCTACCTTAACTATGACAAAGGAGTGATGATGGGCACTGCATGAAATGGAAGGGAAGATTTTTTTTTCCAGTCACACTGATCTTGAAAGTCCTATGCTGTCATTACAACTGCAGTAAAAAGTTTTCATCAGCTTAGACTGTTTGCAGAATTGGGACTAGCTATACAAGCAGAAGCCTCCTACCATAGGAATACTCAGTTCATGCATTTATACACATACTTTCCATTAAAGAACTATGAGCCCAACAATGTATCAGAAGACTAATACCATAAATTGTCACGGCATCAGTATCACATTGCAAGAAAAGCAATTTTGACATATATTGCCATGAAGTTTTTGGAGCTACAGAAATAGTTTCATGAAAGCAACAATGGAAATTTTTATTACTGTCACACACCCTAAAGAATTTTTTCTACCTCATGGCAGGGTTTATATCAGAAACATTTTCTTTTCTCTTAAGAGATATTTTACTTTTCCAAGAAGTCTCTAGAGCTTCCCTATTACAAACACTGAGCAATCTGTCAGCAGATTTTATTAAGCATTCAGATGCTACCAATCAGATACTAGCAATTAAAACTTAAAATATTAAACCCAAGCTTATATAACAAAAAATAAAAATGCTTTTAATAAGTTTTAAAAACATGAAGTTACACTGTGCATTTTATATGTTAATTTTTATGAGTTTTAGACACAGAATCTACTGGAAATATACAGAAGGGACATATAAGGCAAAACCCTTCATATCAATGCATTATTTGCCAATACATGATCATATAAAAGGATATGCTTTCTGTACCACTGTGATTTCTTACTTCAGCCAATGACAACAAGATATGTAAATTCTAAGGCCATTTCACGATGTTTTCCCAATATGTGGAGATGATTTAGAAAATAATCCCTACCTGGTTCTTTCAAAGTTTGGGCATCTCCTACTAGTTCTTCCTCTTGGGCTCTACCTCCATCCAGTAACTCGTCAGACAAACTGTTGGTTTGGGCCTCCGATGCTATTTTCTTCATTAAATCTGCCTTTGTAACGGATAAAGCAAAACTCAGAATTCTAGATAATTCTTACTGTTGTCTTGATGATAATCAAGACATTTAAAGCATGCACTTCTAAATAACAACAAAAAACAGCAAAGTACCTCTGAATAGACTGCAAGTTTAAGGGGCAAGTCTTCAACTTTCACAAAGTCATCCTCATCAGATTTTTGACTTATATTTCCAGAACCAGCTTCCTGTTAATAAAAATAGTGACATTTAGTGCCACTGTTTTATTTTCACTCCAAAACTAGAATTTTTAACGTTTTAAGCAGTACGTCAAAAAGAAATGCCCACATCAAATTTGCAGATGACAACTAAACAAGACTGGAAACAAGAAATAACACTGAAATAAAAAAAAGCTTTTCATTTTTCTTAGATGTATCCCAACTGAATTATACGTACATATTCATTCACTAATACAGGTGACTCTGTATCAGGACTGCCAGCCATGGAGCTTTCAGAACTTCCAGCAGATGACTTGTTTACCACGCATGCTGTATCTAGCTTTTGAGTTTCATTCCCTGGTAACGATGAGCTCATTTCTTCTGTTTTCACACTGGCTGTTATAAATGATTCTGGGGCGTTGACTGTTAAAGGTGGTGTGTTCTCCATGACATTGAGGTAATGAGGCAGAAGTGTAGCTTCATCTTGTTCACCTAAAACCATAAAATTTCATTTTAACTAGGTAGGAATGGTAAAAGACTCTGAGTGTATAAAAAACAGATTATATTTTTTTTCCTTAAACAAATTATGATTCAAAGCTACAAATAAGCAATGAAAGTGAAAAAGTGAATTAGACCCTCAGACCCACACAACTTATTGAAATAAAACATGAGTTATTTGTAGAGAGTGCCATACACTATGGTATCAGCAATTATCATAGGACAGTATCTGATTTAAAAACTTCTGACTTGATAAAGCATTTTTTATTTTTTAAAACCAACTCCAGAACTGTAAGGCCTACTGTTAAATACACCATCTAGGTATAAGGAGATTCAGAACAACAAATCCCCTAACATTTTGACACATTCTTGTGTTGATGTTGAATCTATTCAAATTCTGCTTTTAGTCTAAGAAAGATAAAACCCCAAACCAGTATTTCCAACAAAAGGACACAGAAAAAGCAGGAGATTACAGCTAGAAATAACATCCATACCAGTTGGCTGTTTTGACACAGAAAATGATTTCTCAGTTCTTAATCAGTTACAACCCAGCATAAATCTTCAAAATATAAAATTATTTCAATTGCTAGTAGATGGCAGTAGCAGGAAAAAAACATGTACTAGACAAATCCAAACAAAATCCTGTAATAGACACACTATATAGCTACAATTGTCAGTGGCTGCAACAATTACCTGAAATTCATTTAAGTGTTAAACATCAAAAACTGTAACGCATCTACCTACATAAGATTATTTCAAGCTTCCTCTTTAAAAGATTTGCTACATTTATATTAACACAGATGCATTAAGCCAAATGACAGTATCATGAGAAAAAACAGCCCAACAAACTCTTGCAAGTTTGGTCATCATCCTCTCAATTATCACTGTCCCAGATAATTCTCACAGTATGCAATTCATATAGAATTGTTAATCTCTCCATTCATACTGGTCTTACCTTTTACATTAGCAGATTCTTGTTTGGATGACATAGTATCACTGCCTTTTGTTTTATTCAGTTCTTGGTTTGGAGTCTATTGAAAAGGTGAAAATGAATTAGAACAAGTTCTACTAACCAGTTTTGTAGCTTATTGCATAATTCACTCTTCCTTGGTAATTAAAAACCACATTGTACACTTATTCAGTGTTTTTGTCTTAACTAGCATGAAATAAAAATATTCGGTTCTACTCTTGGAAATAGAATTCAATCAGTTGGTCAACCACCTATTAATACTGATACATGTGTGTAGTGGGTTTACCTGGCAAGGTTTTGGTAGCAGGGGGCCATAGGGGTGGTTTCTGTGAGAAGGATCTAGAAGCTGCCCCATGTTTGGGAAGGTCCCCATTGTTTTCCAGAGCTGAGCCAATAAGCGATGTTGTTTTGCGCCTCTGTGAGAGCATATTTAAGACAGGGAAAAAAACGCTGCGCCAGACAGCAGCTGGGAGAGTGAGGAACGGCCTTGCAGGCGCCAAGGTCAGTGCAGAAGGAGGGGGAGAGGTGCTCCAGGCGCCGGAGCAGAAGTCCCCTGCGGCCTGTGGCGAGGACCATGGTGAAGCAGGATGTCCCCCTGCAGCCCATGGAGTACCACGGTGGAGCAGGGTTCCACGCTGCAGCCCGTGGAGGAGACCACGGTGGAGCAGGTGGCCCTGCACTGACGGAGGCTGCCGCCTGTGGAAGACCCCTGCCGGAGCAGATTCTGGGCCGGACCTGTAGCCCGTGGAGAGGAGCCCACGCAGGAGCAGGTGATCTGGCAGGAGCTGCTGCCCGTGGGGGAGCCAGGCTGGAGCAGTTTTCTCCTGAGGGATGGACCCTGTGGTACGGAGCCATATCTGGAGCAGTTCTGGAAGAGCTGCTGCCTGTGGGAAGCCCACACCGGATCAGTTCATCAAGGACTGCATCCCGTGGGTGGGACCCCACAGCACAGGGGACGAGAGTGATCGAGAAGGAGCGGCAGAGAAGAAGCGCTGTAGACTGAGCAGAACCCCCATTCCCCCGTTCCCCTGCATCGCTCGGGGGGAGGAGGTGGAAGAGGGTGGATGGGGGGGAAGGTGCTTTTGGTTTCTTTCCTTTGTTTCTCGCTTCTCTCACTTGTTAGTAACGAGGAATAAATCTTACTATCTTCTTATGCTGAGTCTGTTTTGCCCGTTACAATAATTACTGCGTGATCTTCTCGTCCTTATCTCAACCTTGAGCCCTTTTCACATATTTTCTCCCCATTCCTCTTTGAGGAGGGGGAGTGAGAGAGTGGCTGTGGTGGAGCTTGGCTGCCCACTCGAGCAGAACCACGACAATGTGTTTTATCTGAACATGTAATTTTAATTTTTTTATTTTTTATTTTTTTGCTATGGTAGTTCCCAAATAAACCTTCTGGTTCCACTGGAAATACCTAATGTTTTAGCTTTTAAGGCACAAAATGCTCTATAAATTGCCTAAATGTTAGTAGCTTTGAGTAAACCAGAGTTTCAAAAGACTCAAAACTCCATTTTGTTAATTCTTTGCATGTCAGTAAATAAGTCTCCAAAACCAGGTCACACACATCCAGGTGTTTTTAAGGAAGCTAACAATGAAATAGCAATAACAACCAATAACATTTCACCACTGTTCTGGAAAAAAATATTACATACCTTGTAAAAAGGAAAGACAAATCAAAGACATGTTAAAATACAAGTGTCAATGTCTTCTGCAAATTAATGCCCAATAATTACCTTGATGTCAGCAAGCACAGAAGAACAAGTTAACAGCGTAAAACTTTTTTTTTTTTTTTTTTTTGATAGTTTACCTTTCCTATTGCTTATGTGTTATCTCTGCAACAGCAGACTTAAACATGCATGTGTGTGTGTGCATCCATGCTGGCATCAAGTATGCCAGCAATAAATTCAGGCAGGCAACGAGTAGTAAGCTTTTTTTTTTTTTTTTTAAATATAGCAACCATTGGTTTCATTTCATCTCTTGCTTTGTTTCTCTACCTTTATCAGTATGAAGTGTGCTACAATATATTTTTCTGAAAGGTTACGCACTGACTTAGCTTTCTTGTGTTGTGTTTACAACTTTGGTGATACCTGTTCAGTTTCAGTTGCTGTTTCACTGCTAGCTTGTAGTGATGTCTGCACATCAACAGGTCCTTCCTCAAATTCTATTTCTTCATCTTCATTCTCATCTTCTCCACTGCCATAGTTAGTCAGAGCTTGGGTTTCTGCTTTTGATAAGCCTAAATGTAGATCAACATAAAACCGCCTTCATATTGGATCTACATATTAATATAACTAGCTGTTATTTTCTCAGTAAGAACTCTTACTGATGCATCTGAAAGAGTAAGATGGCTGCAAAATCCAAATCCCTTTAAGGGATTTACTGCAGTCATCACTTGCAACTCTAAGGTCAAAACATTCCTTTAAATTACAATCCAGTGATGACATATTTTCCACTATTCGTATGCTCCACATGAGCCATATTATCAAAAAATATTTCACACCAATACAGTAGTATTTAACTTATTAAACAAATTGGTGTTAAGAATGTAAGTAGGGGAAACCAAGACACGAGTTGTTGGTTTTTGACAAACAGGACAGAATTGATTAAAAAACATGCAAGATTATTAAAAAATATGAAAAATAAGCATATTCAAACATTCATCTAACTGAAAAGTTGCATAGAATTTTGGCAGCTTTCACATTATTCAGCTCAAAGCTTGAGAAACTTCAAGTTTGAAACAGGATAGGCAACTTAGCAAGCTATGAATACATTTCCAACATGTGCTTCTACGATATGCAGTAATTAGAAAGAGCAAAAGCTCCTCTTATCGGAACGTTTAACCCTTGACAAGGTATTAGTAAATACCATACTGGAAAACTTTCACTGGAAAAGACCTGACTAGAAAGCCTTTGAAGGAAGATGTTACAAAGCAGCACTTCATGAAATTTCTGTTGTAAAATTAGCTGGTCAAGACCACGGTGAAAGCACTGACTAATGAGCTATAAAAAGCACTTACTTATAGCCACTGGGGCACTCTCACTTTCTTCATCTTCCTCTTGGTCAGAAGCATCAGACTTAATGCTCTCAGGAACTTCATTACCATCATACATTTCTGAGCTCTCTGCTGGTTTCACAGTTTCAGTCTCATCCTTGTCCTAGGAAAACAAAGAACATCCTGTGATTTCATGTTTGTTTATCTACAGATTAAGTTATGGTTCCTGCAAAGAATCACCTTTTCCCCCCACCTCAAAATCAAACACCTGCAGGCTAAAAGCTAACGTTTAAGAAGGATGTAAGGCCTTGAAATGAATGCTGCAAAGGTATTTCAGAACCTACTAAGAGATATCACACATCATTCAGACTATCATCCATAAAGGACACCATAACTGATTATTTCATTATCTGAAAAGGCTCATATCCATTGACTTTCTAGCTTTAAGCATTTTTCCTTCAGTCAGGTACTTCATTAACATGAGGAGGTGTAGAACACTTGCATTGTTACTGTCTAGTGGTTTCTTTTCACTCCTAAATGACCTCTAGTAGATATTAGGAGTATTCCCTAACACTTCTTTGAATTTCTTTGACAAGAGCTACTCAACAGTTTCTCTGCTAAATGATTTGCTAAATACCTTAAGTGAGAAGTTTCTGCTCAGTCTATATGAACCCAAGATAAAGCCCTGAGTTTGACTCCAAATCTTGCAGCACTCTTCTACATGAAAGCAATCAAAACAAGTAATATATAGATTCCCACTTGCACTTCCTAAGCAGTATAACAGATGCCCGAAACCCTAGAAGAAAGCACTGACTCTAGACCTATACATATGCATATGATATCTAGGATAGCATTCACACTATTTTAGTGCATCATATATCTTATTCTTGGTTGGAAAAACCCAAACATTTCAAACTAAACAAAACAAAATTTTAAAAACAACTCCTCTCCCCTACCACAATGATTTTTAATGGTTTTCAAAACAAACTTAAAGGGAAAAAAAAAAAAGGATGTTTCAGCTCCTAACATTTAGTAACTCAGAAAGCACACGAAGCAACTCCAAAGATCTCAACTACGTGCCCCAATGCAGAACATCTGTCTTCTCTTCAGGATGAAAAATAATTGAGTAACATTACAAAATAAAACATCCACTACTAAAAGTAGCTGAGCACCATCTTTATTTACTGCCCTCATTATTTGATTTTTCAAAGAATGACTGCATTCTCAGTGCTTTGAGCCGAAGATCAAATCTGTTAATAAGATGACTTTGGAATTTTTTTTTTCCGAACATAGAAAATAAATACTAAAATGAAAAGAAAGTTGCTACGCTAAAGCAAATAAAGCATCACAAATTACTCCATTTCATGTTGAACGTTACACGACTGAACTTTGTTCTTTTTAGACTTTACGTAATAGTTCACCAGTAAATAAGAAAAGTATGTTTAATGCTGTCTTTGTTAACCTTACCGCACTTGTTGAAAGATAACAAGATACTGTTTTGTAAGAAATTCATCAGTGTTTACACTGACAATGGTTTTGCAGTAGTAAATGGAATAAAAACCAGAACAACTAACGAACCAATATCCAAGTTATGTTACTGAAGGCATATGATAACAGAGACTTACTGATTAAGACTTTTTTTATACTTATTTTCCAGACTGGCAACTCAAATTACCAAAGGGAAGTTATAATTTACTTTGATAAAGTAAATCACTAGAAACAACATAGGAAAAAAAAACAAGATGTTTAATGAATTTATAAACACTAAGAAACGGGCAGCTTACAGCTACTGGATTTATATGATAGGAAACAGTAAGCCTAAATCATCTGTGAAATTATCTGATGAATAAAGACAGTTGAGAAGCGTAAACATACTTTGTCCTCATCGACATCTTCAGCAGATGAACAAACATCCACCTGGAGACCTTTTTTTGCCTAGAAGAAACACAAACTGTCTTCAATTCTACACTGAAATAAGTTTGAAATACTGAACCAAACTAAGGCTTCATGGAAGGCTGCCTGAAATGCAGTCTTCCCGAGAACTGCTATCTGGCTAACTGTGGTAAGCCACGGGGAATTCTAGACTATGAGATACTTGCACAGATGTCTTCACAATTTTAGAGTTGCAAAATATTGCAAGAAGTATGCTACACCTTTTTCTTTTAAAAAGCATGTGTACACAGGCTATTTCTCTAGACTGTTGTTGAATCTTACTTAACCTATAGAATTAGGTATGCCACCTCTAATCAAAGAGAAGAGCTGTGTTTTTCAGCACGGAATCTAAAACCAGTTAGTTTACTGAACTCAAGACAGTCACAAAATGGAGTAAAATCAGATGTGCCTGTATCAGGATCCTGGATCTGAAAGCTATGAGAAGATTATATAGAGATATTTGTATGATCTGTACAAAATATCCAGGACCTACCAGTTCTGGCTCACCTCAGCCCCCACTGAATCTGAATTTATGTCTCAGCAACAACACAGACACTGAACTTTAACCCAAATTCACTGACTTCCACCAGGAGATGAGACAAAACGACAGATCTAATTTGGCTCCATGCATTCTTATGGCATGGTATAAACCAATCCTTTATGTAAGAGGATCCAATGACCCACTTCAGATAACACAGGAAATCATATCCAAATCTCTCTCAATTCAGATCATCTCTTAGACTGTGGAGCCGCTTGTAAAGGAGCCAGTTTCACACTAGCTACAGTACCGGCACATCTAAGTTGAGGTATACTGAAATTAAGTTGATGCTATGGCTAAAACCACAAGTTCATAGTTGAGGACAGATTCACAGTATCTTCTGTTGTCATTTTAAAGTATGAATGACTTTATAGATTATTTTTTTTTCTATTTGTATTTCTAAAAGAAAGCTGAAAGGACTACACAAGAAGAAACACCGAGGTAGATACACAATTAAGTTAAGAGTTATATGAACAAGAGCTCTTTTAGCATTTCGTTTGTAAGCAGTTTGCCTTACTAAAAAAAAGTTACGTTTGTAAAAACTGCAGGATTGCAATAGAAAAAGTCACAAAACATGTTTAATACTGTAAAGGGTGACAAAAGCAACTAAAAACTGCATTGTTAGAGTAGAATACGTAGTACAATCTCACATATTTTCAAAGATACATGTGTACATATATTTTTTTTTTTACCCTAATGCCAGGAAGACATAGATGGTACATATGCCAACAAGCCAACTGTTTGAAGAATACCTAGCTGTAACAGTGTTATAAAAAGCTGGTGCCTTAATAAGCTACCACAAGGAAACCTGTAGGAATAGCTGAAAACACAATGAGCCAGGACACCTGTATGTCGAAATACTTGACTACTTGATGGCCCCAGATATTAATATTATTTCATCACTTGACTATTCTGCCTGATGTGCACATATAACCATTAAATTACATTTCCCATTTATAAAGTCTACACAACTAGACATCTGTAGCAGAGAATCAATAAATTATGACCACACAGAAAAACCACACCACAACCACCACCCATATATACAACATATAAAACTAAGTTAATCAAACAAGTTTAGGAAATACAGACATCTACGAAATTTAGAAAAGCTAAATTAAAAATAAATAAAACTAACCTCTTTAGCATAAGACTGTATCTCTTCAGTTGTTTCTATTTTTCTTTTACACCTCTGCTTTACAGAAATACTGTTGCTGTCCAAGTCTTGCATGAGTTTAAAGAAGGCTAATTCATTAAATAACACCTCAGAAATCTCCACAAGAAGATCTTCCCCACAATCTTTTAGTTTTCTACCAGCAAATTTTGCCAGTGAATCCTATGAAGAGAAATACTTCAGTTTTTGAAACAAACTTTCAAACTTCAAAGACTAAGTACTTGTCATATTCTTAACTCTCAAAATTACTTAAGTATTAAAAATAAAATTACAAACTATTATAAACAAGTTTAGTGTGTTAAACAGCTTTCATGTAGAATCTCTAGTACCATAAAACAGAACTTATCAAATTACTGATTCAATCTTCATGTTTGTAGAAAAAAAGAAAACAGTAATTACTGATTTTCAGAAAATCACAAGGGCTATCACCAGAGTTGTAAAATATTGCTTTTGGGAATCTGCTTTTAGCTGATTATCTGAATTGCAATATAGTATTGCAAAACAATATTGAAAAGCTACTAACCTGAAGTATACTGCCGAGTTGCTTATGAAAGAACTTCACAAATTCTTTACTTTCATCATTCTGTTGTGTAAGAGTCAAGACCATACGTCTTACTGATGTCAGCAATTGAGAAGAGCATACTTCATCCATGTGTTCCTAAATGTTACAAGATGAGCTTAGTTACCACTAAAAGAGAGTCAGCCCTCATCTCAAATATTGAAATTAATTTATTAAAAAAAAAAAATGCACTCAAGGAATCTTACTGCAGAAATAGATTGCTTAGGTTCTAGCTTCCCTCACAAACTAAACTGGAACACAACTATAGCAGATACCATACCTCATTAATGACTGATCCACCATGACACACGAACTATCTCACTTACATGTCCAATACATACTAACATACTGGATGTATGTGTCATCTTGTACCATTTGAACAACTGTATTACTGTGTTACATGTGTATGAAAGTGTACCGTAAGATACCTACTGCTGTAGGTTTCTTTAAAACTGCAAACAAAACAGAAGCCCTCATGCAGTGAGGTGGTGGCATGTCAGTCATACAGAGTTTTTAAAATTGCAACTAATATCAACTAAGCACCTTATCACACAAACCTAAGCCTACACACTGGTCATATTATAAAAGGGAAGTTGAACTGAATGGAGATGACTTACGCATTTTACAACTCAACATTCTCTGCTCATCTTACAACTCAACATTCTCTGTTCCTTAACCTTGCAAAGAATTAACTGTGATTATTCTTCCTTCTTTAAAGAATTACATTTCTCTTCTGTATAGACAGAAGTTCACAAGTTCTTCAGAACTTTAAAGATAGTTGTTAGCATGAAGAATTAATGTTAATCAACAACAACAACTATTTTTCAAAAAATATCTCAAGTTAAATCGTATGTAGCAGTTCGGTTAGAATTTTCAGTTTTTCTGAGCAAATACTTCAGAAATACACTTCCAAACATTTCTATATGATTGAGTCAGCTCCAAACAAAGAAATCCCTGTTCTTGAAACCAAAGTCCACCAACCTTACGCAATCTAGAAACTTTACCATTTCTTCTTCCCATTAAAATCTCCACAGAATCTTTCAGTGGAGTATTTAATCCTTACTTCATTCTCAGCAGTATCTGCAACTTCGTACATATTGGCAGCTGTTCCTAAGATGTGCTACCCATTTTAAATAAAATGGAAACTTGAAAGATATTTGATGGTAAACTTATCTTAATAACAACTTAGAATTATTTTTTACAAACCCATTACAAAATAAATCTATTATTTTGGATCTACTCTTCAAGTACTGAAACACATTCACACATGTTCAACAAAGTGCAAGCAAATAAGTTTGCTTTCGAACGGTAAAAAGAAGTATTATTAATTGAAATCTACTTTTATTGTCTTAAACACAGAAAGGCTTTCACCTTTTCTACTAATTCAATAGTAACAATATTCTTCTATGCAAGTGTAGAGCTTGTCTTATTCTCCTAATTCTTCAGATGTTCCTGAAAAGAATTCTTACCTTCAGAAAAGGAATGACCTCTTTCATAATGGCTTTAATCTGCCGGTCAAGCTGCTGAGTATCTATGCGAGGACATGGAACAGCAGAAGCTTCACTTGACTGTGGTGCAGAAAGACATTCACTGGTGCTTGGACCTTGTTAAAATAGAGCACACGTCTAAGTCATTCAACATTACTATTTGAGAAATATCATTTTCAAAAGATACATTTTCTTCTTTTAAAGTAAATCAAAAATTTGCTTAAGTATGTTAAGATTCTATGAAGCTTTGCTAAGTTTTCAATATAAACGAAGAGGAAAGCAAGTCAGCCAATTAAATTATTCTTGATATTTAGAATAATTATTTTCTAAAACTAAGCAAAATATGTACATATGTGCATACCTTCTAATTTAGCAGCAGTAGCACCCTGAAAATTACTAGAGCAGCCCTCAGAGTCAAGGGTACTTTCAGCTTCAATTTTCATACGCTCATATTCCCTCATCCTAGCCAAAGCTTGATCTAAGTGAATCACTGTGTTGCCTATATTTAGAATAAAAACACCTTTTAATCTAAATAAAGTTTTCAATGGATAGACAAGTAAACAGATACAAATTAGTTCAAAGCCATAGGTTTTTAAGTTTACACATAATTGCGGTTATATATTTATTTTTTTTTTTAACATACACTTTGATCAACTCAAAGTGTTTCACAAGTGGCTAATTGCTCCAAGTTTTGTAATAAAAAACACGTAGTTACATATTATATCAAAAAGAAGTGCGCTATATAAGAGTTCACGATTGCAGGCATTTTTGGAGAGCACATGAAGGAATAATACTTGCAATGTTGTAAATCACATCATTCTTACCCAGGTCATCTGTGGCAAAGGGTTCAAAATGAGAAGATGTAGACATAGTACTCCCATTGTCTGCATCATTTGGTTCACAGTCTTGGCATGCTTCTGTAGGGAAGTTCTTGTCAAAAGTTTCCTAAAAAACATCAATCAGCTGAATACAGAGCATAACTGCACCATACTCTCACAGATGTGAGAATGAGTGAGCAATTCTTTTCAGGCACATGCTGTGGTATTAAGGGTTGTCACCAGGCGGTGTAACAGGTTTGTATCCTGAAAGCAAGGGTTTTGCCCCAGTCAGATAATTCTAGCATGGTTTTTTTTTCTTCTCCAAATACTTAACTATAAACACATAAGAAGGTAAGCAGAGGCATCAGTAGTTTCTTAAATACAAAAATTCAAAAATTGCTTGAGAACCTTGTGTGTGTGATCAGTACTCACCTGACTTTATTCACATGAGGGTGGGTATTAGCTATTTTTGAGCATCAGTATCACATTTATTCCCTTCATATCCCCTCTGTGTTCTGTTCCTCCCTATCACATCACTAATTTTCTGTGTAAAGAATCCTTCCATGTCTAATCACTTCTGCATGAAGCTTCTCTTGCATACCTTCATTCAGAATTTTAGAATGTTTATTAGTTTTTGACAAATTCAGCCACTACTATGATTATTTCTGTACCCAATATGCATGTAAATTGAAAATACAGGAAAAGCTGACAGTAAATGAGCTTCTGAACTTGAAATTAAAACTTACATCATCTGTAGAAGCAAGGCTTTCACTGGGAGTGAGTTCAGAGTTAGATGCTATCCATGTTGCGGAATTCAGCGATTTTGTACATTTGCCTTTCTCATTGTTCTCAGATAAATGTCTTGTCACTATATCCTGGAAAAGATAAACTCTATACTGTATAAAAAAAAAGAGTATTTAGATTTGTTCAATTCATACATAAGATCCGAAATTCTGTGCATACCTGTAAAGCGTATAGAGCCCTTTGTCTTAGGTAATCTGTGTTTAACAGTTGTAGCTCATGGAAAAGTTCAATTAGAAAGTGGGGACGAGACTCATTTTGAGAAATAAGAGTTGCAACTTCTGAATAAATTGTGTCCCGCAAAGCTTCAAACATAGAAAGATCGCTACCAGTTTCTGTAGGAGAAAAAAACAGAACTCATTAAGTTCTTGACATCCAAATGAAAGAAAACCGTGTTACATAAGCAAGTTAGACTTCAATCACTGTAGATTCCATTACATAGCTGCTTTCTTAAAGTTTATTCATCTCCTGAAGGCAACAAAGATTTGAACATGCTGAAATAATTACTCGATCCTTTAGGTACAAAATATAAAACATTCGTGTAGAAAAGGTTTTGTTCTTACTATCAAATATTTTTATAAAGAATTCCTTATTAAACAGAACATTACACACAACACAATGTTGCTTTCAGAACAAGTATTCAATACTGAAAATCAACTTTTAACATATACAAAACAAGACAACCAAAGGCCTCAAGCATATATAAATATTCTCTATTTTTGCAAGGGATAATCAAGAACATGAAGGAGATTCTAGACTGAATTCAGCCACCCCTCCCCACACAAGCATAAATCCTACATTCGCATACATTACCAAGGCTTACATAAAACCTCCTACCCTTAAGCCCAATTACATAGACACAAGACGACAATGTGATTCCTAGTAAGACTACTAACCCTTTGAAAATTAAAGGGATTGTCCTTATATTGCAACTTCTAAATTATTACACACATATTTGGACAAGAGTTGAATGGGAAAAAAAAAGTTACATTTTAAAACAACTCAGCTGAGTTTAACAGATGCATATTTGTTAGTATTCAAGTTAATGAAGTTATCAGTTATACAGCTATTGTTACTGCAAATAGTTTACCAGAATTTTTAAGCATAGAGGCAAGCTTTTTCAACCTGCAATAAGCCCTCAGAAATTGCTTCCCTTTGTCATAACTAAAATATAATAGCAGCTTTTACATATACCAAAAATGTCCACTGAAATTCATTTTTGTTGTAGAGTCTACCTGTGTATTTTCCACTCATAATTGTGACTGACCAAGAACATGATCAACATTATCCACAACCACATTTTAAAGTAGTATGTGTTGTTACATATCGTGCAAACTACAAGTTCTCTTGCCTCGTTTATAAAGAAGGTGCTGCAACACCTAGTTTTGAACATCTGCTAAACAGTCTGAGCTGTAGGATCAAAGCTAAGAGGAGGAAAAAAAAAAAAAAAAGTAAGAGGACATCGTTGAAGCTAAGCAGTGAATGCATTACCTGGCACTTCAATGCATGCATTTCTGTTAGACTGCTGCAGAATTCTCCTAGCATGTGCTGTAGGAAAGTGGGGATAGACAGTGATAAACACAAAAATGCGCACCAGAAATAAAGACAGGGTCTATACAAAACAGCAGGAGGAAAACTGCTTAATCATCCAAATCACATCAAAGCTGCTTATTGTGAAAACTTAACTGGTAAGAGTCTATTTTATATATACACACTAATAAACAGCTCTCAGTGTGGACACAGCTACATTGACAAAGCTGCACATCGTGCTGCAACAACTAACATATCTGCATCTTTCAAACAAAACAAGGTACTGGCAGAACCTAAGAAGACACAAAAAAGAATATTTTTATGATATAGACGCAAGAAAAGCAGTGCAGATGGCAAAAATGTAAGGGATTATGCAATGTTATAAGATTTAATTTGAATGATATTTGATAGAGCTCCTTTAAGCATGGACAGAAAGAAAACATGCATGCAGTACAGGATGTAATTAAAATGCTAAACAAAGTTGCATCTGTTGTGCAATTATCACTTTCCATAGAAATACCAGGAAATTAGTGAGGTTCTTGGTTGACTAGGTTTTTGTTTCACATTAAAATAAATTAGAAACAAGCTGTAATCAAGTACCTAATCTACAGAGAACACCCAACAGTAGTCAATACCCATCTGTTACATGCTTTTGTTTACAGAATCTTTAGAAATTAAAAAGCCAAATCCACATGCTAAAGTGTATTATTGTCTTGTGATAATACATTGATTTTAAATAATATACTAGCAACTAAGGAGACCGTTTATACAAAGTTCACATGACCATAACTATTAAAACTCAGAAAACAATACCTGAAGACATTTCTGTAGATCTACTGTATTTAATTATTTTTTCTAATTGTTCCCGATTCCTTTTGCTGAACACCTTTGCATGAACAACCTCTTCAGAGTGTTTGCTTTTATTGCTTTTGCAGGGTTCACACGCACTAGAAGCGCTTGCACTTTCATAACCTTGTGGGAGGGAATGGAAAGGGTATTTAAAAAAAGCTTACAATGTTTTATCACTGTTGTAAATAGGTTCAAGGACAATCTCAAAGATGCAAAACACCAATGTTGTTTCAGGTTTTCCTCTGTTCACTGAAGTGAAACAGCAGCACTAAATCCTCAATGACTGCAGTAGTGCTGTCCCTCTCAGTAACTACATTCAGCTAATTCTGCATTTCACTGAAGTACCTCTTTCATCAAGTTGTTCAATTTGAACATGAAGACCTAATGAAGAGGAAGATTCTCCAGGCCACTTATTCCGTATCTTAATAAATCTGTATCCACTGTGCATTCAAATCATGGTTCCCAATAATTTATGCTTTTCATTTACTGAAATGCTCAGAAAGCATGTGAAATCAATTCTTAGTTCAGTAACATTTATTTCAAGAACGTATTACAGAAAACATTTATGGAGAATAAATTCTCTGTAATGTAGAGTTCACATACACCATGGCAAACACAACATGAATCAAGATTATTTTACAACCTACCAGTATTTTTGATTCTGCCTTTCAGCTGAGAACTCTTTCTCTTATTCTTCAATTTGGGTGTTTTATCTTTTGATGCCAAGCTTGCTTGCGCTGATGCTTTTCTGGATTTAAATGTCTTTGTCACAGTAGTTGGGTCTACTGGATCAGGCATGCTACTAAAACTTTCCAAAGACTCCTCCTCAAAGTCTCTTCTCCTGCTCATATCAGACTGATTTTTATGACCAGAAGCAACGTTTTGTACTGAAACTGGAAAACCCGCTTTCAGGTGAGATGGATCATCTTTTTTCATTTCTTGGCTATCATTAAGCCAAGTCGATCTTTTTTCCACTTCCTCTTCAGGTTGTCTGTGACTCCTTCCATCAAAAAGAAACAAACAGTACAACATATTACAACATAATCTCTCAGATATTCTCAGCAGGTATTACCAAGCAAATACATAACTTGAATTATGGAAGAAGCTGTCTGCCCTAGCTACTAGTCATCAACTGAACACTACTTAAAAAAAAAAAAAAAAAAAAGTAGCAAGAACCCTACCAAACTGAAAACCAACATCTGAAGAAATTCACATTTCTCACTGATTTCAACCTGAATATAGTTATGCACTTTATGTTGTATGCAAGTAGTATTATAGGACAAAATAGTCTTAAAACAACATTCACTACTGTAGCATAAAAAAAAAGCCACTGAATTTACTCATCTCCCCTTGTCATTTCAAGACTGCTCATGTTCAAGACAGAGAAGTCTTCCTCCACTTATTTTTGCATCCAAAAGCTATTCCAATGCTGAAGTAAAGCTTAAAACATTCATAAAGTGATACATTAACTAATATACAGGGGAAAAAAAAACTGAAAAAAATGCACAAAAACCCCTTGAAACTGCAAAATTAAAGCTCGTCTTGTAAATCACTTGTTTTCATTATATTCCCTGAAAGAATGATGAATGCCCTTAAGTCCTGTGAGGCTGGAATGGGGAGTGATGAGACCACTTAAAGGAAAGTGGCACTGTTGCAATCGATACCTTGTTTTTTCTGCTCCGTTAGAGGGACTACTTTCAAAAGGTTTGGGGAACGCCATATACTCAGTTTTCCCAGAAGCATTATGATCTACAGGATGTTGCTGCTGCTCACTGCTGTGTGGGGAACCATTGTGTGCACAGTCTCCAAATCCAGAAGGAAACACTGGAACGTAGTTAATACCTACGAAGTAAACAAGAATGTTAGAAGGTACTACATCATTTGTCTGTGCAAATCTGAGACATTTTACAGCACCATAAAATTTTGGAACAAACCAATTGGTCAGTGAGCACCGGCACAATTTGTCCAGAGAAGCTGTGGATGCCCCATCCCTGGAGGTGCTCAAGGCCAGGCTGGATGGGGCCTTGGGCATCCTGGTCTGGTGGGAGTTTGGGACTGGGTGGGCTTTAAGGTCCCTTCCAACCCAAATCATTCTATGAAAAATTCGGCAGAAAAGTAAGCAAAAACTTCTCTCATCCTGAAAACACTGCATAAATGAGGACTTATCTTAAGTGCAGGTTCCAAACATCACTAGATGCCACACATGCCATTACAATCCCATCAGTGTACAGAAAAAAGTATTTTAAGAATACTCACACCTACAAGCAAAGGTAAAAATTACAAGTTCCAAAAGCAACCCACACCAGAGTTCTGAGAATGAAGACTATCAGTTCTTCAGTGACCAAACTGACACAAAAATTCCAACAGTACAAGTATTCACAGGGTCAAAGATGACATAACACTTATTTCAACTTCAGAATCTTCAAAGCAGTAGCAAATTGAACATAACTACTCTTCTGTGCAGACTTTGTATTATTTAAAATATGCTAAAACAGAAAATAGACCTGAGACTCTGAAAGCTACCAACTGTATTTATGCTCATTTTCTGAGAAAGCTAAAACACATTATTGTTTAAGACAACTTAGGAATTAGTTTTTTTTGTTGTTTGTTTTGTTTTGTTTTTTAAAAACCTGCATTTTTTTTTTTTTTTTTTTTAAAAAAAAGAACACAGTAAAATACCTATTTTCCAATTTCAAATTCAGTGGTAAAAGATTTGGTGATGAAATTTGGAACACTGTATCCAAGTCAACACTCTATACATCTGATGCAAACAACAGTAACACGTTATTTACAAGTATTTCAAACCATAACAAGTACTGAAATACCAAGAAGTGAGAAACTTCTGCTCATTCAAGTACCATTTAAGAACTTGAAGCCACAAAGTTCCAGCAAGTTCACATTAAGGTTTCAATTAAATGAGGCAACAAATTTTTAAAATTCACTTTTTCACACTTGTGGTAATACTCACCTGGAACAAAGGGAGAAAAATTGGTAAATCCTGGTATGTTAAACAGGTTCACAGGCTGTGGAGGAAAGCTGAACGGACAGCAAACAGGTGATGGAGGTGGTGGTGCACTACTGCCTCTCTCCTTTCTTGAAGGCTTCTCTTGACACTGTTGTTGTTCTTGCTGGCGCATGAGATCGTTTAACATTTGTTTCAACCTTGAAAACAAGAAAAAATAGGCACTTGGGGAAAAAACATCTCAAAGCTTAAACAGCACAAGAGAATAATTTGATCGAAATAAATCAATAGGATACTTGCATTATGGAATGACAACACCATACTAAAAATGCAACCATGCTTACAGAGCTCAACTATAATAATATGATGAGTTCTTGAATTGAAATTCCTTGACCCAACAGTAACTCTAGCATTAGACATAAGAACCACTAAGATTGCCTTTGATGGTCAGTCTAAAAGAAAACTGAATTATACTGAGTAATCTCAGATTCTTATTATTTCACCTGCCCCATATAACCATCACAAGTTAATATGCGTAAACTATGTTTTCAGTATGCACGTGAAGTGCTTCTCCATTTAGCTAGTCAAAAAATAACTTACTTAATCCTGAGTGACAAGCACAATTTAAAATCAACCGCTCTGTACTAGTGGTCATGTCCACAGCAGTTAAACATCCTTGCAAGAATGACAAGAAATTCACTCAACAAAAAAATAAGTAGGAAAATTAAATAGAAACAACGCAAGATGCAAAAATACTTGAAGCAATTGTCATTAAAGTATTACACGAAAGAAACAGTAAATACATGTCACTTATCAAATACAAAGCAAGGATGAAGATCTTGACATTTCCTGCCATGAAGTGACATAACTTGATAGTTATGTTTAAAAACACGATCATTTTTCAAGAGGTAAAAGTAGCATGTCCGAGTCGAGTACAATTTAGTAAAAATTCTGACTGACAACACCAAGCAAAGCAAGTTTTCCCCACCATCTTTCTATAGCCATTAGAATTCATAATCCTGCTGGGTAGTCTAGCAAAAACTGAAGCCATAAAAGCAACATTCAAGGAAGCAATTTTATATCAAAAAGCCCAATAAAGCTATTGCAATAGGTTTTCAGTAAAGATGTCAATATTTGCATCTCTTCACTGATGATTATTCAAAAAGAACCATCTCAAAGCTACTAGAACACTCAAAAAAGTATATAATTTCAACAGGTTGCATTGATTCAGATGCTCAATAGTCTCTTATTTAACCATTATCTCTAATCTCTTATTCTCTATTACCGAAGTATTTCAAATTACAAAGTATTACAAATTACTGAAGTATTTCAAAATACAGACAAACCTCTGAACATTATTCTGCTGCCAAGTCAGCTGAGTATAACACTGGTTTAACTGATGCATGATAAGATGTACTTGTGAAGATGCAACATTATTGGGCATCATACTGTAAGGGCCTGTAAGCAAAGTCTGTAGAAGACAGGAGAGTGCCTGTGGAAATAAAATACATGACAGGGACAGAGTTACCAAAGCCAGAAGTTATTGCTGGAAAGAATGCATAAAAAAAAAAATAGAGTCAGAATGGTGAATTAACTCTTCATGCCTACCTGCTGGTCCTGCATCAAGGTCTGACAAATGCTGACACTAAATTCAAGTTGTTTCTTCAACTGATTGATCTGTTCTTGCCATTGTTCTTTTTCTTCCACATAAGAAACTTCAGACATCCACCGAAGGTTCTCCTGACGTCGCATACTGACGTTTTGCTGCTGCCTGGTTTTAGACAATGGACGGTAATTCCCATCTGCTGAAAAAGGACGGACATTTTTCCACCTAAGGGAGGGATGGGGCAGAAAGGAAGAATGAATACAGAAGCTGACGTTTCAAATCTTTCCCTTTAATGACACTTCTGTTATTTGAATTACATTGCAGTTGTAAAAACAAACAAACAAAGTAACAGCCACCACTGTCAAAAACAAACACAACTGCTGAGGATGTTTCTGGATCTTTTTTTAGTATTGTCCAGTATTGATTTACCATAGATTCACAGATGAAAATAGAAGCTGTGCCTCTGACATCTTACTGTATTATGTTGATTGCTTCTAAACAGGCCTTATACATTAGTATTCATTACAGTTGTTTTGTTATCAAAAAGAGGAAAGCAATTGAACGTGCACACTACTTTTTATGTGGCATTTTCATTACAGCTCACACAGATTATTAATGAAATCAATCAGGTAAGCAAGAGTTAAAAACGTTCATGTTAATTAAAAAATAGCTAAGAAATAGTTTTCAGTGCTGCAAAAGCCAGAAAACAGAAGCAAAAGTTTAAGAACTGTTTTTTAATTCTGAGAATATTTTATTTTGAAAAGACTGAAGAATATCACAGCAAAAATTTTGATACAGATTATCTTCCACTATGGTGCTTAAAATAACAAGGCAATGTAGGGAAATACAATGCAACACAACCGGAGAACTGAATGGCAGACAACAATAGTGTGGAAACAGAAGACAATCTAGGTTAGTCATTGTCTTATCCTCTGTAGTTACAGAGGATAAGACAAAAGTGCCACTGCAAACAACTCAGCAGCAAGTAAGAAGAAATTCCACTTGGTTGCACTAGGGTGCCTTTTTGATGCAATGCTTCTTCCACCCCTCCCAAATACGCCCAGACAAGCATCAGACCAACAAACAATGCCACTCACCTATCCTTGTTTTCTTTAAGAAAATACATGTTTTCTGGTACATGGTTATTGGGATAAACAGAGAAACTGTCATTCGAACTTGACGCATCTTCTTCCTCCTCCTCTGCCTGATCAAGTCCATCAGAGAGATAATCTTCATCTCCATCCTCTTCATCTAGTGCACACTGGGTAGAGCCTCCCCAGGTAGCCATTGTCCTACTAAATATTGGGAAAAAGAGGGCTGTTTGTGAGAGGAGTATTTCCTCAATTTATGACAAAATATTAAAATGATCTCTTGCCAATTACAAGTCTATCAATTAATCAAACTGGAAAAAAATCATTTAAAATCATTTAAACATTATCTCACTAGCACAGATGAAGCTGGTATTCTTCCAATAGTGTTGAGTAAAATAACTGGAAAATTACTACCACTGCAAGTGGTGTAAAGATGAGGAAACTGAGCATTTGGCACACATTTCTCTCTCCTCTCTTCTGGTGAGCAACGGAGATTGAATATGCTGGGAAAACCCACAAACAGGGCAAGCTGCCAACTAACAGTCACTTTAGAAATCAAGAAAATAATTTACTGCTCTATTATATCATGCTCTGACAATGCTCAGACAAAAATCAGGAATGCCTCAAGACCGAAACCTCGCTAAACAGAAGCGCCCACTGACTGTTACAAAGAGTGATTCATGTTCTTACTTTTCTGTCCTGCTTTGCTGTGGAGTATGCTGAGCTTCTGATCCCTCACTTTTAACAGAGGCAGCAACAGTAGATATTGTTTCTGCCAGCTCTCTCTTCCTCTGATGTTCAGCCATTAAAGCTTCAAGTTGCTTTCTTCTCCGTCGCAACTCTTCTCTCAGAATCTCATGTCTTCTCATCTCAGACCATAACTGTTTCCAATAAAAAGGACGGCATTCAAGTGTAAACAAAACAAAATAACTCAGTTTATTTTATTTTATTTTTTTTTTTAACAACATGAGACAAGTTATCCTATAATGCTCATCTGGAAGACAAATTCTGAAGTCCTCCTTTTGAGGAAGCAACGTGCAGCTTTTTTTAATGATAACAGAACACGCGTTTCTCATTCAGCCTCATCTAAGTTGTTAAAGTGAAATTTATGAGGAATGCTGATGATGTCAGAGAACGTCACTTAAAAAAAGGTATTTTTCAGATAATTGTTTCTGATGTCTAGTCCCACTGGAAACAATATCTTCCTCCACATCTACACGTACTACCATAATTTTCAGATCAAAAGACAGGATAATACCCAGATCTGTAATTAAGATGAATTTGGGGGGAAGAGAGGAAAAAGTATGCAAAACATACAGTAAATTTCAAATACTGCTATAATTTCCTTCACAGATGACTTGCCTGTCATATGCCCTATCAAATGCTCAAAGCATAAATTTAAAATTCATTGAACTTCCCCATTAACATTCAACAACTGCTACCTTTGGGCAAAGATCTTTTGCTAGTTCAGGTCATTATTTACTTCTTTCCACACTTTATTAAACTAGCTACTACTCTACTCTCCAAACAAAGTACTCAAAAATGTGTCCAAGCTACCTAGAACTTTTTTCCTTTTTAAGCATCCCCTCTTTTTTAAGTCTAAAAATATCAAGTATGAAATACCTCATTGCCAACTGGTACAGATTCATCAAAGTCAAGTAAAGGCTTGCCAGCCATGTTGCACTCATTCATGGCTGGAGTTGAGGCTGCTGGTGAAGTTTGCCTATTTGCTGGGCAGTTACCCAGGCCAGCTGACAACTGAAAGAGAAAGCAAAAGACTAACTTTCTAAAAACTTATCCACTGTTAACACCCAAAACACTTCAGGCTTCTTGAAATAGCATAATTAGTATTCAGTGAGAACCTTGATTTGAAAGCCCCTTAAATACTTATTTAAGAGAAAGCAACAAAAATTCTTTTTATGTAATATAGCATTATATAATGCTGTAGATGCACAGTATTGACCATTTACTGCTCACTTAATAGAAAAACATCTTCAAAGAACATGAAAACAGTACAGTACTGTTCAATTCATTTGGAGTACAACTGCAAGTACAAGATTTTGATCACGTTTATGAGACACAAAATTGTTTCACAATACCAGAACCTGAAATGACAAAATCGAAAACGCAGAGACTAGCTAGGTACAGCAGATAGACAAATTTCAGTCTAACAATAAACTAGAAGGTTCTCCACTTTTGAAGACCTGAAATTAGGCTGTGCAACTTTTGAGGACCAACAGCAGCAAAACAAGAGCTTGATACAGCAATCACTGAGCAAGAGCCTACAAAGGAACTAGATAACTAGAGCTCTTTTTTAGTTTTAGAAATCCAACTTCTTATAATATAATATGACTGGTACCAACTGTAAGTTTTTTAATCCAATTATTATATTTGGAAAAAAGACAGTTTGAAAAGTACATTTCACTGCTGAACAGCTTAAGGAAACAAAGAAATTCTACCTACTTGAAGGTCAGGACAAGCTTTCTGTAGCACTTGAATTTTTTCTTGAATTTCTATCAGCTTTCTTCTTTCTTCTTGTAACTGCTTAAGTTCCTGTTGCTGCTGCTGAAGTTTAGCTTCATAGAATTTCTCCCTGTATAATTAAGTTACCCACATTTTATTTGACAAGACATAACTTAAAGCACGATTCTACTATCATCAAGCAAAGATATACCTTGCTTTTTCATTCAGTCCTACGTCTTTTTGCATCTTATTGGTACTAGCTCGGACATTATTTGGTTGTTGCTTTGTCTCTTCCATCTCACCCAAAAACAAGTCACCCATATTAGATGCATTTGCAGCTGGTGCTTGAGGTTCTGGATCGTCATCCTGAAAGGGTGTTAGAAAGGTAGTCAGACTATTTTCAAATTGATACACAAAAAAAAGTTCAGTTTGTCAAACTAAATTATTTTATTCTAAACTAAACAGTCTATACAGTTTTACCTTTAGTTCAAATGATAAACAGAGAGGTTACCTTTATGTCATCCTGACTTAAAGATACCTTAAATCATGGTTCTCTATTCCACTTTTTTTTTTTTTTTTTTTTTTTGCAAATTTTTGTATTCATAGCTCTCAAGTGAATCTGAAAATACAGAGCTATAGCCACTGCTTCTTTTTTTTTTTTCCCCAGCATGACACAGCCACAAAAGCCTACAGTACTATTACTGATTGCAAAGATGCAAACCTCATAAATATGAGGGAAAGATTGAAGACTTGCTATTTTTTAAACGCTGGTGTATTATCTCTAATTCTGATTTATACCACTATGTAGCTAACATCTCTGTAGGGATCATAAAAAAACAAGCCTAATGCAGATGCTGAGAATTTTCTGACAGCAGTATAATCTTGAAATAGCTATATACTATCTACACTGTTGCTATTATAAAACATTCTCACTCAGATTGATTTTAGAGTTCTCACATAAAACTTTCCCTGTCTCTCATACAAATCTGTGCAGACATAAGATTAGATGGTGCTTAGATGTAAGGTTTCCATAGAGACATTAGATTTGCGAAAAGCTCTTTTTAATATAAATCATGAAAATTAGTGAGACATTTAAATTAAAACAGTTAATTCACAGCTGGCCCTTGAGAGTCTTAAAAAAAAATATCCCCCCAATCCCACTCAAACATGTTACAACATGTTGAAGATTTTAATCAAAAAAAATTCATTTTTCCCAAATGAAACAACACTGCAAAACCTAGGATTCCAGAACTAAAATTTATGAATATTCATTAAAAGCTTAAAAATGTAGATCAACACACACACGATGCCTTTTTGTTTTGTTTTTAATAATCCAGTGCTAAAGTTAACTATTAAGGCCATTCTTGTCTTAGTTTAGTGCCCCTCAGGAAAATTACAGATTTGAAATTGAGAAGCATCAACCTCAGACAAATCAGTGTCTCCTTTCCCCAGCCTAATAACGCATATTATAAATAGTAAGCTAAGCAAGAGTTTCTCCCTTACTCAAACTCATATGTTACGTGAAATAATGAATGAAAGTTATATTTTCGTACATGGATTTATATTTAAAAAGTACCTGCACCATAGCAGCAAGGTTTTGTAACTGCCTGAGTTTCTGCTTTGCAGCTATGAGCCTATTAATCTTCTGCTCAAACTCAGCATCTGCAGCATCACCCAGGCTGCTTCTGTGACTAGGTATGGAATCTTCACTAGCTCTATCTTCTTCCACTTCATCATCTTCACCTTGTGGTAGGTCAGTCTCTTTGTCATCCTCCCTATTATGGCAGTCTGGAGGTGTGCAGATGGGAGGAAACAAAACAGTACTAAGGACATATTACTGAACTGCTGACTTAACATTTTGCTCAAACGTAGTTCTCCCACAAAACATCACATGGATATCAAAACTAAACTGAAATTATTAAAAAAAAAATAGAACATACCTAGAGCAGAAGACATTTTTAGAGTCCTTATATTAGCAGCAGATCGGTTATTTATTTCACAGTCTGTATTAAGATGTCTTCCATCTCTGTTATTAGTTCCACACTGCACGTTTGAGTTGCTATTTATTTCACTCCAGCTAGTGATTCCTTGAGGATTTCTAGGGTAAAATGCATTACTTATGTTAGCTTTTTAAGAACTGGCATTGATGGAATTTTACTTCAGCCATTTTATTAACTGGCTTTTATAAAAATGTGCCTATTTTCCCGATCCTTTGTAATAAAAAAACAAGTCAATCCCTCCTAAAATTTCCTTCTAAAATTAGTCCTGCTGTTCAGAATTTCTCCAACAGTCTGTTTTCAAAACAATCAGAAGCAACTACAAATCATCTCCCTGCTGCATTTACAACATCAGCTTACAAGAGGATTTCAATGTGAACATCTTCACCAAAAGCTTTACATGATTCATAGCCAAATTAGTATTTATTTCTGCACAGTGAAGATCCTCAGTGCACACTCAAATGCATCTATACCCTGCAGGTTGTTTCTATTCCGTTTTTCTAGATCCAGGCCTGTTAATCTTCTAATGGAATTTCATACACATTTGAGCCCTTAAATCTAGAGTGATTACAGATTTTTTAATTCCTTATAATGATTTTCTAAATGTACAAATTAACCTACATTTGCTGTAGTACAAGATTATTACTAATCTATACAAGAAAGCTACTTCAAATTGAAATTTTGGAAAAGTGAATGTAAATATTAATGTAAATAAGTTAACGTAACCACAGAATTAATTGCTTCTGGTTGATTAAAATCTTGTATTGCTTCAGGATAACTGTAACAAGTTGCCTACAAAGATTTAGAACAACAAAAATTATGATAACCTAATATTTGTAACAGGCTGTGGATCCCCATGTTCAGAATCACTTTCTGACTCTTCTGTTTCTTCCTCTTCCTTAGTGTTTTCATTCACAGCATCTGTCATCATATCAGATGTTTGTTCGTAGTAGTGAACTAACTCACGCAATTCATTCAGCCTCTTACGAACCTCATTTAGCTTCCTGAGGAGAAAAAAAAAAAGTTTTGTTTTATTAACTAAACCAATGAAAAATACATAGACATATTTATAGTTCTTGAAATTTACTGTAATTTTCCTAGCTGTAAGCAATTTCTGCTTAAAGTTGAGCACTCATTTTACTATCCATGACCACCTAAGTAGTCCATGATACTAAATCGGGTACATTAAAATATGAAGTTTCTTAACACAGAACTTACTATAAACAACCTAGAACTTAACACTCAAAATCACTGAAGCAGATTATGGAAAAAATATTAAAGAACTTTTACTGAAGCTTTTCTGTTGGATTTAAGTTGTCATCCTCTTCACTCTCATTCTGAGAAGCCAGGGTATCAGGAGGATAGGGAGCAGATGCCAGACTATTTGATTCACCATTGACAACAGTTACCACTCCTATAGGAGCAGAAGCAGCTGAAGTTGTACTTCTTTGGTCAATACTCCTCTGAGGAGAACCTGAAGCAGGAAAAACTACAGAAAAGACATATATATCATAAGAACAACGTGCAAAAAGGAACTCGCCCATCTGAATTACTTTCAAATGTAACTACAGAAAATATCAACATACAAAGCAGCAATTAACACCTCTCTTAAAAGAACAAGAACTTCTGTATTAAGTTTCATGAAAGGCAATGCCATCAGAAAGTAACAGGCAGCTTCTGTAAACAATACTTAAGTCAGCTCTCTTTAGCTATGCATCAAACTTCAAAGCAGAAGCTTTCGCGCTGTCAGTCTGCCCTAGGACTACTTTTAAGGGCTAATTTGTGGATGAATTGCTTTTGTGTTTCAACATAATAAAAAACTTCTAGCTTTTTTTTTTTTTTAAACTCTTAAGCTCTTGTATACATATGCTTTAGAAATGGCCTTGAGATCTGATGTTTGCTTTGTCCAGCTACTTAAAATCATATCCTAATACATTCATTTAAACGCATGTAGGAAGAAAGGGTTACAGTAATGTAACTATCAAACCCGTCTGCCCTTCTATAGGAGCATGCTCATTTCTTAATGTTCATCAGACTACACAGTATCATCCCTCAGTAATTTCTAGCTATAGAACAAAGCTTCACCAGGGTAAATGTGAAGATAGAAGTAGAAAGTTGTAACAAGTAGTAGGCCCACATGAAGGCTTTAAGGATAGGAAAGTCATCTAAGAAACAAAACAGAAAAATCTAATCCATTCAGACAGCTGAGCTTCTCTGGTGTGACCCGTAATCCAAGTTCCTATTGATTAGTGGATGAGAAGTTCCTTGAACAGCAGAAAAAATCAAACCTGATCTTGCCATAGAGCTCTTAACTCTGTACTCAGAAGTAGAGAGTACATAAATTCTGTACTGTGATACAGTACAGAAAGTTCATGTGGGATGCTCCAGGAGTCAGAAGTATCACTGACAAGCCTTGAAGAAAGAAATCCAGTCATCACAACCTCACTAGTCAACTGTAATAATGCTACAATAAGTGCTACTAGCAAAAACACTCATTTGTGCTTGTCAAGCTCTCCATCAAGCCTGAAACTTTTACTGCATTAAAAACCAGTTACATAACACTGCTCCATCACAGCTTGATCACCTACTATATTGACAATTCATTATCCAGTCACAAATTGAAAGACCACCTTACAAACGTATTTAATCAACTGTAGTTTTGAAGAGAGATAATTCTGCTTATGTTTACTTACAAGAGGAGTTATTTAGATGTTGGTCACGAAGTGTGTGAAGTTCTCCTAACAGTTTATCCATTTTTTGCTTTTTACCCTGCAACATCCGCATCTTGTTAAAAAGCTGTGCCTTCTCATCTGACAGGTGTTCTGACACTGAGGAGTTTCGGCTTTGTGAAATCTCTCTGGTAAGTGAAAGACTTTCTGCTTGCCTTCTATTGTCTGGCACAGACTGTGTCTAAAAAGAGTAACTTTGTTTTATTCAAAAGTACCACGCGAAAAAGCAAAATATATTGTTAGAAACTAAAAGCCCTCTTATAGGCTTGCTAGGCTCAACAACAGAACAAAGAACATTATAATAAAGTGAAAATGATACTGAAAACAGTCTCATGATATCCCAATTATGTATTAAGTTTATTTATCGTTATACAGCAGTATTGAAATTATTTCTTTGGACTTTCATGGAGAACCATGAGACAGAAAGGATAGATCAGTCTTAGATAAGCAGTCTTAGGAACACAACGATGCTGAGTTTTCAGATTTGGAAGAGCCCTAATTATTCCACCAGTAGATGAATACAAATAAGTAAGACAAACATTTTAATTAATGTTCAAAATAGTAAGAAAAACAGACAACGGTAGAACTTAAAGCGCGATGCAAGAACTGACCTGAGAATCGTGCAGCTGGTTATGAAAGCGTTGAATTAAGTCATTTAATTCTTCATTCAGTTCTGATGTGAGACTTACTCCTGAAACACTACCTGTAGTCTCTGTTACAACTGGGCATGCAGATAAAGGAGGAAAAACGTTAGTGCTTGTTTACAGCAAAGAAATAAAAGGCCATTTGATGAAAATGCCTGGTTTAACAAGCATTACAATATTCTGCCTTTTAAAACAGCAGCATTTACTTTTAATGCTGTGGCCTTCCCAACAACTTTAACTTTGAAAGATTATTTCCCTTGCAAGTCAACTTACAGCTCCTTCATGAAAAGGATATAGAAAAAAAGACTATAAATTAGAACTCTGTTTTGCAAAAAAAAGGTCAGCAAAACAAATATAACCAAATTGCTGCGGGTTGATGGAAACATTTTGTTTGTAAAAAACTATTACTAATATTAAATTACTTCTTTTACCCAGTAGAGATAAATTAAAGCATATCACATTTAATTTACTTCCTTAAAATATTAAACAGCACACTAAGCTTTCATCTTGATTTAAATCATAACTTTTACAGCTGCAAAGTCTCAAGGTTTCATCCTTGAAAAACCTTTACAGAAAAAAAAAAAGCACAAATGTTTTCCTCCTTGAAAGCTCAGGCTGTAACAGTACTAAGATATGGAACTGACAGTTCAGAGGCTCAAACAACTCCTTTCTCTCCAGATATAAGTCAATACTTCATTAGAGAACCAAGCGTAAATATTTATTTTTCCCCATAGATCATGACTTTATTATCTGCTCTGGTCACAATAAAGTTCTGCTATTCTCAAATACAAAAACATTTAGCAAGTTATTTTGCCCTACACTGAATTTGAACCTATTTTCTGCCCTACAATTCTGGTATATTTTACAGCTTTAAGTAAGTCAACACAAGTAGCAGTAAGAAACTTAGTAAGGGTGACATCACTGGAAATACTACATAAATAAAAATAACAACAACGAAGTCCTAATTTATCATAAGCAATCCTATTTTCTACCCACTTTGTGAATAGAGCTTTGTTTATTCTGAGGAAAGTGGAGAGAGAAGATTCCACCACAGATCTACTGCAGTACAGCACATAGGAGAAAAACAGTTACTGGGAGCCATTTTAGAAAGAAGCAAGAAAATCCCTTTAAAGCAGCTTGCTACTTTTGCTCCTGTAGAAGGTTTCTACAAGCTCTCTGCCAACTTCTCTGCTTCACTTCCTACAATAAAATCTAATTTTCCTAGCTAGTTCTACCTGCTGTCCCATAGCGTATCTAATCAAGAACAGGAAAAGAGAACAGAAAGAGGAGCTCATCAGAACACGGAAACTTGGACTTGTCATAAAATACAGATATCAATGCTTGTATTCCCTACAAATTAAGTTATACTGAATACAAAAGCCAACTGTAATAAGAACTGCTGTTCCACGTAGCCCTCTAATGAAGCCTAATGACAGCTTTTATGGGGAAGAGGTAACAAGAAGAACAAAGAACAAGACGTATTTATATATCTTGTATAATAAATAACATATAATCTAATAAATAAATAATATAATAAATAACATATAATCTTATAAATAACAAGAAGAACAGTAACGTGGTCTGAACATGAAGTTACTCAGTACAAAAACATCATTCCCTAGGATTGCACACAACTGTGATCTACCTCATTTGCAAGGAAAACAAAAAACACGATTTGTGGAGATGTAGAGGAAGGGTATCATATGCAAAAAAAAATTATTTTCTTATTATAAGCTAAAAGGACTAACCCGCAACAAAGAACAACATAAGATAACTCACACATCAATGGCGCTTACAACAACTATGACCTTTCAGAATTGAGCATTTGAGAAAACATAACTCTGCTGGCAACCTTTAAGAACATAACAGAGAAGTCTCTGTTCTAAAGATAGCTTTTAAAAAGTTGGGCGTGTATGAAAACTGATTAGAAGAATGTTTTTCAACTGAAGGTTGTAACATAATGGCGGTACACTATTGTGAGAGCCACCTCAAAATACACAGGGCAATGAATTTTAGAGTTCTAGTTCCGTATTTGCTTATGTACTGCTTTAGCAATGTCCTCCTTTTATTGAATAAACCCTTTGTCTATCAACGGCTATTAAACTGTCAAGCAACCACCCGTTAAAAAAAAAGCAAAACAAAAACAGAAACAAGAAAAATAAAATAAAATAAAATCCTCAGACTGCCTATGGCCAAGATATATGGAGTGACAGAAAAGGCAGACTCCTAATCTGAGCTGGTAGACCAGTTCTTAGGGAAAAACAACACACATTTAGAATTTTACAAGTAAGCCACAGAAATCAACTGCATGTTTTTTAATTGACATATTATTTTACAGTATTAGTCATTTTTTTCATAAATAGAGACTTTGCAGTAAGATTTTAAAGATTATAAATGTATTCCACAATTGCAGCTTTAATGATTTAATCAGCACACTACCATAGCTATGACAGATACTGTCATTCCACATACCAGAATCATCCATGACAGCAATCGCTTGCTCTGCTTTATGCTGCAAAGCAAGAAGAGCTGCTTGTCTTCCTTGAAGAGCCTTCAATTGTTCCTGCTGTTGTAGCATCCTTTTCAATAAATCATGCTGCTTCTTCAAGTTTTCCAGCTCCTCCTTAGCTTCCTGTTGAGGATCTCTGGCCTGAAAGATACAGAAGAGCACTGCCATAACCATAACAATTTACTTGGAAAGTACCACTGCTTTCAAAAGCAGGACTTAAATAGAATCAAACAGCCTGGTGCAAGTGAAATGGGCTACCTGAAAGGTGAAACATTTTCAGTCTAAGAATTTTAGACTGAACAGGAAGAAAACTGTACCACCAAGATATGCCTACCACTCCTGGGGTAAAGTTTTCTTTAGAAATCCCGTCAGCCACCTAGCACGTCCCAAAGACTAAGCCAAGCATCCCTCCATCCTTTGAATCATAAATTCACAACAGAGTACATACATTTATAAGACTGCTAAAGCTAAGCAACATAAGGTGTGGTATCATGGAGTTACATATAATACAAGATCTAGATTGATTTACTAACATAAAATCCCTACATTTTAAGCAGAAAATTTTGCGTAGTTATTCTTCTCTAACCTACTTCCCTGCCTACAGCAGTGGGGTTGGAGTTAGATAACCTTTAAGGTCCCTTCCAAGCCAAGCCATTCTGTGATTCTGTAGTGTGTATTTAGTTTTGCACGCTACATTTTTGCAACAGCTACTCAACTACCCCACCCAGACTTTGGCAAACCAATTTCAAGACAAGACATGCACAAACCCCTCTCTATTTTCAACCATATAGAAATAAACTGAAGGAATGAAAGCTTGTTGTACAGTTAAAATACATTAGGAAAAAAATTACTTTCCTCTTACTATCCTAATTAATAATTGGAAATTTGCCTCTTTTTTTTTTCAGGAATTATCAGCAAATTACGTATTTCAGGGAGACATCCCACAGGTAAAGATCCCGCTCCTGTTTAAGTTTGATTATTACACTATGCAGATAAAAACATGGAAAATTTTGCCTTTTTCCTTAGCAATATTCTCTTCAAATACTTATGAATTCCTGTCTTAAAAGCATCATCTATCCACATAGTGCTGAGTTCCTAAAATACAAAATTCTCTAAATGCAAAACAAACTCAGCACTGAAAGTCAGAATAGGTATTTTATTAACATGTTCTGGGTACCACGGAACACAGCTTCCCAGCAGATAAGGGAGGAGAACACATCTCGAATTCTCAGCTTCTCAGAAAAGCATCACTAAAACATGCGCTGCAACTGACACTAAACTTTCCTGCTAAGTTTTTGAGTGTATAAAGCAGAGTAGAGGCACAATGAAATCAACAAGGGAAGGAATGGAGGGAGGAAAGGGAAAAACTCTGGGTCTCTTGAATCTCACACACCTAATTAGTAACCTAAGCTTTAATCCATGAAGTACCAGATTTGCCAGTGTTCATTAAAAAACAAACTTCTCAGGTTTAGGTCTACGATTAAAATGATAAGCTTGACAAAACATTTAAATGTTTGATTTATAAAAAATGCCTATTTTATTTTTTTAAATCAGAAATGAAGACAAAGCTGTAGAAAACCTACAAACATATCAAATTCTAGACTCCAAGACATTCTGACCTTCAACTTCCAAGCAGAGATTTTTATGAAAATCTATTACAAAAAACATGGAACAAGTGACATCTAACCCCCCGATTCATTTTTTCCCCAAAAATTTCTGAAATTACTGTGACAAGCGTCTGAAAGCCCAATTTACAACATGCTTTCCTTGAAAGAGAACAG
Organism: Aythya marila; assembly: GCF_965140915.1. Taxonomy (NCBI): domain Eukaryota; kingdom Metazoa; phylum Chordata; class Aves; order Anseriformes; family Anatidae; genus Aythya; species Aythya marila. The sequence goes on along the minus strand of NC_139045.1, from coordinate 18,128,635 downwards.
AGAATTTGGAAGGGTCATCTATCACTCCGTCAAAACACCTTCTGTACAGCTGATGTAGTTAGATGTTACAAGTATTATTTTCTCTACCAGTATTGACACTTGAAAAGAGAATGCTGTTAAACAAAGAAAACAACTCTAGGTAAAGAAAATGAGTTCAGTGAAAGGACAGGTAGATACAGATAAGCTGGGCAAATGGAAACATTCAACAATAGGTAACAAATACATCCGAAGCACGTTAACAGGGACAAAAATAAAATCAGCATGCATAAACCATGTTTCTGAGGCTAAAATAATATTTTGAGGTGTACCTTAGATGACAATCCATGTCCTTGGCTATTAATTGTACAAGGCCAGATATCCCTGTCATTCAGGGCAGCTGTGTCACTTTTCTCTTTAGGTCTTGCTCTAACACCAATGTCTGTAACCTGTTCTTGTAAAGCTGAATTCCCCAGTTTGTCCTCAATGCAGGGATAAAAGCTCAAAGACACCTCCTTTGCTAAACAATTAGTATGTTAGATTTTGTACTCCAGCTTAGCATGCATTTTTAAGCTGCAAATCAACCCACTTGTATCTTGGCATATACTGAAAACTACTACCAAATAAAATCTACTAAAAAGCAAAGATATTTTTAGTCATTCTTACAATGTGTAACAATGAAACTCCACATAGCAATCAACTTGACAAGAGCAGCAGCATTCATTCTGCATATATTTAAACTGCATATAAAGAGAAATCAGCTGCAAAAGGAAGAGCCAAATGGCAAACTAGAACTCCTTTTGCAAAGATGCAGAAAAATGCATGTTTATATTAATACCTCTTGAAATCTGGTCTTTTTCCATTTTCAGATTAAATTTTATAAAAGTTAAATATATGTATTCCATGTCTGTAGTTGTATTTCTTTACAGCAGCAAAAAATGTTTCAAAACGTAATTACAAAGATCCCTTAGCATCTTAACGGTTGCTTTACTTCTAAGCACTTCAGTTCTTACCATTTGTAGAGCACTGAGTACTAACTGGGTACAAGAGCACCAGCTATTATTTCTCCTCAGTGCATTGGAAGTATTGGAAGACAGAACATAGGACAGCAGTTTAACTTGCCTACTACAAGAACTGCTTGTGATACAGAGGTTTTATAGATAGGAAAGAAGATGGTCTGTGCATTTCAGGATTTCATTTTCTAACAGATGCCCATCTCTCTCAAAAAACAAAACAAAACAAACTTCTGTGTTCAGCCAGTATTTCTACGATGACTAGGAAGTTGTTTGACCAATGGCCCACTAATCACTCATTTATAACCCTCTCATCCCTAGCCAACACCTGTAAGTTTTCCCACCAACAGAAAAACTTACAGATGGAAAGTCGCATGGAAAACTATTCCTTCCTACATCAGTTCCGTGCATACCTTCACTGAAATACACATTTAACCCTTCAATCTCCTTTGAACAAAGATTAAAGAAAAACTATCAAGAGATATTGTTGTGACAGAAGTATTGATTTTTAAATTCATATTGAAGAAAGTCCCACACGTGCATGTATACCTCCTAAATAGAAGGTTAGGGGATTTCGTATTTTTGAATTGCAGATCGTGTCACTGTCACAACAATTAGGAGGAAAAAATAAAACCCACATGAGCCTTCACTTCTAGCACTTTAATTACTAAATTACTAAAAAGCAGCTTACCATGGTATCTGAAGCCTCAGACTGCACATCAATGTTTAGCGATGTGCTCTCACCTACAGAACCAGACCTCACAGCTGAATCTATAGTCCGAAAATCCTCCTCCTCATTTTCTCTAGCCTGAAATATTTCAGTGGCATAAATCAAGAGCTATGCAAATGGGGTGGTAAAAATGAATTATGGAAGGTACTACATCTCAAAAATCAACACCCCCAGTAGCACCATCAAAACAGCAACAGTCAACTCCTTATAAAAATCAAATCTTACAGTGCAAAAACAAATACATTATGTTCTCAAACTTACAAGCATCTTTTGCAAAAATTTCAGATAGGATTTCTCCTGCTCTTTAAGGTGATCTATAAGGTGTGATAAACGCTCAACATTGGCCGATCTTTCATTTTTCTCTACAAGATCATCCCGCATGGAGCTGGCCTTAGCAATATAGTCGCGAATTTGAACTAGTCTGCTCACAATCTGCAAAGACACTGAAATTACTGAATGCATTCAGCTACAGCTGTAAAGTCTGTAATGCACAAAATATGGTGACAGCAACAGTAAAGTGGCAGCAATAGGGTGGCATACTGTACTTTCAATCATTTAACCACTTACAGAAATGTGCTTATAAGTCAAAAGCCTTTATAACGAGAATATACATGTATGCATGCATAAAGTGCTGAAGCACAGGGCTTCTTGTTGACATAGCCTTAACAGAGTTGAGCTAATACTACTAACATATGAAAATACTGAACTATGAGACTATTTCCTTAAACTGTATAACAGAACTAACTTCTATGATGAAAATTAGTACTTTTTAAAAATGGTAAAAAATGGACAGTAAGGTCTAATGGACAATACATTAAGCTTGGTTTCATCTTTTCCTCAGGTTGCCTTGTAGAACAGTATTTACTAATAAGTACATCCAATACAAGTTTAACTGCAACAGTTATACTGGAAATTAAGAAAGATGCACCTGAAAAGTAATAGGGTCAGTAAAACCCTTTGAAGAGTGCTTATTCTGTAGACCTTACAGGCTAAGCAAGTACCTGGCTGCTATCCATAGCTGGTTCTCCTCTTCCATCTTCTTGATGAGAGAGTTGACAATTCTGCAAGAAATCCTTACTTAGAGCAGCTTCAAACAACTCTTTACATTGCAATGGTATCCCGCTTTCTTTTTTTTGGGAATCTGATGCAGGACCTTTGCTTTTGTTAGTGTTTATCTGCAGTGACAAGAAGTTGAATGGTTTTTTGTTTTCATTAAGTTGACGTTTGTTGTTAGCAGCCGTTGCCCTGCCTTGAGAATCACTTCCAATGCTTCTCTATAAACAAACAAAACAGAGAACAATTGCTTTATTTTTTCTCCAATATATTCTTAGCTCTGATTAGTTTCACTAATCAAGACCATGACAGTGGTCTCTGTCATAGTTTCCAGAAAGCAGCCCACCCTCCCAGAACAGCTGAGAAGTGGAAGGGATCTGCAGTCCCACACAAAGCTCAGTCTATTGCTATAGTGAATGGCATCCTACTTCTCCAGGTATTTAAGAGAATCATAAAACCAAACAAGAACAGCATAGACTTGCATAATATAATCTCATACTTTAGTTTTTCTTTAAAAACTTCTGAACACCAACTTGTTCCAATAACATACATTTCTGGAAGCAGCTCTGCCTGGTTTTTATAGTCTAAGTCAAAACAATGAATCACGTTTGAAAGATAATCTTCACAACCCAAACAAGTTAACAGCAAGCTTTAGTAAAGATTAACAAACCTCTATTCTGAAACTGTTAGCACAAATTTATCACTCTGTTGACAGTGAGATAATCCCTTACTTCCCATTGCTTTGGACAAGGGAAGGCTAAATATGCCAATATTCCCAAAGAAACAGTTATGGCTCAAGAATTCATGATGTGCCTTTCGCTGTACTACAGAGCAGCAATTCTTAATGCTGCTCTTCTGCTTAATGCACAAGGATAGCAGTGGTCAGAATCACAAACTATGTCACTTTAAGAACATACTTTCAAATAAGATAACAGACATTTCCAAGTGGCAGACAAGTATGATGAGTAATAAATACTCATTTAAGGACACAGACATTTGTTAATAATTGAGACAAACAAAGTAAAGACTGATGGCATACCCTCAGGCATAGAAAAGCCATGGTCTTCAACTTTCCAGTTTCCTCAAGTTCAGAACTGGAGCTGTGATTTGGCTCCCACAGAACATGAGATTTATTTATTTTTAAATCTAAGTTGCTTATGAAAGCTTTCTTTATTCATTTTTGTAGTCACATTTACAGTGGAAGCTAGTATTCACACAAACCTGATCCAGATCACTGAAGTTTATTCTTTGCTTAAGTCTTTCTAGTTCAGCCTGCTCTGGAACAGACATCTGGGTCATGTATCGTGCATGAGGAAAACTATGAGGAGTCCTGGTCTTCCGTCGTCCCATTCCAGGTGAAGATTCTGGAGATATATCATTAGTAAGCCTCGTTTCTGTGTCTCCACCAAGCTTCTTCTTGTTTTTTTCTGATGATCTGTTTGCTTTTTTCTGTTGACTTCCCCAGTCCTTATGGCAAAGGAAATGAAAGGAAGTAGTAGTCATATTTACTTTCTGTCTGTATGGATAGCAAATGTTTAATTCAGTGAAAGGGATTTAGCTTCTCTTTTAAAAGTAAGAGTGATACCAAAACATGCGCTGCTACTAAGATTCCTAGAGCAAATGTCACATTACAAAATATCATTTTTTCCATTGCTTAAATTTAGAATAGCTTGTCTAGAAATTTTTAACCTGTACCATCTTGCTATGCATTTAATTAGCTTACAATAAAGCTAAAATTGTATCTCTTCTTTGGCAAAGACTCTTAAGCAGTTTAGAACTTTTGAAATTGAGAAGTACTGAAAAGACTTAGTTTTTTCCATTGTTGCCTGCGTAACAGAATCTACTTACTAATTTTAACATACAGCATAAAACGACAACCGAGAGCTAAGATGAAGTATACCGTGTTGTTCAGCCTGTCATCAAGGCTCTCATTGCTCCAGCCGGGCAAGTCCTGCTCATTCATGCCTTCTTCAAATGGACCACCTCCCGTTGCCATGATAAGCACCCACTAAAAAGAATCTAAAAGAAATAGTTGAGAGGAATAGGCTACATTACAATCCGTTCATATAGAATATTTTACATTATGATCTCTAATTTGAGATGACAACTACTTATTTGTAATAAAATGAAAACACAAACTTGTTTTAGGAAACTAAAACCCGTGTACGTAAAAATGTAACAGTGAGAAGAACACAGATACTGGCATTAAAAATTAATCAAGAAGCTGTGTGAAGGGAGTGCTGGTTTTATGTGCTTGCATGCATTTTGCTCAGCTTTGTGTGTATTTTTTTTACACCCCTTTTGCTTTTCCTTTTAAATCACTGCTCTTAGGAAGCAAACAATATTTGAGGATCTCAATATTCCTCTAAAAGTACACTGCAGAGAGCTTGCAAAGACCACTCTGGAATTCATCAAGCCTGCACTTTCAGGTCCAGAGTGGTGTCTATTCGATACTCGACCTCCAAAGTCGCCTCCTGGATGTCCAAGTTCTGCATTTGTTTCAATATTAAGAAGCTGACAGAGCACCGAAGGCAAGACATGTCGATACAACACACATCAACAGGAAGTTTGTTATATTCTTTACTACAGGTTAAGTTATTTAAGCAGGTAATGCCATGCCACTTACATAATAGTTTCTAGGTAAATAAATGGTTTTCCTAGAGCTTTGCTGTTCTCATTAACTGTCTTGTTCTGTGCAGATTAAGCAACCTATACCTTAGGAATTCTCACATTCACTACTAGTTTTGACACAAACAGGAATTTTAAAAATTGTTAAAGCTGAAAGGTCAGAAACAAAGTATTCCTCCGTAGCACAAGAATTAGATTACCCTGCTCAACAGGAGGCAGAATACATAGCTGTATGTACCATCAGGCTGCAACAAGAGCTGTGTATCCTAACTACCACTCACACAGGTCCACTGCTCACAACTACAAATTTGCTCCTCATAACAGCTTTACAACACAAAGATCTTTACAGAGGTAGAAGAGAAACTGTCTTGTAAATACTTTCTCCAGGAAGGCTTAACTACAGTATTAGCCCATGATCGCCATTGTATCTTTAACTGAAAAACACAGAAAATTGACTGTTCATTTCTAAGCATTTTTCTACATCCTATCTAGTAGGAATTTTCACACCAAGACTTCACAGCATGCAGCTGAAGAAATCACCTAAAACTCAAAATTTTATGCAGCATCTAAGAAACATCTTTATAATCAGTTCCAGGATGGGGGGTGGGGAGGAAGCTGACATTTAAAAGGCTGCACTAGTACACCTAAGTCATTTATATATATAGTATTTCACCAAAATCACACCGTACAGCTAACAACAGTAGGTGGAATTGCACAAAGCGGGATTTGGATGCAAACACACCTTAGTACTGCTACATCATTTAGAAAATGGGATCTACAAGGCATGCTCACCCCACCACAACCACCTCTCTACTTGGCAGTGGATCACCCTCAGTCACGCTAACACACTGCAGGAGCAATTCAGCTTCTGCAGCCACAATCAGAACCACAATACCCGTATAATTACCGCCTGCTAGTTTGGAAAGTGGCAGATCTGAGCCCCACTGTGCTTGCACACCCATCCATATCCCTTCTTTGTCCCACCACAAGCATTCACAAGTCCAAGCAACCAGAGGGTACCACTATAAACTAGTCCAGCCAACTAATGAACCAAACAAGCAAAAAAACCCAGATGAGATAAGTGGATCAGCTCCCCAGTCTGGCTAGTCATATGGCTCTATAAGCTCTAGCTGTAGGCTCTGCGAAAGCAAATAAAAACCATGCCATCAGTAAGAGCAAAACCAAGACAGATCTATACAAACACACCTTCTGTGCCACTTTCATCCAGGGACACAGTCCGATTAATTTAGAAAATAAAAACATGATGCCCTTCCACAGCGTGTTTGTTTACACATGGAAATGCAACTATCCTACAAACAGTTCACAGAGAAACTCTCCCACCAACTCCAGGTAAATTTGACAAGCACTCAAAGCAAAAACATAGTTATCAATTTAGCTTATTTTAGCAACAGCTGTTTTATAAACACTTTCTCCAGTTACAGAAGGCCTGTTCAGCTGTGCAAGACCCGACATTTCCACTGGCACTCCAACCTGACCTACGCCGCTAAGCACAATGAGTTCATCTTGACAAGCTCGGAGACCATCTGGGTTCACAGCCAAATTCAGTAAGCCGTTTCCTCGTAATACCATTATATAATTCTACCGAAACTGTAGCAAAGGCGATTTTTCCTACCTTCCGTGCAAAACCAAGAAGCAGCAATATTTATTTTCACATAATACAAATAAACGTTTACATTTATTTCATTGAAAATTTCCACAAAAGCTATTTTCACCTACCCTTGTTCTAAGAGTTTCTAATCACTTATGAAGTAAGTTCACTACCACAGATGCAATATTCGGAATAGTTTTCTCAAATCAGAACCCCAGGCACACTTATTAGCATTCAGTATTCTACTAAATTTAGGATTCTACTAAATACAGCTCAAAAATAACAGCGACCTGATTACTTTCACCAAGTGAATTTTAAGAAAAAATGTGGTCTGCCTTCCTTTACATTTCCCCAGCCGGATGAAATCCTCTTCTAAGAGCCCTGGTGCCCTCCCATCGTCCTACTCCTGCATCCAGCAACCCGCTCGCAATCTTAGCTCCTTGCACATTAGGGAATCTGCACAAAAGCCATGCTTGAGCGTGTGCACGCTGCCTTACAGTAATTATCAGGAACTTGAGGAAAATAATAATAATAATAATAATAAAATCCTCTCAAGTACATTTACTACAGTAAAAATAAGGTAACAGGGCAGATTATGGTCAAAACTTTTACCTGCCAGAGCGATTAGGATCACACACATTTTGTGCATGCCGCAGCAATATAAAAATTGCTCTGAAGTATCACAGGATTTAATAATAAAGATACAAATTTAGATTTTTTTATTTATTTTTTTTCCAGTATTTTTAACTGCACCAGATCCGCCGGCACGTCTTCCCAACAGCACTCACCCCTGCTGCAACACCCCCCAGAAAAACCCTTCAGCTTGCAACTTCGCCTGGAGAGAGGCTAACAGCGGAACCCAGCAGCTATAAAAACCCCGGTAAGAGCCCCCCGTGCCCTCAGCCAGCCCGGGGCCCGCCCCGCGGCCTCCTCCCGCCGCCGGGCAGCGCGGAGCGGAGCGGGCGGCCCCCGCCTGGCCCCGCAGCCTGGCCCCGCAGCCTCACCCCGCGGCGGAGGGGCGGCGGCCCCGGGCTCGGTCGCTGCTCCGGCTCCGGTCCCGGCCGCGGGCGTCGCCTTCCAGCAGCGGCGGGCTCCGGAGCGCGGCGCTGCCCGCGGGGCCTCACAGCTCGGCCAAAACGGCCGCCGCCGCCGCCATCTTGGAGGCGCCGCCACAGTGCGGGAGGCGGGCGCGGCGGAGGGATCCGCACCGTTGCCGTGGTAACGCGGCTCGCAGGTGCCCTTCCGCGCTTGCGGGTGCACCGCCCCGGCTTGGCTACGTGACGTCAAGGCGCGGAGGACGGAGTTTCCCGCGCTTCTGCGCGCCTCTGGGAGGGGAGCCCTGCGCAGCGCGGTGGAAGGGCGGGACGGCCGGAACTCCAAGTCCCAGCGTGCACCGCGCGAGGAGAGCGCCCGCGCTCGTTCTATCTGGTCGCAACGCCTCCTGGGAGGTGTAGTTTTCCAGTCAGGGCGGCGCTCAGCGCGGTGGCGGGGCTAGCGGGAGCTTCCTTGGGGCCGCCTGTGAAGCGTCGGGCTCGTTTTGCCCTTAAAATAAAATACGCAAACTGATGAGTTCTATAAACGATTTTACCTGACTGGAAGAAGACTAGTAAAATCATGACGTCAAAACCATGAGGCTCGGATGAGGTCCGGAGCATTTATTTACGGCAGTTTCGCCTCACACAGTGCTGTGCTCTTTGGTCTCCTCCAGGAATTCCCTGCTAAAAATAGAGCAGGGGAAGCTGGAGGTCATTTCAGTCAGTTTCTGGTCGTTTTCTACTTTTTCTGCGTTGCTACTGCACGCTCTTAGCGACTTGCTTTAGGGCTTGCAGTTTATAGGGCTGGGTTCCTAAAACTTTGCTGAGGAAAAAAAATAGGGAAAAACAAAAAAAGGACTAGCCATTTTATAAAATGGCATATATATATATATGTATATATTTGGTAGTATTCGTGCCGTCATTTACTGTTATTTTCCATTTCTTTTTCAGAAAAGCTGATAGGATTTGTATTTCAGTCATCGTGGTCCAATTGTCAGAACAGGAAAAAGAAGCTACCATTTTCAGGATCTGCATTATGCTGAGCTCCAAGGCAGAAACATTAAGTATCTGAGTAAAGCTCCAGGTTCGTGGTGGGCTAGAGGCATTCTACCGATACCACCTGGAGGTAGAGTTAAATCCCCAGTCATTAATACTTGTGCCAATGTTTTTTTGCTCCAGCAAAAATCTAGATGGCACATCAATCCCTCTCTAATTTAGAAAGGGAACAAAATCACTGGAAAAAAATCTGTGAAACAAAAATACTTCAATAAAAATATTTTTGTTTTCTCCAGCAAATGCCCTGGCATCAAAGGAATAGCTCTGGACAGCACCAGATGTGTGTGGAAGGTGAGCGTAAGCCTGTCAGTCAGCACAGCATTTTGCTCACATTCCTACCGTTGCAACATGCCTATATCCATAAGAGAAAGCACTGTAATGAAATTCTACAACAACCTTCTGGACACTCTACATATAAGGAGTAGATATCATTCATCTGCATTGCAGCTCCGCCACTTATTTATCAGCTTTTTAAAGTTATAATTGCAACTGATTAGTTATAATGTTAGAGTATTATAAAAGTTATATATAGTGTATATAATATAGTGTATATGGTATTATGAAAGTTAAAAAAACGTCTTTTTATCCTGGCCTCAGGTACCATGTCTGGATATTCAGCACAGTACTGGCAATGTTGCTGTTGGCAGGATGCTATTGTCACAGTGGCATACCTCTCAATGCCCAGCAGGTGGAAGCAAAATTTAAGAGGAAAAAAAAAATGCCTTAATACAGTGATTACAATTGTTTTTGTCACTGTGGTTTGTTCTTAAAATACAGCTCCTTCTTTGTTTCTTAAAAAAAAAAAAAAAAAAAAAAAAAAGTCTTACATAAAAATATAATATGCTGTTAAGGAAAACCATTAAATAGATATTAGAATGTTTTAGTAACAATATCTTTATTGTACTCTTCTATGTATCAAAACTGTGTATTTTCTCATCCTTAATATAGGATGTGATATATTGGTAGTATGGCTCTTCTAGAAGCTTAAATTATCATCACTCTGATTCCCACTTGACATTTGGAGAATAATTTTTTTCTTCTTTTTATTTTGCTGTCCCTCTTCTGGAGTTGGCTGCACATTTGTTACCATATAAAAAATAGAAATAAAAAATAATTTAAGAGGTGCTTCAAAGAAATAAAACAGTACCAGCTGCTCAATACCATTTTTTATTGTGTGTGGTAGACTAAAAAAAATGTGCAATAAGGAACCTTAGATCTGCAAGAAGCATTACTGTAGATGGTTCTCTACTACTGCTATAAAATAACATCTCAGGATTTGGGAAAAATTGTGAGCCAAAACAATATGGCTTAAAGAATGTCTTGTTAATTAAAAAATAAACATACCTTTTGGGGGAAGTCCCATGTCAACACTAATGAGCCTCTAGACTGACAGTAACTAATTCCTCCTACAAAGATCTCTGCTATAAGTGCTGCCATCAGCAGACATACTAATGAATGCACCCTCACAGAAACTGACTGGATTATCTTTTGAGATAGTCCAGTTTAATTAGTATTGAAAGCTATGTCAGAGACATGATGATTTTTGCTTGTGCATCTGCTGGCCTTATCTTGTTAATTTTACTTTATTATTCTGGGGTTAAGGAAAAGAAAGCCAAAAAACAATAATAATAATAATAAACACAGGCATATCAAGACTAGAAACAAAAAGAAGTGAAGGTTTAAAGTTTAACTGAGACTGCAGAGATGTGAGAAGCTGGGGAGAAAGATTTTTAAGGGCACTGAAACAAAAGCAGTAATTAACACAGCATTTGAGTAATAGTAGTAATTGTTAGCTTCTTTGCTCACAAAGATGCTTTTACTGCAAAAATGTAACTGGCCCAAAATATTTAGACTACCATAATATGGCTGCAGAGCATCTATCAGGCCACCAAACTAAAGTTTGTTTGATTGATTTGTTTTGTTTTTTGTTTTTGCATAACATTACATTGGAAATATGGTTTCCTCTTAAGGCAATAGCAAAGAGTTTTGAGTTGATTTATACAGGAAGATAAAGTGTCTCTTTATCCCTGTGGGACCTGATAATATATTAAGCAGGCATAGGGCAGAGGCATTGGCATTGAATATCCCCAAACCAAGCATTAGGCTAGCCAAGGATTAGACAATTCATTACTGGTGAAGAAGAAAGCAAGTTGTGATGATCCACATAATAACCATCAGAAGCAATAAAGGAAAAAGTAACTGGCAGTTACAAAATTAGCTAAAATAGCTAACCTGCTTGGACCTTGGAAAAACATCTGCATGTTGGTCCTGAATTGACAGGACCCCATTGTAAACCTTCACCACAATCTGTAAGGATGGAGAAGGTAATCCACTTGACACTGCTTTTATCTCAGCACTCCGTAATAATTGCTGTTATGCACATTCCAAGTATTCTAGCAAAATGCTAGTTACTTAGTTATCATCCTTAGGCTCAAAAAGTGACAAGGTGGAGGCACAAGGCATAACCGGTTTGGTTTTATTAAACATGCTCATTTCACACAACCAAAACACATCAGGAGAACCACTGTTTCTCTGTAACTCTAGGACCATAAGTATTCTCATTGTCCACTTTGAAGAGCCCATTTTGAAGACATTTTCAAGGAGGTCTCTGTAACACACAAGACAGCAAGGTCATAAATCACTATTCTACTCCTAATTTCAGATCCATTTTTTATGAAACAGTGTTTGTGAACAGCCTACAGATCCAGTGTTTAATCTGAATTTCCCTTTTTGTTTGTTGTTTAGTTTAACATTGCATTTGATACACTGCACTCTTAGTTATATAGTCTAATTTTTTAATTTTTTTTTTCTGTTTCCAGTTCAGTAGCACCATCTTCAGTTTCTTCCTTGGCTGACAAAAGCAGTCCAAAATGAAACAAAAAATACTTCAGTTATTCTGAAATGTCAGATTTGAGTTAAACAGGCTTATCTGCAGATTCCTCAGAAAAGTGAGTAGCCACAACTTGTAATTTATAATACCTGGGATGGTCATTGTATATTATCACATTGTCTAGGCACTTCCACATTGCTTAGAATTCTGGAGTCACAATCTAGATGAATGCTTGACTGAAAGAAAACAAACAAACAAACAACAACAACAACATACATAATCAGGAGAAAGATTAAATGATTACATAGGTTGGAAATACCTCATAAATTTCTCCCTCGGAGCTGAATCAAAGGACAAGAATACTAAAGAAGTAAGGAACCCCTTTGTATATTATAAAGAAAAGTCCAGAATCAAAAGTTCTCCTGCCTCCCTGCCGAGCCCCAGATATTTTTTTTTTTCCATTTTGAAATTAAATCCATCATTATTAGCTTTTTATTTTCCTTGGTTCTGAGTGTAGAGAATGAAAGGTCCTGTACAACCATCTGAGAGTTCATTCTAAGAGGAAGGGGTTGTAGATGCTTTCTTCCATTTTTTTTTTTTCTGTAGAGGTACTTGAGTGAAATATGATGACCCGGCATGTCCAATGACGATGCAAGGTTTGAAACTGGAATAACTTTGAAGTGTTTTAGTGTTTTAAATAACTGTGTAACCTAAATCATTTTTCCAATAAAATTGCTCTTGTCGTGCCTTTTTTTTTTTTTTCCTGATGATAAGAGGAATAGTAGAGATTTGGTGCTATGTGATTTAATTTTTACTACTGGTTAGAGATGGCACCAATGGAAAACAAGACTCAGTTGACATATATTGAAGAGAAATTAGTTGGTTCACTTTTCTACAGAGATGATATGATTTGCAAGGTAGAATATAGGTGAAAGGTGTCTTTGGAGAGAACAAAAAGAAAAACTGAGGTGAACAGGAACCTAGGGAAAGGAGACAGTTCGGAGAAGGCAAGGTATCTAAGCTGTTCTTGTAAATAAGGAAGAAGATTACAGACTGTGTTCTCTTCCTGGCTCTTGCACTGAGATCTTGAGCAAGTCCTTTCTCTATCATATACCCTTCACACAGCAGAGCTTAACTCAGTTGAATGGAGACTGTTACATGCTTTCTGTTTCATCCTTAGCATTACACAAAATAAAACAATGCAGAGAAGAGCATAACCAAATTAATTCATAACAGATGGAATGAAAGAACATTTTGGCAAGCACTGAGTTACCATGTCATGGCTGTACAATCTTTGACCCTCCCACATTTCTACATGATATTTGAAGGTGATCTAAAACTTTCCTGGATAAGAATCATACACATGAGAAAAAAAAAAAAATCTTTACCTTTTATAAATAGAGTTTAACCACCTGCATTAGAGCTTATCATGGAAAAATGATGTTCAGTATACTATTAACGTTTTTTGCGTGCTTGCAATTTCCTTTGAGTCTGGATGATAAAAGGATGATATTATGAACACATTATCTTGTGTTTACTGATTTTACAAGCTGTTAAACTTCTGTTAGATAAAATACCTCAGGAAGTACTCAGCCGATGGCTGGAATATAATGGGAACAAAGACCACAGCTTTCTTTTGTTAGCTATTTCTTTTAAACATCCACAAAAGAGCAAATATTCAATACAACTCTTTTTGCTGTACTTATGGGAGGTAATAAACATATTGAGTTAGTGTAAAAGTGAGGAACAGCATTTTATTCTTTAAATACTTTTTAAAAAATGATAAAACAGTAATTAACAATCCTTGCTATAATTAGTTTTAATTCTGTGCAAACTCTCCCAAGAAGAGAAAAATCTGAGTAAGTTCTCTTTGAACAGCCAGGTCATTACTGGCCATGTTGAGATCTATGGCATTTGCCAGTTTCCTGTATTTGATATATCTGATAGGTCAGAAAAAGACTCCAAAACCTTTCTCTTTTCCTTTGTGCTTATATGACTCCCATTTGTATAATCTTCAAGAGTCTTCTATTTAATGTCTATTCTTGCAAAATCGTTCCAATGATGTGCAGCCTCTTGAATACAGATCTCTGACTCGATGCCATATCGAATTTCTTGTTCTGAGTTCAGTCATGTTTAACTGAAAAACAGCCAGAGATTTCCGCCATCCCATCTTTGTTTAAAGACTAGAAGTGATGGAGTATCTACTTGTAGCCCTCAATAAATTGTTTGAATGCTCAGAGTTTACAGTTTTTAAGTCAGAGTTTAACATAACCATGCCTTTTTCCACTTTCCCAGTCCAGAGCCCACCCAGTGAGTCACACTATACTTTCCTGAATTAAGTCGGGAGTCCCACTATCATCAGGTATCCCCTTCCTACCAAAGTCATTAGCCATAGTAAGATGTTGAATACTTCTATTGAATTTTTATTTATTATAATTTTATCTTATTTATTGTAATTTATTCCAATGATTAACTACTTGAAATTCAGAAATTGAAGTTAAGATGTAATGGAATGAGTAAAGAGAAATACTGCCAGGTATTTATAGCTGTGGAACGTAAAACTCCTTTTATTGCTTTTGTTCACTATTTCCTTAAGAGTTTACTTCATCCAGAAGCATTCTTATAAGTATTCTCATTTGTTGAACTGTTTGGAAAGAGCCAGCATAACAGAAGGAAGGCAAACATGCAAAACAAATAACATCTTCAACATATATTTGTTGTATTCATCTGGCTCTAACAAGCTTACAAAGAAAATGGTAGTGTCAAACCAAGTCACTGAGACTTTTGGGTGCCTTCCAATTTAGATAAAAAATACCTACATCAAACAGCATTCTTTTTCCTTTTTTCCTGTTCCCTTTGGCTTTGTCTGTATTAAGTTTCCTCGTTAGTTTGTTTTAAGCAGATTTCTTTATATTTTATCAGCTCTAAACTGTAACCTATAGTCTGAGAGTGTTTTCCCTCTACATCAGTCAGGTCAGATAAGCTCCCTATAGCTCTGAAGCCTCAGAGATTTAGGTTCTGGTTCAGGAAAGCTGAATGTCACGCTGAGACCAATTTCCTGGATCACAGCAATGAAAGAAAGTGGATGATTCTTTGTTCTTGTTGGTCTATTTTTATTTCAGAAGTGTTGTGTTAGGCACAAAATTACAAAATTCTCCTTCTTATGTTGCAATTCAGAGTTGATAGCTGCGACTCCTCAGTAACATTCCTGCCCACTGACTCATAGCAGATGTAAGCAGCAGCACTACAGAATTTAATAGCAAAAACAATCGCAGTCTGGGAAGGGCTCTGGAATTCCTTGCATCAGCTTAAGAAGATTTAACAACTTTGAGTTCTGTCCAGAGGGGAAAGGTAAATGTTTTAGGTACCTGTGAGGGAAGAAGAAAGAATTTGGGGTAATTTCTATACTTACGGATTAAAAGTAGTTTTTGAAGGTCGTATAACTGGTGCAATATTGCTAATGATGTAGGAATGTTGCTTCGGTAGGATCTAGCTATTTTGCTATGATGAATACTCAGTTTGATAATAAACCCCATATTCAAATCTGTACTTTCTAAGTGTCTAATAATGTATGGCTGGATGAATAGGGCTGCTTTTGAGGCCTAGAATTGGATCAGATCATGAATGATCTGTCCATTTTTCAGATGAGGAAATTGGCTCAATTTTTATAGCACTACCTAATTAAAACAAAGCAAAGTTTGTTCATGAGTTTAATCTCTAAAACAGGCTTGGCTTCCAAGTCATTAGCTGTCCTTTTGGCAGACAGATTCTCATTTATTATTATTGTGTTTTTTAACATGGCAGTTCTTACTGGCACTGTGCAAACAGAAATTGGCATCTGAATTTTATATAGCTTGCTGTCTCCAGAATTCAAGAAGGAAATAGGCTGAGAGTTCAGTACTTTCATAGCACAAGAGTTTTGCTCGTATCGTCAAGTCTAGTCAGTAACTTGTGATTGAAAGACACAGAAAAATATTAAATTTGGTGGAAATTGGACCATAGGATTTACTATCTGAATAGCCTGTAAAGAAATCCCAAGTACAAAAATGCAAAAATATTCAGAGGTATTTTTCTTTAAGTTTAATTGTGTAGCTGTAGGAGAAATCTTTCCATATGGTCATGCAAATGCACATTCCAGGTGTGATCTTTGGTATCTGAGTAATCTCATAAGGATAAGATTTGCACTTAATCCTCAGTTTTGCTAAAATAGAAAGCAGCTAATTATTAAAGGCTTGTGCTTTCAACTCAAAAATGTTACAACGAGGTTTTCTCAGTCTGTCTTGATGTGTGATAATCAATCTGCGTGTCTGCTGTCTGAGCTGAAAGCTTTCCTGGGAAGGAGTCTCCCCTGCACAAGTTTGTTTGGTTGATGCTTTTGTTATTTGTTTGCTTTTAAATGGGAAAACTGTGTTATAACCAAAGCTTTGGAAGTCTCTCAGTACACATTGTCTCTTTGGACTCACGAGCATCAGCAATACAAAAATAGTTATGCAATTGTCTTCATCTGTGACGCGGATTAAGGCTTGGGTGGTTTTGGTTTTGTTTTGTTGTGTTGTTTGTTTGTTTGTTTGTTTTTCATGTTTTTTTACTGCATTATGCGTGAAAGTTATATTCTCTCCCTACATTTTAAATTATTTTACCCTCCAGGCATATTTCTGGATAAGGCATTTTAAATAGCTATGTAACAACCAGGCTAAATATTTCAGTGGGTGGAGAAATTAGTTTGAGAAATTGACTTTCAAAGCTGTCTTCCTAGAGCAGGATTTTAAGCTTCCCTTAAACACAGCTTTAGCTTTACATATCACCAGAAGATAAACATACAGTTTCGGAGAACTGTCACTGAACCAACCTATTTTGAAACTTTGAGTAGAAAATAAAAAACTAACTAATAGGTAACAACATTAATTCCCAGACCAAAGCTGTTTATTCAGTCAGCGTGTGCAAAACACTTTGAACATGTATGAGGTCTGATCCTATTGTATGATATTTTACTGCTTTTCTAATCACTTTTCTGACTGCTCAGTGAATCTCCTGTGATTGCAACTGTGGAATCAGATAACTACATGAATTTATATCCACTGACAAACTGTCTCAAATATTAGTACTTCCAGAAACAGCTCTGCTTACTCTCCTCTGCCCCTTCTGGGTCTCCCTGCTGGGCAGTTACAGAAGCAGAGGAACATTAGGTGAACCATTTGCTTTCAGACTTTGTCTCCTCCTAGTCTTCTTGACCTCTCTCTCTCTCTCTCTCTCTCCCTCTTTATTTTATTTTATTTTATTTTATTTTATTTTATTTTATTTTATTTTATTTTATTTTATTTTATTTTATTTCCCCCTGATGACAGCAACAGAAAGATGTTGCTTTACTCAACCCTTGCTCCTACTTCAGGCCTACCTCGGTATTTTTTTTTTTATTTTTATTTTTTTTCCTGTGTCCTCTCTGTTTCAGTGTATTCCCTGTTATTGGATGACAGGTCTGCCAAATGGAGATCTCAGTTGCTAGTTGCTCCCTTTCTATATGCCCCTTAATTCTCTTATGATCACAGTGAACTCAAAATTAGCATGACTGACCACATGATTAATAATGCACCAGAATGCACCTTGGCTTTATTGTCTGACTCCCTTTCTTAAAAATTAAACTCCAGGGCAAGGATACCTTGAGCAATATATTTAAAACATCACTTTATAATTTTATTTATGAGGGTACTGAAAGTGATACTGACAACATTGTCTTCCAAGTGCAGCCCTCATGAAGTTTTCCACGACAGGAACATACTTTAGAAAGAGGCACACTTTAAATAGAAAAGTGACTTCATCATCTGAAGGTGACAAACCAAACCAACTGCACAAACTCTTCAGCTCTTGGTTCCTTTTGTGCAGTATGCTTGCAGTAGCTCACACATACTGTAAGAGAAATGGTCTGCCTTGATTGTGACTAACGGTCTTCTCTTTCTTAGCTAATATAAATTGTTCTGAACAGTATGTAAGATATACCCAATAGTGTGATTCTTATTTTTAATAAGAATATTGTATTTATAAAGATGTGCAATCCTTTTAAGACCGATGCAGCTTTCACAATAAGTGAAATCACGATATAACATCTTGAATATAAAGATTAATTGGAGGAAGAACAGTGTGCTTTTGTAATTAAAATAGCAGAATTGAGCAGAGCAGTTAAAGAATCTCCCAGTGAAAAAATAGAAACCCTTCTCTCCTAAAAAACGTTTTCAAGAAATGCATGGAGTAGAGACTGAAATTATCTAAGATAGGTCATTTGCAGCTTGCCCAGACAGCTAACGTGTTCTTTGGGCACTCCTCTCCCACAGCAGTCAATGTCATTGCAATAGATGGCAAGAGCTGCAATAGCCCTAACTACTACTATTCTAGGTGAAAATGCATGTTTTATCATGGGAAAAACCTCTGAAATCCAAATTAATAACAAAACTCAATGCCAAACAATTCTTGCAGATGCAGCCCCCCACTTTTTAAGCTTTAAATTCAAAAGACTCACCACTTTAAACAATAGCAGAACTTGTACTGAATTTTATTAAAGTTTCTAATTGAAATAACATAACATTTATGTGGTTAATGTGAAGAAAAACAAGTTAAAATTTAGAAATCGTATGACATAGAAATAACAGATTTCAGGTCACACCTTCTATTCATTAAACATTTTATAAATAATTTACAAGGGACCCCTCTGGAATCCTTAGAGATAGACATCAGCTTAGTGTAGTGCTTTGCAGCTGAATGGTAGATTTTGCTTATGTATTTCCAAAATTCTATTAAAAAATCTCTCTGAGCTAGCTGTAACATGGGGTGCTGGGCAACCCTCAACACCTTGCATTTCCATCCAGTCTAGTGCAAGAAGCTGTGTAACAAGATTTATGCAGAAACATGAACTCTGCAACAAGTTTGATGTTTTCAAACCAGCAAAACTCAGAAATAAAACCAGAAATAAATTGCCTTCTTAAATAAAATTAGTATAATTTAATGTCCTTAGTATTTCATAGGTGATTAAAACCTGCAGTTGGACAGCAGTGTAATTTGTACTCTTGCATGAAGCTTTTGGAGATTGGTGAAAATGAAGTTGAATTTGTCAGATTTTATAAGAACTTAAAAAAAAAAAAAAATTCACATAAGCACCTTGGTTTTCTTTGTACAGTAAAAAGCACAGTCTGCCAAAGTTCCACTGGTATTTCGTCTTAATTCCTGTAGAAATAAGAGTGGAAATTTCCATAAAGTTGATTCAATAAGCACATGTTGAAATTGAATCATTAATCTCTATAATGTATCTTATTCTTTGTCTAACCACAAATGCTTTAACATGTATTTAGCTGATTTAGTTTAATAACTAGAAAAAGCAGAGTGGACACATATTTTGGTTTAAATTGAATTAGCATATCTTAAATGAAAATTTCGTAAATTTGAGGAAAAAAAAAAACAAACACAAAAAAACCTTCAGCTTACCATTGCAGCAGTTTAATTTAAAATTTGAAATTGATTTATGTATAATCTATGTCAATATTTTACTTGTTACAGAAGTTGGTTTCTCATCTGTGAACTGAAAAACATGCATCTACATTCTGGAAACTGTTGAAGATATATTAACTAACATTTGCAAGGCAGTCAGATACGATGGTGATTTTTTGGCATATTAAAGAATTTTCCTATGAAGTAATGGGACTTAAAATCCTATGGGCTGTACAGTACAAAATATACATAGCTATTAGTTGATAGATGTCATCCTTGTCACCACTAGAATAAAAGCTGATAACTGTTACACATTTTTTCCAAAATTAATCTGTGACAGAAAAATTATTACCTCCATCCTTTCCTGGGACAAAGGACTTGCACAAGACATTTTCTTTACTTCAAGGACAGCTAACCAAATACAGATTTTAGTTAACTTGAATGTATAGAGACCTTTCTCCCAACTTTCAGAGCCCAAGGAATATTCTTCTGCTTTACTCAAAATTTTAAAGGGGTATTTTGCTTTTGTCTTATTCCACAGTAAGTCATGTCATTTTGTAGCCTTGATTAACCCTCCTAAAATGTTTGGAGATCTCTGATCCTTAGTGGCCTAAAAAGGATTGTTTTTACTGGTTTTTGAAGGTGTATTTTATCAGACTATTTTATACATTGTAATGAAGCCTAAATATACGCTGTATTTGTGAATTATAGAGAAATAATTATAGGTTAATTTGATTATTTGCAATAACAAGTAAAGATGTCAGGTGTAAATCGTTAGCTTTAACGTTTAAGTTAACTACTATTTCATTTGTCCCTCTACTTCACAGCTTCCAGAGAATGAAGATTTTGATAGTGATTGATTTTGTCCTTGCAGCTAGCCTGACGGATACTATTGCGAGCTCTGTAAGTTCTACTCCTTAAGTTTATGTTTAGAGTTTCTTCTAAATAAAGAAGAACTTCTCTAGCCCTTACAGTGTATCTCAGCTAGATCTGATGGCAGAACCTTTGACAGAAAAGATTAGAATACAAAACAAATCCAGAAGACTGGGGAAATAGCCTCTACCAGTGTTCAGTGGAGACAAGTTTCTGATAAGGAATGACAAAACAGGTGCATAAATATACAATGGCTGAGCAATAGCACTGGAGAAAGTAATCCAGTCAGTTTGTGACTGGATCCAACATGGAGAAAGAGGCAATAGAATACCTTTACTAAAAAGTTATCACATGATGCGTTAACATGAACATTGTAGAGGATGCACTGAAGGCAGTTATTGCACTGAAGGCAGTTATTGCTTCCATTCCGTGGTAATGCTAACTCAGAATAACAGCTTCAGTTTTGAGTAACGTACTTACAGAAAGGCCAAAACAGCTCATGTCTCACAAACTTAGTGGCTACAGCAGTGCTATGCTGATACAAAGCAAGAAGAATGTTTCTATCCTCTTCTACCTGGTCCACTGGCCTTAGGACTTCCTCTCAAATCAGATCCACAGCTTCACTGTCTTACTTGTTGCCATGTTACTATGTTGTAGCTCACACTGAGAAACAATGAACACAACTCCTTTGATTCTGGCTTCCCAGACTTTGTACTACTTATTTTGCGTCTCCAGCAGAAACACAGAAACACATTTATTCCACCAATTAAAATAGTCGTAACCTTATCAGTCCTGTACTGCCCGTCTTGGCTGTCCTTTCTAGTTTAATATTCAAGTCCTAATTGGCAGGGACCTTGGAGACTGAATTTTTGATTCGTAATTGCCTCTGTGGAAGTGGTTGTCAAATTTACAACTAGGTAAGCATAACTGTTTGTGGCTGTCTTAGGAAAGCCTTTTGTTTAGAAAAGTAGCTCTACAGGGAGAAAATAGGTAGGATGCACCTGCCTCTGTAATCACCTTTGCTTACTGGAGAAAAAAAAATAAATATTGATTTTTATAGAAACCTACTGAGAAAAAGGCAATACAATGAAATACATTTGATTTATTTTGATTTTTTCTTTTTTAGTTGGAATATTATGGGCTGTGGCTGACTGTGACTGAGCACTGGGAACATTCTGAAATTCCTCTCTAAGTTTTCATATTTAATCTCTTTAAAATACTATTCTCATTCGAGGTATTCTTTAAGCTCATTTAAATTCTAAAAATACAGGAAAAAGCACCTCAAAGAAAGAGTTGGTATTTTTGTAGCTTTCATAAATTATTCTAAATATAATTTGTAGCATCAGTTTTAATGAAAGGACACTGGCTGCTAAATAGCCCTCACGATAATGAAATAAAATAAAGAATGTGAATGCATACTAATTGCAGCAGCTGCTTAAATATGGAACCGTGTGTCCAAGAGCAGAGCTGTCAGCAACAGTTAGATAATTGCTTCTCAATGTGTAGTACAAACAGTTGCTTCACTGAAACAGAGAGAACAGGTTGTGTTTAGTCTAGTTTCAGTGTGCACTACTGTCCAATAGAGAAAGTCATGGTCAAATTCACATTTTTTAAGAGCATTTCACTATTATAATTGCTTTACTTTGATCCATATCTAACAAAAGGAATAGCAGTAAGTTATAGCTGCCAACTCTTACACTGTAACCCTAGGATACCTTTTGCTTCTGTATTACTCTAGCTGTGCACTGTTTTAACCTCAATGATTTTAAAAGAGTTATCCTGCGACAAAGCGGAGTAGTACATGCAAAGAGCAATCTTGTGACATGCAAATCTAAAAGCCACAGCGATCCACCTTGAAAGTTACACAGCTAACTTAGGATTGTCCCATGGGGAAAATATGTCTGGGATTCCAAATACGAGAATTGCAGTGTTGCTGTTCAGCAGTAAAGCATAACAGGAACTGGAGTTCACAGCAGGAGATAGCAATGAGAAGACCTGAGTCAGGGAGAGAAAGCAAAATATCAGATACAAGTACTGTTCAAGGTTGCTTTCAAGACTAGTTCTGTTAAATCATTTGTTTCTTGTGGTGTACTTAGCACTGTTCATGGTTTCTTTATTGTCACCTAGTACTTAGTCACCTAGTCAGCATCATGAGCTTAAATCTTTTGCAACAGGAAATTGTGATGTATAATGCAAATATGTTATTTCTTACCCTATAGCAAGTGTGCAGTCTGTAAAGAGGATGAGAATCGGTTCGATGTTACTTTTCCATTTTCATGAAATAATTCACACTTTTTAAGTCAACAAAATGAAAAGATAACTTTAAAATACAAAGTTAAGAATAATATTTGGAGATACAGACTGGATAGTTTTAATTTGATTAAAAGGAACAGACCTTTTATGGCAGCATATGAAGTAGTGCCACATTAAAGGTAGATGGCAAGTTTTTCTAAGGTACAAAAAGGTTTTTTGGAGAAGGTCTGTACTTTGCTATATAATTTAAAAACAGTAGGAGAATGGCTGTCAGCAGTACAGGTAGGCAGAATGATGCATTTTCACTAGACCTGCAAAAAACACAGCTGCCTGTAGCTCTCCCTCCTCAAAAGCACAGACTCTTACTTTAACTTTCACTTTAAGTGAAAATAGCTCTTCATAGTTCAGACTCTGCCACATGGGAAAAAAACTATCTACCTGAGGTCTTGCTTATGACATTGCAGGGGCCTGGTTGCAGGGGCCAGCATTTCCAGGATAACTGAAGTCTCTCCTGTTTTTTATTACCATGTTCTCCCAAGTTGTGCGTACTGAGGTAAGACTGTTAAAGGCCAACCTCCTCAGTAAACAAAAGCATGGGAGCTCCTTTATAGCTTACTATGATTAAGATTAATATTTCATCTGAGAAGTTTTTGGTTTTTGTTTTTTTTTTTTAACTCACTCTTTCTCAACCCACCTATATATCTGTCCAGTTCCCATTCATTTTCTGTGTGCACTCAGGAGCAGGCTGAGAATTTGCAGAGAACTTTCTCTTCTGAATGGCTCAGAATGGCTCTACTCTTTTGAAAAACTTTCTTTGTAATATGAAGCATGTAGCACACTAGTCATTACGTATGGTCAAATAACCTATAAGCCTCTGTAGAAAGTGTGTACATGCATGTATTTATTTTTCTTCTTAAGTTCCCTGCTAGGAAAAAAATAAAATAAAATAAAAATAAAAGAGGGCATGTTAGGGATCTTGTATAGCTATCAACAAATAAAACAGATTTTCTTAAATATTCTTAAATAGCATAGAACTTTAGGGATATTAGGTCACTGGCTGCTTTTGTTTTATTTCCTCCCCAAAATTTTAGTGTTTGGTAAATTGTGCATCTCACTTACAGCTCCTCCTTGTGGTCAAGCACCTTCAAGGCTTATCAGGACCTAGTAGGAAGCAGACAGTCGGAGCCTGCAGACAAACCTGTTGACACAGCCGGCTGACATGGGCAGCCCAGCCCCAGAGAGGCAGCCAAACCTTTTCCTCTCAGACAGGTCACCGACAAACTGCCTAGTCCTGCCGCATGTATATTCCCCATTCTTTTATTCCACTGTATATATTAGATGGCACTTAAACAGCCATCTGATGCACTACAGAAATACTCAGAGCAGAGGCCTCTAATCAGGTTTGTTTGCAAAGACAGCAAGTGTGATCAACACGTTTTTCAATGAGACTGAACATTACAGTCAAATGGCACATGATGGCTAGGAAGCATTTGAATGAACTCACGGACATACAGTACTCTCCTGAAATTTGTTAAGTTCATTTGTCTATGTTGAAAATGAATTCTATCCTCTGTATTCAAAAAGGAAAGGGGCTTGGACATCAGCAACACTTATTTCTATCAGAAATGACATCATAGTCATGACACTGTTCATAGAGATGTTTCTCAACAGTAGCAGAAGTTCTGCTTTTTAACTAGTACCAGAAATTACTTATAAGTCCATATGTGTTGATCATGAAATGTGATTTCTTATTAATACTGTTAGTTTAATTTGAGTTTGCTCTTAGAGTTGTGGTGAGGTACTAATGGTACTGCAAGGAAGTCAGTCCAACCAGAGCCATGCCTGTGCTGCACAGAAATGTACAGAATGGTACCAGCTTTTCATATAGACAAAAAAAAACCACACACACATCACTGCAGCAAGAAAGTGACAAGAACCATATTGATGGTAGTTTTCATGGAAAATACATGAGGCCTGAGCCTGGTACAAAATTATGCTGATGCCAGTGGAGCTTCACATCAGTATGCTGCTTCAGATCTCTCATTCAGCGTGATAGGGCAATGTTCTAAGATATCAGCTCTTCCGTATGGATGGCAAGTGTTACAGGTCTACATTCAAATAATGTTGCCCTATGAATAAGGTTGTACCAATTTAGAACTGCTGTATATTTGATCTCGCCTATCAGATTTCCAAAAGGTTGTCCTCTGATTTTACTTTTACAGTGCTGGTTATGCTCTCATGCAAACACCATAGCTACTAAACTATTTGCTCATATAAAGTTGCAGACATGATGTTACTGATACAAAACCTCATGTCACGTTTGTAGAATGTATCAGAAAATCCCAGAGGCTTTCCCCTCCCTTTTGAAATCAAATTTGTTTATTATGTATTCGAAACTGTACAAGCTGTTGTAATTTAAGCTCCCTAGCTCAGGCCATAGCCTTACCATAGCCATTAATCTAAAAACTAAATAAATAAATATATTGCTCTGTATACATTGAGCATGTCAGAATTTGGAACTGTTATTCCAGCTCTCCTGTGTCATATATCAGTATGTGCAGTGAGTGGAAGGTATCACTGTATTAAAATCATCACATCTCCGTTACTCCGCACGGTAAGATAGGAGTACAGGTCATAGCACGATACCGACTTTAAGTTTTAAACTCTTATTTTTCGTGCATATTTGCAGTTTCTTAGGGGCTATTTAATTTAGTGTGCCAAAAAGAGCTTGAAACTTTACAATGTTTATGTTGGCAATATTTAGATCCTTATCATAAGAAGTGTGTAATCAAAAAGCACTTGAAAATGAACAATGAAATTGAAAAGGTATCAGCATGGACTGCATTTCTTTAAAATTCTGGCAGTTTTGGAACCTGCACCATGTTGGTAGGAGGCCTCACTGGGAAGTAAATCTCTGTGCATGATGAGGTGATAGAGAATAAACAATCTGTATGATAGTGTTTTTATGGAGTCTCCTCTGTGTGTTTCCAGAGAGAGCTGGTAGCTTAGCCGATAAAGGTTGAGTCTCTGTGCAAAGCTGGTATGGTTGGATACTCTATAGTGTATTAAATCAGTTAAAGTAGAGGTAACAACTAAAGTAGAAGTCAAAATAGTATCTGTAAGGAATTAAGACAGAAATGCTTTATTCAGGTTATTTTTTTTTCTTTATATGTTAAACTTGACAAAAAAATATTGATTTTACAATAGGATGCATTTTCATTTTTAGGATCTACAAAACTGTTTTCGAGAGCAGATACAACTTCAGGCCCAGGTGAGACTTCTGGAACATCGTGTGAAACAGCAGCGGTTAAAAATTATACAGCTTTTAGAGAAGAAAGAGATACAGTACAGTGACAGAGGAGATGAAAACAGTGCCATTGACTTGGGAGGAAAAAGGCAGTATTCAGGTTAGAAATGAAGCTATTCTTTTCATTTCTGTTCATTGTAGTGATACCCAGAAGCTTTAGCACAATTAGACCCATTGACATATTGTTTTGTAGCTCACAGAAAATGGTTTGTTTAAAGCACAGTATTCAGCTGTTACCTAGGCCTGTGTTCATAAATCAAATCTGGATTGAAGAGGTTTATTTATTTATTAATAGCACATAATTAAAAAGCAATCAGTGAAAAATACATTTAGAATCAGTATCAGCAATGCAACTGATAATAGTTTGGTGATATCCCGGTTGTTTTTTAATCTGGTTGATGATCAACTTCAGTAAATTTCATCAGTGATAATTCACTGTTTCACATTATCATTTTAGAGGCAACCATCATCTCAGAAAAGATAGTTTCAGATATTGTACTCACACACAGAGTTTGTAAACTCACATTCCTATAACGTCTGGTTATCTTGGTCATGTTACCACCAGGGGGTTGTACAGACACCCTGACATCTATGATAACTCAGAAGAAAGTCATGCTTGCTACAAGGAGCTATACCTTTCAAGTGGTTGGAAGGAGAATGTGGTAAAATGGTTTCCTTTTACTTTTTGTTTATTTTAAGTGAGACATCATGATGGAAAAAATATATTACACAGTAGCTGTATGATCTACTTTGTCTCTTGATTTCTTAATAGATTTTAAGATGGCATTTTGACAGACAAAGCCCAGAAGGATTTTAGGGGCTTATCTATCTTTTGACTGCTTTTGCAGTCTTTTCTTTCTCAGCTGCAAACAGTAGTAAGGTTTCAATTGATGTTTCTCTCAGTATAAGAGAGAACTGTTTAGAGGAATACTATAAATAAAAAATAATACCTAACCATAAGATGCTAGTATAGTTAACAATACCAATAATAATAATAATAATAATAATAATAATTGCAATAGATAATTCTAGTGGCCTGTTCCTCATAAAATGAAACCATTTGCAGACTATGCTCGTTATGGGGAAAATATGGCTTTTGTGGTTTTGCACATTGAAAAGGACTGGTTTCTGTTACAAAAAGGCAAATCATGCTAAAGAATTGCAAGTACAGCACCTCTGCAACCCTGAAGCTTTTGAGCATTCCCATCTAAGAAATTCCTAATGAATTATTAATTATCTCCTAAATGTGGTAAAACTGTTGTTGTGCTGTAGAACATACTTGTCCTAATAACTCTTAGAGTTACATCCCAAATGATTTAGCTTAATACAGGTAAGGCAGATGAACTAAATGACCAGGAAGGCCTCAGAGGACAGAGAGATTACTAAATGCAACTACCTTAAATTTACAGTGTTCTTCCAACAGAACATTTTGAAAACTGGCATGTAGAAGTAGAAGCTGTTCAGTATACCATTACTAATCTTTCCCATTTTAAGATGCTTAACTGCCAAAAATTGGCAGCATATTACAGTCTTAGGTCAAATTGCTAACAGACCAAGGAATATTAAAATGTCTTTGGTATTCTGTGTTATCACCAGTAAAGATGTTCTCCATCACAATTGTACTTTTATTCCTTTAACATTGGGGTATAGTGTTTTAATTGCTAACCCAAAATGAATGTTTGAATCTAGTTTGAAAGCTGAAAGTTTGATTCTAATTGCAGAATAGTTTAAAGAAGGAGTTTTAGAAATTATTTGAAAGGTAGTGGGATTAAAGAAGTAATATATTAGAGACTCTTGTTGTACAAGAGACAGCAATATCCCAACATATATTAAGTCCTCCATACTCTGCTAATTAAGTAACTCATTCAAAAATAGGATGTCTGCAAAATAGGAAAAATCATGAAACAGATGGACACATGGCTAGCAATTTAATGACCTTACTTAACTGGAACTTAAGATGCTCAACACCCAAGTCCAAACCCCAAACTGATAAAGACACTCAAAACAAAACACCTGCCATGCACAATCCTCTTGTTTAATACAATAGGTGTGCGAGTTCTGATCTGTAAAGTCCCTGAAGCATCCATGTTTACAAAAATAAGCCTGAAATTGTGATATCTGGATCTCTTATATTCTTAATGTTGCAAAACTGTGACTGAGTTAGGTTCAGCTCCAGACTTCACAGTTTCTAAAATACTGGGTTTAAGTTGTTTATATTCTGGTGGTGATCTAGTCTCTCTGCAGTGGAAGAAAACAGTGTGTTAATCCGTCATTGCTGGAGTGAGGTCCAAACTCATCTAAAATAATAAAAATTCCCAAACAATAGCTGGATTGAAAAATACAATTTGGGGGTGTGATTCTTGGATGGTGTTGCTTTCTAGTTGTCCAGCACTAGAGAGTCCTAACTTCTATAAGTTTTAATAAGCTTGCTTGAATATACTTGTAGTATTTATGCTTCTGGAAGAAATCATAACATAAACCAAGGCATCACATATAATAAAACACCATTAAAATAAAATTGAAAGCAGTTATGAGTTTGACTTGAAATTTTATTTATATATTTATTTACATATTCAGCATCCTAGAAGACTTTTTTATTATTATGGTTGACTTATTTTTTACTGGAAAAAATTATTAAAACCACATTCAGATGAATGTCTTTGTCCTTTGTCCTCAGTTTATTTTCTTAAAATGTGATTCTGGATAACAAATCTAAGTTCTTGTTTTCAGTATCTGCTGATTCTTCCCCTTTCTTCCCCCCCCCCCCCCTTTTTTTTTTTTTTTA
Source organism: Aythya marila (assembly GCF_965140915.1). Classification (NCBI taxonomy): domain Eukaryota; kingdom Metazoa; phylum Chordata; class Aves; order Anseriformes; family Anatidae; genus Aythya; species Aythya marila. The sequence goes on along the minus strand of NC_139045.1, from coordinate 18,100,015 downwards.
CTTTCCTATAGCTTGGTAAATGTTTTTCCCCATTGATATTGCACTATTTCATTCAAGCTGCTGTAGCATTTTAATGTCAACAGAGTTGGATAATTTGGAGTTAGACAATGAGGAAGGAATTCCATATATATACCTGCTTAAGATTAAAAAAAAGTATTTCTACAACGCACTCAAACATTCTCTGCAAAAACATCTTGGTTGTTCTTTAAAGGGTGTCTTTTTTTTTTTTTTTTTTTTTTTTTTCCCTCTTATGGTTTGTTCAAATCCTGGCATAGCTATTTGTTTTCATTATAAACTGTTTATTTTTTTCTCTGTCTAATCTTCACTGATGTTTTCACTAAGAAGAAATATAATAGTTCACAAAGTTCCAATATGGCCTGGAAGTTCAGCCAACACGTTCATAATGCATTCAGGGAAAATCTTGCAGTTAATAAGCTCTACTTTTGCCAGGAAAAACAGAAATGTTGAAAATTATACATCTTTTCTGTATGACTGCTTGATGGTACGTACTGATTACATATAAACAAAGAATTCCTTTCGTTTCTTAGCTCCTAGAGGAAAAAAGATTATGCAATTACATTGCTGTTACATTTTCATGAGCTCTGAATTCTGTCATTGCTTTCATTAAAACCAACCCAAACCAGACTTAAAAATTAGTATCAAGATGAAGTGGTATGATTTTAGACATACATTGGGCTTTTAGGGGGATAGTCTTCTGTGTGTATTTGCACCTCTTTGATACAAGGGACAACAGTATCAGGTCCAGCAATTGTTTCCTCTTTCTAACACTGGTGATTCCATTCTCTCCTGTTCAGCAGTTCTGCTGGGGACTGACACAGAAGCACATCTTTGTTTTTGAAGATTACCGAGTGGTTTATATGTAGAGAAATTCTATGATTGTAACAGGATTCTAATGTGGATTATACCACTGTAAATTGGAAGTGGCGCCACCTAAACCAGAGGAATTATTTTGCTAGTTGAGTGAAGACAGAAATAATAGTATTTTATGGTGGAAAAAAAGATTCTTTCACAGAAATGTCAAAATAATTATAGCTCAATAAAGTTTTAAAGCAACATAAATACAAGAAAATGCCAAAAAGTCATAAAAAATGTATTTGCAGAGGTATTTGCTTTCTATTAGCCAGGTTCATATGTGACTTTACCTGACATGGTTTGATTTCTTTCACCGACTTGTTTTCTGGTTTTGCCAGTAAGTATAGGATTAAAAGAACTGTGTCCAATGGATGTTTTATGAACAGATTGTGCTGAAATCTACAACGATGGCCACAAGCAAAGTGGATTTTATAAGATGAAACCTATCCAGAGTCCTAATGAATTCCTGGCCTTCTGTGACATGTCTGAAGGGGGTGGTTGGACTGTTTTTCAGAGGCGTTCTGATGGCAGCCAGAATTTTGATAGGTAGGTACTAGACTTGGTCATTAAAACTGGAAACAAAGTGGAGAAACATAAAACCAGATGGAACTAAGTTAAACATTAACTTTAGAATTATATGAAGTTATTATGTCAGATAAAAAGTAGGAACGGTTATGCTGTGGAACAGCCTCCAGATGAGGTATCACTTCTGGCTCTGTCACAAACTGTCTGTATGATCCAAATCAATTCTCCTAGGTCAAGTCAACAAAGTATTTAAGATCTAATTTCACACTCTTCATAGCATCCATCTTGTTGGACTCGGTGCAGTGTGCACAATGTTAGACAGAAAGATAAATCAATACAATGTCCTTGAAACAGGAAGACATCTCTTTTAGTCTTTTTTCTGACAACTAGTGCATTTTACATAAAGACATTTCAATGTCAAATGCATTAACTATTTTTGGAGCAAGGACTCTTAATGCCAAGCAAAGGACTATCTTGTGTTTTGCAAATAGTAAAAATGTAAAAAGTATGTAAAATGTAAAGAGTATGCAAGCTATATTCTGGAAATAAAATACCATTGGCACACAAGTATGAGAGAAACCCATCATGAAGTAATTTGTATTTCATAGTAAAATGCCTCCAGGGAAGATAAAATGTGTGAGCACTTGATATGTGGACATGTAAGCTCCTTACCTTTGCCAAGACTCAAGCATTTAGAGGGAATGCCCAGAAGTGAAATTTTTGGTGAAATTTTTATATATATTATATATATATATATATATACGCAAATATTAGAAACAAGAAGAAGGTTTGTAGGACATCTGTTTTGTCCAATTTGTATTTCAGATATCTACATCCTTATGTGGATCTAAGGCTTGTTCAGCCTGGTGAAGAGAGGGATTCAGTAGGACCTAATAGCAACCTGTCATCCTACAAGGAGATCACTAAGAAAACTGAGTTGTTTGAGAAATCCTTGAGAAAATAGACTCCTCACAATAGTGTCTCTTGGGTGTGTGAGAGACAATGCACATAAATTGAAAGAAAGAGTTCAGGCCAGATATAAGGAAAATCTTTTTCACTGTGAGAATGATCAGGCAGGTTGCCCAAAGGGGATGTGAAGTCTCTTCAAGACCTGACTGGACAAAGCCCTTAGTTACCTGGTCTGATCTCATGACTGACCCTGCCTTAAGCTGGATATTGGACTAGACGACCTCCCAAGGTTTTCCTTCAGGTCAAAATATTCAGTGATCTATGATTGTATGATAAAATAAATATTCAAACATACTTCTTTTGTTACTCAAATTAGTAATTTATGCTCCTTTTCAGAGACTGGACTGACTATGAAGAAGGCTTTGGAAATTTTGTTTTGAAAAATGGTGAATATTGGCTTGGAAATAAAAATCTTCATTACTTGACCAGTCAAGGTAAGATTTGCATGGTGACAATAATCTTCTGTTGTTTCTGTTTCTTTGTTCTTTCCAGGGCATTTTTTGTTGGAACAAATCTTGAGTTGTGTTGTTTGTCTGCATGGACCTCCCCAAAGTTTCAGAACAAAATACATTTGAATATGTATTGAATATGTATATAAATCTGTATTGGAATAATTCTAATTTTTTCGAAGATGAAGAATGTGAATAAAGACAGACATAGCAAGATATGCCTTAATGAGCATAAAGAGATAATAATAATAAAAAACACGTAATATGCTGTGATGCTATGGATAAGATTCATGATAAAAACATAATGAGTATTTTAATATTGTACTGTAATGCTCTGCTTTGAGAAGTAGTGAGATAGACTAGTTTAACAAAAATAATTGTTATTGTCTTTTCTTTAGGGAACTATACTTTAAGAATTGATCTAACTGATTTTGAAGGAGAACGGCGTTTTGCACAATATACAAGATTTGGAGTTGCCGGTGAAGAGGTAATTAAATATTAAATAATGACTGGGAGCTTTATTGAAAATGAAGATTCTATAGACAGAGACACTAAACACACATGTTCCCTTATTTTCATAAAGATTTTTTTAGAGCCTTATTAACTTGTATTCTTTCTTACAAATGCTTCCACTTTTCAAATATCTAACAATAGTCATTTATATGGATATACTGATTTCATTCTTTCTGTAAATTGGATGAATTATTTTTTCTAGAAGTCATGGATAAAAGCATTTTTCTGTTTTCATTTATATGTCTAACAATAACGGTACACAATGTTCTGATTTGTTAATATGTACTGAAAACTAACTCTAATGTTTTTATGTTGCTTATGCACAAAGTTATTGACAAATTTTACCCTGGTAAGCATCTGTACAGTCCCTTGTTAGCTAGTATGCAGTGCCTAAGTGCCATGACAATACTGGGCATAGTAGCGAATGGAACAATGGAACAGGTTAGTTTCTTCTCTGATATGCTAAAAGCTAAAAGACACATTAGATTACTTTTTTTTCTTTTCCTTCACTTTTTTCATTAGCATTCTTATGAGATGAGCTGTGGTGAATATTCTGGCACAGCTGGTGATTCCCTGACAGGGGGATTTCATCCTGAAGTAAAATGGTGGGCTGATCATCGAGGAATGAAATTCAGTACTCGAGACAGGGACAATGACAACTATGAAGGCAACTGTGCTGAAGAGGAAAAGGCTGGTTGGTGGTTTAACAGGTATTTTAATTTCATATCTGTATTATCAACTATTCTACTTTGTATGTATTCATACAATAATAACATACAGTCGAAGAAAGGATATGCATTGTTTATTGTAATTGCAATCCGTCCTTGACCCCTACCAGAGATGTCAGTGCTGATAGGACCAAGACCCGCCTTAGAAGTGCCAATACATACTGAACAACTCAAGGTGTCTGTGAAATTTGCCATTTCACTTGCATTTCATTGCCTATTTGCCACGGGCTTTGGCCATCTTTGTTCTCAGACAGTAAGGAGGAGACAATTTTGTCCCTTTAAGGTAACCAGTGTTTACACAAGTAGGTCATGTAGAGTTTGCAGACGTATCCCTGCTGCACTTCATTCCTGCATTTCTCCTTTGTTTCACTAGACTAGATGCAGCAGCACGGATGAATGTCTGATGAGTTAAGCTAGTGCTGGGTTAATAAACCATAGTTTTTTCACCTCAGTTCACAGCATTTCATTCTTGTTATCCTTTCTACATGTATATCAAGATGGGAATGCATCCACTCAGTTTCTCTCAGTGCACATGACTGGACTAAGAGGAAAAAAATAAATAAATAGGGTTCAGTAAAAGAATTTTAAGACAATCCCTAAATACAAAATAGCAATTCAAAAGAAAGGATAAACCTTAGCACTGCCTGTATAGGCAACTATGTTGTTTCACATAATTAATTAGATAAATCTAGCCATAAAGAGAAACAATGTAATGTATCTGTGTAATAGATAGCTTTAAAATACAGCTCTGGGAAGCATAGTACTCTCTCACTGTGATCTCAGTTCACTTGGCAGGAACTGCCAGGCTGGATCAACTCCATTGTTTCCCTCTGTTGTGTCATCCTTTGTTTCTGTTTTTTAACTCCTCTTTTTCCAAATTCTGTTTCAATAAGTAGTCTTAAGCTGTGACCAGTTTAGCTTATAATGAGGTAGCTATTTCCCCAGTGTTTCACAATTAATTAATTATTTAAGTATATTTCAGGGATGGTAGGTTGGCAGATTATTTGAGAAATATAGAAAAAAATCACATGTAGACATTTATTTTTTTTTTTCAGTTTTCATAAAGGATAAGACATAAAAGAGAAAAGCAATTGTGCTGGAGATACTTTTCCAATGAAATCAGAACTTTTGTGGATTTAGAGGAATGTCTAGACTTCAAATAGCACAAAACTGTGATACCATGACATGGAGTTTATTAACAGAGAATCATCAATCACTTATAGTCAACTACATTTTCTTTTTGTCTTTTATAAACTTTCTTTTTCTTTTTCATTTATTTTTTTTAAATATCAGATTGGTCCGACCAGAAAAGTGATCCCTTTGCAATAGTAACTGCATGGCATAATTGACAGTTATGAATACCTTGTAGTTGGTGCTACATAACTACTAAAGATAGCTGACTCCTACCAGGCTAGTTCCTATTATGGCTGTGTGTCTGACACTGTTAAAGGGACAGTCTGTCTGGATAATGAAAGTGTGTGACTAGTAGTGTTATTCCACTGTCTTGCTACTGGCTTTTTAATGTTACGCTTAATAGAAAACTGAATCCTGCAAAATACTAGAGATTTTTGCTATTCTGAAATCCTACCCAAAAGAACAGCGCTGGCAGGCCCAGAGAAAGGAAAGCACCAAGAACACAAATATGTCATGCACAGATTAGCAGACATAGAAGGAATTAGTGTTCTTGGCTGGTTTGTATAGGAGCTCGCAGCTAGGCAGGAATTTTCTGTAGCCAGCTCTATGCTATCTGGACTAATGAAATATATAAATGCCCAGATAATATGAATACCAAAGGATGTGATACAAGTGAGGCACAGGAAATAGCTCAGATCTCATTTAAACCCACTGGTTTTGCTCCAGCTCTGCACTTGTTAACTTGGACTTCTGCAGCAGAACGGTCTCTCTGTGTGACTTTGTAAGCAGAGATTTGCAGCTTGGATGCAAGTCCCCAGAGCTTCCTTCTCGCTGGTACTACACCCAGTTCATAGGGCTTCCTTCATCCAAGATGCTGCACAGATCAGTAGGTTCACAATGGGAAAATAAGAGCTAACGAGTCTGTTTGGACATGAGCACGCTGTTTCCCCCAGCACTCCCAGTTCTCCCAGAGAAGCAACTCCGTCTCTCTGCGTCTGTCATACAGTTAGTATATAACTCAGGTGAAATGTCCAGGGATAATTGGGAGTTGACTGTGCCTCTGAAACTATTGCTGTGCAGTTTTTTGCTTTAAAAAATAGCCTGTCAGAAAGAAGGGAGGAACATAGGCTAACTCTAAGGTGATTATTGACTTGTGAGTAATGAATGTTGCTTCATATCATATTGCATGCCAATTATTTCTTTAGTATGTCCAGTTACTTCAGCCTGTATCTAGTCTATTACAGAATACTGCATATTCTTGGTCTTAATGCCTCCCAGCACTAATTACAAGTTAGTACTGGCTCATATTACTGGCGATAAAATCAACTTTTGACTGTTTCCAATAGAAGAAGTAGAAGAAAGGATTCAGCTGATCTAGATACCTCTTATCAATTATGATTCTTCTACCAAAATGTTTTGATTCAAAGTAAATAAAGTGTCTGTTCAGTGCAGGATTTGTATGGCTAGAAAGGCTGTGTCAGCTCTCATACAAGTTTGTCCTTATCAAAAATGAAGTCACTGTTGATATCTTAAGTTTATTCTCAACCAGCTTATTACCAAAATACAGCTTAAAACTTGTAAGCAGTAAATAAGCATATGTGTAAGAGAATTTTTCTACGAGATTTTTATCACTGTTTCTATTTCAGTTCTCAAAACCTGTTGTTAATAAAGTGTAAGCAAAGCCAAAGGGACTAGGATTTGCCAGTAATAATATCCATTTGGACTGTTTTCTGTTTTAATATTTTCTGAAGTCTGCTTTGGAAATCCATTGTTGTGTGGGACAGTTAGATATTAACAGCACTAATAACAAAATACTGAATTGGCAGATAAGCAAAGCAGATTTATTAATGTGTGCTGCAGAAGAAACAACCATTTTGCTTTCCATATATACACAAGGATCTAGATTTCCTCCCTTCTCATAGAAATGCCAAATGAGTATCAAGATTGTGGTGGTATCTAGTCAAGCCTTTTGGGTTTTGATAGCTTTTAGTAGCATGTTTAACAACTGTAACAACATTTCTATTTCAGTGTGTCTAACAGCCAAAAAGAATGTAGTTTGTATAATCCAATAAAATGCCAGCTCTGATGATCCAGTGAAGTGGTACATATATGTTTAATTAGCTATAATAATATTATTGTTATTAATTGTTAACAATAAAAAGCATCACTATTTCTTTCCTAGAGTTTTGCTTGTTGTATGCTTTGCTGCTACACATGACCTGAAGGACTCTGAAATCACTCTCCACTGAAACAGATTAGCAGGCAAAACTCAGAGACCTACTGATGTCAGAAAACTTGTAGAAAGCATAGAAATAACTTTTTGTTTCTAAGATGGTATAAGCACTTGCAATTGTCCCCTAACTAAACTCTGCACGTTTAGAGGAACTGAAGTCCACAAATGTAAATTTTTGCAGCTGTCAGACTGGGCTGTTAACAACATAGTGACTTTTTGATTTGCAGACAAATCACAAATGCTCTCCACATTTGGACTAAGACTAATTTATGTTTTCCTTTACTTTTCCACCAGGTGTCACTCAGCCAACCTGAATGGTTTGTACTATAAAGGCCCCTATACTGCGAAGACGGACAATGGAATTGTTTGGTACACTTGGCATGGGTGGTGGTATTCTCTGAAATCTGTTGTAATGAAGGTCAGACCAGCAGACTTTGAACCTAATATTGTTTAAGTATTTTATTAAGATGATTTGTCCAGTTAATCTTTTAGCAAATCAATCCAAACTAAAACGGATGGGCAGATTTTTGCTTCTCATATATGCTTATATAAATCTGGAATAATTCCTCTGCAACCAAAAGCTTTATGAGACATAAATCAGAAGAGAATCTGGCCTATGAATTCATAGATACAAACACTACTGCTAACATGTCTATGGGTTTGTTTGTTTGTTTAAAAAAGGCAGAGTTTGCCTAGGAATAAGGACATCTTCGTAAACATGGAGCATTTTTGTCTTGGAACAGGTTGCACAGAGAGGGTGTGGGTGCTCCATCCCTGGAGGTGTCCAAGGCCAGGCTGGAGGGAGCTTTGGGCAACCGGATCTAGTGGGTGGCATCTCTGCCCATGGCAGGAGGGTTGGAGTTGGATAATCTTAAAGATCCCCTCCAACCCAAGCCATTCTGTGATTCGATGATTTTATGAAAAGTGCCTACAAATCCTTTAACTTTTTTAATAGAAAAATATATTGTCACTGTCATGTCTCAAAAATTAAAATGAATTGTATGCATTGCACACAAAAAAAAATCTAAATAGAACCTTAAGGTTGGTTTACTCAGTGGATATACTTTCTCTAGAATGAACCAAGGCTTTAGAAGAAAGCTGTTGTCTGTAAATTCCTCTGATTTATTTGTTGCATGTGTTGTGTACAGAACATGTATAAAAAACATAAAGAATGATGGAGGAAACTAGAGGAAGAGAAGGGATGCTACAAGGCAAGAATCAAATGAGCTTCTAGAGATTTCATTTCAATCAAAAATTTTCAGATGGTCAGTAATTACACCTTTCTTCTTTTTGGTATCCACATAGATATCCTGGACTTTAATATATTGACATTTTGGAGTTTAGCAAAAGGTTTAATAACAAAAGCTGCAACTAATCTTAATGTGAGCTATGCTTTGAACATAATGCATGTGTAGAGAGAATTATGTTTCACATGCAGTCTGGAATCTGGCATTTAGCAGTTCTTAGTGCTGGACTCCATAAATCCTTACTATCTTTATGTATCTGTTAACTTCCACAGCTCTCACGGTTTGAATGCCCTGTTCAGTCAGTTCTAAGTGGTTCTGCTTCTAAGCCTCTATCTTCTCCTTTTCTTCTGTCTTTCTCTTGTCTCTCTGGGATTTTACCCCTCTCAAGCTACAGATCCACATTATTCTTGTACAAGAAAAATCATAAGAGAAATTCTGCCCAGCCATAGCTTTTGTGCCTAGCACCACAGTAGACTGTAATAGCCAGTAATAATAAAAAATACTGGTTGATGCATTCTGCCATGGAGAAGGATAGGCACACTCGCTAGAAAGTTACCTGATGAAATGTAATCCATTTCAGCTGAGCAGATAAGAATGATGATTTTATAAAACACATGGATCTGAGCCAAATTTAGACACTTTTCTTTTCCTGCTTTCACAAAACAGATGCTACTTTTGTGGTTGGACTATAAATCTATCTCCTTCTGTCCAAATACAGTATTTGAACCTCAAGACGATTTTCAGTCAAGATTAACATAATAACTTTTGGCAATCTACCAGCCAACTCACATCTATATTTATATGAAAACAAGTCAGCTGAATGAGAACTCTCTGCATGGCCATTGTTCCTTCCATTTCAATGCTCTAAAAACAGAAGTTGGGTGAGAATCCTTGAAATAAGTGCTTGGAATAAGGGATGCAGAATCTGTAGAACAACTGGGAAAAAAAAAAAAAAAGAGAGGTTCATATAAAACAGTACCTCATTCACTGAAATAAATTACATCTAACCAGAAAATGGAAGTTAAGAAAAAATGGGGTTGAGGCAGCTAAAAAGAAAATTGTCCTGTAAAAATAACATTGATAAACATTTGGAATACAGAGATTTTTCAGTCTGAGATTTTTGTGATAATAGGAGGTTTTCTAGATCATACAGCCTTTTTCTTAATGTATCAAGAGATACTCTGCTAGAGATTTCTAGTTTTTAGCACATTCCTGTATCCCTGCACGAGAGGACCAATGGATAGCTCTATAACTGCTTATCTGAAGCCTTGGTTAATCAGTTAAACCAAGTTAAATTCTCTATCTGACAAGAAGACACCCTGGCCTCTGTATGGATGGGTGTGTATACATATATATGAATATGTACATGTATATATTCAGCATTCGATGTCTGATATGTATCCAATCTAATTAGAGAATTTAAAATATGTTCCTGCATAACTCTGGGAGCAAGTCTATAGGTTTGGGTCATTAAAAATACAATGGAAGTTTTGGAGTGGTTTAAAAACATAAGTACAGTATTTTGTATCATGACTTTCAAGTTATTTTGCTACTCTAGGAGGCGAAATATTTAATTCCTTGCAAAAACATGGATAACATTATGTTGAAATTGTAAAAAAAGTCTTAATTTTTCACAGGAAAATGGAAAGATTAGCTCATATATTTGGAGAGTATTAAGACAGATCACATAACACTTAATTTAAATGAAAGACATAGAAGATTTAAGGACAACAAAGTTGGATGTCTAGCACGGACTTTTGCTAATGTGTACAAATTGTTCTCATAAAATCTGCAATATTTTTGTTGTTGTTTGTGGCAACATAAATCCATCCTCTTTGCTTATGAGAATGTTAATGACATCTTCCAGCTGAGTGAGGGGTGGAATATAATTATTATACTCTGATGTAAAATTTGACCCCCTTTTCTGTATTGGAAATCATAAAATGGAGGAACAAATCTTTCTTTGTACATCTCAAAATGCATTTGTACATTTATTTGGACTGAATGCTCTTCAGAATAATGTCTTTGGCATCCTAGCTGTCTGAAAAGCACCTAGCATACATTGCTAGCAATACACAAATACAGTTTTTAATTCCCACCATCTCTATGGTCTTTTGTTTCTCCGTAGCATTTTGGCTCTATGGCTTTTTCTCTGTTGATCCTTTTGGTTACATAAAAAACATGTGAAAGAGGTGTTGTAATTCAAAATGGCCATATAACTGTTCTCAGATAAACAACCTCTTTATTTTCAAAGAGGAAATTTAAATACATTCTGGAAAAGAGATTACAGCATAGAAGAGAAACCACGAGTATTCTTTTATTTGCCTGGCATGTCCTGTTGGTAATTATTTATTTCCTTAACAAGTATGAACATGTTGTAGGGGAATCTTTATTCTTACAAGATAGAAGAGCAAAGGCCAGTTTTTTTTTTGTTGTTGTTCTGACATTAGAACAACATAATAACTCCCAAATAGCTGAAGATGAATACATATCTCTTGATATAAATCATATAACCCAAAAGAAGAGGAAGTAGAATCAAGGAAATAACATGGAAACTGTTTTGTCAGTGATGATTTCATAAAGAACATAATCATAGCTACAAGCAACATGCAGTCAGAAGTGCCTCTTCTTGTAATACTTGTTCAAGGGAAACATCTTTATATTTTCAGTTGGCTAGTTCCGTTTTCTTCCATTTGCTAAACATTTTGGATATTAAAACAATGGAAACCACAGCCCAGGTGAATTAAAAAGATTCACCTGGTAAAAAGAGCCCTATGGGTGGTAAAAGAGCCCTATGTGTTACAACAGTTGTTTTTGCTACAACTTTTAGTACATTCTGACAATGAGCTGAGGCCTACTTCTGACCTACTTCTTTCCAGTGGAGACTCGTCTTTTCAGCTCTACTGTCTGTGTCTCCCCAGCATCCCCCACACTGCTATTTCTAACACCAGCTCTTGAACCTCTTCTTTAAGTATAACACTCTGCTCCGTCCAAGCTACTTCTTGCTGTTACCAAAATGGTATACATATCCAGAAAAACAAATTGAACCACAGCTTGCCAGGTCCATTAACAATCCTATCATGTTTCTTTAATTTACTCCTCATTAGCTCAAGAATGAAAATGCAACTTTTTATACTTTTTTTTTTTTCACTTTTTTTTTTTTTCCTAGCTTCAGTAGTAGGTGCTCTTTGGCAGTTGTGAAAGAGGTAGAAAGAGCAGAAAAAAATAGCCAGGAAAGTATTCTGTATCTAGATTTTCAAACATTTCTACTTACTTCTGTCTTGTTTTCTTGTTTGCTTTTTGTTTGTTTCTTTCTTTGTTTGTTTTAATTGACTATTACAGTTTAAAGTAGAAAGCAAAAACCAGAGCTATTCAACATCAGGAGGTACTCTGAAATAAATACGACTGTGTGCTTGCTGTTTCCTTAGAGTGTCTGAGAGCTGGGAAATCAGCAAGGTTTCAAGCATTCAGCCAAACTCCATGTGCAACAGATGCTTAGAGAGAGAGGATTTCTCATTTCCTGTTAGTTACAATGTTTGTTCACCTTCTACATAAGAAGAGAATGTGAAACTGCCACTAGTGACAGTGGCTCTTCAACGCTCTATTACCTTTTGCTGAAAACATAGCATTCATGAAAAATCATCTTTTTGAATTCTCTGGGGCCCTTTTCAACCTTTTTTTAGTGCAGATTGCAATCCAGCTTGTCACCACTACATCTTCAGTTAACTAAGACAGTTCCTCTTAATCCTACCCTCATGCTAAATAGATCGCATCAAAAAGAGTGTTGATATTCAAATATTGATTAATCAACCCTGGGGCTGAAATCATGTATTTATTGGCTTCCAGAAGAATCAAAATATGGCCTTTGCAAAAACAAAACAAAACAAAACAAAAATAGGAAAAACAAACAAACAAAAACCTGTAGCTCACTTTTCTCTGCAGTTCCTCAGCAATTAACAGTAAGTCTTTTCCTTGTCTCCTACACAATCTCAGCTTCCTTCATTTCTTCATTTCTTAATGACAATCAAATCTTTAATCTCACCCGTTAGTCACGATTTGCATACACAACCGGTGAATGCTCAGCTAAAGGAACCTGGCTAGCTGAGGCTCTGCGGAAGCTGAGCAAAGGCTTTGAGGAGCTAAATGGTGCACTCAAGTCACTTAAAATGGCAGTTAGATCTCTAAATCTGGTGAGAGAATTAATGTCCAACGTGGTTTATAGGTAGATTGGACTGTGTTGTTGTAATGAATGTATCACCCAGCACTGTGGGCAGCAAGATAAACAACTTCCTCTTACAAGTACATGTTTCTCACAAATGATTACCCGAATTTCCGTGCTTCCAGCTTTGATGTCCTGAGCTGAAGCTCCCAAGTAATTATATTGCCACAGGAGCCACTGGGCTGGCTCCTTCTACAATATGATAAATGTTCAAATTAAATTAGATAAACACAGTCAAGTGACATAGGAGCAGAAGGACTTTTATGTTAGGGATATTCTGCACTAGATGGTGCTCTGTACTTGTTGTATTTTCTCAGGCAATATCACATTTGTAGACTAGTGAAAACATTTCTCCCTGTTAAGTTATGTAAATAAGTCGCAGAAAACAAGCACAAAATGTTTAATTGAATATAGTCTTTAAATCATACATGAGTTCCTAAGGTTACCAAGACCACATGGAAATTCACAGAATCTAATTATCTGTAAATATGTTACATTTAGGCAGCTAAATTTTGGTCTCTGTAATTTAGAAAGCCTCCTATTATGAAGTAGTTAACATCTTTTGCTGATTAGCAAACAGAAGAAAAACTGCAAGTTCCAAACAGTGCCCAAATGAATTTATCTGCACTACTGTATTCCTCCTATGACTCCCCTGCTGCTGTTCCCTGATAGGATCTCTTTCTATTTTTCACATCTCAACTACCCCGGAGTTGAAAGGTACTTTACTGGAGCGAATCCCATATTCCTATCATAACACAAACAATGCATTTGAGTGTTCCTCGTGATCAGGAAACCGGGATCTTGTGAACACTTGTGGCATCAGCAGGATAAAGTGAAAGTGCCCATGCCACTGCGGATTCACTGTGGGGAGAGCAACAAGCCCACCTTCCACCAAAATGCCATACCCCCGTCTGGGAAAAGCACCCTCCCTGAAATGATGGATGTGGTACCTCAGTGTACAGCAAATGTAAAGTTCCTGCTGCATGTAACTGCCAGAAAGTCTTGCAAGTCTTGCTCAATAAGCTAGTATTTAAGTTTGAATTATTAACACTTGCAAGATGTACAAACATTTTATCTTGTGATAAAGAAGATTTTATGCATTTCATTTTCTTTCCAATAATAATTTTAAATGATTCATTTTAAATATCAGATGTAATTTTTTGAAATAATTCTCATTCAAACTGCTCCAGTCCTCTGCCACCGAGTCTTCTTTACATCTGCTATGCAGCTTGATTAATTAAAGGCCTCTGCACAGGTCTCATCTATTCCTCTTATTGCCTCTTCCTAATAAGAGACTTAACAGCTTCTGAAGTGGTTTCACTGCCCCTCTGACTCAGGACAGAAGAAGAGAAAAAAAGAAAAATCAAACCTGGAAGAACACAAGTCTCTCGTAACTTAAAATATCCAAGCAAAAAGTTCTAGGGTAGTGAGGGAAGGGAAGGGCTTCCTTTTAATGTTTATACAATGTGAGAAAAAAATTAATTAATATTTTCAGTCCATGACAATAGCTTTAAATTTGACTTTATTTTTCTCTAAATCCCCAACGGTAAATGAAAGCACTTGAGCCTCTAAATCTGGCATAACAGTTTCATATTTAAGATACTAACAAGAAAACACATTAAAACATGACATACTGGACACATTCCCAGTCACATAATCCTCAACTTTATTATTATTATTATTTTTTTACAAAAGAATGAACAGAGCTAATCCCATGCAAATCAACTGAGTCCAGTGAAGTTACACTAGGGATAAATTAGCCCTGTCATCTGCTCCTCCAGCAGATCATTTACATTGTATCCCAAAGAAAACACAGCTTTAACAACAAACCCTTTCTAGTATTCTACATTTTCATTACAGAACTGTAAAACGTATTCATTATACATCATTCTATAGGGAATGTAGCCCTGTAAGTTTGTACGTGCTCTGTAATTCATAATATACCAATGATCAACAACCTTCTCCCATGTTACCAGACAAAAAAATGTTCACTTATGTCCAGCTAGAGCTGGAAAGTGCTAAAAAGAAAGGATCATAACATCTCTGACTTACTTGTTGATGTATATAAGGCTATAACAGGCTATATGTTCTCTATGTACATCGCACAAGGTCTCTGTCATTTGTACCTTTGCAAACAAAATTCAGGAGGAATTTCAATCTCCAGCTTTTCAAAGAATGCCATCACTAAAGGCCAATGAATGAGCATCAGGTTGTCCAACATCCTGACAGAATAACAGCGTTACCAAATTTACTTGTGAGGTCTTTTTACAAAGTGATGTTAGGGAAAATATGGACTTCCTTAGAGAAGAGCACTACCACAAAGATTTCAGCAGGTGAAATACAATTTATATGGATATTTCCCATTATTTCTTACTCAATAGTAATCCCCTTCATCTAAGACAGCTTAAAGAAAAAAAAAAAAAAAAAAGAACTCTTTCATAGACTTTGCTTATGAAAAGCTCTTATTAGTGACTACAAAAGACTACCTGTTTCACAGGGAACGTACTGCATTATGATTCTTTGTACTATCACTGAGAATACTGATATTTTTGAAGAACTCAGTGGAAGCTGATGTCTGGCAGCTGCCTTGTCTCTGTTATTCACCTCCTTTATTTTACCTACAGTATCTCCTTTCAACTGAATAGTGTTGGAACCAAAAATGTAAAATGAGACTCGAGAGAAGTCAGCTGCTAAGAAAAGGTTCCACTGTCCTGCCTTGCTGACCCACTAATTTAAATGCAAGCAACTCTGATGTGATACGAGAGAAAGCCTTCACTGGGCCGTATTTATGCTTAATCACTAAAAACAAGTTTCAGCAGACTGCCTCTTGGAAATGTGGTGACATAAATCTTCAGTGAGAAATGTGTTTCTTAGATTATTTGACAAAAATAAGTGTTTTCAGCAAACGCTGTATTATTGTCTGAAGGAAAAAAATACTGCAATACTGTTTATTTCACTGTCTGTTTTACCATCGAGGAGCCCATCAAAGTGGGAGGAGAACATCTTACCAAAATTAAAACCACTTCTCTGGGACATACACATTCTGGAAGACAGAGGAAAAAAATGGAACCATTCTGATCCATTGATGTCACTTTCTCACTATAAAGAAGAAAAAAAAAAACAAAAACACTAAATGCATGAAAATGAAGAAATGAAACCTAAAATTCAAAATGCAGTTATGAGAGTGAGATTGAATGTTTGTCCCCACCATCTCTGATTTGTGTTGTACCACATAGCAAGTCACTGAGCCCTTTGATAATCTCTCCTCATACAGGAGAAGAATACCGTTCAGCTGTTTTACAGAGCACCTTGAAACCTCCTGAAGAACCATGTAATTCAAGGACTAGGTTTAATCCTGTTACTAGGTTAGTCTACTAGTTATGTGTGATCCTTGTGATGATCAGGAATTGTCAGGTTTCTCACTTGGATAAAGCCTTGCTAGCAGCATTTCCTTGATGATATACAATACAGATTGTTAAGGGTTTTGTGCACAGCCTGCATTCTGCTTTAAGGCAGCAGTTTGGGAAGCTCTTTGTGGAAAGAAGAACTCAGCCTCTGGGAAAAGGTATAGTGTGCAAGTATTTCAGGGTATATTTAAAATGCCCAGAGTTCTCCCTGAAAATTACCACTGATAGCTTACATCCAAACCATGTATTTAAAGCAAAAAAGTGCTGACTATAGCAGAAGGCTCCACTGTACTTAGGCCTTATTGTCTTCAATTTCCAGACCAGTATGATTAATTAAGGAAGTCTGCAGCTTCAGCTTCCACGGAGACAGCAGAACTAGAGAGCAGGAAGTAATCAGCTGAAGCTGGCACCACCATCCATTATATCAGTATGCACAGAGAGAGGGGATCAGTGACCCTTAATGTGAGTGGTGCCTGGTACAGCCATTTAAAGCACATTGCAAGCTGCTCACTGTAAATGGCAAATGAAATCCAGAAGCAGAAGTCGATGTGCACAGTATGGTATTTCAGAGTCTGTCTCCTATGATACACAAAGTATGAAAAAAAGCCATACAAACAAGGATTCCTTAGAGAATTCTAGTAGCACATAGGGGCTTAGAAAATGCTGTTTGTTGCTCCGGAGTTCATTTCAGACTGTGGAAAAGTACAAAAACTGACAAATACCCACTAATAGGAGGCTGAGCAAGGGATTGTGGTTAAGGAGGGAGCCATGTGGGACAGCAGGGATGAGTACTTCTCCACTGCACATTCCAGCTGTGACTCAGAAGCCCGTCACAACAGAAAACGTGCATGTTTTTGTAATCCCTTTTGCAAGTAAACTGACTTCTGCCTTCAGAAGATTCTGATATCTGGCATCCTGGTGGCTGACCTACATGCTAGCCTTAAGTTCAGCTAAGGGAAAACAAGTAGTTAGTCATGACTAAACTAACATTTCATTCCTACTACAACTTATCTTTTCCTCCTCCTGTCCAGGACTACTGGGCTATCAGAAAAAGGAACTGAAGTGAAAACAAAGAAATAGACTGCCCAGACAATGTAATGTTTTGTAACTTCATGTTAGACTTTTCTTTTGTTACAGTTCATTATAATTCCAATTAATCCCTGAATCAGCACAATAGCCAAAAATAACATATGCCTAAAATATTACTTCAAAATGTATCTAGTTCATTTTAAACTTTGTTTATTTGTGCTGTCTTAATTGTATGAAATACCAATACCACAATTTCATAGAGAAACCCTACTGTATCTCAGGTGAAGAGTGCTGTACAAACATAACACATGCAATACCTTTCTCATTCACCTGCAGTTTTCCAACAAGATAATATTCTTTTTTGTTTCAGATGCACCTGATTTAACAGTAAGCCTTGCCCATTTTGGAAAGTCAAGTGGCTTGAAGGGAAATCCTAGACAGGACTAAATTTTTTTTAATGTAAGGCCTGTCCAGCCATTAAAACCGCACCAAGAGCAACAGTCTTCCAGGCTGTTGCAATTAAGGTGGTTTTTGTTTGGTTGATTGGTAGGCTTTGTGTTTTTTTTTTTGTTTTTTTTTTTTTTTGTTTTTTTTTTTTCCCCAAGCGATGCTTCTTTGGTTAGTTAGAATGAGTATTGAAATGTGGAGCAAAAATAATACTTCATCAAACCTGTTCTAAGGAAACTAGGGATTGTTTCAGACATGAATTCACGTAAGACCTCTAAGTGATCCATGCTGTAAGAAAAACATGGACTAAAACATAATAAGTGCAAATTAAAAAAAAAAAAAAAAAAGTATTTTTTTCTCCCATTGGATTATTTTCACTGTAGATTCCATCCATATATGTTTTCTCATTTTCTTCTTTTGGCTTGTCTTACTACCCAGGAAAGAAAAAATCTTAAAATTACATTTATTTTCTTGCTCCCATTGGATGCATACCATTTCTTAAAAATTACATCCACAAAAGACTTGTTTTGTGTTTTCTTTGCTCATTTTCCCCCAATCTTTTATTGTATATACAGCAACCTTTCATACATCCGGACCAGCATACAGTTTCCCTCACAAAATCAAAAGCACATGCTGTCCCTTCGTTAACACCAGAATTCATCCATCCATGTTAGAGAGGGTGGGGAAAGAGAAGAGGAAAGGTTTTCATTCTCCAGTTGTCAGGCTTTTCACCTTTAACAGATCCCTTTTGAGCAAGTAGTGCAGAATCCTGCCAAAGGCTGCTGTAGTGCAGCTTCCTCGCAGAGTTGTTCTGTTGCCTCCTCTCTCATTCAGGCTCAAGTGGGGATATTTTGTTAGATATCCCCATAGAACTGGTTTCAAACTTTTGCTCTCTATTTTGTTGGGGCAAGTCTCTATTTGTAATTAATGACTTTTATGACAGTTACTCCCGTTACTCTGTTTCTGCCCTGTTACATACAGTGTAAATAATTCTAAATAGGACTATTCCAGCTAGCACAAATCTTGGCAGAACTGGCAATATCAAGGAGATGTGTGTCTAATGCAACACATATTTGCATACATAGAGATCTGAAACCCACAGAAGACAAAAGACAAGGAAAAAAAAAAAAAAAAAAAAAAGACAAGAGAAACTCCACTACTGACAGAGCAGGGCCAAAGCAAAGAGATGTGTGTGTGGCACACTAAGCTGTCTTATGAGCTCGGAAGTACCATCAAGTTAGTGCATATTAACAGCTCATGCATCAGCTGACCTGCAGAAATTGTCAGCGTGTATTGCTTTGGTTTTGCTATAGGCAAAATGGCAAGTTAGCTTAGCCTTCCCTCCTGTCAGAACAAGTCACGTCACCACATCTTTGCTGCAGGCTAAGAGCCTGTTCATCCCCATGTCCACAGTTGCCACAGTGCAAAGGACACTTGCTAAACCCTGCTAACCTAAATCTCACTTCCAAGCCTCACACCAGGGAGATGCTGCAATAGCAAGATTTGTTTCTTAATCGTAGGAAAGTCACCAAAGCAATTTTCAGCACCATTTAAACAGCTGACTTGCTATGGGTAAGAATGGAATTGTTTCTTCAAAACATTAAATCCATACTGAGCTAGTGATCAAACAACTGAAAACTAGGAAAATAAGCAGGTTGTGTAATTTTTTTAATAGCTTTTATTAAAAAATGTCTCAGCACAAATAATTCTTCTGCAGCCCCCTGTTAACCCCTGTTCATAGAGCTGAAGGCAAGTGTATCTCAGAACTGGTGCAGAGGCATAGCCCTCAGAGGCTGGGAACACCTGCTCCTGGCAAGAAACAGTTTCAGGTAGGTCTGCGCAAGTGTATTCCTGGAATTTTATCTTCACCTCGCTTTCTACTTCATTTGCTTTCCCACAGACAGGTTCCTTGAACAGAAAGATCTTAAGGAGGACTTCTGGAAGAAAAGGTGTTTTATTTAAATGGAGAAACAAAGAAACAATAACAGAAACACAAAGGAATGATCAATGACAGAAAAAAAGTAACAGTATGTGGTGCTGGCTGCTTGTCATTCTGCACTCCAAACTAAGGTCTCTGCTCCTTGTTTACTGTTTCTAAGAGTTAGATCATCTCCCACTCCTCTTATTTCTCAAATGCCTCCACCAGCAACTGGTCAGGAGAGTTCCTCCATTTCTCCTCTAACTTGCAGTGGCTCCCACTGGAATTTGTTGTCAGCCGTCTTATCTTTGTCACAGCAAACAGTCCCACCTGCAAAGAGATCCAGCTGCCATCTCTAGGCACTTTTTTCACACATCTCTCTACTCAGTCAGAGTCATTTCATTGAGCTAGTGCCCTCGTGGTAACTTAACTATCAACTCCAGTTCAACGTGGCTGAAAACCAGGATTCTTAATTTCCTTTGTGTTCAATCATTTCTTGACATCTACAAAGATCGCTGGTCTCTTAGGAACTGGGCAAGTATGACTGGAAATCTTCACATTCTGGCAGTATATGAATCTCACAAACAACTTCTGCATATACTCCATGATTTAACCTTTCCTAGCAGCCACTCTTCCAACCAGCACACTTTTGCAAAGTTTCCCCATCCCCATTTTTGTCATAACCCTTTCTGTTGCCTTAATTGCACTCATATGCATTGAAAATACTGCTATGAGGATCACTTTGCTGGGCTCTCTATTTCGCTATATAATCTTTTTTTTTTTTCCCCAAACAGAATAGACAAATAGCCATATCTGGTATTTTTTTGCATAAATTTGCTTATATAAAAGTTGGCTTAGAAATAAAATACCTGGAAAATATCAAGGGGTAACAACGGCAAGTACAAAATAGTACATCATTCTCCATGAGGCTATACAAGCTCATGATTATGACACCAAAGAAGCAAGGGAGAAAAATAGTCATTTGTTTCTAACTAGAAAAAAATAGTAGAAAAGTAATTAAAATAGTCTATAAGTATAATATACAAATTCAATCATTAGTATCAGGAAGAAGAAAACAACTCTTATCTAGATTTCTCAAAATACTAATAGGAATAAAGTAGTTAAACTGTTATCTTAACTCCACAGAAGATAAAATTTACCCTTTTCCTTATTAATTTATTTGCCCTGAGACAACATTTCCAAAAATTACTGATCAGAGTTGTGCTTCAGAGTTGTGCTAGAAGCCATGAGCCAATTCTTTAATGTGCATTTGGAAATAATGGAAGGAATAAATTATTAATAACACATACAATGCAGGGGGTTGTCTGACTGATAATGGCCTGGGAAAGGAAGAGTTTTATTACATCAGGGAATCAAGTGAACTCCAATTAGTTTAATGTTTAAAGCTTTAACAATATTTTCTAGTTCTCCACCAAAGCTGCTTGTAGGTATAGCTCTGTTTTGGTGAAACCATATGAAGAAAATTTTTACTTAAGGGATTAATTTAGGGCAGAGATCCGTGATCTGTTCACCAGAACTTTTTGTGGGTGTGCCTACAGTCTGACTATTTTCTGAAGCCTGGATGAGAAATACCAAAGATTCTTACAGAGAATGACTTTACTTGTAGCCATTACAGGTAAAATCACCGCTAAAATTACAGGATCGAGCCCAAATTACCATCCAACAACATTTTCGACATTTTCAGGAGGGCTACTCCTAATGATTTTCTTTTAATGAACATCATTAGTGTGTTGTCAAAGCAGGAAGTACACAATTTTACTCAAACAGGCCTTGGGCGGAAAAGAAGTCATATGAATGTGAAGTGTGTGGTAACAAAAATTAAAGAATGCTCATTAGTAATTGAGCCTCAGAAGATAATGAAGACTTTCAGCTGTGGTGCTATACTTTTCTTCAACCAAAATTAGCACTGGCCTCCAGAAAGGTTTGCTTTATATTAGGCAGCACTTTAAATGTAGTCTGCATAGGCAAACAAAGGGGAACAGTACTTACCGCTTGCCAAAGAACTTAAATGCAGTTATCGCCATTCATTACATGTCTCCACTGGCCCTCTCCCCACCTCAAAAAAAAAAACCACAAACAAACAAAAAAAAGAAAATCAGATCAGAGGACATTCACCACCCGCCTGCTGGAATCTTATCTGCCAGAAGTCAGCCTTGCGATGCCGCGAATTACCGGTGAGCACACCACTGAAGAGGAACAAATCCACAGCACAATGCTCTCCCAAACACAGCTGAGATAAGACTTATCCCAGACTACATGTACAACAGGACTCACTGTTGGAGAACAGTCAGGAACCCCATGTTCTGGCACCCATTTCCTAGCCCACAGCTCTGAGCCAGGTGCCCCCACATCCTCGCACCACGCCAGAAGTGCCCGTACCTTGGACCAGAATCTTTAGCAGAGTGTGAGAAGCACCTGAGCTGCCAGCTCCTGATGCTGCAACTACAGCCTTCCTGGCATCTAACGCAATCAATTCTTGAGTTATGCTTGAGTTAGTCTGCCCTTCAACTTTGGTGTCTTTCAAAAGCATGCTGGCAGGAAGGAGAAGGACTCTCTTAGCAGCTCAGCAGGTAGAGCTTAGAAACACGGTGAGTCCTGAGGATGACACTGAATCCCTATCTCTCATGTCCCAGGGAATTCCCTTTGTCACCAGGCCAGAGGCTAGGTGGGAGGAATGCCTTTCATTGTGCCGGCTGAAAAGCTGTTATTCTGAGACAAACTAATCCACATTCATTGGGCCAGGGGAGCAAAGCATCATTTTGCAATGCAGCAATTAAGGTACATGGCTGGGAGCAGAGAAATTTGAATTTCAGTCCCTGTTACAAGACTGCTTTTATAGCCGATTACCATAGAGTATTAAAGCACACAACAGTCAAGCATTAAGAGCCAGGAGCAGAAACCAAGTGAGCTCCCTAATAACATATCCCAAACCATCCATTACCCTGGATACCAACAGGACACAGACTTGGCCATCCTGTGCTGCTGGATTTTTCCTGCTATTGATACTCAAGTTACCTGGTACCATTTCAGTGTATTTACACCTGCTGCAATCATATCTATTATTAAAGACTGTCATGCACCCATGTCAGCACAGTTTTTCTTCCCAGTCCTTTCAGAAGCACTTGTGGAGCCTAGTCTTGACTAACTCCTTTTGACAAGGGTATGCAAAACTGTCTGTTACTCCATTTCTGCCCTTTCCCATCTATTGTGTTACACAGCCTAGGCCCTTTTTCACACCTTCCTCTGGTCTCTGATTCTTTCCCATGCTTGATTCCTCTTTGTAGTCCTGGGTGCCTTCCCCCCCTACCATCCATGCTCCATTTCTCTTCCTTTAGTAAGTTTTTTGCCCTTTCTTACCTCTTCTTTCCTTTCCCTCCTTTTTCAACATTAAGAAACATTATACTTCATTCTTCCTCATACATTTATGAAAAAAAAAAAAAAGGACCAGAAGAACTGAGGAGGAAAAATAAAAAAGAGAGGCAAAAGTCATTTCATGGCCACTTAACAACAGAAGGGCTGTCACAAGATTTTGATCAGAACAACTGTTTTCTGACAGTTTTTGTTTAGTATCTCAGGAAAGAGACCTTCAAGAGCAAATGATGCAAAAAAAAAAAAAAATGTATATTATAGAGACCTCAGTGGCCTTGCTAGTTTCTTCTTCTTCCTTGCATTGAGAATCCTTGGCCATTCCTTTGAAATCTTCCTTGATTGGATCTGACAAACTTTTCCTCTGTGTATTGATTTCTACTATCATCGTCTACCTGAATTCCAGCCAAGTTGAAGGTGGGAAGATGTTAAAGGAATGCCAGTACAACTGTTCCCAAATTCCCTCATTATTATCTCAGTTTAAAACAATCCAAGCCTCATACTTGTTTTTTAATGCATTTTTTTTTCCTTGATTACTATCATATGAAAGGCACAGACAAACAGCAAAACCAGGAAAAACGAAAGCCATCAGGGTGGAACAGTTGCATGGTACACTTAGTGCACTGTGATCTTTGGTGGGATAAAGATCAACATGACAAGCTTTCAGCTGTAGCAATCAGTCGATACTTTCCAGACCATCCCTGTGGTGACAAAGACAGAGGCATTTTCAAGTTGTAATTGAGATTAGCCTCGATACATACAGTTGGAGCCATGCCGGTGAACTTTGCTAAAAGGCTGACTATGTAAACTATCCATCACTCAATTTCACATGAGCAGTAATCTAATGACACCACAAAAATCTCACAATGTTCCTTGCTCCACACGTCCAGCCACAGCAACAGCCTCCTGACAGAGTGCTTCAGCTGCAATACCAGAGCGTTTGCCTTCCAAGATCTGAAGCGCTGCACGGACCCCGCTTAAAGATAGGCATTATTCCCTCTCAGGGTGTCAAAGTCTTGCACAATGCTCAGCCCTGTAGTCTGGCAGCCCTCTTGCTCTGATCCAGCTCTCTAGATCTGCAGTCACATGCTCATTCCGAGCCCATGCATACTGCTACTGACTCCAGCACACTTTGGACGAAGCCCATAAAGATGGGCAAGATTGCTCCTCATGGACAGGAATAAAATATTTTGTTTGTTACTACTAAGCTAACCACAACAAAAATAAATAGTTCTCTTTCATGTGGTGATGGAACAAAGTAATCATGCTATATCCCTTTTTTTAATTATTAGGTTGAAAGATTCAGTGTCTTTCTGGCATGTGTAATTCTGAATCATATTCATCATATATAAATAGCCAGCAACTGTATATAGTAGCGGAGGGTGGAGGGGAAGGTCAGGGAATTAGTGTGACGTCAAGAAAGCATTTCCTATGGAGTCACCAGATCTGTACTGTACACAGACTCCCATATGGGCACACCACGAGCCCCAGGGCTGTATGGCACCATGCACCAGACACGTCGCGTAAGCATCTCCAGCCTTACTGGCACTAGAAAGCTTTTCCAGCCTGGACATTACATAGCAGAACTTATCTTTTGGGGCTTTGTAAAGATGAGTAAAAGATTTTCCCTCTGTCCCTCCAGTTATGGGCAGAACCGGTTGCAGATGCCACTTTTGTGCCGAATCCCAAGAAGCAGCTCCATGGGGTCAGGGCTGTGTTGTCCTCACTGAAACCTGCAGGGCACAAGGGGAACAGGTGGTGTTATTACCCCTGGGGGAAGGATTTGTTTGTCCAGTCAAGGTCCTTCACAGCAACAGTATCATTTCTGATAAAAGAGCAACTTTTCACTCAGGGAGGCCTTTAGACACAGCACTCCTTTCCCTGGGCTCCCTGAGCTGCTCTGTCAGACGTGGCCTCTCTCTCCTTCCCTCTTCCGCTGGGTTTTTCAGGCCCAGGACATCGCAGGAGTTATTTTCACTGATGCAGTCCCAGGAGGACACCCGCTGGAAGGATGCAGAGGCTCTGGCTATCGCTTGGATCCGGGAGATTAAGCACACAGAAGTGTCAGCAATACCAAGGATGAGGTGTATAAAGGCAGGGTTAAAGTCGTAGCACTTATGGAGCCCATGGGCTTTTTGTAACCTACTCTGCAAGAACCCTCATTTGAGGGAGAGGCAGGCACCGATCTCTCCTCTCTGGTGACCAGCGACAGACCCCAGGGAATGGTGTCAGGCTGTGACAGGGGAGGTTCAGGCTGGACATCAGGAAGAGGTTCTTCGCCGAGGAGGTTGTTGCACACTGGAACAGGCTCCCCAGGGATGGAGTCACGGCACCGAGCCTGTCAGAGTTTAAGAAGCGATTGGACTGTGCTCTCCGTCTTATGGTCTGAATGTCTGGGTGGTCCTGTGTGGAGCCAGGTGTTGGACTCAATGATCCTTGTGTGACCCTTCCAACTCGGGATATTCCGATTCTGTGAACCCAGAGCAGCGCAGGTGCGGCACCACACACCTTCCACCACCAGGAAAACAGAGGCAGCCCCTGCTGGGCCTCTGGGCTCGGCTGCACAACGTGACGGTGCCCTCAGGCCCGCGGCTACTCCTGCAGGACACCCTGCGCTTTCCACGTGTGGGACGGGGAGCTCGGGGCACGCCGGGGCCTGGCAGGAGCAATGCCTGGGCGGGAGGGAGCACGGCCGGGCCGGGCCAGGCGAGGCGAGGCAGGGGCCCTGCCGGGGGGAGGCGGCCGCTCCCGTCCCGCCCCGCCGCTGCCCGGGGGTAAGCGCTGAGCCCGGGCCAGGCGGCGGCGGCGGCGGCTCG
Organism: Aythya marila; assembly: GCF_965140915.1. NCBI lineage: Eukaryota > Metazoa > Chordata > Aves > Anseriformes > Anatidae > Aythya > Aythya marila. The sequence continues at coordinate 18,074,121 of NC_139045.1, read as the reverse complement.
GCCACCTGCGCCTCCAGCCGGCCCCTAGGCGGCCGCGTCCCTGCCGGGTCCCCCCGGTCCCGTTCCCCGTAGCACCGCCCAGGGGCGGCCCGGCGCCAGGTGAGGGCAGCGCAGCGCGGGGGGCCCGCGGCGGGGCTGCGGCCGGGCAGGTGCGGCTGGGTGCGGGGCTCCGGGGGGACGGGACGGGACGGGACGGGACGGGACGGGACGGGACGGGACGGGGCGGCGAGCCCAGCCCAGCCGAGCCGAGCCCAGCCCGGGCTTCCACACAAGGCAGCCGGCGGCAAGTGCGGCTGCAGCGCGGCTCGGGCTCGGCTCGGGCTCGGGCTTGGGCTTGGGCTTGTCCTGAGGGCGCAACCGAGCGATGAGAGCGGGGGGGTGGCGGCTGCGCGCCGGCGTAAGTACCCGTTCCGGGCTTGTTTTATTAAAGTTTGCGTTCTTATTTATTTATTTATTTATCTATTTATCTATTTATTTATTTATTTTCCTGTTAACGGGGAGCGGGTGAAGCCCGGTGCCGTTTGTTCGCGGCTCACAAGGCGCGGGGCGCGGGGCCGGGTGCGTGCAGCCCCTGCGGCGGGGTGGGGGCACAGCCGGGCTGCACCTGGGGTGTCGGGGCTGTGGGGAGACAAGCTCAGCTTTTGCTCCTAAAGCAACGTCTCGATTCCTGTGCTGTGAGGCTGGTGACAGTCTGAAGCTGAATATAACGTAAAATGCTGCCTGTGCTGTACCTTGCATAAGAAGCCCAGCGATGCACAGCACTGGGTACGTGGTTACCCTGTCCTGGCTGGGAGGAGGGGTAGGCTGTGCACAGGGTGAAACCCAGCTCTGTGGGAGCAGGAAGGCTTTGAGCTGCTCGGTTCGCATCGCTGAGGGTTTCGGAGGGGGTGATGACGAGCGGTGTTGATGCGGTTTGCAGTCGGGACTGCTGACTGCGATGGGCTTTACAAATAGCTGGTGCCCTGCGCGATGCGCCGTGGCAGCCGCACGGGACCCCACAGCAGCCCCTGGGACGGGCCTCGTCCTCAGCGCTCACTGTTGTGGGTGAACAGCGGTTTGTCCTTCAGCTCTGCTGTCACAGAGGTTCATTACATGTGTGGTGGCGAGGCCGTGTTTAAAACTCATCCAGTCCCTCTTTAAAAATATCGGGGAGTTCGCATTCCTTGCCGAGGTCAGCCCGCCTTGGAGCTGTGGCTGAGGTGGTAGCAATAATCAGGTGGTTCTGGTGCTGAAACTTTGGTTAGGGCCATTTTCCACCCAGTACAAACATCGCCGTGCGTTTTGGAAAGCTTGGGCCAAATGTTAAGCCTTTAAAGGATGCCACCTTAAGGCTGGTTTCATGGTATCGTTCAGGGCAATTGAGATTAAGGCTTGCTATTTGCTTAATATGGGATGCATAACTTGGTTCCCCATTCTTTTGTGTTTTGCTTAGTCACTTCTGAGGTATTGATTTCAGCTGTAAGACTAAGTCTGCGATAATGCGATGTAAAGGCCTTGACAAAGTCAGAAATTGACAAAGTAATGATGCTTTAAATGTGTTCTGGCTCTTATTTCTAACTCTTGCATTTTGTGGTTTCTGCAAACTTTTGTCTGCAATCACACATGAAAGAAGTGGGCTTTTTTTTTTTCTTAGGAGGAGCAAAGATTTTTTCATAGAGCTGGATTATTATGGAAAATGTCAAATATTATTTTTTCATAGATTGCAGGGTTTAGCATTGATCTTAGCTATGTGTCAAGCAGCTAACAATCTCAGCAGTCCAGCGAAATAGAAACTGTAGAATGCACTTAAGCTGTCTGACGGTAAGGGATTGATTTATAGGATTTTATAAAATGTAATATGTTACAGTCATATAAGATGTTAAAGTGTGCCCCCATTCTATTACGATTGGGCACGTTTTGTAGCTGGCTGTTGAGGTACCCTCAGAGCCTGAGTGCCACGTGGGATTTTGATCAAGCAGAAATTGCTGAAATGGTTGCCTACCCAGCAGTCCCCGTTTCTCTTTAGGTCATTTTGTTCTCTTAATTCCCTATCACAACGTATCCTGGCTGATGTTAAATCAGGAAAATTGAGTGCTTTTCAGGTTGACTATATCCTGTGAATTCGGGGGATTACCTGGCAGGCTTCAGGGACGCTCAGACAGTGCAGTACTGGAGCTGAAGCTGGATGAGGTTAATGTCCTTTAGCTGGCTTTACTGGGTATCTTTTCAAAAGAGAAACAAGACTCGGTGCTTCTTCAGTGTTTACAAAGCGTTTCAGGCTGTTGTACGGTTTCTCTTAAACATTCCCACTTTTATGAGAACAGTCTAGTTCTTTTCCAAGAAAATACTTGCACTGTGGAGTTTTGTCCTTTTCCTACCTCATGTATGAAGATGTTTTCGGACTCAGCAGTTATTCTGATAGAGGCGTGGGAAAAGTTAAGCTGTTGACTGCCTTTGTATTTTCTGTAGTTACTGAGATAACTATGCACAGACAAGGTATTTTGCAGAATAATATTTATTACTCGAAAAAAAAAAAAAAGTGCTAGTTGATTTTTTTTTTGTCCTCCAAGTGACAAAACTAAAATAATTATTTTAGTTGATTTTCTACATTGGTACTTGAAAATAAAAACTGCTCAAATGTTATTTTGGGATGTAACTTTCTACTGAACAGTACAGTTTTTATCCCATTGCTAGCACCTGTACCAACTCCAGTTTTATTCCATTGACTTTTCCTTCACTGGGATGAATGTCTTTAATCCTTAATTATTCTGGCACTTCTCCAGTTAAGTTACTTACCTCAAACTGCTTCAGTGAGTATCCAGTTTAGTTGTTGCATCAGGAAGAGCTCAAGCTGCTGTTAGGGTATGGCTGTGCTGTGGTCTGCGACCACCCACTTGTAGTAGCCCTCCAGTCTCCGTTTTCATTCCTCTTTGGTTTGGTTCCCCTGGCTTTGCTGTTCGACTTTTTTTTATTATTATTATTTATTAAAAAAATCATAAATTTCACGTTAGCTCTTACAGGTTACTGAAGTCTAAATACCAAGTTGCCAATGTGCTTTCAGTAGTCTTCAAATACTTAGAGGTTTTGTGATTTGTTTATTTTTTTTATGTTTGTAAATACCATATTAAAAATGAGCATTAACATATTTTTGCACATAATGTAGATGTGGATTACCGTGCACGTATGCAGGAGAGAGCACATGGGAATTTCACAGGGAAATGAAGCTGGTGCATGTAGAGCACTGGCAGGCAAGATGTCATGACCTGCAGTGGGTTTGGTGAACTGGCTGCTGCTGCAGGTTCTGCTGAACGTGCACTCAACTCTTGTCCTTCTGCCCAGACTAACAGCAGCCATCGGCTGCACAGGGTCAGGCAGAACAACCTGTGTGTGATACTTTGTTAACTGAGTTCCCTGACATTAAAAAAGCTGGATTAAGTTTCAGGTTTTGGTACAACTGCCTTCTTTCACATGCTGCACATGGAGAGCTTCGAGGAAATTGGCCTAAAGTGAGGCATTGGTGCCCCCTGGCTCTAAAATTAAACTGGTCTGAGAAGTCATCCTGTCACTGTGCACTTCAGGAGAAGAGGAAAATGGGTGTTTGTCATTGTCCACCTTGTCAGATAGCAATCATTCAGCTCCTGTGTGGCTGTTGTAGCAGTTGTCTAGTATGATGTGTGTGCCTCGTTATTTCTGACTCACACCTGAAGCTCTCAATGTCCTGTGGGTTCTTCATTAATTCTAACAGTCCAAGCATGGGAAGAGTTTCCCACTGATGCTATATCCACCGAATCTATCTCAGCTGTGTTGCATGACAGCAAAAACCTCCCCTTTGACACTGCTGGTGTACAGCTATTTGATGCAGCCACCTCTGGACGTGCTGGCTTAGCGGTTCCTGGCGCTGTAAGCAGGCTCGATGTGTTGCAGCACTCCCATCTGGTTTCTGCACCATGTTGCTTTTCTCCCATTGGTAGTCTGGGATCCTAATACCATTACTCTTTGCCTAGCTCTTAGCTGCTCTAGGAAACCTGCTGATTGTAATGCTCTGCTGTTGCAATGCTGCCTAATCGCATGGCTTGTCTGCTGGTTTTGCTTCTGCGAGGCATCTTCGGCCAGCCTTAATGCTGACTGTGTGGGTTTATTGCATGGGAGGTATGTAGGAGACTTCTGTAGAAGCTTGATGGTTCTTGATGCTGTCACCTAGTACTCTCCGGACAGCTCGCTGCTTCAGCTATGCTCTCTGCCAGATGTTTGTACCTGGGCAGCCTGTGTGGTGCACGTATCAGCTCAGCTGTACTTCAGACATGTATAAGTTTATGGGAGCTAATAATGCCTACTGCAGTTTTCTACTAAGGAGGATACTTTTTGGTATGTTTGATTTATTCCTCGCTTAGTGATGCACGGCAGACTATGACAGTTTATTCTTCCATCTTTCAAGCAGTGTGGGCCACGAACCTTTTTTATTGTTTGTAAAATCTCATATTTTTCACATCTCTATTAGATTATCCAGCAGCTGCAATCAACAGCTGATGTGATTTATAGTTCACAGAGCAGCCTGTCTCATCACAATGTGTAGCTCAACTTCATGAGTTGGTTGCCAGCAGTGTCTTTTTGAGCAGCTTTCTGCCCTCGTGTACCAGAAGACTCACCGTACACTTGTTTGGATGCAGTGAGTGTCTTTTTATTTGAGGCTTACTTGCAGATGATCATTTTTTGGTCAAGGTTTGTGTCTACAGGTGGATACCTGGAATCCTTCCTTTGCAAGTTTTCTCTAAATTAAATGATTTTTTTTTTCCAGGTATTTTGGTCTAGTTGAGTTCTTACCCTTTGTCATTCTCAGTACAGAAGTGTCCCAAAGCTACAGATCTCCCCTGCAGTGAATCCATTTCCCGTGCCTTGTTTTGTGCTCCTAAACACATCCTAGGACCTGTTCAGGACTCGGTACAGCTGACTCTTATGAAACTGAACTGTCTGGGTGTTGTCTCTTGCTAAAATATTATAATCGGCCAGAGCCTTGATGCCAGGAGATAATAATGGCTGGTTCTGCAATCCACATGGGTTGGTGGCCTCAGGCAGCTGGGTGCCTTTAAGCAACTGCACTGTCAGTATCTGCCTGGAAGGATGGCAGAGGCTTGCCAAGCACTTCGGGAGCCTACTTATTGCAGGGTGCTTGAACCTGGAGCGGTAGAATAAATGTCCCTCCTGTGCACAAACTCTTCTAGTGAATAGCTTCTTTTAATACTCATCTGGCGTTGTGTGGGGCACGAGGTTTCCTTGCCCCTTGTAGCTCCCTGATATTGAGGATACAACGAGGTTTGTACAGGTGGTATAAACCTCATGAGCTTGGCAATTTTCTCAGCAAATTATAAAGGCTGCTGGTCACGTGCTTCATAATGTATATTGCATGTGGTGAAAGCTGTCTTCTGTATTATTAGATAAATATAGACATCTGAGCTGATCCTGTATTTGGTTAGGACTCATCACTACCTGCCTTTCCTTGCCCTGAACTTGGGTTTGCGTGCCGTGGATTTGGTGCAATACCGGCAAGTACAACTGGGATTGCAGTAAGCGGGCTCCAAAATCAAATACTCTAAAGCAAGTCCTTCATGTCACAAGTTTCTCATAGGTTTCCCAATGGTTGTATGGGGCATAACCAGTATTTGTGCATGCTTCTCTGCTCTACGTAGCTCTGCATCTCAGTGTTGAGGTTAGTAAATCTGGTTCCAAATTTCAGCTGGCTTCAAATGGTGGTTCATTTACCAGCTTAATTGCAAGGTGATGGCTGAATAGCAGCTATCTTCAGCTTCCTAGATGAGGGTGCTGCATCATTAGCCCTTCTGAAGTCTTGCGAAAAGCTGCCTCTACTGAAAGAGGTACTGAAGCTTTAGCCATCACTGTGGTATTGCGTATGCTTGGTTTTACTTCTTTGTGTTGGAATAGTGGCTGGCTGCTGCCAGTACTAGGCACTGATGCCTGCCGTCTTAGTTAGGGTCCCTGCGTGGCTTTTTCTGCTTGTCCTGGCAGAATGACAGTCAGTATTTTCCTTGTCTCCCTCTGTGCCCCATTGCCCATAGAGCAGTGTCCCCTCTCACCTGAAATGCCACGTCCCACGGGTCACTGTGCTCTCCTGTATGCCAACGTGTAGTCACAAGCACGCACGTGTGGAAAAAGACACTTTTTACACAAGAAAAAACGCTGTGGAGCCTTGCGAGGTATAATCATAATGTACCCCAGAGCTGCTTGAGAGGAGCGCAGGCAGTGAACCGCAGTGGTGAGAGCAGCCCCTCTGGCAGGACGCTTGGCATTTCAGCTGCGTGCCTTGGCACGTGGGCACGGCTCCAGCATTTATTCTTATGTGGGGTACGTTCTAGGTAAGCAGTCTGCTAAATATAGTAAGCCTGGGGTGGTTTTTTGTTTCCTTTTGTTCCCCCTCCCATCCCTTCATGGGTTATTTTCAGTGCCAAGTAAGTGGGAAGCCTTTGTTTTCCAGCCTCGCAGCCCTTCACGTATTTCCAGTCGTTCAGCTGTCTTACTCAAGACAATGTGGAAGCTGTGGTGGGCTCTGGGCTCACTCTTCTTGTCCTCTGATCTATAATGGGATGTGTATCATTGATAAAAGCAGGCTGGTGCTGTAGAGGTCATTCCATAGTACCCACAGGAGTTATATTTAGAGATTGTTTATATCGCATTTATGGCAGAGCAAAGCTACTCATAGGAGCTGCCTGCTTATTTATAAACAGCATGGCGAACGCCAGCTTCCTGCGGAGGGGCAGCCTACAGCTTGGGTCCTGTGAAAAAATTGCAGGGAACGAGGTTTCTAAGGAAAAATATGTATATAAGTTGCAATATGCTCTTGAGAGCTGTTTTGTTTTGCCAGCCAGTGGCTTTGTGTAAAGCTAGGTTTATGCTTCTCAAATGTGAGACACCATCGAACAGCAGGCTTCTCTCTCCAGGACTAATGGTCTCCAGACCATGGTCTCCAGATAGCAGAAGGTGGTTTGCAAAGCACTTCCAAAATAAGCCTGATGGCTTCTTCCCTGCTTGTCTTTTGCTGATCTTTCGACCTAACTGTAAAAAAAAAAATCATTTAAAGAAAAGTAATATTTGTGTTTATTCCAATTGTTATCTAGCTGTGCATTTCAGAGAAATTTTAGAGGTCAAAACATATATATATATATATATATATATATTTGGCCTCAGAATAACACTGAATAACTGGGTAATCATACAACTTATTACAGAGGGTAAATAGCAACACTGTCCTTGTTTATTCAGGTGTTAACTGTTTGGTAGCTGCTTCTTAAACTTAGGTATGAGGTCAGTGTTGTGGTGGGTTGTCTTGCATGTTTTTGTTTTGCTTTTATTAGTGTTGTTTTTTTTTTATCGTATTTTTGGAAGGGGGTGTTTGAGTCCTTGCACTCTTTTTTTATTATGGGGAGATTTTAAATATTTGCTTTGTTTGACATCTAGCCGTGCAGAGTGCTGCTTAGTTGTCTGCTATCTGGTTTTTGGTGTAGGATAAGCAAAAGAAAAGATGCCTGTGGAATTCTTCAAAACTTCTCAACTTTCTTAATGCCAAACAGTAGATTTTTTTTAAATGCAGGAGATTAACAGAGAGAGCCAGAGAGGAAAATGTCACATACTGTGTATCTACACTTCAAAAGAAAAGAAGCCTGAAGTCTGTCTGTGAAGCAGTTACAAATACTCCAATAACTTTTCCATACTCTTCGGCTCTTCCAGAAATCATTTTCAGAGAGTGGCAAAATGGCCTTTGCACTCGGGATGCTGGCTGGAGAATGAATTTAATCTCTCTGGAATAATGGCTGCCTGTTTTTTTTTTTTTTTTTTAAACAAACTAGTAACTGTGAGGTTAATGTTTAAATATTTAAACGGATTTGGCATGTTGCCACTTAAGTAGAACAGCGTGTGCCTAACCCTGAGACACAAACCGTTCCCAGCGTGGCCAAAAAAAATAAGAATTGCTCAATAGTGCAGTAGTGCAGTGATCTGGTAACTTCAAAGACTATAATTTAAGGATAATCCTGGACAAGGGTATCCTAAAAGGGGACAATTGACTCGATTTTTCCTATTTAGTTGAGGGGAAGGGAATTCTTGCAGATGGTATCAGAACTTTTTACCGAACTCTTTAGGTTAAATAAAAGCAATGGACCGTAAATCTAAATCCAGGAAAAATAAGCTAGTGTGGACTCTAGCAAGAATAATCCTGAAAGATACCAATCTGTATGTAGCAATTTAAAACCCTTTGAAAACTGGGTAATGTGTTAAAGAGAACGAAATACAAAATTACCTTGTTTGGACTGGAATGCCAGGGCGAAGCAGGGGTTTGATAAGCGTAGAGCTCAAACTTAATTTGGGAATCTCGGTACTTAAAGCTTGAAATGGAAAAAGTTGAAGGGACAAGCCGAAAGAAATTGCACTGAAGTTTTTTTCCAATGCTCTTTACCTTAGCCCAGAGGACTGCATTGCCTATCCCTGGAAGAGAAGTGGGAGCTTTGACCCCGGGACTGCGTCTCTAATCTGCTTTTATACTGACCTCACGTTTACTGAGAACTCTGCTAAAAGCATCCCCCTCCCGGGAGCTTTTCCTGACTGTTGTGCCAGATGATGCAAACCCCGGTTTTCTGCCAAGTATCCCGAATATTTTCTATTAGCAGGCTGGTCGCAGCCACGCTACGTTGGTGACAGGATGCTCTCTGTACTTGAGGGAGTGATGCAGCTATACAAGGCATGCTGAGATAAGGCTGGTGGGGCAGAGACAGCTCCATGTCCTCATCTTGCTCTGCTTCACAGTTCTCATGTGCAGGTTAAACAAGTACGTGAGGTTCTCAACATGCAGAGATGTGAAACCTGACACTTTAAGAACTCTAAAATCATCACAAATCCCTTAACTTCAAGCCTATAAAACAAATATGTAAGGTTCCTAGACAGCTAGTATTTTGTTCTACCCTGATTAAGTTCTGGAGTTGTGGGGTATTTTGTGTTTCGAGCACAGAAACGAAGTACTCTGGGCTACCACTACAGGTAAGTGCTTGACCTCATGTTTGCATATCCCAAAGAAAAGAGAAGTACTGCAAATGGCGAGCACAGAAGTAACACATAAATAAAAATCTACTTAAATAGCTGTTTCACTTGCTATCCCATGAGGGGAAGGCAGATGTGCTTCTGAGTGACCAGCTTCTTCCTTCACATCACTTGATGGTGGTTCAGAGGAGAAGGCCTGATCAGGCTAGAGAAAGAATCCAGAGTTTACTTCTGAGTGCTCCACAAGTACATAATAAAGTGATAATCTGTCTTTTGGCCAAGAAATAAGAAAACTTGAGGGAATGTAGTGGTCAGTGATGCCTCTTCTGCCTGAAGGTGTTTGAACTATAGCTAAGTAGAGTGAAAGTGCTTTAATCCTCATGAGGGCCATTCTTGTTAGTGAAGGGAGGCTGATAAAGGAGAAACATCTGCACACAGCTCAGGGCTGAGAGGGTACATACCTCAAAGAGCAGCTCCATCTGAATGCCCCGTCTTTTCAAAGAGACCCTTAATGTCATGACCAAGTGGTAATGATGTCTTTGAGCAGTGATCCAGGAGGGTCAGGTAATGGTGAGGAGATGGCCAGCTCACTGTAGCAAGGGAGGAATGGCCTGGAGGTGTAAGCTTCAAGTGGTTATTTTGGGGTTGGTGGTAGCACATGGTTGTTTTAGGGTTACACTTATCCTAGTATCCTGCTCTGTCATCTATGCCAGCTGAGCAACTGCAGGATTTACCACCCTGGAAAACTGAATGGAGAGTGCCTGTGGTGCTCATGGGGTCTTTTCCCAACTGGATGTCCTACTCAGTGGTTTATTGCTCTAGTTCATTCTGATTTCTGTGTTGTTTTCTTGGCTTTTCCAGTATTCTTTTCTTCCACCAGTAACGTAGTGGAGCTACTGTGTGCTCTGTCAGATGGAGTCTGAAGCATGTTGCTGTCCAGCTAACTTTTGCAGGATTCTTCCAAAAACAGGAAAAGGCTTGGATTTGCCAAATCACTTTGACACCTGAAAGCATTTTAATGCTATAGAGCTCATAGGTAGAGATTGTTATCTAGGAGCATAGGTTAGCCTAAAGACTGCTTATTTGCTGCTCTGAGAGTAGGCATTTCATTCAGTCAGTATCTGCTAAATGCTGTGGTGATAGTGTAAGGATCTTCATGTATTTTTCTGTAGGGGAACGAGTTGAATGATGATCTTTTAAGGATGATGATCTTTTAAGGATGGTCCACTACGGATGCCCCATCCGTGACAGTTCTGAGGGCCAGGCTGGATGGGGCTTTGGGCAGCCTGTTCTGGTGGGAGGTGTCCTTGCCCATGGCAGGGGGTTGGAACTGGGTGGGCTTTAAGGTCTCTTCCAACCCAAACCATCCTATGATCATTGCGTCACTTACTGTAATACTTACATATCACCAAGAGTACACATATTACATTTTGTATATCTTAGGTTCTTTTCTTTGTATTTCAGGAAGTTACTTGTAACAATTCCTGTCTATGTCATCTCAGTCACATATGTAAGTTCAGTTCTTACCAAACCCAACTTCCATCTAGATTTGGATGCAGTATTGACTTCTGAATGGAATTGGGGTTGAACTTAGGAAATTGAGCTTTAAAAGCAAAAAAACAAAAAAAAAATCATATTGACATATTGAAATTGTTAGTTACCCGGCATATTTATTATCTTGTTTGTGTATGAGCTGTTAAGCAACTTATTACTATTATTCTAGTTAAATGAGTAGAAAACTGAAAATTTCAGAAGTATTAGAGGCTGTTTTTTTGTTTTCTTTAATTTTGTGTCCTCGTATGAGACTTCAAATAGTTTTCATTTCCTATGCCTTGCAAACCTAGTCACAGAATTGAATGATTTAAATATACAAGGAGAAAACACCGCTTCTTGTTCACAAAGAGAAATTCTTCTGAAATGCTTAACTCGTCAACTCGGTGTGCCCAAAGCCAGTGGCTTGTCTGTTTAAAATGTTGGCAGCTCATGCTACTTGGATGCCTTAATTTGAACGATGAATATGTTACAGTAGAGGCTTTTTTTTAATACAGCTGTCATAATTTCACATTTAAATTGACTTTGGTAAACTCTATTTGTTTGCTTATTGCAATTCTTTTATACCCCGAGGAAAGAAATATTTCAGAGGCTGAAACTATCTTATTTTACATAAAAACCCAACATTTTACATAGCTAGTGTACTTAGCTTTTTTCTTCTTTTCCTGTGATGCTGAATTAACTGGAAAAGCTACAGTAAGGAGGTGTAAAAGCAAATTATGGACTTCTAGGGTAAAGGTATGATGTGGTTAAATGGATTGGAGGGAAGTTTCCAGCTTGGCTTTTTGGAAGTATCATCTGCTTCTTTCAGTGCCTGTAGCAGACAAGAAGAGGCTGCAGTTTGTGTCGCTTGAAACAGGTGAGGGAGAGCTGTTATTTCTCTAGGGGAAAAATGAGTAATTGCTTGACATGTTGTGACATGGCTTTTCCAAATGACTGTTCTTTCCTTGGGCTATCTTCAAGTAGGCTAAAACTACATTTGTCCAAGCTGCTCTGCAGGCTATTTAATGTAAAATTGTCTCCCAGGGTAGGTGTTTGCCGTGACTCGTGGTGCATGGTGAAAGGACAATACGGGGAAACACCTGTGTGCCTTTCTCCTGGAGACTTGGAGCACATGTTTCCTCACCCTGGTGCTGGTTTAAAGTTAAATTATTTTTGACTTAAACTATTTTAAATTGAAATAACATGATGGTTTAAAGTTAAATTATTTTTGACTTAAATTATTTTAAATTGAAATAACACGATGTTACAATCATACAGGTAGGTTTTTTGACCTGGCAGTGGCTGCCCAGGCTCTCCAGAACTCACCAAGTAACAGAAAGGGAAGTTCGGCAAGGCCGGCTTCCTTTTGCTCCAGGCATGGCCAGGCAAACTGACTGCTTACTTCGCTGGACAGAGCTCTCATCCCTAGGCATAAATACGATCTGAACCATTACAGAGAATACGTCTTTGCAAATGCCACCTGTGAAGTCCTCATCAGATCTATTCACACGACGAATGGCTAGCACATGGTGAGCTTTGATGCACTGCTGGCAGAGTCCAAGGGAAATTCTTTAGCTGGAGCCTATTATTGCTGCATGACTGAACTGAGCTTTGAAAGCTGACATCTCATGAGAGAGCTCGATATAGTCCAGTTTCTGTGTTTTATTATGTTTGATTTTAATTTTTTCCCCCCTTGGTCTTGCTGTTTACTTGTCTTCTGGTGTATGGCACTGAGGAGAGCTTGTGGTGACTAATCTTGGCCTCAACTCATCTCTTTTTAAAATGTTTGGGCCTTGACTTTGGTGAGAAGTTTGTGCTGATTCTTTTCTACCCCCGTGCCTTTGTATGAGATGCTACTGTATTCTCAATAACTTCCCAAATTTATTTGTGTGGCTTATAAGAAATTGCTTGTTCGTTAAATGCAGGAGCATACACTTGTATATGGCTCTTACTCTTTATTGTGTACTACACAGTGGATAATAAGATGACTTGTAACTAAAATGTTCGCTCTGGACTAGATTTGGGCATACGACTTCAGAAAGTACAAGAATTATTTAGGAGCTGATAATCCTTGTGAGGGAGGTTTGGTAAGTTACACCAAATGACAACCACATACTGTCATTGGTTTTAATGTTCCCCCGGTGTTTTAAATTTAAGAGCTAAAACAGAAGTATTAGTGGCTTCCACAATTAATGCTAAAAACATGCCAGGCTAAGAGAGAAATGCCAAAAAAAACCCTGCAAGTGGTTTCCATATGTTGCTGACACATTATTTCCTGGAAGGCTGGGGCTGATGTGTTGGCAAAACTAGTAAAATGTGCCATTTTCTGTGGAAGTTTGGGAAGAACCATCAAGTTGCAGTTCATAAAATGGAGAGCCTGAGATAATAGGGCTCCACTTAGGGACTTTTTTTTTTTTTTTTTTTTTTTGCATTCTCAGTATCTGCAGTGATCTTTGATCTGTGATCTTTGTCGCGTTAAAGCATTTTTTTGCCCGTCTGTTGCTATCTTTAGCTAAATTAAGGTCCTGAAATGGGAGCTATCAGTGTTTTGATTTGATTGATCTTTCCTTCTATTTATAAACCTTGAAAGGTGGTAAAGGAAATCTAGTCAGCTTCTCTGGAGGAGAGGGGACCTATACGTAGAAGGGGGGAAGAATAGGAAATGAAATGTTTCAAAAGGTATTTACATATTCAGCTAACCAAGTTACTGATTTGAATGTATTATCAAACTGTAATAAATACTGTTTTAATGGAGCTGGACTCTAGGTATGACTAACTAACCTACAAACGAGTACCCAGCACTTGGGAACAGAACCAGTATCAGGCATAGGCAAGCTGTGGACTGCTTAAAAAGCCTAAATTCGGATGCCAGTGGGCTGTCTTGGTACTGTTGTCCCCTGGTGATTCAGGTGATTTGGGTCAAACGAACAGGTAGCCACGGCGTTGCCTGTACTTCTAGCTCCGCTGTGTTGTGCATTTTTTGTTGTTGTTTGCTTTATCTTAGTTTTAGTTGTGTGCTTTTTTTTTTTTTTTTTTAACATTTCTTCCTGAAACCGATACGCAGGTAGAAGGACTGGATGTGGGAGTTGGGTCTAGATATAGGTCTCTGTTCACAGAAATTCCTGCTATTTTTATCTATTCTATTTCTATTCTAGAGGCAGCTTTTGCAGGGTTGTAATGCAACAAATATTTTAAATTCACAATTTCTTGGGTTGTCTACTATTTTCTTTTTAAAATGTTATTTCCAGTGTCCACAATTCTAATTCTAAAATAATTATAGATTTCTAGTTTCATGCCTGTATTTCTGCCCCTCACATCTTTACCTCTGGCTTCCTGCTGATGTGGAGTAGGAGTAGTAACAATACTTAACATTTTTGGTTACTATTTTTTTTTTTTTAAATATATAAAATATTTTCATCTTTGCACTAAGAGGTGAGAAGCGTGAGGATTAGTGTCTAAAACAGGGGAAACTGTGACCGGAATCAGGTGTCCAGCAGCACCAGCAAGGGTTAAGCTGTAGCCCTGTGGGCTGACATCTCCAACCAGCAGGTCTGGAGGAGTGTAAGTTGGATCTGTTTAAACATTTAACCAACTGGGGACAGTGAAACTGCTGTGAACTCTGCTCTACACCCCTCTGTGTCTGAGCAGGCATATTTTTTAAACTGAAAAGGAGAAACCATTATCACAGCTGACTAAGCCATTATCACAGGTAACTAATGTGCTGCTTTCCATTAGTCTCCCAAATTGTCTTTTCCTCAGCAAATGGAGGGAAGGAGCGCAGCTTCATGGGGCCAGTGGGTGCTTAGGACTGCAAGCTCCCTTTCCCATTTAGACCTTTATCATGGTCTAAATGAGCATGGGATCTGAAGCGATCACACAGTGCTGGCTGGTGCCCAACAATAGGCTTTGAGCTAGGGAAACAAATGCAATTTCATGATCCGTGCATATCTTGTGCCTTTCCAAACCTCAGATCAAGTTGTGATACTGCATCCAGGTGCCTGAAAAGCAAATGTGCCCTCCTCTGTCCTGCAGCCTGGGCTTCCTGACTTTCAGCTGTAAACTGGCTGTGCTTTGCCAGTGAGGTTTTAGCTGGTGAGAGCAGGTGATTTGCGTTTGCATCAGTACAGCTGCTGAGCTGTGTGCTGTGTAGGAAGTTGTTTCTGCCACTCAAAAGTATCTGATAGTCTGCAAACACCTCCTGTCTGGAGAAAGAGCTAGAGGCTGGTATGTCTCTGTATATATTCTTTCTAAATAATCATGACAGCATTGACATCTTGTTTCTTTCTGAATATGCTCGCTATTAAGCAGAAAGTGATCTTGTGACTCTCATGCACCTCTTATGCTTTTTTTTTTTTTTTTTTTTTTTTCTAGTTGGTATTTTAAAAGTCTTCCCTGCAGTTCTGCTTTGGATAAGAACTCTTATTCAAGTACCTTTTACAGGCAGGATCTTTTTCTTCCTGTGCTGACTAATGCTTTGGTAAGGCTTGAGCCAACTCCTAGGGCACAAGTAAAGAAACTAGTCAATGAACTAGTTTGTAGATGGCAGTGTAGATTTTTCCAGTGGTGGTAGAATAAAGTAGGACAGTATAAACTGGCAGACTAGATTGGATAGAAACTGAAATCTGTGATTTATTTTTTTTTTCTCCCCATATTTCTTTTCAGGCATCCATAGGTTTCTAAGGCTGTGTGTTTGTGAACTTGTCAGGGCTTGTATGTGTCATGGGGAGGGCTGGTGTGAAAGCCTGCAGTCAGGAGGGTCTGGGTTGGGGTCCTCCCCAGCCTTTCTCACCTTTTGCTGCTGCAGTCCTTGTAGCTGTTACTGCTGCACCTGAGCTCGCAGCTCTTATTCCTGCAGCTGCATTTCTTCAGCTGTTCCAGGCTGCTGAGGTGGTTCCTCCGGTGCCTGCTGGCTCTGCTGGCCCCCAGCTGGCTCTGTGCATCTTGGCAGAGAGGTGGGATGGCATGAGAGGGTTGTCACATCTTGTGGCTCGTGTAACACGAGATGCATGAAACTTGGCAGCCTCCCTTTGAGAGAGGTTTGGTGGCAAGACCCCAGGAATGTTCTCTAAGTTGGCATTTGGTTTCCTGCCCCGTAGTGAATATTTTGAATGCATTGACCTTTTGGGGACAAGCAAGGTGAATCTCTCCAGGCTGTGGACTCCACAAATGTGTACTCCTGCACAGTGAGGTGTTGATGCTCGTGGTTGCTGATGCTCTAATTTTGGATATCACAGCCTGACTTTGATTTTGTTATTACATTGCTTGCTCAGGATAGAAGTTCTCCTGTAGTTGGTGTGGGATTTGAATTATTCACTGATCTAACTGTTAATTTGCGTGTGTATTTTATATTGGATGCTTAACCCAACATATATATGCTTAGGACATATAGTTGGTGTTCTTTAAAGAACTAGGATTTCATAGTTCTATTACCAGAACTGGTGTGTTCTCCTTGTGGAATACAAATGAGCTACCCTTTGTATCAAAGAATAAGACAGAGATAGGCATCTGATTCATCAAGTTATCCTAACAGTAAGCTCCAGTGTGTTACTGCACTAAACCTGTGGCTGTGATTAGACTTGTGATTGTTTTGTCAAACAGCTTTTAAAATACGTTTTTCTACTGTGTGGTTTTATGAACAAACATGCAAGCACCTGACATATAAATAAACCTGAACAGTGAGGTTTGTTCATTTTTTCTTCTGCATGTGGAAACTTATGCAGGCTTGTTTAAGTAAGCCCAGTGGGCTAGTGCTGTACCTTGTGTTCAGTCCATTCTGTGCAAAATAACTGACTCAGATTGTGTGAAATAGTTCAGGAGGTTTTAGTACAGTTTAATGTTATGAAAATGTGTGTTTTTCTGCTGCCTTCCTCATCTGCTGTTCTCTAGTGATTTGTGAAAAAGTGGTCAAAGGACTTGGTCTAACAATATTTATCAGTGTGAAGACTTGTCTGACTTGCTGACAACTTGATTTTTAGACCTGTGTGCATACCTCAGTAGAAGCTGTTTACCTGTCATGTGGTTAGTTGAGAATTTAGATCTCTCTGCTTTTTGCTTCAAGAAAAGTCAGAGACCAACTGTAGGTGTTCGGGTTTTATTTAAAGACCATTCTATACACTCAGAAATGCAGTGCCCCAGCAGTCTGTGATATGGAAGATGAGAGAAGCAGAACTAATTTGAGCACTTTGCCTACAGTACCAACTGAGCTTTGGCCTTCTCCGTAAAGTTGTCCCAGTCCAGGGGCCACCTTGCTTGTGGCCTACCTGGTTTCGAGCGGGAGCTTCTCTGTGGGTACAACAAATCCAGGCCAGGGCAGCCATGGCGTCCAGCGCCATCTTGTATCCATTTGGACAGACTGGTGTCCCTCAACTATTCAGAAATCTTCTGAACAGTGATAGGTCTGACCACCAAATAGTACATGTTGTGCAACTCCGAAGTCGTGGATGTTGATGAACTTTCCAGAAAATTAACTGCCAGCATTCTACATGCCAGTCCCTTCTATCCCCGCTTCTTGTGAGGCGGCTTCCTCTGGAGAGAGCTCCTCATGCAGCATGAATTGCTTGCAGTTGACATTTGTGAGCAGTATACAACCCAGGGATTTGTGCAAACACCTCTGGTATGTTTGATTTGGCCCATAGAACAGAGAAACCCGACGGTGTGTTTGAAGGAAAAAAAGGCAAGGTGGAAACTGTCTTCTGTTCGGTCTCAAGACCTGGTGTAGGAGGGACAGAGAGCTCAAACGTTTTCTGAAATTAGAGAAATAAAAATGGGAGCACCAGCAAATGGAAATCTTGTGTAAGTGCTTCCTGTATGTTGTGTTCAGCTCAACCTTTTTTCACTCAGCATTCGGCAATTAGGCCCATGTGCTTTCCTACCAGGAGAAGCTTTGTAATTTCTTTATTTTCTTGGATTACTCAGCACTAGGTGTGTGTCTGTAGGTTGGGGGTTTTCTACTGTTATTTTTATTTTTCCCACCCTGTGTAGGCAACTCATTTCAATTTAGCATTACCCAGCATTTGGGGATTTCATTTACCAGAGTACTTCAGGAAGCTGAGCTGGACATAAAATCCTGTAAATGTGTACTGTAAATTGGTGGATTTCTAGAAGGAGATCTAGAAACTGCAATGTTCTTAACATGCTTTGAACTTGATACCCACAGATCAAATAATTCTGTCCTGCAAATTTAAACTTACTGTGATGGGTTTGTGGAAAAAAAAAGTTGGTAATGGTTCACAGGACAGTTCAGTTCACTTTTGTATTGCCACCGAAGCAATTTTGGTGGTTTGTTTTTCAGCAGTCTTCATTCCTCATCCCCACAGAAGCTATGAGAAGTTTAAATATGAGAATTATTTTGTTGTGTCTTTGAGGTGAAATGCAGGAAGCAGTTTCTCATCTACGTGCTGAAGTAAGATAAGTTGTGTGAATTTTCTTTAGTGCATTTATTTGTGTTAGCCCCCTGTGGAGTTCTCCACCTGCGTTACAGAGTACTGCAGTGCTTGCTGTGTGAAATGCCGGCATTTCTGACTTACTGCTGAGGTGAATGATGGTTTCATGACTTTGTCCTGTCAAGCGACTGGTTGACCCAGCAGCTGCCATTTGCCGCCGTTCCTTTTCCTCATTTGACTTCCCAGAATTAAATAATGTAGGTCAGTGACCAACATAAATCCAGAAATAATGTTCTGTCTCTGTTGCCCTCCTAGCGAAGGATGTCCTTGGAGGAGCAGCCCGGAAAGCACAGCTTTGGAGAAGTTTGCACCTAGTGAAGCTGTACATCCTGTACATGCTCTCTACAGTTTTGAGCAGGGGGAGATTTAAACTTTAACTATAGGAAAATAAATCATTTAACTTGAAAGTTTGTATTGCCTGACCTTAGGCAGAATCTGTAGAAGTTGCAGTATTTCTTCCCACTAAAATGACTTAATTTTTTCCCCTCATGGTATTAATGGAAGATCCCTTTATTTTTATGTTCTCCTAGTTATTTTCTAAATTCAGGTTTACCTGTCTAAATGTAGTTTAGCCCAAGAAATAGTATTTTATAGGTTCCTGGTATGCAACTGTATGTGTGGTGGTGGAATGATCACTTAAAATGTACCGTGACAGACCAGTGTCCCTTAAATAATCACACTGCTATTCTTGTTCATATGTAATTCACGTTTTCCTCTATCGGGCTTATAAAACTGGTGAAGTCAAAGCCTAAAGGGTTAAATGTGAGGTGAGCTGTGTTGTAGGCTGGGTAGTTTTTGCATGGCACCAAGTTTTAGAGGCTTCAGAGAGCCTATCCATGTGTGTGAGTGAATCGCTTGATGGAGGATAGCATGTCTAATGTGTGATCAGTCCTTGCAAGAAAAAAAAAGTCTGTCAGTTATTGCAGAGTTATGACCTAATTTTATAATAAAAGTAGGGTGCAGCTTTTTACCTCTGTAGCCCAGCAGCAGTACTTTACCAGCATGTGGAGCGTCCTCTGCACTCCTCAGCTCAAGGGACAGCCGTAGCAGGAGCTGAAGCTCTCTTGGGAACAGCAGGTATGGATGTGGCGCCAGGTGTATAATGCTTCTGTCACTGCCCCTTGCATTGATTTTGGTCAGTCTTAAAATGAAATGAAAGCTAATATTCTGGGCCACATGAAGCTGTATTTCCAGGGTGCTTGTCGAGATCTGGTTGTGTATTTACTCTTGTGGGACCTGCTTTTATCTTTGCTCTTTTGGGAAGCTGCCAAGTCAGCTAAGTAGACAAACAGGGAGAATTGTTTGTGAGGTTAGTATTTTGAAGTTGAAATAGTGTTTCAGCTATCTGAAAGTGCTGGTGTAGAGGTTTGGCTGTACTGTAGAAGCTATAAAAAGCATTTGGATTTGATCTTAACGCTTCTCCTTGAAACAAGTTGCTTAAAGTTAAAGTAATGGGTTTGCACCTCCTGCATTTTAACGAAGAAATTATGATTCATTGCTAGACTGCAGCATTCCTGAGCAGTCACTGAGGGACTGATGGGACACTTTCTAGGCTGTAGCATCGAGTCCCACTGTTGCCCAGTGGATGCAGAACCCTCCAGAGAAGCGCTGCTGCTCTGTGCTCAAGTGGAGCCCATTCCCTGGAGCTGAGGGCGTCTGCAGAGAGCAGGGCGGCAGGCTGCGCATCTATATCCAGCCCAGATTATGCAGGTCAGACAAATAACCCCATCCTGGCAGTCTTGCAAGCAATTTGTGCCCAGCTTCCCCTTCTCTCTGGTCCTGCCCCCGAGAGGGCCAAGTGGAACCTGAGCTCTCACAAGGCTGCAGGCAGCTGTGGTGAAGCTGCACGTGGGAGTTCGTGCTTTCCAGAGAGCACTGATTGTTGTTCCCCCCTGGCCTAAGAGTTGTGTAAATCAAGCTGTTTTCTCAAAGCAGCTCTACAGAACTGTCACGGCATCTTTGTTTTTGTAGCTTGTCTGCTACAGAGGTAGAGGGCTATGTTCTTGCTCTGCAGGGCCAGTCCCTGTTGGATTCAGTGTTCTGAGACCAAAAATAAACAAATAAAAAAATGTAAAAAGGAGTAAAATATAAAAACAAACTCAAGCAGCAGAACTGATTTCACTGTGGGAAACAGTTTCCTTTGTAGGAAACATAACATTTTTTGAATATAAAAACAATATGATAGTTTTTTTTTCCTCCCTCTTGAGCCTACAATATTTGGAACAATGGTTGTGAGTCGCTCAGTTAGTCCAGATGTCAGTTATGCAGCAGTGCAGGTGAAATATCAGTGATGTTGTTAGGATTTACATGTATATGGTTTAAGAGAGTATTCAACAATACTTGCTGAAAATCCTCAACAGCTGCTGCACCTTTAGGACTTCCAATCATTGGGTTGGAGCTGTTTCCTATTTGGCTAACAAAATATTATTTCTGTTAACCGATTTGTTGAAGTGTTAGCAGATTTTGTTCCCATGTATGTAATCAGTAGCCTTGAGTATGAAAAAATGCATAGGAACACTTGCTTTTTAATTTGGTAAATAAAATCTTCAGAATTCAGTTCTGCTGTGATGCTGTTGCTGCGCAGTCCTAATTCAGTGATAGGATTTCTTATAAGGGAAGTGGAAACTCTTTCCTGGCTGGCTGTAGCCTTCCTTGACTGAATGACAACTTCTGCGTAGTAGGCATCTTTGAGTCTGCAAAAACTGTGAGCTGATTAAACTTCTGACCTGGTTAACTTGAGAAATCCTAAGCATCTTGACTAATAATCTGCACTGCAAAAGGATATTGTGACAAGGATGCTACTTTTTTGGTCATTAGAGGATGTGTTGACCTGCTTTTTTCAGGTACTTAATTGGGTTACAGATTTGTTGCACAGAATAATCCACTAGAGCTAAATAATACTGCTGGACTTACTGTATCTTACTTCACTACAGATTATGTTGGAGGTATTCCAAATGCTCAGTAAACTAGTTCATATTGTATGTCGGTGTTAAATATAGCCGGTTGCTGAACTGTCTCTTGGTTTAGGCGAAGATCTGAAAGGACACGTGCATGGGAGCAGCTGAGTCTCCCTGTGGCCTCAACTACCTTATTCTAAGGACACAATTTTTTACTTGCCACAATACCAATAATGTCCGTTAAATGTCGTGTAGTACTCACACTAGACCCAGGGGCACAGATGCTTCATAAAACAGTTCAGGAATATGAAAAATTTCAAGTCCACATATAACCTGAGGTAGTTTCAGTGCATGCTGCCTGGCACGTTGTGCTATATTTGTTGGCATCAAAACTTGAGTGCGAAGGCAAATATCTAATGCAGGAGTTATTTCAGTGGTAATGGTTAAAGCCATCTCTGCTCTGACTTGCCACGCATGACTAAGTTGTGGCTCACTGGTAGGAAACAAGAACTGTTTTATTTTCCCCAGAGTTATGACTGGCATTTGAGCCACCACCTTTGTAGCATGGCGTTCTTGCTCTCACAGAGTGCTTCTGCCATTTTGGTGTTTGCTGCTTTCTGAAGGCCTTGTATTCCTCAGTCAAGAGGAGACAGCAGCAGACAGTCTCTACTTAATCACAGGTTTGTAGACTTAATACTTGGAGGTGATTCTTTTGTTTGGGCCAGCAGCTGCATCCTCCCTCCCCGCTCCCCAGGTTGTAGTGATAATCCAAGGTGCAATAGGTATTCTGGTGCCCTGTGTGCCTGCTTCTGGGTAAATGCACCTCTGCAATGACAGCGATGGAGGAAAGATCAGTTTAGCTGAAATCCAGGCAATAGACAAGGTGAGCAATATTTGTAACTACTATTCAGTCCAAGAACTCAAATGCTGGATCAGGGTTGGTGAGCATCAGGCTTGGCTGGTCCCAGTCCTGTTTGTGCTCTGCAGCTCCATCAGATCTCTCAAAAAGGAGGACTTGAACCTTGACCTTCCCAGGAAGTGTTGTAATAAACAAGCTATTGTCTTGTTTGAGTTTTAGCTCCCTGCTTTCATTTCAAACTGAAAGTCAATCCTTACTTGTACAGGAACTTAGGTTGCTGCTGATAAAAATGCCGATTTTGATAAAGATGGAGGGGCTTGGAGGGGAAACACATTAAAAACCCAAAAAATCATATTGAAAAGTTTGTCACTGTAATTTAACTGGGATGTAATAACTTAATGTCATTTTTACAAGTTTCAAAAGTGACAGGCTGAATAGGGATCTCATGGAAAACCAGGCACAGTCCTTGTTCCTAGTAGTATTTGCTAAGCAGTGCTAGCTAATTGACAGTGTATTGCAGTCATGTACTGCACCCCAGTTTGAAATCCCTGTGCTGCTTGTAGCAATGAATACTGTCTTAACGAAGCTAAGAATGAGTGTCTGATTAAGTCCCAGCAATGGAAAGTCCCAGAATATCCAAGTGAGAGGTTTGCTGGGATTCTGACCTGCATGTTCAAATAGGTGGCTTTGGTTTTGTTTGATCATGCGCTTAATCTCAAATAATAAAATACATTTGCTTACTCGTGCTGCCTTTATAGCTAGGGTTTGTCACCAGCTTGTGTGTGCTTATCTCTTACTTCCGCGAGTTTCACCTGGCCTGGTGCTGTTAAACACCAGGGAAAGGCGTGAATGTGCAGAACTTGCTCGTCAGGCAGTTGTACTTCCAAATACCCCAATGCTAGATCCCAGTTTTAGACTTTTTTTTAAAATGTCTTTAGGTAACTAAGTAAGAGAGGCATTTATTTTACTTTTAAGAAAAGTCACTGGACCAGTCTTCCACTTTTGAATGCAGAGTTCTCCCAGAACATACTTAAATAATCCCCAACTTCTGATTTTTATTTTAAAGGATGCAAAATTCTCTTACCAAGATGCTGTCTAAATCCATTGGAATGGCTGATTCTTCTTGCTTACAAACAACAGCCTGAACTTGGAAATAGAGACAGGAGCCTAACAGAACTTATGCATTATTTCTGCTTACCATGGCAAGTGTCTCACATTGATTTTGATTTTTCAGATGACTTTGACTAAAGCATAAAGAAGTTGCTTAGCTATAGTGCCAACACTGATGGTATTGTGTGTTCTTAGGCACGTGGTGATAGTACCAGATGAGCACTTCTTGTAATTCATTTCTAGGAGCATGTTGTACTTGTAATGTTATAAATGTTTGGGTAAAGTTGTTCCAGAAGCTTAACATCCTCTTTTCTAGCACAGACCAAGGCTCATCAGGATGGGAAATAACTCAGGTTACACAGGGAACACTTCTCGCCTGCCTTCCTGCTCGTAGGAGCACACCCTTGACTTTCAGATCTTCCCGCCCCCCCCACCCGCTGTGGTACAGAACATGCCAACATAGCTGCTGGGTTGGCATGAGTGCTAGGACTACGTGGCTGAAAGCACCCAGCTCCAGACGGAGCACCAGGAAAAGCCTAATTGCCTTGTGAGAGTACTGCAAGCTGACTTGCGTTCTTGTAGTAATTTGGAAACTTGCAGCTTGACTTATTTATACTAATTGCTATGGTTTTGGCTCTGATTTACCCAGCACTGAACCAGTCACTGTCTGTCCCCCGTTACTTTTACAGTGCACATGCAAACTGCCCTAGCCTTGTAGATTAGTAGAAGCTGCAAAATCTTGCTCTGAACCCTGTTCTGCATGTTGTAGTGTATTTCTCCTGAATCTGGGGCCACTGGCAGCTGGTCTCTTGTCTTTTTAGAATTTGCTTGCCAAGCTCACTTCCCTTGTTTTCCAAAGCAATGCTTTTATTCCCACAAGCTTTTCCATGTATGTTGAGGAAGGGAAATAACTAGAGGCCTGATAAATAAACTCAAAATGAGTTTAGTAGTAGTATTTAGTTCAGAGAGTTCCCTAAGTCCATTAGTTTGTCAGGACCAATGTATTCTTCGGAAAGAATATTCGTGGGAAGGGCAAATATTTTGTCTGCCTATCTGCTACTGACCACTCATAAAGGAAGTAGTGGCTGTGCATAACGTCATTTGCCCTAGTGTAGCAGATGTAAATAAATGTAAAGAACTTCTTGCCTCCAGGAAGCTTGTAAGCCTGATGAATGTATGTTTTGAACATATGAACCCTGCCTGCAGAGCTACAGAATGTAAGTTTTTGAGGAGTAATGTTAATTTATGTTACAAATTGTTATATGCTCTAGTTAAGCCTTAGAAATGTCTCAGTTTCTGTGAAAGACACTTTTAGACTCTAAATGTGGATACGAAGCAGTATTTGAAGCTGATTTAATGGATTGCTGAAGTGAGAATCAGCTTTGAAATAGTTAAATCAGAAGTATATATTTGTATATGTTGTAGTTAATGGTGGACTGAGCAAACAGAACTATCCGTGCATGTACACATTTGTATATGCAACTTAAACTCACTTGTTGATTTTTCTATTTGGTCTCAAAGCTGCTTTTATTTTTCTTGGAGCTTCTTAAGCATTGATTATACCAAGGTTTACTTAGCTGCATCTCTTGTGTTTCAAATGTTGGTGTCTTAGCAATCCATAAGGTAAGCTAAGATGTCATTCTTTAAATTCTTAAGACCTGAGTCTTGCTAGTTGGCATAGTGGAGTTCCCCATTTTCTGTAGTGTAGAAGCTTTTGAGAGAGGTGAGAATGCTCTTTGCACCTGGGCTAATGCAAAAGCAAAATGGAATTTCAACTTCTTGTTGCATGACGAGGTGAGCAAGCTGCATTGTGTGTTATGGGTTTGTCTCCAAACAAGTAGAAACTAGTTTGTGTGTCAAAACAACGGTGAAAGCAAAGCTTGCAAGCGTTTTTCAGAAGTTGATTCTGTGATTGACTTAAATCAATGGAAAAATATTCAGGAGAGGTTCTTGTCCTGCCTCCAGGGACGACTTTTGCGGACGAACTCTTGAACCTGTCTTACGTTTCATAATGGAGGATTAAAATAAGGGTGCTACAATTGTTCATGCGTCTGTGGGGACTGAATAATACTGGGTATGCAAAGGATCTAGAGCAGCCATAAGGAACTGGGAGAGTTTAAGCAGGAGCTGTCTAGTCCAGCATTTCATCTTCAGTGCCTTTTGTTTTGGAAATGGGGTTGGAGGGAAGCAGAGAGAGGGCTGCTGTCTTATTTTGGTGGCTTGTTTTCCCCCTTCTACGGTCTTTAAGTATCTGTCTCAGACTGAAGGTAAAAAGTTCCATGTAAAGAAAAGGTGGTGGGCTAGACGCAGCTGTGTTTGGTCTGCTGCGAGCACACAACCTCCTGCAGATCTAGAACAGACTTACCTAGAGTGCTGCTTTTATACTCAAGACTTTGTGGGCCCTGCAAAATGGACTCCAGATGTGTGGAGATGTTCAACACCTGCCTAATTTCCTTGTTCTTCAGCTGGGAAAAGCTGCCTTATGACCTTTGTCAATGAATGAGTCTTCATCCTGGTTCCCTTGTGGATCCAGTGAACTGTCCTTCACGATTAGACACTTGCTCTGAGAGAGTCACTTCTTCTGACTGATCTGAATTTCTGCTCCACATCTGCACTGTCTTGCCTACCTTTCCGCTGTGCTCTGGTCTTATTTCTGGTACTAGGGGCTTCTCGTATGGACTCATGTTACAGAGCTCAACTGCTCAAAGCAGTTGGACTGCTTTGGGTGCTTTGTATTTCGTCTCTCAAATCTGTCTCCTTTCTTGGCCTTGTGGTTTTGGTAGGTACATGCAGTCTCAGTGCTTTCTAGGCGCTTGTCCTTATAGGTGCAAGGGCTTTTCTTTAATCTTGTTTTCTTTTTGCCACATCAACCTTCCCCCTGCTCTCCCCTGGAGATCTCTTTCCCTTTCTGTAAGGTTTTAGGTGATGATATGCAGCTCTTCTCTACTGTAGAGGAGCCATCATTGGGATTGTTCCTCCACTTTGCTAGTCTTGTGTCTTCCTTATTGAAAGTGGAGGCTGTTGCTACATAGGAAATTCCTTTCCAGGGACTCTGAAAGTCCTCTGTGCATCTACCTGTTGGTTACTCCAGTAGTGTTGGGGTGTAACCCTAAAGATACCTAGGAATCTCCTTGTCTTCTCTCCAGTTCAGCTCGGGTATCTTTGGAAAACTCCATAAAGACCTTGAGTTGCTTCTGCTGTGCATGCTTCCTCAAAATGCAGGGAGAAAGGCCTTCAACACAGTAGGAAAACACTGGGCTTGTTATTGCTCACTACCATCTCATCGAGGGATGAGCCCTGAAGCTCTCTCTTCACTAGGATTCTTAGTGTTGCTGCTATGTTGTTTCTCTGGTATCTGCTCTAAACATATGCTTACACAGCAGCGTTTTGTCATTATTACAGTTTAGATCCCTCTTAATTTTCTATCTTCATCCAAATTTGTACATAAGAACACATGTATATGTGACCATGCTTGGTCAGACTGAAGATTTGCCAAACTCTGTCCTGCCCCCAGCAGTAACCAGTGCTAAATGCTGAGTGTAAGAACAGGCTAAGTGCACAGCAATTCTTCCCTGGAGTTCTCCACGCTGCTTGCAACTTGTGACCGAGAGGTTCTTCAGTCAGTCTGGTGCTCAGTTTGGGCAGATTTTTCTCTCTAGAATCTTATTTTGAGCCTATGTAAGCTTTTGGCTTCCAAACACTACATGCTTTATGAGGAATCGTGCCCTGTTGTTAGGTACTTGCTGTTGGAAGGGAAAAATGAGCAGGCATTTGAACATCTGGTGTCTCAGCAGGAAGATGGTATCTGGACAGCTGAACCTTTCTTGTTGTTCCTTTGCTTGTATAGAAGCTGAGAATCTAGGAAAGCAGCCCTAAAATCACACTTGATTGCAGAGGACCAAAGAGTTCAAAAGTTGCTTTACACCCACGGGAGGAGAAATGGCTGGAGAAATGAAACTTTTATGGTTATCGTCATTGCAAAAGCCTAACTTCCTAAAGGAAGTTGGTCAAAATGCCTGCACTTGAATCAAGTCACAAGTAATAAGAATGTATAATGTCTTTAAAGTTCTGGTTTGTTTAATAGTTTTTTATTTCTTTTTAATTCTAGAACTCTTGAATCCTCTTGGAAAGTATGAAAACGGAACTGCTTTTTAAATATCTTTTAGGATAGTTGACATGATCCAGGGAAAAGCTTTTTTTTTCTGCGATATTCAGTAGAGTCTGCATTCTCTGGGATCTTAAATAAGCATAAAATGAAAATAGTTTAAAATTTATCCTTCAAAATGAATATTGAAAAGTCAGATGACAAAGCAAAGAATGGCTTGAAGTCTTCCTTACTTATAAGGGATGAAAATGGAAATAATTATGCATGTGACAAAGCTACACCTTCCTCAAACAATTGTGCCACCAAATTGCATGGTAATTCAACTGACCAAAATATAGCAACTAAGCATGAAGATGATACTGTTCTTGAAGATAAGAGTGACTTTGGAAGTATTATTTTAAAACAGCAGCATATTGACACACATCATCTACAGATGATGCCTGGTAAATATAACTGCACGGGAGGTCTCTTGGGAGATACAGATGCTGCATGCAAGTCTTCTGTGACCGGGCAGACCTGTGTGTATCCTTTGAACTGTGACTTGAAAGAAATGGCAAACTTCCTGAAAGATAATGTGGCTGTGGCAGAAATGCAAGATCAGAGTCTTGAACAATGGGTGCCTTACAGTCAGTCCGACTCAAACTGTGCATTACCTCTTCCTGCTTCAGAGCAGAACGTGCAGTCCATGATAAAAGACAGGGTACGCTGCCACCTGAGCACATTGGATGTTACTAGCGTTATAGGTGGAACTGTGGAAACTGATCAAAATGATGATGTGCATCTGAGTGAACACTCTTCTGATGAAGTATTTACAAGAGCGAAACTTGGTGCAATCAGCTCAGAAAAAATCCCGAATTTCTCCTTTACAATAGTGGCTTCAGGAAGCCCAGATGTCTATTCTGAACTTGAAGTACCTTGTCCTGCCTCTGCAGTTGTTGAACACTATTTAGAAAACACTAACAACGTTGATAAAGCACCACAGGAAGCAGAAGCACCATCTGGAAAACTAGCTGCTGGATGTATAGATGCTTGCATGCAAGATCCATGTGTTAATACATACGAAGATCAGCAAGCAAAATCCTCGCAGAATACTGCTGGCTGTGATGAAATTGGGAATTCCACTGCTGAAACATGCAAGGATGGTCCTGTAAATAAGGAGCACCTTTTACCAGTAGATAACGGTGATGGAGAACAAGCATCAAAGAAAAACAGTGAACCCTTAACCAAAGAACAAAGCATCTCTGGAAATGCTGCTTTTCAAGATATGCACAACACCCCTTTTGTGTCTGAAACAACGCCTTGCAGCGTACCAAAACTAAAGAGGGCTGCTTTGCCTGAGCTGAAATGTGAAGCAACTTTTGTGGTCTTCAGTCCTTTGGCTGATGAAAGAGATTCTGCTCTATTTACTTCAACTCCTAAGGAGAAATCAAAAAATACAACTTTTTCTGTTCCAGCTGTGGCAGAACATGGAGACAAGTCTACTAAACTGCAACCAAATGAGGTGTTCATAGGAGTACAAAACAGAAGTCCTTTGCTTAAAGCTAATTCAGGTCAAATTACGGGAAAAACATCGGGCAGGTCTCCTGTTGCATCAACAATAACCAAAGCGAGGAAGTCTGAGATTGTTAGTTTTCCCAAACCTAATTTCAAGAATGTCAAGCCAAAGGTTATGTCTAGGCCTGTGCTGCAGCCAAGAGAGGCTGCACCCTTAAAAAGGTCTCCTCAGTCCCCCCAGCTGTCAGCCACCTCCTCATCCTCACTAGCTGCTTCCCCAAGGCAATTGTCCCCTTCTGTAAAAGTCCTGAAAAGGAAAATAGATCTAGCTAAAGATACTAAAGTGGAATTGCCTGTGAATAAGCCCCATAAGCTACATCTTAACAAACACCTCTTTGCTAGCCAAGTCGTACACGCCACAACACATCCCCGAAACGCTTCCCACAGGGCTTCAAAGACACCTGTGTTGAAGCAGAACCTGGAAGACATTGGCAAGGCAGGCGCTACCACTTCAGCATGCTCCTCGCTCTCTGCCGCGCTTCCAACATGCATAGAGGGCTCCAAGGAGATGCGGAGCGATAAAATGGAAAGTTCAAACTTGTTAATGCAGCCCTCTGCTGAAAACATCCACCCGATGGGAGGTGAAAAGGAGCAAAACGACAACATGGGAATTCTTCCGGAAGCACCGTTGTTGAAAGATGTGGCAAATGAAACATTTGACCTGTGCTCTGTTCCTGTGGTAAGCTTTTAAAATTCAATTATTTGATGATATGTTTTGTACGTTTGGAAAAAAAAAAAAAAAAGAAGGGGAGGTCTGCATTGCACAGTGCTGAATGGGAACTGAGGGATGGGTTTTGTGTCTGCAACAGCAGTTGTAACATTGATTTCTGGGCTGAAATACCTTCCTGCTAAAAGGAGAGAAGAAATACAAATTTTTACAAACTGCTGAACTTCTATCTAAACAGTAAGCTCTTGACTATTAAGTGGCTTACTTTAAGTGCTTTTTAGTGTCTGTAGCCTTCGTTTTCTTCCATAGTATAAAAAGCTTTACATGAAGTCTCAGTAATGCAAAGCTGTCAGTAAGATTTCTAGTAAAAGCACACATCTAAATTACAGTCTAGCTAGTAAAATCACGTAGTGTTACTTGTTAAGATTTCTACAAATATAACTTCTAATATAACTTTTATCAAGATAATTCTAGTGGTACTGTAATTTTAGGTAGATCTTAGAGATAAATTACTGTTTGCAGTAATATTTTTTCTTTCAAAGCATATTTTAATTCTAAAACATACTTCTAAAATTTACGCATAGAAATGTCTGTATATATTAACAACATCATGTAACACAAAACCCCACGACCAACAATTTGGTGAAGCATTTTTAACTTCTTAATTTCACTGTCTGATTTGAATAATTTGGGAGTTCGTTTATTTGAGTAATAATGGGACTCATTAGAATAGTTGGAGTAGCCTGGATCCACTCTTCATGCAGAAGGTGGATGCCTTTTTTCGGGCAGTCGGCCAACTGGAAGGTGCGAACTTCCTGGCCGGAAGGTATGTGTGCACGACGGGTTGGGAAACATTTTCAGGCAAGTCAGCTACCTGTCAGGAGCAATGTGCTGCTTTCAAATACCTTGGAAAGAGGTTTCAAAGAAAAGGAATTGTAGGAAAGAAAGGAAGAGCTTTGGGGTTGGGTTGGCAAAAATCTCTTTACTCAATGTAATGTAGGAAGGGTATGGTACAGTTAATGATATATAAGAATTCTGTATAAAAGGTAGAGGTAGGAGAAAACAACCTATAAACCAGTTGTTTTAAACTTGTCCTGAATTGATAGTTTTTGGCACCTGAATGTGAAAGGGTTTACATGTTCCTCTGCCCAGACTTAAGATCTAGGCCAGGAAACCTGTGACAGGGGCTGGGAAGTTTTGGGTTGTACGTGACAACTAACATTTTAGTGCATTAACTTGTGTAGATACTTGGTAAAGAGTTCGTCTTGAGATTAGGTACAGTCATACAGTCAAATGGCTCAATTAAAGCTTGGAGGGGCAAGGAAGGAAGAAAGTGACATTAAATAGCCTCTGTAACAGCTTTAACATGTTGGTCATTATCAGTGACTATCTTCAAACTTGTAGTTTTGTGTCACTGGAAGCCATTTAAGAGAGTCGTTGAAGTTCTGAAGCATAGGTGATGTTGTTGACTGCTTCTTTGGTGGACCGTGTAGCAGCAAACAGCTAAGCACGCCCCTTACCTGTGGGGTCAGTTTTTCATTACAGATGTTAGAAAGGGAAACAGCTTCTCATAGTGGTCATGTTTTGTGTTTTTTTTGTTTTGTTTTGTTTTTTTGGTTTGTTTGTTTTAAAACAGATGTCTTCTGCGAAAGATGGGACAGCAGAAGGGAAAAATACACCAAAGAAAGTCCCAGTCATGCCACGAGCTGTATCAGCATCCAAGGTTAAAATGGTGCCCTCCGTGTTGAAGAGAGGAAGTGAAAACAAAAATACCTGCACAGTTAAAGCACCTTCTCAGAAAGGAACTGTTCTATCATCAAGCTCTGGTAAGACAATTTTTGACTGGAATGCTACCACTCTGACAGTTTCTTAAAGTTAAGACATTACATGCAATCTTTGTTTTGTTTTTGTGTTGGAATGGATCTGCTTTTTTGGTGTTAAATGTGATTCTATCTAAATTGCTGCTTTGAGGCTTAAAAGAAAGGTAGGTTCTACCTAATCATCTTAAAATCTCATCTTTTAAGGAGTGTGTTTAGGGGTGTGTGGTTCTATTAGAAGAAACAGTATTTAAACATTATTTGTAGTTTGTTTATATACCAAAACTTAGTGGAAGTACAACTGAAATTCCTCAAAAGCTATGAAAGTGAAAAGGAGATAATATAGAGCTCAGGCACAAAGCTTTTACAATAAGCAACTGTATGCTATTCCAAGGGGAAGGAGCCCTATTTCAGGATGTAACATTTACCAAAATTAGGTTGGACAAAGTATCTGTACAGTTTCTAGGAAGGGTAGAACGTGATTAGCAGCTCAAACAGTAGTCTCCAATTAAGCTCAGACTGATTTATACTGAGGTGGGAAAAAATCTCAAAATTACTCTGTAGGCTGCTGTTCAGATCTGGTGACTGCAAACTACATTCTGTAATTGCACTGTAGAGATTCAGAAATGCTCTTGTAAATTATGTGCTTTTTAAAAAAAACAAGTGTGGCAATATATCTAATTGCAAAGGTAGCCTGGCTATAAATGACTACACTACAAGACACTGTAATTTGAAAAGTGTGCACACCCAGTTATACCCAGCAAAACCTGTTTTTTACCCACCCAATCCAAGATTATACAAGAGTCCAAAATACTCCCCTTAATTACATACAGGTGGTGAAATATGATAAAATCTGTATCTATCGTACTTTATGGGATAAGTCTCTCAAACAAAGTGGATTTAGTTCATTCTCTGATTTAAGCCTTGCTGATGTGAAGGCTTTGCTTAGTGAGCTAGGTACCTGTAAGTCACCGAGTTTTTGGAAGACTTGTGGCCACTCTTAGAATCTCAGTTTATAGTTCTATCTGTAACCATAGTATTAGAAGAAATGAGATGGGTATAGGTATATTTTTGTCCCTTAGGTTGCTAATCCAGAGCAGCTTTATGACACCATTGCTGTACATGTAAATATGTGAAGAACGGCTGGTTTTAAGTATGACTTCTGCTTCTGAAAGTACACCTGTTTATTTTTTAATGAAGGGGGGACTTGTGCTATTGGTAATGAAAACTTTTTCTCCCCGAGTTTCATTAGCTAAAGAATGTCTCTCTGTAGCTCACTGTATCTTAGAATTGCAGTATTCAGTAGAGTACCTTCCAAGTTTTTCCTGTTGGAAACTGTCTCATTAAGATGAAAGCATTAAGCAGCACTACAATATTTCAGACTTGTGCATTATGATCAGAAAAGACTGGAACCTCAGTGTCACTCATAAGGGTAATTTTTCTTTGATATTCTTTCCTATCCCCCTGCCAATGCTCACAGCTCATAGCACGTATCGTCCTTAATTTTGCTCATGCTGTGTTTTGGTGCTGCAAAGTTGGATTTGATGCATTAAATTGTATCAGGTTAACTTGCCATGTCAAGGAAACTTCCCTTGTCAAATTCTTAACTGTTTTTTCTTGCTTTCTGGTAAACATGGTACTGGTAGAAATCAAATGAGGCAAGCAGCGGTGGGGGAAGTATGGATGAGGAGAGGAAAGAGTTGCTTGGTTTTGCTATCAAAGCTCTGCTGTGTTACCAGGCCTTTCAGGTGATCAGGCCTTTCAAGATACCTTTCAGGTGAAACCCTGCCCACAGATGTGTACCTCCATTCATTTTTTAATTTTTTTTGAGGTAAAACCATACAGACACTTACTGTGGCCAAGAGGTAGCTTGTAAATGAAACAATTCCCTGTTAGTTTAGCTTGATGTAGGGAACAACGATTTATCCAAGTTCAAGCTATTTGAACACCCCAGTATTAAACTTGTACCTTGGTAATATTTCAGCAGCACAGATAAATAGCTTTGCAGTTGTTTGCTGTCAGGCTTTCTTCAGGCTATAGCCAGGCTAGCTAAATCCAGGATGGAAAGGACTTCTGGAGGTCACCTAGCACAGCTTCCACTGCCTGTAACTGGATCGGCACTGCATTCAGACAAGGTTGTTCTGGAGTTTGTCAAGTTGAGTCTTAAATGTATGAATCCTAGCAACTTGGTTCAGCTAATTCTTAACCAGTTGCTGGGTGTATTTGGATAGCAGGGCAGGAAAATGTGCTCTGTAGTGAGTCCATGGAATGCTTTGAACAAGAGAAGTGATGGTGTAGCTCACCTGTATCTCACATGTCATCTTACGTTTATGGTGGGGGAGAGTAGCAGTCAGTCTGTCCAAAATGTATTTGTGTGTATTATTCTCAGAATAATAAAGAGCTTGTGAGCGATAGATTGTCATTTTGACTGGGAAGCAGGAAACTCCCCTACTACCAAGAAATAAAAGAAAAAAATGCCACCTGTAATATGCCAATTTTAAGATCCTCCTTACTTGGCAGGAGTTGACATTTTGGTATTTTTTTCCACTTGTGAATAAAATGAACCTTTTGGAGGTAGCATAGTAAACCAGTAGGAAACGTGTTCTAGGGAAATTGCCTGATCCTTTCCCGGACAGGAGACAGTAGAGGGGAAAACTCATGTTCCAAGCATTATATATTTTGGGGGTTATTTGAAGAGCACGTTAAGCTAGAAATAATTTTAATGACATTTTCCAAAATGGTTGATGACTACTGTTCACCCATATTAGTGCATCTTGACCGGAATTTTGAATCTTTGATGAATTAGAAATTGGTTCTTGTTTCTGTTGGTAAAAACACATACAAAAATTGAAGACACAGAATGAAGCGTTGGAGTCCCTTGGTTCTTACTGGAGGGCGTGGGTAATTTCAGAGCCTTCATTTAGGACTTTGAATCAGCCAGAAATGAAAGCAACTATTGTTTTCATTCCCAGCAAAAGCACACAGCCTTCTAATTGGATATCCATAACCACCACAGTGGTAGAGTAATATCCCACTAATAGTCAGGGTAGTAGGGTTTGGGAAAAGTTAGGTCTGTCTTTGACTTGAAGAGAGGTCTGGGGAGACTGGAGAAGCCAAGGAGCTTTGGTGTCCCATGGAAGGTCACTTCAAATTGTACTGCCAGCTGCTGTGAGCAAATGCATGTGAAGCACTGTGACAGTCTGAGTTCTAGACCTAAAGCATAAATGTCTAGCACTGCATTTTATTCTCTTAGTGCTGACTACATCGACCAGTAAGTTTGTAAAGGAATGGAGCTTTACCTGCACATATTCTGATTTTCTTCACCTGTATTTCTTCCTTGTAATTATAACATGGCTTTCAATTATTTCCCATTGTATGAAACCTTACGTTGTTGTTGATGTCTTAGCTATGAGAGCTTTGTCATGCCTTATGCATAATTGGAACTATCTGGGGATATCAGAAGTATTTTTCCATTTACTGTTAGACTTCCATTCCAGAAATGAATGAAAGATGTGTAAATCACCGTTGTAACCAAATTCTTTTGTCTACTTTTCTAAAGTGTAGGTTGTGATCTGACATTTATTTCTGATGCTTTAGGTACTGTTTTTTCTCTGATTTTATGTCAGTTCTGATTAGCAGAACTATTGTCCCGTTGTTTAGTTATCTTTTGCATGGATGTAATCCAGTGCTACTGCTTCTTCCTCTCTTGCTGCTTCTCTTTCTCCTCTTGCTTTTCATAGCATTTAACTAGCATAATGAAAGCTTGGGTAAAGAGAAGCTCAACATTGTGAATTCTATTTTTCCTTGAAGATCTTGGACAAATGAGTCCTTCTGAAAAGTTGGTCATCCTGAAAGATTTTCTGAAGTGCTGCAAGTAGAGAAAATAATTCCCCGTGTGCTATAGCAGAAGTACTTAAGTCGCATTAAACCACAGAAAGTTTTAGTGATACTTTGAAATACTGATTTGCTTGTTACTTTATAATTACTAAATTCCTTCTATTGAATTTTTGGCTTGATCTTACACTTAGATGTGTAATTCAGAGAAGCTTCCAAGTTAAAACTAGAACAGGCTATAACACATTAAGACTGCTGCCATTTATTGCACAAAGCAGAGCTTTTCAGATAGAAAATTGAAACCAAATGGCTTCAGTGGTTTTTTATGCAGCTGGCAACATGGATATGAACTTGGTAATTCAGAACTTTTTGGTATAGCCTTTCACAATACTAGCGAGGCAGAACCAAAACAACTTAGTTTCAGAAAGCATTCCCGCAGTCCCTGAATTTCTTTTCTGACACTGAACCAGGAAATAAACCAAACATAGTTACTGCAAATTACTTTTCAGCTTTATCATTCCTGCTATCTACCATCTGACTTGAAGTTGTATTGACATGCCTCCAAGGGGAAACAAAATATTTTAAAAAGCAAACATAACTTCCAGGTTCTCTGCCCTGAAACCCTTGGGACTTTCTCAAAATGCTGGTACTGGGGAGTTAACTTGTAAAGGTATCCATATACTTTCCATGAGTAAATCTGCAAATAACATTTAAGATGTGGCTACAGCCACTCTTTCTTTATGCTTCCCTCCATCCTCCCGCCTCCAAACAGTCAGCCTCTTTTTATGGATCTTAAAAGCAGGTTCCCTGTACACTAGCTTGAACAAGATCATCATTTGTCCAGTTTAATTGGTCCCTTCTTCTTTCTTTAATATGTGTGGTGCTCCATTATGGTAATTAAAGTCTGTGTAAAATGAACTTAAAACTCCCATATCCTCCTTTGAAAGTGTGGGAAGGGGGAAACTAATACATGGGTTTCTGTGGAGTATAAGATGTGTCTGTAGTATCACGTGAAGCTTGCCTCTGTCTGAGCTCAGTGTTATCCAGCCAGAGCCTGCTAACAGAGGGGACCTTGGGGAATCCTTGCTGCTGGAAGGACAATGCCGTGACATGTCCATGGGGAGAAACTTGGTTTGTCTATAGCAGGCTTCTAAATGACATGACCTGCCTTGTGTTTTTTCACAAACTGAGCAGGTGACTTCTCAGAGCCATTCTGCTTGTTCCTTTTCTTTGAGCTTACTCTTCTGTAAGTGATGTGGGGAAGAAGGTATCTGGTTTGATAGAGAAATCTTGTCTATAATAATAGTCTTTGGTCATCTTCGCCCAGAGAGTCCTGCTGCATGGTGACTACATCTCATTAACCAGCTATCTCCTAATTTTCAGTATAAAGTGGCTGAAAACTTTAATGGACTTGAAGGGACCTTTTCCAGCTGATCAATGCATGAGAGGTTAGGAAGCAGCATTAGTTGTGAGGGCTTAGAAGGTAATACCTGCAAGATTCCTGCCTTTTGTAATCCCATTGCTTGAGATGGGCTTTTCTACTGTTTCCTTTCCACTTTGCCCTCCATTCCTGATCATCCTCAACAGGAATGGTTTGCTGGAAGCTGCCCAATGCAGCGTATATCCTCACACCAGTATTGATCTCTAAGCCTCTGCTGCAAGTGTTGGTTGTTCATGTACAGAATGGTTGGTTCTCATTTTGAGGCCCAAAAAGAGACGTAAAATGATGTAATCTGAAGTACACACAATCGATTTCCTTTAGTTTTGACTATGTACACTAGTGGAAAAGCTTGCTATAATTTCTGTATTTATTTCATTTCCTTATATTTCATGAACAAGGTGCTCTCTTACTGTGCAGTAAATGTTATTAATACTTTATAAGCCTTATATAGGATTCAGCATAAAAACACCCATTTTGTTATTTCCTAGTTTTAAATCAAATGGTTTATGAGAAATGAGCAGAAACGGAAGGTTTTTTTGGCTTTGAAGTAATGTGGGACCCGTTAAAACAAATAACTTACAAACAGGTTGACTGATTTATTTCTGGCTTAGTAGTCCTAGAGATGGTGCTTTGAGGTTTGTTTGTTTTGGGGAGCAGGAGAAGAAGTGATGGCAAATTTTGAGGATAAACTTAAATGATCTTTATTCCAAAGATTGATATTTCCAGTATTCTGTTGAATGCATTACACATCTTTTAACTTCAAGATTCAAAAGGGAGCATTTCTTCTTGTCAGCTTTGTTTCTGGTGCCAGAGTGACCATACATAAGGAGTTAAGTTTTCACATAAGTTCCCAGGCTTTTTACACATAACTTGTGACTAGCCACGTTGGGATTTTAATGAGTTATACCTGTAGCGAGAAACATGATCATACCTGCAGAGACTGATACTACCAGTCCACATGTGAAGGCTGTCAGAAATATGTATGTATCTATAAGAATATTCTCCTCTAGGAGTAAGGTGTGCACCAGTTCCCTGCAGGGGAATTTCTAGGTACCTAGTCATTTACTTGCAAGGACATGCTGAGGTGTCTTCAAATAATTCTTCACCTTTACTGGTTAGTTCTGAATTCTCTCTGGGTGGGGTAAAGGAGGAAAGAAACAGAAATCCTTGTCATCCTGAAGAAAATTGTATTTACATTTTGCTGCAGTGAGGTTCGTTCTCATGCAAGGTATGTTCTATGTAATTCCTGCAATAGAAAATTTAAAATATTTATAAATAATGTAGATTTTTTTTTTTAAATTTTAAATTATCAACAAATGTTTGGTGCATAACACTAAGGGGTTTATGATACAGACAGATGGAAAATAATGAAAAGCATGATTGGTTGTGGTTGGTGGCTTTCTTTTGGCTCAGATTTCTTCATATTATATTGCTTTGACTCTTCCCTGTGCCCATTACTACTAAACAGATGAAAATTTCCAAAAACTGCTAGTTGTTTGTTTTTTGCTTAAATTGGGATGCAAACAACTTACGGCAGTCTCCTGGTACAGCTGAAATGGGCAAGTCTTGCCACCACCATACAGTTGCCTTTGGAAGCTGGCATAAAATGAACTGTTTGGAGGCTGGTTTTGCCTGTGGTTATAAGAGATGACAGTGCAACTGCATGGATATGGTCTTTAGTGGGTCTTCTCTAGTTTAGTCTATAAAAATAAAACCTAAAAAAAACTAAAATTGAGTGAGTATAGCAGGTAGTGAGATGGCAAACAATTCTGAAGTTGTGAAGTGCTTGAGAGGGTGAAAAGGATTGGTTTTATTATCAGTTAACAACAGCAAAATGCTTTACAGCACTAAGGATTGCTTTTCAGTTTCACTCTGAGATTTTTGGGCTGCAAGGGGAGAAACATGTGAATACCCATGTGACTGCTGGCAGCCCAGTTTTGGTTTTGGCACAAACTTGTTTCTGGCTCATTGGTATCTGTGCCAAAAAGGAGCACATTCCTGGTGATTAGCGATGGAGGGAACAACACTGTGGGAGTCTACATCAGATAGGGAAGTGGGTCTTGCCTTAATGTGTGAACTGTTCTCTGATCAGTTGTTATCCCCTAAACAAATAAATCTCTCTAATATAAATATTTGAAGACCTAGCACGAACTTAACGTTCCCTGTCTTCGTGTTTGTGTTTAGCAGCTGCAGTATTACTAGCCATATAACATAGCTGTCTTCTACCTTCTCTTTCGGTAGTAGCTTGATGCTTTCAAAGGGGGAGAGAACTAAAAAGATATTTCTACCAGTAGAAAATACACTACACTACTAAAGTACGCTATAACTAGCTTTTATTCCTCAAAGGAACACTGACTGGTGTATAACAATATAACTAATATTGCTGAATGGCTGATGAATCTTACAGCTGTTGCTGCTACTTTGCAGTGTTCAAAAAAATCACAAACACTCATATCTATCTAAAGATCAGTCTACTGCAATGGAAACAACAGCAAAGTCCAATTTGTCTTTGCATGATTTATTTGTGCCTATCAATAGACACCCCAAAAAATAGTGTTCTCTTAAAGATTTATTCCCCTTGCTTTGCAAAACACTTGTACCATAGACTTAAACTGTTTAAGTTTATGAAGCATAAAATAATTTTTGAAAGCTGAAGTGTTTAGCACTTTTGAAATAGACCTCTCTGGATTTTTATACTTGTAGAAGAAAAGTCAGAAAAGCATAAGACAAAAGTCTAAAATTTAATGTATTTAGATAATATGGCAATGAAAACCCAGAACTAACTGATGTTATCAGCTTTAGCATTAAAAAACAAAAGCAAAAAGAAAAACCCTCTGAAAACCTGTTGTGAACTAAGTCTGCCTTAAGTTTCTGTTTGGGAAAGGCTTCTGACCATTCATTTCCAAGTGTCGCATAGCTCCCTGAATGCTATCTGCTGTATGCTCAGTTACGGATCTGAGATGGGTCAGTATGGTTTGAAACAGTGAATACTAAATCTCAGAACTGGTAAATGCATATTTACCTTTAAAATCTGCCTGTTGTGACTGTTGTCCCAAGCTACTCACTACAAGCATGTGTTCATTTTCTTGACGTGATTTTTTTTAGGCTCCAGCACTATTTAAAGGAAGTCTTAATTTATTCTGAACAATAACCACCTATGTAGGATTCATATGAGAGCATTGCTATTTGAGTAAAGATGTGAAATCCAATTTCAGAACTACTTGAAAAATGGGCTATGTTCCTTCTTATTTCCATTCTAGTACAAAACCACTTTACCATACTTGATATCACGTAGTTGTTGCGTAGAGATTTTTTTTTTTCTAAATAATTGCCAGTTTATTATTTCACTGTAGAGGAATGTGATATTTTTAGTGTTCTACTTCAATGACTAGATTAAATAACTGATGAAAGCCAGCTACTTTGATGATACTGCTTGTTGTCTTTATCATAATGGTTCACTAAATATCCTGCTTTTGTGTGTGTTTCCAGTACTTCTGTTTATAAACCATATCTTACTGTCTTCATCTTCAAAACCTTTTCATTTAATTCTGTGCTACTCCTTGCTTAGGGAATGGTACTTTTTAAGCTACTTTCTTAAAAACATTGTTATAGTTTGAAATAACACCTAGAGTAACTGCTAAATGATCTTGTGTCATGACTTAAATTCTTCAAGGACAGCTTTTGAAAAATGTATTTGTGTGCTTGAGTACTTATTTTAACAGAAGCCTTATAGGAAAGCAACAAGCAGCAAAACCAAGGAGAAAACAAAGGTCGTCTGTTTGACTTGCTTCTGAAGCTGGACATCGTAGAGCTGGCTGTGCTCACTTGAAGGCGTTTGAGTTCACAGCTGGTTTAGAGCACTGCCACATTCCAGCTTCAGCAAAGAAGCTGAGCTGGCTGGAAATCATTTTTTATATATGGAACATGCTGTACAGGAGGAGACTGAGCATTCTCACATGCTTGCCTCTATCCCTCTTGAGTGAAAATCA
The DNA here is from genome assembly GCF_965140915.1 of Aythya marila. Classification (NCBI taxonomy): domain Eukaryota; kingdom Metazoa; phylum Chordata; class Aves; order Anseriformes; family Anatidae; genus Aythya; species Aythya marila. Next base: position 18,033,855 of record NC_139045.1, on the reverse strand, counting down.
CTGTACAGAAAACAGGATTTCTTTCCTGTGTCTTTTGAAGTGGATGAATTTAGAGCCTGTCACTATAGCAATTGGGCATGCCGCCCTCACCTTTAAACCATAAAATGCAGCTTAGCAGCAGCATTTCTTCCAAAAGGTACAAATGTAAAAATGTAAACCTTTAACATATTGGAGTCAGACAAACCTAACCTGCAGTGTTTGTGCAGCAGCCTTTTTGTGTTTGTTTTGTTTTAGGGGTGGTGACAGTCAGGAGGGATTGGTTGTGTAGTTTAATTTTTACCTTATTTCACTAAGAGGCTATTTAGAAAAGGAATTTTTGACGGGACTGGATTAGTTAGTTTTCTGGTATGTTGATCCATTAATGGAATAAGCTGCTGTTTCTGTGCAAAGTTTGAAAGCTGTCAGACTTGTTCTGTGATGTAGTGAAATGGTTTATTTTTTAATTGTATGTTTATTTTTTCATCAAATGAATGATTTCAGAGTTGTTGCCTGGAGCGCTGGTTCAGAGGTGACTTCCGTGAGGGTGAGCTCAAGGTTCATGCTGTGCTCATACCATCAAAAAGGGTCGGATGCTCTGTGGCAAATTGGATGTAATCAAATGTCTTTTGTAATAAATTACACGGAATTCTAGAATATGGCTGATAATTTTGTCTCATATTTAATACCAGGCTATTGTGGCTAAAGCCATATACCGCATCACAGTTCTTCATAGTAACGCCAAACAAGTAGTAGAAGTGCAGATCTTAAGGGAGGTCTGGTGTAAAGTATGTTTAATGACTCACTGATGCTTGTCTGTCCTTCTCAGTGACCGGTATCACATAAGATCTTATTGTATCTTTAGCCTATATTGTAGATAGGGTTTCTCTCTTTATTACTGGGTGGAACAGCAGGGGATAGCACGGGTGCATCTTCCTTTACTGGTGCTGTTCAGCCTTTTGTGTACTTGACAGAGGATGTTTCCAGACGTTACCTAATCCTGTCACACCACCTACTGTTGAAATGCAGACATTAGGCGTAAGTGCTTCTGTTGCCTAAATCTTCTTGTAATCCCCTTCGTGCCACTCTTTCTAGGTCTTGGTGCAAACTGATGGTTTCTTAATCATTGGTGTTCCAGAGTAGAGTCTCTGTAGCAAAACTGATGTTGAATAAAGTGGAATTACTAGCTAATTTTGTCATGTTTCAACTCTCTCTCATAGTTTAAGCATAATTGAAATAGGGTTATAGTGGCAAGAATAAAGGAAAGAGTATTGTATTTAAAGAGAAGATTGAGTATTCAAAGTAAGACCTGAAATGCTGTAATAATCTCTTCTTGAGTAAGATGAGCAATGTCTGTCAAACTTGAAAATGGCAATAATGTCAGAAGTCAAGATATTTTGTATATTAGATTTTTGTATATGAATAATACCTAAGTCTGTCTGTCTTGTCTCTGTTCTTGTTTCTGTACAAGAACTATGACAGCTTTTCCATGGTTATTTGGAGTACTATATAAAGACATTGGCATCTAAATTTTAAGTCAGAGCCGATATTAGTCAACTCAGTGCTTGCAAGACAAGCCTGTGTATACATAATTTCTTTTGGACCTTTGTAGTTTCAGTCTGGGTGTATGCTTTTCAGGAATAAATGAAGTGAAATAAATCAGCTACACTTTCAGGAAGAAAATTTTAGTTCAGTTCGTTAGTAGTACAAAAGCCAGCTCCTGTCTGAAGATGGCACACTTCTCAACTTAAATAGGTTGATTAATTTAGCTATTGGGCATTTGTATTCAAGAGCTAAAATGCAAACAGCAATTAATGCAAAAATGTGTCTGCAGCAGTTGGCCATTGAGAACTTGGTTCCAGGGAGTGCTGTTCAACTAGTTTTGCAGAACTAGTCGGTTTTAAAGTATATTTATGTGCATACAGCACAATCTGATACTCTTGTAAAGCAAACTATCTTTTAGCACTCTGACAGTGCTCTGTCAAAGGGGAAAAAATCATTTCTATGTTTGGAGGTGGAAAGAAACAAAAGAATCTTTCTTCGATCATCTTTGAGCCAGAGATAATATTTTATGGGATTGCCAGTACAGCTAACCATAGTACACAGAGGTATATGTTCAACATGAATGCAAGAAAAACTTCTATGTGCATGAAAATGTCAACCTTGAAGGCCAGTCTATATAGAATTTGATTTAGTCCTGAGTTGAACATGCAGGTAAAATTGAATTCTTATGTCTTTAGAACAGTTTTGCTGATTTACAGCATTTTTATTTTTTTTCCTCAAGGAAATAGGGTGACAGAGCACTGGGAGAGGTTGCCCAGGGAGGTTGTGTAGTTTCCTTCTTTGGAGATGCTCAAAACCCACCTGGATGCTATCCTATACAACATGCTCTAGTTGACCCTGCTTGTCAGGGGGGTTGGATCAGATAATGTCCAGAGGTCCCTTCCAACCCCTACAGTTCTGTGATTCTGTGAAGGAGCTTAAAAACTAGAAGGCATTGCTTTTATTTACCATGTAAATATGGATTAATTATGTCTTCTTTGCATATAATTTTTAATATACATAAATATTTCTTTTTGTAGGCATATATGTAGAAGAGGCAACTGCTTAAGCTTCTTTTCAGTTTTGTTTTGTTCTTCTCACCTTTCCCCCAACTCCTTCCCCCTGACAGGTGTAGGATCTTCACCAAGAGAGAAGCATGTCTCCATGAAAAATTCTTCAGCCTTCTGGGCTAGCTCTAGTAAACCTCTACCCAAATCTAAAGTGCCTGTCAAAAGATCAGTGCTGGAGAGGACACCTAGCATCTCATCGCTCAGCAGCACTCAGAGTGAGAGAAGTCTTTTCAGCAGTAATTGTAAGTAGCTGTCAGTGTAATGAGTTGTAATTGTTACCCAGCAATAACTGCGTTGAAAAATCCCATTGAAAGAAATCCTGAATTAATTCTCATCTTACTTCTATTTGCTTCTTCCATTTACTTCTTACTTCTTATTACTTCTGGACCTTACTCTTTTTGCCCCTTAGCTTACAACTTTCCTTCTGCAGACATGTCATCTGAAGGAACTTTGAGCCTTGGATTTTTATTTGTTGAACAGAGATATCAGTACAGCTCTTCTTCCACCATGAAATGTCACAAAACTAGCAGGTGTTCCCGAGTGGAAGTTTCCTTGTATTTACATATAGTTTCATACTTGTCAGAATATTTGGAACAGCACATTACAGGTTTGTTTTATACTAAACACTCTTGTTGAGCTAGATCATATCTTCTTCTAGAGTTCTAGGACAAAACGTGAAGATGAGATCAAAAGCAGGTAAGTGAAATTGCTGTTAGAACATATAACTTTGAATGGCATTTATCATTTTTATTGGAACTGTAAGCACTGCTTTATGACCTGAAGCAAATCTGTCTTGATCAAAACTGGGGAGAAAAAAGAAAAGAACTATCTTTAGTTTGAAGCTCTACCTAGGGTCAGTAACAGCTGTTGTGGGAGTTACAGGGTAAAAATGTGAAGGAAATAACACACAATTAACTCTGTCAGACGTATCAGTATTCCCAGCTAGACATATTCAAATGACCACGTTCAAATATTCTGTTACTATTGCATCATCTGTTTCATCTTGGAGACTGGGCAAAGGCATTTCCTTTGTGCCAGCTGTCTTTGAAATCTGTCTTCGATGGACTGGAAAAAAACCCTTGTGCTTTAACATACAACTGCAGTTTATGTATGCGCATGCATGCATGCATATGTAACAACAAAATTTTCTTGTGTTCTTTTTTTCCCTCAAGTGTCTTCATTAAAAATGAAAAGCTAACTTATTCCTCAAAGGAACGAGTATCTGTAATAAAATATGCACTGCATGTTTTTCTGTCATCAGGCTGGTTCTGTTGCCCTGACAGCCATGTTGACTTTTGCTGCTGTTCAATTGTAGAACTGTATCTGGAATTCCCAAGCAGCTTTGTCCTTTCTTCATTTTACTCTCTCATGTAACAAAGGAAAGGGTCATTGCTTCATAACAAAGAAATGTATGCAGATTAAGCATCCAAACTGATGGCTCCTTATTTAGAGTGATTTGCTAGCTGGTTTAATCTGTTTTGTCCACCGCCTCGAAGCTTACAATTTTTTCCACTCTGATTCACGAAGAGCAAGCAACAGCAATATGAGAGGTTGAACATGGCTGCAGTCTTCTTGGCTTCAAGCTTGCTTTGATTCTTTTTAAATGACTATACCAGGAGGACTCCGCAGTTGCACAGAAACTAATTTTTCTCCTGATATTTTCATCAATTCTACACTAACACCACCGACCGATTCAGGAAGCCACTATGATATTACCTTACTGACACTGCTGGTAGTGGGATCTTACAGCTTTTGTATTATTCCTTTGTTAGCCTCGTTTACTGGGAAGAGAAGTAGGTTGTGTTTCTTTTTATTTCTCTTTTAAAGCATGTAATCTGTTTTACGGATGTTGGTAGATGTATGAAATGTTTTAATTTGCTGATGTTTTTTCCCTGAGATGACTTTCTTTGGTTAAATTGCTGAAATTCATAAGATAGATTTAAGTCTGATAGACAGTTTTTGTGAGGATAATGAATTTGGGTTACATTAGATTCGTATGCTAGAAGTTTATATGACTTTGAATCAAACTGTAGAGACAGTAAGTTTACTTTTTACCCTAATGTTTTATGTACAGTGCTGTTCCTTTTTTTTTTTTTTTCCTAGTCTTTCATTTAGTCTACTATGCAATAATGTCAGAAAAAAAGTCTGTGTTCATAAAAACTAAAGTGGTTTTATTAGATTGGCAGAAGACACAAAGATTGGGATGGAAGATTTATTCTGTGAATGTAATGAAATTCCTAACAAACTATTGTGGTCCTCACGACTACATTAAATTGACAAACTCCTTTCGCTTGTTTTGATTAAGGAGTTTGCCTCTTGTTAGCAGGAAGAAACTTAGAAAAGAGCATGTTCCTCCTGCTGTGTCAGCCTAGCCCTTTGTTATGGGATGTCCTTGGATTGGTTGTTTCCTGTAGCAGCATTAGTTTCTTTTGTCTACCGATCACTTGAGTTTTATGATTCTTTCTCTCTAGAGAGACTCTTACTGTCAGAAAAATTTAGAAATAATGAAATTTGAAGTTTTCTTGATATTAAAAGCATATTTTGCATTCAAGCTGTCAGTTGGAACCTCAAAAATGTGTTTTTAACTAGCTTGGTTTTAGTCGTGAGCTGAAAATATTATGATTGAACATACTGAAATGTTTAAACTCTGAGGTTGAGCAAGAATTCAAACTTGAATTGCATTAGAATAATTACATGCAAAGGAAGTAGTATTTCAGAAGTTAAAAAAGCTGATCCTAGCAATTGACCTTGAGCTTCATTTCCATATTGCCAATACTTCATTAAAATTCTGATAGTGAGTGTTTAAACCCTTTAGCTCTTAACTCTTAAACGAGACCATTTCAAGTCTGTCAGTATTTCATCAAGATTGCAATAACTACTGCTAATTCTATGAGAAACCATCTTTGAGTCATATAATAATCAAACTTTGCAAGTCTCCCTCTTTCTTTCCTGCTCTTAGCTCTTTTTAGGTGACTCCGGAGCTTCTAATACAACAAGCAGAGCATAAGTGGTCCTGCACCAGGAGTGCTCTTACCCCTGAAGTGATTATTGAAAAATAGCACAGCAGTTTGTAGGCAGTATTTAACTGCTTGCAGTGAACTCTGAGCAAAAATCCTAGATTTTTAGAAACTCACAGAAAAGTTGAGGATTGTTTCAGAGCTGATGCTTTCCTAGAACAAGTTAGTTTGAATCATCTGATGTAGGTCAGGGTCAGAGCGTACTAGAGTAACTGCAGCATTGATGTATTATGCAAATTGTTCCTTGTGTATAAATAAATTTCTTTTGCAAATGTTTAGCTTTTGTGCTTTCAGAAGGAGACCCTTTCTCAAAGGGGAAGAAAAAGCAGCTCTGTCCTTCCTTCTGATGTAGATGTATTGATTCCTGGCCAAGAAGCACTTTTCTGAAGCAGTTAATTATACCGTTTATGCTAGTGTATTTAAATTGACATTTAAATAATCTCAAGGCTGTTCCATCTTTTGATGAACAATATTAGATATGTAGTTCTCATTACCTTAAAATCAGCCTCATTAAAATATGAGGTAAAATGCGGTATTGTATGAACCCCTTTTTCAACACGCACCCATTCTGCTCCCAACTGACCTGTGAAAAAAGCAATGGTGTGACAAACTATTCCAACGTGAGTTAGTTTTTGCTTATTCTCTGGTAAATGTGATGTGAGCTTCTTGCTTTTAATCTCAGTATACCTATTTTTTGAGTAGCTGAACCAAAGTATACTCAATCAGTACTTCAGAAGTCTTTTCATATTTTTTGCTGCAATACTAAAAGAATGCATTGACTCTCCCCAAGTTTCAGTTTTCTTTTTTCAACTAAGTTTTCATTGTGACACTGAACCAAATCTCTCCCAAGTTCCTCTGAAATGGAATAAAATGTCTTGTGCAGCATCCGCCCTCTTAGTTGGAAACATGATTTTGACCTGAGGTACAAACTGGTTATTGTCCTATTTTTTTCTGTTTGGGTCTGCGTGCCCCTTTTTGTGTGGAGATTTTTTTTATTTTTTTTTTTCTGTGTGACTTGTACTCCTCTCTCCAAAGAAAAGTTGGTGTTGGGGGATCATCATCTGAGGCTTGCTGTCACTGAGGAGGTGACTCTTACAAATGACTTAAAAGACTACAGGAACCCTTCTTAAAATTTTTTTGGCAGCTGCTGAACGGAATTGGGCTCACCCATTTTTAGTTCCTCACAAGGAAGATGGCAGGAGTGCTTGTGGTGCATTCATGATATCACTGAAACAGAGCTCTTTACACAAAGGACAGAAAACAAGGAAAGATGTTGCTTGAGACAGCTGTCTGAGTTTTTAATTTGACTTTTGTTTTTTAAAAAAATGGCTTCACATACTGCTGATATTCTTTCTTGGTTTACTCAAACTGAAATGTGTTCTGCATTTGCTTTATACAGCATACTTAGGCTTCTGTTTGTGTTCCTTGATCAATATTCTTTTGCATATGCCCACCTCTTTTGCTAAGTTCAAAGCTGTATGCCCTGTTCAAAGAAATATTTGTAATGTCTTGAGACTAACCTGATATCTTCTGTACAGACTGATCAACTGTAGCAGAAGCGTTCGTAATATTTTTATTCTAGCTTGTGTTTCTTGTAACTTTAGCCTGAAAGTAAAACAGGCTTACTTTATGATTTAATTTTCCACAAGGTAGATACTGCCTAGAGCAAATTCTCTGCCATTCTGTGTTGTAGCTACAAGTGCCACGATCATCATCAAGAATGGAGAATGGCCTTCAAAACCAGCCTGCCAGAATGGTGCTTCTGGACCTGTCTCTTTGAAAGCAGTACCAAGACCTAGATTACACTCATTAAAAACACCTCCAAAAGGTATCTGGATCTGTTTGTAACTAGAGTGAAACTGGAGTTACCACTGTTGTGGTACCTTACCTTTTGCACTTGGCTGTGTACTGAAGCAATGCTTATTTTAATAAGCAGTGTTCTGGGCAGATGCTGTGAGGAAGTAAGATCACACCAGTGGGGCCATAAGTTTTGTAAGATCTCATAGGAAGGCTAGAATGTCCTTTGAACTGTAATTGATTGGGTATGTAAGGCAAAAGAGAAGGTCTGCACTGCCGTATGGACTTACTCAGGAGCAGTATGTCTGTTTTGCATGGAGACTAAATGCACTTTGTTATGTTGTACATATCATCACTTGGGTTTTACATTGTTCTAGTGGCTTTTTTTTTTCTGTCACAAAGCTCAGGCACAGGCTCTGTAGCTGCTGCTGACCTGCAGGGTAGACATACTTAGAATTTATCTTCAATGCATTGTTGTCGTTTTCATCATGCAGACTTTAGATGATCTTTGCCCCTTTTGGAACAGAAAACGGATAGGGTTAGCACTATAAATGAGGTATTCCTGGATAATGTATCTTGTCTGGATGGCATTGTCACACTATTTGAAGGGAAGAATCACACAAACATTTCTCTGTGATGCTTTTTCTTGATATTCTTCTGACTGACTGAGGGGAACTAGATGTCTGCTCTCTTTTGTGGTGGAGAAAAGGCAATTGTGCTTCTTCATCTTATGCTAAAGGAAACTTAGTTTAAATGTGGCTGTTTGTTGGCTGATAGAGCAGCCCTGGCTCAGTGCTTTTCCAAGTCAAGCCACAAAGAGCAGTTGACAACTCATTCTCTGACCAAAATTGAAGACGTAAAGGGAGGAGATAAATAAGCTTGTGCTCTCTCTCTCTTAAATCCTAGTTATAATCAGCTTGCTTCTGACCATCTTTGTGGTGTACTGGTTATTGTAATTGGATAAACCTAATTAAATACTATGCTTCTGCTTTAGGCTTAAGTTTTAAGCTGGCCAAATGTCATGCTGTAATGACATACTTTAAAATGGTAAACAATGAAAAGAAACAGACCCTGCCAGAAACTGTGTATCACTGAAACAAACAAGAATTATATGGCTGCCTGACAAGCTGTCTTTTTTGTCAGGCCCAGTATCTGCAATGCAATTATGCATTGTTCAACCTCTTCAGTGACCTGGGTGCTAGAAGCATGCCTTCAGCACCTGCAGCAGCAGTGTGGCCAGAAGTTGGTGTTCTCCCTCAACTTGGCACTGGTGAAGGCTCCACCTGGACTGCTCTGTGTTTTGGGGCTTCCCCATTTCACAAAGGCTATTTGGAAACAAGAGACTTGGGAAGATAGAGTTTCAGAGCACATCAGCTGTGAGGAGAGGTTGGAGGAGTTAGGCTTCTTCAGTCAAGCAAAAAGAAGAGTAAGGGAAGGTATTGCAATAGTCTGCAATTTCTTGAACAGTTGCAAAGATGATGCCAAACTCTTCTCGGGAGTACCAGATGATGTAGCAATAAGAAATAAACATAAATTGTGGAGCAGAAGACTCTCCCTTTGGGGAAGGAAATTATGAGGAGGATTGTATAGTACAAGAGCAGGTTGTCAGCAAGGCCGTAGAGTCTCCATTTCTGGAGGCTTTCAAGACAAAGCTAGACATGGCCAGCTGACCTTGCCTTGGTGGTGACCCTGCTCTGATTTGGAGGCGGCTAGCTAGCTCCAGAAGTCCCTTTCAGCCAACTTTTATGTACCTGAGTTGTATTTGTTGCTGTTCTGAGACTTAGGTAATTTGATCTTAGTGCTAAGTTGAAATTGACCTTTTCTTCTACTTACAAGCTTTATTGAAATTATCTTTTATTTCCTCCACGGTGAGTTCTGGTAAAAACAATTCTAAAATGTAACTAAATTTTCTAGATAATGTCTCTTTTTGTATTTGTGGTGCACAAGTGGACTTGTGCATCTGGTATTGAACTGTAAATATGTGCTGGTAGGCATGTCTTTACTTACCGTCATAGCTGTACTTTTAAACCTGATCTAAACCTCTACTTCTAGGAGCCAAGGTGAGGTCTGCTGCCTTAAGCCAATCCATAACAAAATCACCCGGGCCATTGCACCCAGCAAGGAAATTCAGTGAGGCTAGAGGCAATCAGCTGTTGGGTAAAGTAAATTTTTCATTTACATTCTTGAATCCCTCTGTCTTGAAAAAGGGTGGCTATGCTCTACAGCTTTTCAGAGTAATTAAGATAGTCTGCTGTCTTCACCTGTAGCTCACAGGATTGGAGACTGGCTCTGCAAAGTGTTTCTTAGATACTTGTTTATCCATGGGTAAAAGTCAGGACACTTCATGTCTGCTTGAAACTTGTATCCCGTGAGGACTTGGTGCACTTGATAACATCGGTTAAATGCTTTTACGAAACCTGCTTTATAAAATTGTATACTTGCAAGACGAATCTCAGACTAGCTTTCCCAAGCTTTTGTTTAAGCTTGCTTCTGAGAGCTTACTGATCAGCTTTGGCTATTTAGGGTAACATGTACTTGACTTTCCATTTCTGTATCAGGTGTTTGCTTTATTTTAATTTTTATTTGAAATTCGTAATTAACTACCAGAGTGAATCAAAAGAATAGATCTGATTTCTCTGAAAAGTTCCATAACACAAAATTTTCAGTTTGGGAGCAAAGTTTGATTTGCATGTTTGAGGTGAAGGGAAACAATTACAATTGTGCTACAGAGCAGATCATTCATTATTGGTATACTTGCTGTGGGATCACACACTATTTCTGAAGCGTGAAGAAAGCTCAACCTGATAGGTGTTGTAAACAGACCTTCTATAAACTTCTACTCATTACTTCTGCACTTATAACTAGCAAAAAGTGCTTTCATTTAATTCATATAATTCAAAATGATGAGGTTCTTAGATCAGCTTTCACATGACTCTGAAACAATACAGTAAGGGTAGATTAACCTTCTCTGTTTTCATTTCTATCTGACTTGATTGGTAGCACATTTAAGAGTGCTGTTATTTATAGCTGCTCTATGCAAATAAAATAAATGAAGTGTATGACTAAAAAAAAAAAAAAAAAATTAAAATGATAATGGTACAGATAATATTTGTTTTCTTCTATTACTTATTAATCACTCTACTGTGCTATATGAATGAGTAAAATGAAACAGTGCTACCTGGCTTAAATGAAGTGTGATAATTGTAATGGAAAAAAAATTGTTAATAGGAATTCATCATCCATTTTCCAGATAGGTTAACCTTATAATGCCAAATCTTTCTGTCAAACATGCTATCAGCCATCACAAGGAAGTAACTGAAACTGCAGGAGGTTACGTGGAAAGAATCTCAAAAGATTTGCTCCCCTTTACTGGCTTGAAGTGTAATTCTGCTTTCTTTTCTGAACATCGTAGGTACTCCTGGAAGAAATAGACACCAAAGCCTGTCGTCTTTTGGTTCTGGTGAGTATTCTGAAAGTATTTATACATACTCTGTAGTGGAACTTAAATTAGGTTTATATGTTAGATTACTGTATTGTTTCCTTTCTTGGAAAGACGGCTTTGCAACAGAACTTCTGTGAACTTTCATTGATTTTGGTGTCAAGGAGTACAGAGAGAAGCCTTGTTTTTTTTCTAGTTGATGTCTTCAGGTTACCCAGCACTTGGAGTACGTAGTCTGTTCTATTTGTTTTCCAGTGAAGCATAAGGAGGTTTTAACAGTAACAATAAGAAGTATGGCAATGAAACTTAGATGTAGTTTTTACTGTTTAACCACGTTGAAGTAAGTAATGATTAAAGCTCATGTGTTATGGCTTTAAAATAAATAAATAGAAGAGTCATGCAGAATAACAGGTTTTTCTGGAAGGTTTGTGGTAGCTACCCTTTCAGTGTCAGCTGTCTTTGTATTTCTGTCACTGTAGACTATGCTTGAAGATGAAATTATCCAAACTTGTTAGTTTGTGTGTCTGCATGTATGGCAAAGGAGGAATGGCAATGGATTGTGGCAGATGGTATTCCAAAATCTGGCAGTGTTTTTAAGGACTTCATATTGGGTTTGTTTTCCTTGTTTATGCCAGTCAGGGCACCTGATGCTAGTTAGTCTCTGCCAGGAGACAGAAGGGTCTTCAGATGAGGTTTCTATTCACAGGAATTTCCAGGTCTTTTTCAGGAGGGTTAGAAGCCTAATTTAGATTCCTAAGAATCAGTGCATACTTGCTGAATTAAAAACCGCTTTTAATTACTGAAAAGCCCTCTTTGAAAGATACTGAGGATCACTGGGAAGCCCTGTGTCCCTTGAGTGAATAGCAGATGTCTTTGTGAAAGAGGTGCTGTAGCCAACCAGATGTTATGAATTTGAGTCTGGAATTGCTGAGTAAAACAGCTCTGACCTGTCACTTGGGTACTGTGGCAGTATGTTTTTAATTTCCTGCACTCATAACACAAGTCTAATGCTTTGCCTCCTGCTCTTTTGTGTGTGTTGTGTCTGCATATCAATCGTGACTGAGTGCTTTGCTCGAGATTTGCTGTCATAAATCAGGTCTTCACTTATACAAGTATTAGATGTAGCATAAAACATGCTCTGCTTGTTGATTTAATTTATATTTTCCTGAACTAATGTTAGTTTAGGTGTAAGCTGACAGTATTGCATGAGCTTATATGACTTTTTTTTTATATAAAATTGTAGAGTGATACTGCTAGGAACATAATGCCTTAATTAGTTGGATCAGGGGAATTTGTGATAAGCAATAAAGTATAAACTAGAAATTTAAATGTAATTGTTTTCCTCTAAATCTAGCATGGCACCCTCACTTTCCATGCATTAAAGTACTTAGTGCTTCCCCACCCTTTTTGCAAGTTTAACATATTTCTATCTTGTGATTCATCTTTTCCAAGCTAATAAAGAATGTGGCTGTGTATCTTTGAAGTATATTTGCTGCCATAAAAATGTGGCTATAACTCCAAATTGGCCATAACACTTAGAGTGATTCTTTAACAAATTCTTTACCATCTTATTTTTGCCAGTCAAATACCTGCATTTCAGTATTTGTCTTAAGAAACCTGTTTCCTGTACTGAATCAGCTTCCAAAATTGGGTGGTATGTTAGACTTTTGAGTTAATAGCTTTTTAACTTATACAGAGCATTAGTATAATGTTCCATTTACACATGCGAGCTTTCTGATAGAGTAATTCACTGTTTTAAGAAAGACTTCTTTTTTTCTCATCTTCACATTTGCAGATAGTTTTTTAGCAATACAATAAAAATATTCTTTGGCTGTTTGGATGTTCTCTGGTATGATGTCTTAAACTTGAAGAAAAGACAAATGATCTTTTTTTTTTTTTTTTTTTTTTATATAAATGAACTGCAATAATACCAGCTGGTACCACGTAGAATAGGGCTCAGTATTTTCTTCTTCTCTTCGTTGCCTTGATATTATAGTAGTGCTTTGTTCTAATAATTATATATAGTTAAAGCTTTCGTTCTCTTATTTTGTTGTTAACTAGTTAGTTAACTCTACAGTTTTAGGCTTGTTCAATGAGGCAGTTGTACCTCACTTCTATTTCTTGCATACATGCTCTGCCTGAAGTGTCAGAAATGTAACTTGCAGTGGGACTTGGGGGGAGGGAGAAGGAATTAATTACCTTATTAACGTATTAATTGTCTAGCTCAGTAGTTAATGTTGCTTCTAGCATCACTTCAGGAATGAAATAATAGCAGACATTTCTATGATATGATATCTGTTCTCTGACTCTGCTCTAACCATTTTCCATTCACTTAAAGCAATGACTTAAAACCAGAATACACTTGACAAAGTGAGACAGCGTACTGTTGGTATGTCTGCAGAACTGGAGACTTACGTATTTGCAGCTGTTCATTACTTTTTTTGTGTGTGTGTGTTAAAGCATTCATAAGGCTTCTTTTTCTGACCTTGGCATTTTTCATTGATGATCTTCCAGTGGATCAAGGCATTTCTACAAGTTTTATGGTTTACTGGTTACAACAATGTCTTTACTGCTAAGAAAAAACTAACTTATTGCACAAAATATGTTTTGTTACTTCTTAACTTGCTAACTACATGTCAGAATGTACTTGTATCCTTCCTGCAATGCCTTAATGTGATTATGAGAAAACCAGTTACCTTTCATGAGGTGTAATTTTGAACTAGATGTGCAACTTCCTCTAAAATGCTTTTGGTTAGTGCTCTTTCATTTATTTCTCTTTGGCCTCCCCGTAGAAAGTGACCCACCTCTAGCACCTATGCACTATCTTACAGTGCAGTGTATATACACAGTGAGTATTTAAATCTGTAATACCCCTTCTTGACTGAGGGTTAAAGATAAAGTACAGTATAGTGATCCTTTTTTTACGAAACAAATACCTGTTTTGGCAGTTCCAAAGGTCAAGCATACAAATTCTCATTGGGGACCTTTATCCTGGTGTTGAGTGACTCTGAAAGGGACATGTGGTGTACTATGGATAGCAGGGGACACTTATGCTTGTGGCAAAGCAATGTTGTCAGGAAAGCTGGGGCAGTTTTTGGATATACCATAACATATTATCAGGTAAGAACAGTATGATTTAGGTCATATCTTTCCAGTATGCATTACAACCAGTTGTTAAAGAAGGCTAGAGAAGCCATGAAAACCAAAGCAGCTTCATCCAAAAACCGTACGTGCTCTATCAGGAAATACAGTATTCTGTTTTCTTACTCTCTTAAGAGGTTAAAAGGTTGCTAGTTTTAGTTTAATAATCTGTGAGAAATGTAACAAAGAGGTGAAATGGCTTCAGTTAGATGGCTTATTGTAAAAGTAATAGTGCTGGTATGGTTGTAACAGCTCACAATAGTGTCTCTTTAAACAGGCTGTTAAAGGTGTCTGCTGGCTTCTCACTGAAATTTTTACAGTGAGATAGGATGTTTTTACTAACAAAATGCTCTAGTTCAAACAAAAGTTTATAGAGGGATACTTTTGGGGGTTTATTTAACACCTCTTTCTTTCATGCCCTGTTGAAACCCAGAGAAAACAGAAGGTAAACATCTGTTTCTTCTCATCCTGTAGATTCCTTGGTAGAATCAGTTACCTTCAAAGTGCTTGAGCTTTCGGTGTCTGGAAAACAAGGGATTAATCTAGGTCACACTCTGCCTGTGCTTTTATAAGAACAGCAGCAACAACAAAAAAACAACCCCACAAGCAAAACAAAAGCTTGAAGATCTTAAAACGTGTTGTCATACTATATGCAAATGTGTAAATTTTCTTTAAAAATTGGGAGGATTACACCTGAGAGCTGATGAATGTTGTTAAAAATGCCACATACTTAGGTCTTCAGTGACTGTTTTCATCTAGTTTGCTATTGGTAGTCTTCAGTGTGGTAATGGCATGTCACATAGTGATGAGACACTACTGTCCTGTCAAGCAGCTTATTAGACCTTTCTCCTTTGTTTCTCCTCTGATTGGAAGGGCTTTCTTGGTGTGGTGTGTTTTTGTCTTTCTTTTTCTTTCTTTGAAGAAAAGCTTTTGCAGTTTGTAGGAAAAAACTGTGCAAAGAGTTGTATGGAAACTCAAAAGACCTTGATGCATTTGTGAACACAGCGCTCATGTGGTTGGTCATAGAGCACCATAGAGTAAGATTGGGGAACTTGTCTGAGTTAGAAAGAAGTCAGGAAGAATTGTGCTGTTGGGGGCAGTTGTAGCATAGGTCACAAATTGGTGAGCAAAACATGCAGAAGACAGAACAAGCCGCTTGTCTCAGCACTTTGAGTGGCTATCTTTGGCTTTATCTTAGTGTTTGCTTTCAATGCAATTTTCCAGCTGTATAACGTTAGAAACAATGCTGATAACAATGCTTGAAAATATAGATTGATTTTGTTGTTGTTGTTGTTGAGTACCTAACTTTGCAGGTGCAAGGTTATTAAATATGAAATTGATCTCCATTTGAGAAGAATGTCTATTTATATATACATAAGTATATATATGTGTATATATAAATAATCCAAAGGTCTTAACTTGCTTTAAAAGACAACAAATAAAAATTTAAAAATATCTGAGAATGTTGTACAGCTCTATATGAGAGTTTATAACAAAGTTAACCTTATTGCAGTGCTGCCACCAATTAAGTTTCATGTATCCATTAAAAATTCTGTGGTAGTCTGGAATTTTGGTATGAAGTAAAACTTCTGTTCTTGAATCAATTCAGCCTTCTTTCAGTGCCTTCTAATTCTGTTCTCTGGGCATTGGAAGTAAATTACGTTAAAAATAATTCAGGAAGTACTTTGATATGTAAGTATCTTAAACATTGGGAAATTCTTTCCTCTTCTGCACGTGGATAAACCAGGCACCTTCTACAGTGAGGCTAAAACCAGGAGGAAGGTTATTTCTTAACTGGTAGACAGTCTAATACTTAAAGGACTCTGGGTATGAAAAAACAGTGTTTAAGTGCCTGTTAACACTGGGCAGAGCAGGGAGGGTATTGCTTAATGTCTTGCACATTGCAGAACTAACATCTCTGACTAGTTCCAACCAGGAATTTTGGTACAAATGAGTTGAAACTGCAATTTCAGTCTCTTGTGTTAAAAGCTTCAGCTCTTGTAAGTTGGGCTTGTCTATTTTTGTCATTTTTGTCATCCCTCTCTACAACAGAACATCCCGGAAGTTTTCCAGAAAAGCTTGAACAGTTTTGTAAACTTTGTGGAATAAAGCAGTAGCAACAACTTTAGATTTAGTATTTGTTTAATGATCATAGATAATATCTTACAGATTTGAAGTTCTAGGATTTGAATCATATAAATTGGTCTCTCTCTTTGTTCTCTGACAAGGAACAAGAAGATCAAGCTTAAACTCTTTTGCAGATATTAGTACTGTTCATTGGACTACTTGTTGCCTTTCTAGCTGCAATAAAGAGCCTGCTGTAGGCTTTTTTTAGATGTTTTCCATCCATGTGAACAATGAGGACTATCTGAATGACTCAATTGTCTCGTGATCTAGCCCTAGAATACTTGCAAGCTAATAAAGAATGTTCTTATAAACAGCCAGCAAAACTGCTCAAGTGGCATAGCTATTACATGTGAACCACCTATAAAGTTTTGTTACCTCTATATAAATAAGTTTAGAATTAATCTAAACCTATGTGAATTCTTTCATTAAAGGCCTTCTGTGGTATAGACCAAATGGCTTCCATGCTATGAGATCTGTTTCATCTGTTAGCACTTCTAAGCAAGGACCTTTTTTCTAAATTGTAAGTTGGATATGTTTGTTTAATTCCAAAACTTCTGTGAGAAAATTGCTCTCTAGCTTAAGGCAGCCATATTCCAAACTCTTGATGACACAAAGCAAGCAGACGTTCTGATGAGGGCATGTTTGTAGTTCACTTCTGTGGTGTTTGTTCTGATGTTGGGAGGAATGTCTGTAGTTCTCCTCCACGGTATTTATTTTGATGTTTCACAGTAATAATCCATACAACAGAACAGCACAGAGCTGCAGTTTTCTCACAGTTGTTTAAATATTGAAATATTAATTATAAATATTTAAATATGGTCAGCCTCTGAATGAATAGAGGGGGCAGCTGAAATGGACATCAACAGATTGTATCAGTTCAGTCCAAGCTGGTGCCTAAAGAACATTTTCCAGTGTTGGGAGATGGAGTTCAAGTCTTTTCTACCATGGAAGTCTGTCATATTGGCTCTAAATTATACACAACAGTATTAGGATTGCCCAAAGCTGATGGTTTTTATTACTGTTGTCTGAACTAATTTTAAAATATCTACATTCTCACTTTTTTTTTTTCCTCAGTAATTAAGAGGACAGTAAGTTTTTATTTTGTGAAGAGACTGGAGGGCTTTGACTGACCATCAGGGGCAGTGGCAAACTGCTTTTGTTTTGTTATTCCCAGCTCTGAATAGCTATATGCTATGCTAAACTGTGCCACCTTCTTGGAAGTGCCACCCAAAAACTTAGCTCTTTTGGTAGTATCTCTGTGTCCTTCCCTCTCCAGTTAAATATAGGTATTGATCTCTCTTGGATTATCTCAGTAGTTTTTTTTTCTTCTTTGAATTTCTGGAGGCCCTTAGATTATAGACATTGTTTTATGTGTTTGCAGTGGACACTGACAATAACCAGGTGTCATTGCACTGGAGTTCTTTATAGGAGTCTTAATTTTGATGCATCTGATGTAGCCCAAAGCTTTTTGTCCTCTTCCTATTTTTTTTTTTTTTATTATTATTATTTGGAAGTCCTCTGAGGCACTGTGCTGTTTGTTCTAGTGTTCTAGCTTTCTTTAAGTCCTTTCTTTCCCCAAATTCTTTAAGATATTTTTTCAGCAGATAAAGTAGCTGCCAGTGTTGCAGTTGTTGCCCCTTATTAAGGAAATAAGTTGACATAACATTGGAAGACCATAGAACGGTCCCAGAGATATGAAACTTGTGGATTTTGTATCAAAGATGGCTAGACAGCTTTGTAAACTCTGACCTTTATTCGCACACCTGGGGTTACAAAGAATGTGTGAAGCCCACAAAAGAGAAGTGCAGCACCTGTGATGAGCTGACTTGCATTTGCTCCGTGAACTTGCGCATTGATAAATCAGTAGTAAATCTTCAGGGATGTATTCATCTAAATTATCCATAGTTGTGGTGCTGCTTTTCAATAGCAGTTGCCTGGGTACTGGTTACTGTTGTTGTGAGGCCATAGGTGAAGAGCAATTGCACAAGTGTGAATCAACCAGTATGGGTGAATAAATCAATATTTGTAGATCTGTAAGCTGTTGTTCTAAGTAAAACCCTTGTTTTTAATCTGTTCCTGGGTGCTGCAGTTTACAAGGCTCATGTATGCCCCTAGCCTATTGCTGAATAGCCAAAGTTCTTAGCAGAGAGGCAATTGTTTGTGTTTTTTTTTTTCCTGGTAGGTCTGCATAGATCATTAAAGTTTCATATTTTAAGGCATGTTGTCCTAATATTAGTGACATTTTTCACTGTAGGCTAGAAGCAGTTTTGCTTTGAAGCACTGTAGGATTTTGTCTGAGGGAGTCTAACAAATGCTGTTTTGTAAAGGACATCTTACACATGGAAAATAATTTGCAGCTCCATTATGTCAGAAGTTAAAAATGAAATTATTCTTGTGATGTTTTGTTGCCATTCTCTACTCTGAAAGAGGGCAGATGATAAAAATGTCACCACTGTCGCATGAAAGAGACGCAGATTAACCTGATTTCAGTAGCTGTTTGCTTGGAAGTTCACTGCACCATTACCTGCTGTTTGAAACACTGTTGAATTTATAATGGTTAAAAGCTTCTGTGTCCTAGAAGAAGCCTAAATTATTTAGGATTTTAGTTCCTGCTCTGAGATGGGAAGAGAGTTGCTATTTTCTTCTTCAGGTGAGGATTTGAGCTTAAAATGTCCCGGAGCTGCAAGCTGTGTGGAGCACCGCAGCGTGTTGCTGCCTGCAGGAGGATCAGCTTTTCATGCTGGAGCACTGGCTAGGGCAAGATGCTCACAGGAAGCTGGGGAGAGCGTGGTAACTTTCTGGAAGCAAAAACTGGGGCACAGATGACACTTTTTCTCTCAAAGGCCTCCTCTTCTCATGGCATAGACAATCACCTCTCAGTTCTTGCTGAATTAAAGCATGCCAGTAAAAACCATCTGCTCAGCACTGCCCGTGCTGTCTTATAACGTGGAGCCAGTTGTCTTCTGCCAGGGCATCTTGGGTCTAAAGGTCTAGCCTCTGATTTAGACTTGCCCTGCTCTGACAGCTTTCTTACTGGTTGTTGAATGTGGGAAGAGGAACAGAGGCAGCAGAAACACATCCAGATACCAGAGACTTGGCCTCACAAGGCGGAATTAAAGAGCCCACAGATACTTGTGTCCTTTGCTCCTTTTTTGTCACATTGCTAGCTTCCCCAGGGAGTGGCAGATGTACTAAATCTGCCGGGATTAAAATAGGTCTAGCCCAACCATCCATCTGACCGTGTCATCAGGTATTAATGCCTTTAGCAACCCAGAGTGAATTACGTGATTGTAGCGGCACGGAGTCCGTTGTTTTGCCCAGGCAGGGAAGACAGCAGTGAAGTGCTAGTAAATAAAATGTCAGTCCTTTTCTCCTGTCTGTGCTGCGTATCACTTCCTATTTTATTCAGCTATTTTCCAGTGTTATTTTCCATCGCCCTTATCTGATGTCAAGACAGAAAAAGACCTCTCCCCGTATTATGCATGAAATGCAGACAGTGTGTGTTCCTGGCGTGCTGCGCTGGATCCCATGGAGCATATTCCTGGCTCTGTACCCTGCTGGCACCAAGCACAGGCTGGTTGGAGGAGCACAGATACAGGCTTGGAGGTGCTGTTTCCCTGAGCTGAGGAAACAACGTTGACAGATGCACACTCACCTCTGTGCAGGTTTTGGTGGGATAACACAGAGCCCTGCAAATACTGCATTGTAGGAACCTTTTCAAGTTTCAGCCTCTCCTAGGAGCTATTCACATAGGGACGGGCAGTCCTCTTGCAACCTGTCAGAGCTCTCCAAAGGTTGGATGCTAGATGAGCCTGACGTGCCTCTGTTGCCCTTTATTAATGCTGTCAGGTTTTCCTACTGCATAAAGCAGGCTTGTTTTAGGGTTGTGGGAATTAACAGGGTTCCTGGAGCCTAAAAAGTGTTTTCCTCAGCTAAGAAGGGTCTTTTTGTTTGTGTTTTTTGTATTTATTTATTTTTTTTTAACAAACAAAAAAGCACTGATGTCTCTGTTTCTTCATGGCCTGTTTCTACTCAAAGCTGGGAAAGAGGAGGCAGTGAAAGTATTATTTGTGTCTCTCTGTAGGAGGCGTTTTAGTCTCTGCTACAAGAGCTTTTATGTCCATGTAGAGCTTTTATTTGCTCATATTTTGTCTTGTGATTCATTCCTTCCTCTGTCTTCGAACTGGTTCATTACATCATACTTGCCCTCTAGAGGTCCTTTGTCTTAGCTCCTGCGCCGAGGAAGGAAGTTAGGGTCTCACTGGGGTATTTCGGCCTCTGTGGTTTTACAGGCTGAGGAGGAGTTCTTGGGCATATTTTCCCAGGCGCTGTTACAAGGACTGGGAGAGGTGGGGTTTGGATTTTTTTGGTGGATTTTTTTTTTCTTGTTGAATCTGGTTATACTGTTTCTGTGAAGAAAGCATTGAATCCAGATGGGGAGAGAATATTTGCTTCATGGAGCAGTCTCCCACCAGGGGAGCTGCGGTGGGTAGGAGGAGAGCAGAAGGGAGTTCCTCCAGGTGCCCTGGGAGAAGATAACCTGGTGGGGCCGGGTGTTGGCTGCTGGTGGAAGGCTGGCTGTAAGCCAAGCCAAAATCTCAAGATCCTTCAAGGGAGGATTTGGCAACAGCGATCTGATATTTGCAGAGGAGGGCTGATGAACTGTGGTGAATACACAAGGCGGCTGTGATGTGCTGTAAGGAGCCTCCTGGCTCACTGCTGAGCACCATTTCCAACGTTGGAGCCGATAATCTTCCAGCATCAGCTCCTTTGGTGGTGCTGCTGGATTAGGAAAGAGTCTAGAGTTTCTGGCCATGGCAAAGATAGATGAACACACGTTGTTAGTGCCAAAGCTCTTCAGACTCAAGGAATCCGTGAAGATTTTACAGCAGTAATGTCATGCGTGCCCTGCTGTTTGCAGAGGCTGCCCTGGGAACTGAACAAAAAAGCTAATTTACTGTCTTTGTACTTATTTTGAATAGTTCAGTGCAGACTGAAGATGTGTCATAGTACTTCAAAGCTGGTGGTGCATTACCATGCCTGGAAATAAATATTTTGGTACACGGTCATAAAACATTCAGCAGCACTCTCCTGCAGCGTGCTGTGGAGGTTGGTTTAACAGGTCTGACTGTCTTTGCAGGGCTGCAGCTCTTCTGGTGTGCTTACAGCGAGCTGCTGTGCTGCCACTGCCCTGGCTTGGGCGATGTCAGAGATACCTGAAGACCAGAATAAAACAGCAAAATGCTATTTTTAGTTCTAGCCAGTGCGGTAAATACACACCGGATAATTTAAAATGTTCTGCATCTTGAGCAAGTAAGACATGTTATTAAAATGTAATAGGGCTGTGTTAAGGAGAGGACAGGTAAGGTACCACTGGGACGAGACCTGTCAGCGTGATAATACTTGCTTTGGGTGATATGTGCTTCAAAACAAGTTGGTGTAGTGCCTTCTGGAACTAGAAGGGCTATCAGAAGACTAGGTGCTAGAGCACATCAGCTGTGGTCTTGTGAAATGGTGGAAGTGGGGCATCAGTGAGAAAGGAGCTGATTTTGTCTTTTAAAACAAATGAAGGGAAAAAAACTAAGACAAATGTATAAAGGCTGTGGAGGGCAGTTCTTCAGCAGAGCCTGCAAGGAACCTGAAGAGGAGGTATGAGCTGCTGCTGCTTTGTATCCTGGATTGGGTCAGATGGACCCTGCTCCTGTGGCTGCCAAACAAGGCAGAAATACATGTATTTCTCATCCTTACACACAGGAAAGTGGACAGTGCAATTCTGTGGTGCCTTAACAGCATATATTTATAAGTCACAGTTGTAGGTGAAAAAGGTCATGTTTTCTAATCTGTGTAAAACAGGGATTCCTTTCCTCTATTTCTAGTTTGGTTGGTTGGTTTGTTTGCTAGTGGGACCAAGCTGTATGCAAAACTTTGAGCTCAATAAATGGGAGGGGGGTATAATTTTTGAGGGCTAGTTAAATATGGAGACCACACTTATTTTTAACGAATTCCTGTAATGCTGCTTGTTTGCTACAAAGACTGGGTGCATTCAAACTCCAGCTGGCAGCAATCTGTTTCGATACAAAATTGATGCCTGCTTGCTTGCTCCTCTCCCGATAAATTGAAGCATCTGCAGTGCTGAGCTGCCAAGCTAAATAGTATTTTTGTTAAGCAGATCTCAAATACGGGATTGTTCTCACAGAATGGGTGTTTGTTGGTTTGTTAAGGCTTGAAATGTTGACATAATATTTAATGCCAAAAGAAACTCTGGTAGAAAATGCTTGCTGATAAAATCTGTTTTGATACATTCCTGTCAATTGCAAGAAACTGTCTGAAAAACGCAGCCTGAAGTGATCCTTG
Organism: Aythya marila; assembly: GCF_965140915.1. NCBI lineage: Eukaryota > Metazoa > Chordata > Aves > Anseriformes > Anatidae > Aythya > Aythya marila. The sequence goes on along the minus strand of NC_139045.1, from coordinate 18,011,392 downwards.
CTAAGGAGAAAAGAGCTGACAAATGCCTCTGGGAATATTCAAGTAATCTCCCTGCTAGTCTCTAAAGAACAATTACATGGTCTGTGACACTGGATGATATATTCAGCTGGGGAGACCACCCACTTCCTCCTCCTCCTCCTCTTTCTCCTCCTCCTCCCTTTTCTCCTGCTGTAGCTCCCAGTCCCACAGAGTCCCATCGCAGATTGAGCGTGAACACTGTGATGTAATTCAGAGGCTGAGGGTTTTTCAAATCACTAAGTCGATTTTAGTCTGAGGACAAGCTTTGTTTCTGCAACATCTGGCGGGGAGAAGCTGCCAGCAGCACTTACGCTGTGGATATCTGCTTTTTGTGATTGTGCTCATCTGTGCATAAGGAATAAGGGCAAAGGAATGGAGATCTGATTATTTCTTCAAGGTTGTTTTCTTTAGCAAGAATCGCTTGACTTCTGCCAGCGGTGATTTAAAACCATAGTATGTTACACTACATGGAGGCTGTTTCTTCCTTGCTTATCTTCTAATTGCACTGAAGACATGTTATGGTCCCCGAAATTTTCCTTATCCAACATGCGTGTACGACTGACAGCGAAGGGGTTGCTCCGAAACATTCGTCTACCTTCTGGCTATAAGAAAAGCACGGTTATATTTCATACAGGTTTGTATTTTTAACGTGACAGAGCATGCATTGGGTGATATCTTGTTTATTTCAGCAGCAGTGTATTTTTAGCAAATAAAAACAGTCCTGGGCATAGAAGTTTTAGAATTACATATAGAAGTCTGACTTACAAGCATAGTTTTATAGTCTGTGTAACTGGAAAGCCTGAGCTTTCTGCATGTCCATGCATCTGTGCAGAGCCGTTTGTTGGTAAGATGGGTATTCTGTTTATGAAATGCAAATCAGATTTTTTTTCCTCCTACAGGTCCAAAAATAGAATCAGGAAGTCTGTGCCATTAAATATGTATCTAACCATTTCAATGATTATCTGCTGGGAGCTCTGTCTTTTCTATATCGTGAATGGGAGGTGTGGTGGGAGGTGGGAAATGAGTACGGGCTGTCACGATGTGGCTCTCTGTCTGTCTGAGAAATAGTTGAATACTTGAATGTAGAAATCTGTTGTCAGACTTCTCACATTAAACATCTTATCTGCAAGTATGACAAGCAAACTTTTTTGCTGACTTGTGTTGATAGAAACCTAAAAAGTCTGAAGTTTTCTTTCAGGTGTTTTAGAGACAATCAAAAAAAAAAAAAAAAAAAAAAAGCTGCATATGACCTGATTTTCGTTTTAAGTGACATATAAAGCATATGCATGGATTGGGAACATAATTACAGATGCTGACCTTTGTTCCAGGGAATACATGCTGTTTTGATGGAGGGTGGTGATTTTTATTTTTCTTTTTTTGCTAAGGTGGATGATATTGGAAAAAATGATGGCAGTCTACAGATTACATAAGTCTTTACTGTACTATTTGTCTTTTTCTTGCATTTTTCTTAAAGAGGAGCAAGCAGCTACATAAACTAGTTCGGCACAAGCTCTTCTTCTCAGGCATTTCCTTCCTTTCTTGAACACCCCCATTTCTGGCTAGTACTTCTTCAGAGTTCAGCTCCAAGTGAAGTTTTGGAGTCACCTTTCCTTCCTGTCCTGGCATTTCGCACAGCAACCTAAACCATTTGCCCTGTCATTACTTATCCCTGCTAAAGTAAATTCAGTTTGAGTTCCTCCTGGATGATAAATTAAATTATGAGTATAATATAGGTTGATTATCCAAATATAATATAGGCTTCTGTTTGCAGCTTGCTTGCATGGCTTTTAAGCTGCAATTAGAATACCTTGATGCTAAAACTTCTTACATGAGGGAGTCTTTGTGCATACTTACGTCACTGATGTTGCTAAGAATATGAAATTTTCAGGTAGCACATATGCCAGGAATAGAAATACTAAAAGAGAAATGGGGAAATAATGTTCAATGTTCTGTACGTTCATTAACTACTACTGAAGTTTGGTATCATTCTAAAAAAAAAAAAAAAGTATTGAGGCAGGTATTAAGGTAACTTTTATAGTGGCAAGAATCCATTTGTTTTTTCTTTCATTTGAGTGGATGTGAAAGTAAGAACTGCCTGCAGGATGCCTCTGTTAGATGGAGCATGCAAACTAGACTGATAGCCATGTTCCAGTTAAGCAGCACTTTCTTAATTAAGAAGTGCTGAACAGACCTTCTGCTTGTTCTCTCTAGCTTTTGCATAATACACACTAAAGGTATAGAACTGGAAGTTCAGAGAAATTTTCACCTGGTCTCCCCTTCTGCTTTACTGTCCCTGTGTCTTGCAGAAAGCTGCCCAGCGGTTAGCTTAGTGCTGAATATACTGAAAAAAAGTAGGGCATCTGAAAACCAGGTCATATTCCGTAGTGGAAACTGCAAGTACGTATAAATAAGCTGTGTTTTTAAAAACATTGAATGCATTGAAGCTTGCTTGTGATTATTTCTGGTTCATAAAAGTCAACAACATAAGAGTTGATCAGTTAATGACAATGTATATCACAAGTCTGAAAGGCTGATGCCAGGAGGAGCCATATTTGCTTTCTGCAACATAGGTTTGGGTATCTTTGCTTGTAGTGGTTTAATTGGATTAAAATGACATGTTGCTTCTTTCTAAGGTCATGTAAGTGATGAGAAATAGAATATATAGGGACTGTGTGAACAAATAAGGCAGAGTAATTGAAAAAGGGAACTTCAGGGTTCATGCATAAATGTGAATATGTATGGAAAAAGGTGTTATGTAAGCATCATTCAATTACAGTTTCGGTGTAGATTGCACTCCTAATGAGCATTATCATGGATTTAATCCACTGCTTCCTTTCATAGTAGCATAGACTGCCTTGATGACTGTCTTGAGATAGTTGTGACAATTGCTCAAATGTAGAGTTTTAAAGTAGACTAGAGCACTGGTCAAGTTGAATTCTCCTATACTGTGGCTGACTGTAGAGGAATAGATTCGTGGATTTAGGATGTAAAACACTATTGAGAGGAAGAGGATGGATCTTGTGAGTCTCCCTTCTGATTTGAGGATGTTTTGCAACAGCTTGCCACAGTTTCTTCATGGTATGTGGTTATGGCTGGAAATACAGTTTACACTGGTGTTGTTAGTCTAAATTAGTCATTGCATGTATTGTGGAACAGATCTTTGCGATGAAGAATGTTTGCACTGCTTACATCTTGTCCATATGGAGTTGTCAGAGTGACTGGAGAAGTTCAAATATCTTGTAAGCATTGCAATCAAATAAAATCAGATTATTTTTTAGGAATGGAATAAATCTGGATGAAACTTGCTGTAAAATTTGGTGTATATCAAGATTCTCCAGCTTGCTGCCTGGCTGTATCTAACTTCCATCATTGTGTGCTCTGCATTGCTTCGGGGTATTTATATCCAGGGGTCTCTTCTCCCTTTAAATACAGGCAGACATCAAAAAGTGTCACTTCCTCAGCTACTGGAAGTATAGCGTGCCTGCATTGTTACCTATGTATGGGTTTTATAAACAACTGCAACAAAAAATTCAACACAACTGCATAAATATGAGCTAAATATGAGCTAATTTTTCAGTGATGAAATACAAAATTTGCTTCCTTTATTAAACCATTAAGGATTTTTTATACCAAAGAGTGACTAAAGTGCTTTTTATGCTTTTCATGCATCAGTGGTGTGACAGAGTAAATCATCTCTGCATGATTCTGTAAAAACTGCCAGAGAAGGACATTCCTACACGAATGATTTAAAATATTCATTTTGAGTTATGTACATTTCCTTTTGCATAAAGATACAATTCTGCACAAGGAACCAGTTTTGCAAATGGAGATCAAAGCTCTCATGCCTTTTGTTCCCAGAGTTTTTCCATAGATTGTATAATGAGCTGTACTGTTGCTTTTGTGGTAAATTTTTGTCTCAATGTTTTTGCCAAGCCCTTGATGGCGCTAGGTTTCTTCTTCCCTTAAGCAAGCTGTACTTAGTATTCTTACCCCTCTGGTGGCTTTCATTGCTTACTAAACCTTGTTACTCTCTTATTACTTTGGGAATAAGAAGCGTCTCTAAAGACACCTGATGTCATTACAGCAATGTCAGTTTAAAAAATTTCCTTTTCCCCTTGCTAGCAACGAACAAACATCACAGACCTATTTATTTGAGCAGGTAACATCCATTTCCAGTACAATTTCTTCCCTACATCCTGCTTCAGATAACACTGACAACTGTATGAAATTGTGTGTTGCAAAGCAGTGCTTTTAAAGGAAACGAACAAAATCTTAATGATTTTGAAAGCCTCGGGTGTCATGAGTTGCTTAGCTGTTCATATACCATGCTGTTTTTCCTAAGGGTAGCTAAAGTAATGATTATTGTCCAACGTCACAGCTTCCTATGGAACTATAGGAAAACACCCAACACACTCAACCTTACTAAGTGTTTTAAATCTGAAAGTCTACTAGAGATATTTGATACAGGATGAGTAAGTTAAATGTTTGTGTTACCTACCAAGGAAAAATATAGTTCAGAAGTAAAAACGGCTTGTCTGTTCTGAGCAAAAGAAGTTGAATAGCTGGAAACCATTAATCATGGGGAGTTTAGATTTAATCATGTTCCTCTTGAAGTCTGTGAGACTCTTAGCTCCTGACTTCATCCTTTCAGGACTGGGTACAAAATGAGCTGCCTGGCGTGCTTGATTTCAATCTTAATAGGTCATGGCTTCAGTAAGTATGTAAATGATAGCTAAATGGAGGTTCTTTTTCAAGTAGTGGAGCTCTTTTTGTTTGTTTGTAACACTTTGTCTACGCAAGTTTCCTATATCCTATGTTTGTGACAGGTATAAAATGAAGATAACACTAGTTCTCCAATGAACCCTTGATAGCAAAAAAAAAAAAAAAAAAAAAAAAAAAAAAAAAAAAAAAAAAAAAAAAAACAACAAAACAACTAACCACCCTACCAACAAAAAACAAACCAGAGTCAAAGCAGTAATTTATATGTGATGACAACACTTAAACTGCGTATGTATTTTAATAAAGCATGAAAGTGGATGCAAATGAAGAGCTATGCTCGGAAAAACTTGGGAGGATGCAGAGTACTGTGAAAAGCAGATGCATTCTGGCCCTACACTATAGTGAGTGATGTTGGGTTTTATTATTCCTTCACTTACACAGATTAATTACTTGTGAAGAATGCCTCATGTATTTGTCAACGTGAAATAAGTAGAGTTAATGTTTCAAGCTCAACTTCACAGAAAAACAGTTAATTGGAAAGTAAACACAAAAGACCTAGCAAATTATCTGTGCTAATATTACTGCATATGCTAAATTTATTCCCACTTGATATGTCTAATAGGTGAAAGTGGTCTGGCTGTAACTTCTATTGCTGTGAAGTGGGTTGGGGTTTGGAAGCGACAGGCAGCTACAATTACACTAAAAAAAAAAAAAAAAAAAAAACAACCAGCACTTTAATAGCTTTTAAATTTCTTTGGGGGTTTTCAAGTGCAATAAAACTAGACTTAACCTTTTAGACTCTGCCTCTACTAGTTTGTGCAGTTTATGCAAATGAATCTGTTACTATAGTAGAAATGGCTTACAGCATTGAGACAGCTAAAGCCTTTCTGCCTTACTACAGTTCATTTAATTTGAGCAATGGCATTTTAAGGAAAATGATACCATGAAACTTCTGTGCTAGAATGCAGTGTTTTGAGTATTGTAACCAGTTGGTTCATTGTTTTTGTAGTGCTCTTCTTCCTTTGTAGCCACAGAAAACTCATATAGAAAGGGATGGTGGAATCTTAAAATCACATTTGATCAATTGATGATAAGTACTGTGGAGGCAGTACTGAATAAATTGAGACCACTCTCATTGTAATTCACACCAAGAGATGTTAATTTTTGCTTATAGATTGGTTGTTAGTTTAGTGTCACATAATGAAGTTTTTCTCCAAGGTTTTATTGTTTTAAAAAATAAATCTCATCACTGAGTGTCACTGTACATATGAAAGAACGAGGTCCATAGTTGTTAGATTTGATGCTGCTGAGGAAGGTGGTGGAGTTCGAACAGCTCTTGATGGTTTCAATAACTATTGTACCCAAATTAACTTGTTTGGAAAGCCATTCTGAAGAAAACATTCTCTTGTGGCTTGCCTTCCCTTAGAACAAAATTTGGTGAAGGCTATATCAGTCGAGCTGCTTAACTTGCAGCTGAGTTCACCTGTATCTCTATTTGCTCACCTCTTGATATTTCTTCTGTTTATAGTTCAATAGAGTTGTGTTGAAGTCAAAAGATTTAAGTCAATCAAATCTTATTTTTAAGAGGTTTGTTACAGCAATTGTTTTTATCATAATAATACAGTAAACCAGCGCTGCAGAATTCTTACTTGGTGATTTAGATTGTACTTAGTGGGGTCACAAGCATCTTTCCAAAGGTCTCCACAAATTGTGCTCTCCCCCATTACTCTTTCCTATTTTTATTCTGCCTTGAAAAGAAACTAGTATTTGATCTTCTGAAAATCAACCGTGTCAGGAGTATAACTTATGGCTTTAAATACTCCTTAAAAAAAATACAAATAAATCCTGTTTGATTTAACTGCCAACATTCTCAAACGTAGAAATAACCTACCTCAAATAACCTGGCTTGTATCTGGCTGAGATCATTCTTCGCAGCTGCTATTTATGAACCTTCCATTGGTGTTGTCTTAACTGATGTCTAGTAGTTGTGGCAAGGAAGCTAATAAACCTATGTTCAGGTCTTGGTTAATTTGCTTTTGCTACTTCTTCGCATGGTGATATGCTACTTACATTTATAGGAAGTAAAGTTTTTTCTCAAGATGCTTGTATGAACATTTTGTATGCGATGTTATGGAAATACTTATGTTTAGGCAGGAAACAGGACAGCTGGGGACATCTGTGAGGGAATTCTTTAACTGAAAGCTCACCATTTTCTTAAAGAGAGCTTGAAATCCTTCAGTAGAAAAGTCTGGAAAGTATTACAAATAATATTTATTAATGAGTTGACAGGCTCTAAGATATTTCAATGGCCTTCATTTTTGTCTGCTTGTGAATGTTGCTAATATCAGAAACACTTAAATTATTAAAAATGGAATGTTTATACTTATTGCAAAAATAGATTGTGCTGTATTTTTTTCAAATATTAACTAGTAAAACAGGAATATAAGAAATGCTTCCAGTAGGAGAATAAGAGGACTGAACTTAAAATGCCAGTTTCAAATTATTCTGCTCCAAATAAAACAGCAGGCTTGAAGACTTCGCTTTTTTTTAGCTGTAAACACGTGCTACTTGTGTAACCAGTATAAAATCAAGGCTTAATTCTTTCTGCAAATAGTACTGCACAAAACACCTCCTGCTCTACCAACTTATCAAACTAAGAAGTTTTGTCACTTTCGGAGGGGGAAAAAAAAAGTCCTTTGTCCTGAGAAGGACATCTTGGCTATGAGGTAGGTCAAGGAAGTTGAGATGCCTATGGCAAGTGCAGTGAATGTTCTTGTTGCATTTGTTAGTGGCATAAGTAGGGATGTTTGTAGTCAGGGGTCTTACGTAGGGGTTTTAATCTTTGCAGTGTGTTGCAGGTATTCCCTGGAGAACGCCACTGTTATCGGCGGTATTGGCTCCTTAAGAAAGTTTCTGTTGTGTTTCCCCTGTCCCCACCCAGCTATGCAAAATGGAAGTTTGCTGCCTTCGCAGTGGTTTGTTAGCTCAAGGAGAAGAGACCTGTGGGAACACCAGCTGTGGAGAAAGATACATGACTATTTCCAACCCCACTCTATAGGAATTACTATATGGGCCCGCAGCAGGCAGGGCAAACACCTCATGATGAGAGCACTGGTGCCTGCCAGGCAGCCTTTGCCACAGTGGTCTTCAGTTGTGCGGCCTGGTTAGAAGCCATGAGGACGAAAAGCCTTTTGACTCCCAGGCCTGTGCAGCCAGGAGTGAGAGGGCCGCATGCCTCTGGAAGGGTGGGGACTGATGTCTTGCGGCTAACAAAAGCTCTGGGCGCTGCCCTGTTCTGGTTTGTTTCCCCTTGGCAGGACTTTGCATGAGCTCTACTGGCTTGCCTTCGGGCCCGATTCAGCGGGCCGAGACAATGGTGTGCAATGTTCTAGGCATGTCCCTGGGGAGCAATGTTTGCTGCTTAATAATAGGAAAACTGTTTATCATAACAGGAAATACAGAAATAGTTCCTTAACTGTGACATGGTGACTGCTTCTAATTGTATGATAAGTGCATTTTCTGTGTGTCTTCAGAGAAGAGGACTCTGAGCAGCATGTTAGAGCTGGGCTGTGGAGCCTGGCATGCTGTATTGTGCCTTGCGCTTTCACTGGGGCACAGAAGATTGAATTCACATGGATGATTTTATCTGGAGTGGTTCTTTTGAGATGCTGCTTTATTCTGCTGACTAGCAGATTGAGTTTTATCAATAGGGTAGCTTTAAAGTACTTTTTCGAGGTTAATTTTACCCGTGTTTAGCTATGCTGGTATTCATTAAGGCATGCTATGATGCTGCTGCCTCCTCCTAAAAGACAGTCTTCTAAGGTTGTGAGATTCTGTCTGATTTTGATGGCTGCTTAAATTTTCCTTCTTTCTGCAGAGCTGTCACTTCATGTTAATCGTGTTGATAAGTGTAACGATATAGATACTGACCAAGTATAACGTACCTTCCCTTACATGGTCTTTTAGACTTACCAGGGCAGTCCTCTGTAATATGATAAATGTATGTCTCTATTCTGTTGTTAATCTGTACTATCATTTTCATCTACTTTTTGCCCAGTAACTACTCATGTGGGTTTTCTTGAGTTATGGGAAAAGCCTAATTTAGCACTGAACCTGAGCTCATCAAATGAAGTCAATGAAGCCGGGGAGGAGCAGTGTGCTGGGCTGCCGGTTCTGGGCTGTGATTAAAACCAACCCAGATACTGCTTGAAACAAGGTCATTAGGTGATGCTGTAGGGAACAATGTTAAAAATGCTAGCATAGCATTTTCTATCTGGCTCCTAAGAGCTCAAAGATTGATTCTAGAAGGGATTTGTGAAGTCAAACAGCTACTGTAACCTTTATTTTTCTCAATTCATTTTTAGCCTAGGAGCTTGATCATGCTTATATCAGCACTGATTTATTTATTTATGAGCAGAACTCATGTTCTAGCTTGATCTCTGAGTTGTTTTATACTCTTCTTTTTTTTTTTTTTTTTTTTTTTTTTTTTTTTTTTAATACTGAAAAATTAGTGACTTCTCTAAAAGATGAATCTGCACATTCCAGAGTGAGAATCTGGATGCTAACTATTTATTTTACAATTTGAAGCTGTGAACTGTGCTCATCTATTTTATAAGAAATATATTAAAATTGAACTCTATGGTCATCTTTTGGTAGGTAAAATATGACTACAGACAGTGCAACAGTCACTGTAGTGCTTTCTGTGTGATCAGAACTGCTATCACTTAGCTTTTTAAAGAACAACATCAGTGAATTTGAGTGTAATCTTGGATGTGTTTGTCTTTAAATGAATGTAGAGTTTCACAAACATAGGAAGCTATTGCTGGATATATTCAGAAGCAATCTTGGCACAAAGACAAGAATACAAAATATAACTAACACTCTGGGGGCTCTTTAAATCCCCATTGCCTGCCCTACTTTTTCTTCCATAATATCCTTTAGGCAGTGTTTCAGTGCTGTGCTCAAATCCAGTGGCATTTGTTACAGTCATATAACATCAGTTCATACTAGTGTGATTGAATAAATAGCTTCTGAGTTCAAACAACAACAAAAGTCCTTTCTCTCCATCCCAGATAACTGCAGATACTGTACAAGAAATGATGTTGCATATTAATGTGTGTGTCTTGTGGTGAAAATGTATTTTACAGGTCTCTTCTATACAGTCCTTTTCAAGGAAACATTATCTTTCCCTGCAAGTTACTGAGCCTAATGGGGATTGTGAAAGACTTCAAGCAGTTCAGAAAAACTAGTGAGAAGTAGCAAATTCTTGGATCAAACATTAAGCTGAGCTGATAAATGTTCTGGTAGTTAACTAATCATATGCTGCTGTGAAGGAAGAATTGCAACTTCAGTTGTGCCTGCCACTGATTCAAGTTTGGCGATTCATTTTAGGTTCCAAATTCATTGCAGGGTTTTTTGTTTTGTTTGCATTTATGGCAACAAAGTAGAGCTCTAGAGTATGTAAGCAGAAAGTGCCTTTCATACTTAAGGACTTAATTCTAAAAGCCGTGAGACCTGAGTTTGGGATTTCAATGAAGTTCTTCCTACAACTGGTTGAAATGACCCTAGGTTTTAAAAACTAAGTTTGACAGATCTAGAATAAATTTGATGTCAAAAATTGAGCCTGTTAGTTTATTACTTACAAATCCAAGTAAGAGAGTGTCTCTCCCAGTTATTTGATGTGTTTATCCTGAGCATGCTTACAATGCTTGATAGCCCTTTGGGATGGAAGCATTTTAAAAATTATTTGAAAAAAAAAATAATAATTAAGCTGTCTACATGTCTGGCTTCTCAGCACATAGCAGACTACTGTATGTATGTGAGAACAGAAGAAAAATCTTCCCCTGATAGTCTGTTAGTGTCTGCATGAAGAAACGTGATGTGAAGGCAATTATAGGCAGGGATCTAATCTATGTGAGGTCAGATCAGGTTTGAACTAGAAGAGAAGGTACCATGACAAGCATGCGGGGGACTGTGCTATGGTGAGACTTGAGACAGTCGAAGTCTGGCAAAGTGCTTTTTATGTCTCGGTAGCGATTACTTTGCTTCTGCAAGGAATGATGTAAATGGTTTCTGAAGTTTTTTTTTTTCCAGTCCTATATTTGTGATGCTGAGCATCACAGTCAACAAAGAGCTGGACTAAAGCATTAGGGAAGGAATGAGTTCAGGCATTGAAACTCAGATAGCTCCTTCCTTTCTGGCCGCGTTTCAGCCCTTTCACTCCCTGGCGTGTGTGAGAACTTGGAGCCACAAAAAGGGTGGACTTGTCATTTTTCTCTCTGGTATTGTGTGAGGGTTTCCTACACACACCTACTTGCATGCACATATGTATAGCAGGGCTTCTTTCCATGACCCCACCCTCTGAAAGTCTTTTCCCAGATGTGAAGTTATCTTAATGTCTGCAAACAGGCCAGCTGGCAGTCCTGAACGTATTCAGGAAGGATGCAGAGTTGGGGAAAAGGGATTGGGATTTGTACTAGGGAGGCAGTTAGTGGGGTCTGGGAAAGATTTGCAGGTGGTGCGAACTAACCATGGCAGGAGTCCTTGTTCCAGTTGACTCTGGGGCCTGACTTTGCAGACCCAAACTGAAGAAGGAATGTCAAAAATACGTACCTATGGCGAAACAGTAGAGGGCACCAGACAACAAGGACCAACGTCTTGTACAAGTAGAAATGGAGAGTGAAGGTGGTGGTGAAGAAACGGGAGCAGAGTGTGAAGAACACCAGTCTTCCCTTTGCTTGGCTCTCTGGGCATTTCAAGGATGACAAAGCACAGCTGCAGCTATAGGAAGGTATGCAGAAAAAAGAGGACTCCTTCAAATGTCTTTTTGCTTACCTAGAGCAACACCTGAAAAAGAAACTTAATAAAATGTAAACTCCATACATAAACATAATTGCTAGCTCCCAAATGTAGTGCTTTCTTTTCTTTGCTTCAGAAACTGGAGAATCCAATGATTTATGGTTGCCTGTGGGGGGTGTATGAAGAACTGGTTTTAGCAAAATACACATGCCTAAACCAAGGATAATGGAAAGAGATTAGACAAGCTTTAACTTGGTCCTCATTGACCAAGGCTGCAGCACACCGTAACACATCTTCATGCAATTGCTTTCCATCATGTTGTCATCTTTGTGCTTAAAAATGGATGACTCCCTGCATTTTTAATGTGCATCAGGGCTTGATTTATCAGTGTACATACAGCCACTCTCTCTCAGGTCAGAATACATATGCTCTAGGCATTAGGCATTGTTTTGATTTTTATTTCCCCCACCCACTATATGCCTAACTAGCTTGTGCTGGATTTTGTCCTGATTCAGAACAAGCTAAAATATCAAGCGTCAATATTGCTCTTGGTTATTTAAAATAAATAAATAAATAACCACAAGAAGCCTGATCTACTGATATTCTAGTGGATGTGTGTTAGAGTTGTCTTCTATAAGCTGCATATCATTTCAAATTTATTTAATTTGCAATCATCTCTGAATGTACAGTCAACTTATTGATATCTTTATTTTTGTAGTTGATGTATAGTTTGTATTCATGCTTGATACAACTAGCTAGATGAAAATCTTTCAGTTCTAGATGTTGCAGTTCCAGTAAGCTTGGCGACTAAATATATTACACATGCAATGTTAAGACACAATATAAAAAACAATTCTTCTCAAAAGTCAAGTAGTGCTTATGTAAGATGGATCTGCGCTTAATAAGGTAAAAACTGTTAAAGGCACAACACTGGTATTCTTAGAGGTTTTTTTTTGTTTGTTTTGTTTTGTTTTGTTTTGTTTTTTATTATTTCCTTCCATCTTCACTGACTTTGTCAAAGCACCCCTGGTAGGGCTGACAAAATGCATGGCCATTTGACATCATCTCACCCAATACTAAATGTGCTGTCATGAAGACTGGAAAAGAAACAGCTACTGAGGAAGTGAAAGAAACGTAACACCAATACAACATAGGGCACAGTTCTAGAGAATCTTTATCTCTGGACTTCAATTCAAAGCTTACTCTTTTAAAAAAACAAACAAACACAGGTTTGTTGATCAAGAAGTTGCGCTAATGACATGAGTGAGATAATGCTCTTCTTTGTGTTTCATTTGGGAAGCCACCAGCAATTTAGAAGATAATATATCTACTTAGTTTAGGTGTCTTTACAAATGTCATAATCCACTCTCTTGAAACACTTCAGTGTAAGATTGATATAGGTTTTAAAACATTAATACTGATCTTCAGAAATGTGAATAAAGCTAAGACATGGAGATTTTGTATGCCTAATCTATATGGTTTTAAAAAAAATCATACCAAATTACTGGCAAACTGAACTGTGTCGTTAACACACTTCATCTAGGGGGAGAAATACTGTGTTGCAGGAAATCATTAGTGCATTTGACAGTGTCCTAGAACAGCTCAAGAGCTGTATTCTGTAGGACTAGCGACACCTTAAGGAACAAAAGACACATTGGTGTTAATCCCTTGGGTGAAGAAAGGCATGTTTTGCGCTTGGAAATACTGAGGCTTTGACAGGTGGTTAATATTAATGGGTGAGTGCGTACAGGGACCCAGCTCAAAGGCTGCCATGGGTGAGAGTCTACTTTATTGGGGGTAGGAACTGGAAAGATGATATACTGAGGAGCCTTAGTGCAGTGTTACACATCACTGGCATTTTACTTGCTTTGGTTTCGTGGCTGCTTCCTCACTGCAGGCAGAATCCCCTCTCCCTCACAAAAAGACAGCGGGAGCATCCTCCTAGCCCAGCAGCAAAAAGCATCACGGTGTAGGGCAAAGGATTCACTGCACACATGGTTATCATTTGGGAGCCTGAAAGAATGAGGTATGTTTTGGAATACCTAGCAAGGAATAAGCTGACAGCTGCCTGCAAAAGAACCTTTGCACAAGATTAGTTAAATTTTGTGGGGTTTCTAGGCCTTTGGAGGACGTCACGCAAATGCTTGGCCAGGAAAATTGTTTGCTCTGTCTTCCCTCTGTTGCATGTATTTGCAGGTTTCCTCTTTCACCCATGTTACTGTGTGCTGTAATGAACTGGCGCCCTTGTTTCACGCTCGGTTTGTTGTGTCAACAAGCAGGATGCTAATGAGCTGCGTGCTAGATATTCAAGTTTCCAGGTAGCAGCTGTAGGCTGCGAGACTCCAGCATGGTCTGTAAGAGACATTTGGTTTCTTACCTAAGAATCAGCGCTGTAGCGGCCAGGAGGTGTTTGACATGCTAATGGTTTGACATGCAAATGCTCTCTGCTTCAAAAGAGACCTGCTCCTTTCCAGCTGAGACCCCAGGTGGCCAGCGCTGAGACACGTGGGCTCAGCATGCAATTAAAACATCACACAGGCACAGAGCTCTTTGAAGTGCAGAAAGACAGCTGAGACTTCTTTCCTTTTCACTGCTATGTGAATGAGGACATCCAACGACGTGCTGGGAAGGAAGGAGCAAAAAGGGATACATTTAAAATGCTGTGTCGAGGCTAGAAGTTAATGCTATAACACTACATCAGCGGCTGAGTTGGCATGAAAGGACAGGTACCGGCTTCGGAAACAGTGCTTCAGACTGAACGCCTGGAATAATACGTGGTAGCTCTGCACTTCCCTCCCAGTGCTGTACCAGCACCACATAGACATATACATCAGTGCTGAAGAACCTTTGTACCTCTGCAAAGAAAGGCAGAGGCATTTCTGATGTGTAAGTTTGAATCCCGCTGAGTCTCATTAAGCAGCGGTGTCAGGTTTTGCCTGCTTGCAGTTAAATTTTGTTCAGTTACTGCAACCTTTCAAACAGCCTCAGTGGTGGTGATTTTGCCCAGAACAATTTGAAAAGGATTTGATGGCAGCTAACCTAAGCTGATGTTCCTTGGCATAGGCTTGGGCCTGACCTTGAAGATTCGAGAGGTTGCAGTCAGAGTTAAGGAAGGGGAGCAGCACAGTTCTGCTCTGGGAAGCACGCAGCTGTCTAAGGCTGTGGGCAGAGCAAGTGAGGGCTGCCTGCACAGGTTTGTATGTAGACAGGCCTGAGGCAGCGCTTAGAAGCAAAGTACTTTTTCAGCAGCCTGTATTTGTACACTCACTAGGCTGGACCCTGGGAGGCATGGAAAACTTTCACCATTTGCCAAGCTGAACTCAAGCAAAATTTGGAGTTGACCAAGCAGTAGAGCTGCCAGGAGGGCTGGGAGACTTCCACCCAAGCCCAGCCTTTCAAGCCATCTGCAGACACTGATTTAGTTATACTCTTGGGGACCATTTTCCCTGTACCTTTGTGTGAAAGTGCTTTCTGGGCTCATAGCCTACAGCATGAGTTCTGAAAGAATTTAGGATTGCAATTTACAGCTAGCCAAATTTCCAGTTCCTCTCAAATACAGTATACACGTGGCTCTAGATTAAATCAAGTAGCTTCTCTATTTCTATGGATGTTCTTAGGTGTCCCTCTCTGAAATGCCATAGCTTGTCACTAGGCAAGCGTGTTAAAATCAAAGTGGTGAAATCAAGTGACTGGTCAGTCTTTGTTCTATTGCTTAAATAGCTTGTCTGCACTGTGGGAGGGGAGAATTGCAGAGATTATTTTGAGGCTTCTGAATTAGCTGCATGAAGACTAACAAAGTGAAGTTGTGTACCCACCTATGGGCTGATTCAGATGCTAGGCTGAGATTTGGTAACTCCCAAAGGAAAAATCCTGGAATCAGGCCCATGCAGCACTGCATCTGATGGGACCAGCTCTGTTACGGGAGGGAATGATTAAGCATATGGAGTAGAGATGCAGTGTACATCTGGTTCTTAAGCTTCTGTTAAAAACAGGTAGACCTTCAAGCTTACTTCAGTGTTTTTTTGGTATACTTGGAGAAATTTGATCCAGTTGCTGATTTTTCTTCAATTTCACTGTTATAGTACCTCTAAAAAAAAAAAAAAATCAGCAAGTGTACAGTTAGCACTTACAATTGGGTGTAAAAGAGACCTTTTGGAAAAGTGAAAGTCTGGTATACCTTCTTCTCTCGTGTTCAGGAAGTGAAAATATCCGATTGCTGTTTCAAGTCTGAGCCCAGCTGGAGCTGTACAGAGCACGCCATCACCCTGAAGGTCAAAGCAGTTGAATTTTTTGTATGATTCCCAGTAAGCTTTGTGTAAAGGTTTTTGTTTAATGTTACAAATATATTTTACAGTGTTAAGTAATACACCATAGTTCTTACTATGGTTTAGTGAGCTTGGTAACTTCAAAACTATGGTTGCTTAAATCAGTGTCAAGTACAACTGATAAGATTAAACTTGCAATTTTCATGAATACCTTCCCTCTTACACAGTGTGACCCGTTCTCCACCTGTATCATCGCTGAAGCAGTGGGTATTAATGCAGCTGGATTCTCATGAACTGCCAGTAAGCATCAGACAAGGTCTTTGCAAGCTCTTCACCTGTGTTATTGAGATTTTTTGGAAATGCTAAGGTCTGGTAAAGGCTGGAATAAAGTGTTATACTGCTGAGCTGAGTTACTGCAGGTATTGGTCTTGGGATGCAGAAGTACTGCCAAGTGCTTGTAACTGGCTCTTCTCACCTGTCTGATCCCTTTTGTCAAGGATTTTGTTACCTGGATTCAAACATCAGGTTGTGCTTCTGCAGTCTCTTCTATGGTCCAGTCTGCAGCGAGGGCTGTGCGTGGTCAATAGCACCTGAGCTCTCAGGATAATCATCCAGCTAGAAATGGGGCAGGGTGCTGAGAGGAGGAAGGCATTCCTGCAGCCTGTAGCTCTGCTGGGAAAGTCTCCTTGCCTGAATATAGAAAACGTTCCAGAAGAGTGCACGTCTGGCCTTCTGGCAGGTGAGACGCTCAGAAAAAAGCTCTACCTCTGGTGTTGCGTCCACCAGTGGGCTGTGAGAGTGGGCCAGTTGGGCAATATTTGCAGGCTGTGTGTGGAGGATGTGTCTCTGATCCCTTCCCATGAGTGTGCCGGAGCTGGTGTGGGAGGCTAACTGGAAAGAGAGGAGTAACCTTGCGGTGCAAGCAGGACTTGCTGGGTTGGTTCTTTGGCTCTGCTCAGCAGCACAGTGGTGAGGTAGAAATCTTGCAGCTGTGCACACACAAAAATCAGGGTTGTTTGTAATGCTTTCCATTCCCAAACTACACTGATGGGATTATTGCAGTTTTCTATGGATAGCATCTTCTGCTCTGGGATGTTCATGAGATCATCGCTTCAGAGAGAGCATCCTGGAGGCATGACAGCACGAAGGTGTGTGTGAAAGCCTTGACCTTCAGCCTGTGTGAGACCAACTCTGAATGCTGGGCCTTACTCTGACCATCAGGTCACCGGTCTGAGGGCAGGCGCAGATGCTTCCTGCAGGGGAATATATATTGGGTTGGTCATTTTTTCAAACTGAATCCAATGACTGAGTAATTAAAGCACTTTGTAACCAAACAACTTAACAACCCGGTATCATTAGTCTTCCTGTTTTTACATGGAGCCTAGAATTACACTGAGTTCTGTGTTTAAAATTGGGAAGTGTCAGCTTTTAAAAAGAAAAAATAACACTCAGAGCTGCTACCTGAAAGACTGTGCCTCCTTAACCTGCCAGAAACGTCTCATTAGTCAGTTTTCCCATGTTGCTTTTGTAAGCGTTCGTTGTTTGTGAACTAGAGGATTTCCTCAGGATCTGGGTTCTTCCACAGATCACTAAATGAGCATTCCTGGTAGTAATGAGCTGTGCTAATGAGGGGGGTATTCAGTGGGAGAGGAGCAATGGCCATGGCACTCACCAATTTATGCATCAAGTCTCACTGCAGACATTAGCAGAAGGATGGGTACACAACCACCTTGTGTGAATATAGGATTGAAATACCTGAGTACTGTCGAGCTGTTGCAATTCACATTCTTTTTGAGCCTTTGTTGAAAAGGTAGGGCTGCTGTGTTCTTGCACTGTTTGGCTGCATTGCAACAAACCTGGTAACTGATGCCCAGGCATTTTCTATTGATGCGCAGATCAAATGACAGTGGGGAGTGGCTTTCTGGGTGACGTCCCGTGTACAGTGATGTCAGCCAAAGATTTAAAAAATTCAGGTGTGGCATAATCTGCCAATTAAACCGATTAGTACTCAGGCTAACTCTTGAGAGGGAGCACTGTCTCTACAGCTCTGCTTATTGAAGTATTTTATTTAGTCCCTTTGCCTTACCTAGTACTAGACTTCTACCTAGTACCTTCACTGAAGCAAACTGTAAGCTGACGTAGGGCCATGCTGAGGGCTATGTGCTAGCTCTCTGGCCATCTGAGAAGTATGCTGCTGGCTCACAAGTGGTCCTGACTGCTTGGAAGCTGTGGCCCTGGAGAAGTTCTGCGACCCCCGTAGGATCGGGATGGAGTGCCTCGCGGCATTGCTGGCAGAAGTTAGAGCTAGTCAGGAGGCGATGGAGGCTGGGCAGAAGGAGCTGAAGCGTGACATGGAAACATCTCAAAAGGAAATCAGAACAGTGTTAGCACTGCAGAGGAGTCAACAGCAGGTGAAAGAGGAACTGAAAGCAGAGGTGAAGTCCAGTCACTTGGATATAAGAAATGTGCTCGAGGAAATCCAGCGAGTAAGGGAAGAAATGGAAGCTCGATTAAATACTCAGGCCGATCTGGTCTTACTGATCAAAGAAGTGAGCACCAACCTGACATGCGTAGACAAGGCTTTCCAGAAGATGGAAGAGAGGCAGAAAGTTCTTACCAGCCTGCACCTTCCTACAAGAGAAGACATTGAGCATGGATTTTTCTTTGAGAAATGCTTGCACAAGATGCATGTGAATTTTCAGAAGCCCGTGGAAGCTAACGGTTTGGATGAGGAACATGGAAACATGGTGCTTAGGGGTAAGACCATGGTGATCATAGCGTGGGGACTTGGGCTTGTCATGTGGTTTCTTTTGGCTATTTGCAATGCTTGTAAGAAATATCATTTTTTTTTTCTTAGAAATTAAACCTCTTGCAGGCCTTCATAGTACATGGTAAGCAATGGAAGGCTTTGATTTGGCTCTGCCAACCAAAAAGTGGGTGCCGGATGTTTCAGCTGGCAATTTAGCAGCAGTGCACAAGATCGAGAGGCTCAGGAAAGCAGCAGGACCTGGCAAGTTGAGTTAGGCAGCCGCTCCAGTACTATGCCAAGTGCTGTGCAATGCTGAGGCTCCTCAATGCAACTGTATGGAACGCACCCCAGTGTGTGAGTGGCACTGTATTTCTTGCATCTGATTACCTGCTACCCAGAGAAACTATGCATGGGAAATGGTTCTCCTTATGGAAAAACTTGGGATGGGCCTAATAGTCTTCCCAAAGAAAAGTCTCTCCAGCTGCTGTCCATGCAGTGACTTCAGAGGGAGTGGGAGGATTCCTGGACCTTTTTCAAGGTCATAGGATATTCTTTTTTGCCAGCAAGATACTGAATCTTCTGTGACTGATTCAGTGATCAGAAGGCTCAATCTTTACAAAACTACTGCTGCTATTTTTATGGATTAAAAAAAATAATAAGACCCTATTTGGTGATTGTGTATGGTTGCTGTGCTGCACGTAGTACTTGAGTATCTGTGACTTACAATCTTCAGAAACTGAGCATTTTAAATAGATTGGGTACTGTGTTTTCTAGACTGTTGGAGAAGAGTCCACAAGGGGAAAATCTGTTTTACTTTACAAGTCTGACTTGCATAAAGGTGGCAAGTAAAAATGGCGAAGTGAGGAGGACTTAGGCTGGTGACTGATATTGTCCTTAATTTAGAGTCCAACGTTGATGTGTTGTATCAGTAATTAGACTTGATGCCTTTGTTCTAACGAAATCATGGCTTTTGTTTTGACATCATAGTATGGCTTCTATACAAATCTGGAAACAATCTGTCATTGCCCAGGGGTACGCAAGCCATAAATAAGCATTGGAGTGCTGCTGGCGTTAATCCGTAGAGGCAGCTCATGCTACAGAGAGTTGATGCTAGCAGAGAAATGCTTTTCAACATCTAAAGTGGTTCTGCAGAGCACATGCCTGTGATAAAATTGTTAACAGGAATGTCACTGAATTTCTCTTGTGCACATTTTTTTTTGTTCAGCTTTTTTTAGTTCAGTATCCAGGGTTGGCTTGGATGAATGTTTGAAGGAGCTTCTCTGAAGAGGCTTGGTGGTCTGGGCACCACAATAAAAGCAGTGGTGTGAAACTGGCAAACTGATAAAGCCAGGCTGTGGAGACAGTGGGTAGTTGGAGTCTGTTGTCACTTGCGGTTAGCTGTTGTATCAGGGTACTTATTTAAACAAAATAACTTCATTATGTAACAGTATCTGATGTAATTTTTTTCCCTGAATAAAAATTGTCTGCAACCCTTTGTACAGATGGGAAGCAGCTCTTCATGCTCTGTCGGGGTCCTAACAAATAATGTTAGTCACTTCATACAGTGAATTAAGTGTTGACATTACTACCTTTATTAGTAAATTTATCCCGTACCCTTAAATCGGCAATAGTGCTCCAATTCTCTGTTTATTGTAAGGGAAGCTTTTAGGGAGGGAGATGGAATAAATGAGAGAGTAGGAGTACATGAGCCAGTTGGGCAGGGAAGGACTGAATGTACGCCTTTATTCTCTAGTCACTGCCGTGTTTTGCTTCCTTTCCTCCCCTTGATTATTGCCTCTTGTGATTTTTTTTTAAGAAACTTCAGAAGGTGACCAGTATTTGCTGGAAGATTGCTGGGAATCTAACATGATAGCTCTCAGAGCTGAACCCTCTTCCATTTATAGAGGTGTAAATGAAACAATGTTATGTCTGCACTGAGAGAAAAAAACTGCCCCCATTAGGTAAAATGGTGGTAAAAATATACCTGGAACTGGCAGCCAAGCTTGGTCCGTTTGCCCTACTGATTAGAATTTGGTTTTTGATTTGGGTTATGTTGATACCTTTAACAGCTCTAATATTAAACAGCAAGACAGTATGTTTCTAATAGGAAATACACCCTGTAACAGTCAGCATCTCCTTAGCAGGAGTGCAGCGAGATCTCCAATAATGCAGGAGTGCCCAAACATTATAAAGCAGTAATGCTGACATTTCTCTAACTAAGGGAGGACAGGAAATCTTGCCTGGAGACGATTTATTTGGAAAATTCATAGTCTTAGGGAGGCCCTTCACACGCGGCTCAGCAAGAGGCACAGATGACATCAGTATTTTGAACAGAAAACTTTTTCAAATGTTCTGAAAACGAGCGAAGTCTATGCAAGACTGGTGCATTAATGCAACAGTTGATGTGTCAGACTAACATTAACTGAGAATCACAGGTTTATTGTTAATAATATTAAGTTATGTGATTGAGGCTTTCACTGCTGGCAATATGCAAGAGTCACTTGACAACCTTCATACCAGGTGTTTGGACTTCAGAAGGGATTCATTAGCAGCTACTTCTAGTTCATTAATTTGTCCCCTGTTTTTTCCACATGTTCTTGTTTTTCTTTTCTCAGAATCTCATCTCTCAGGTTTTATCGCTTTATCTGGAAGAAATCTTGTTAAGTTGACACTGTACAAAGTAATCTGCTCCGATGTCTTCATTAAAATGCCAAGGGATATTTATGTATTGCGTCAGCCTTCTGTTGCGAAAGTGTTTGCTTGTCCTGTGTGTGATCAAAAGACTGGCCCTATCTGCACTGCAGTACTGTACCTTTTTGGTCTGAAGGCAGCAGAGAAACCTGTAACCTCGGTGGTGTTTACGAATCCAGGGCTGGGTTATGTAATGCGGTTTCCTCTGGCACCACACAATTGTGTACTGTGAAGGGACTGAGGTTGCAACATAACTGAGAATATTAAGTGAGCTATGTAATTCTTGGACCGTGAAAAGCAGCAGGGCAAACTCAAAATATGTTACATTTTAGAGCATTTTTAAGTATCATCTGTGACCTAAATTGCTGATGCTAGAAACTTGTTGGAAGACCTTTGGGTAATGGAGCTCAAACCTGAGATGTAGAGTGGAGTTCTTGCAGTAAAATTTTTTTTGGAAGGATGGAAAAGATCAAGGAAATGTGGGGGAAATGGTTTTGTATTCAGTACTACCTTAGAGTTTAGAAAATATGAAATACATGTTGCAAACAGAAGTGGTTGGCTCATCTTAAGGTAGAAACAAGTTAGTGGATGGGTACGATTACAGAAATCTTGCATTTTATGTAAATGTTTATTAAAATCACAGAATGTAGAATATGCTGAAAAGTAAGCCACAATACACGAAGGTAAGGACAAAGAGCAAAATATTGTATATGAGGTTATGGTTCTAGAACCCAGCCTGTCAGATGATTATGTCTGATCCACAGTGCTGTGGAACAAACCTTTCTCCTAGTTAGTGTTTCAGGACGAGTTTAGATCTATATTCTTTTGTACCTGCCTTTAAGTTTTCATTAGACATAAAGTACAGATTAACTCGTTGTTGTTGTTTTTGTTCCAGTTGACAAGGGCAAGCAGCGGAGTCCAAAAAGCTCGTGCATACAGACACAAACCTCCACAGATGTGCATTCACCTGGCACAAAAACAGCTGAGTTGACACAGTACAAGACAAAATGTGAGAACCAAAGTGGAATCATTCTGCAGCTGAAGAAATTCCTGTCAAGCAGCAACCAGAAGTTTGAAGCATTGACAATTGTGATCCAGCACCTGCAGTCTGAGGTAAAAAACAAAACAAAACAAAACAAAAGTCTTGCAACTAATCCATTCTGACTTTAATTTGTTGAACTGTTCTCAACAATGGCTTCTGAATATATTATACACTGATACATAATGTCTGCATTTTCACTCCAGTTGCTGCATTCCTGTGTCTTCTTTCTCCTATGATTCCTTTTCTAATGCGATCCATTGCAAGTTCCTATATTAACTATATGCCTTCAATTAATGGTGCTATTATAACAGAATGTTCTCATGTTAGTGCCATTTTAAATAACCTTTAATGTGTATTTGTAGCCTAGAAATAATTTCTAGTAAGTTGTGAATAAATCAAGTACAGATGTGGTTACCTGTATTTAATGAAATAAGGGTGGCCACTTGCTCTATAGTTCCTATCCGTCTTCTTGTGGGACTTCCAGAAAACTTGTTCCAGGCATCAGTTGGACAGAAACAAACAAACAAAAAACCTCAACGTGTTTGACTGCCTCTTTGCAGCTTCACATCTTTTTCTGAAAATAAGTTTCTAAAAGTTTTTATTCCTTCAGGGCTGAGCACCTCTTCAAGTATATACTTGAAGTTCTGCCCCTGTAGGAAAGTCTAGTTTGAAGAGAAAATCTGCATGACCTTGCTTTGTTATCTGATATTGGAAAGAAGGTTAGATAAAGAGTGGATATGCTTTACAAATAATTGAGAATGAAGTGCAGGGTACTGACTATTAAATGCTGCATTATTGGTAATATCTTTACAATTATCAACTTTCATTAAAAAAAGAAATAATAATGCACCTGAAATTTAGTGGAGTTCGTCTGATGTGTGTTAATGTTTGCTTGTCCTAGTCTGTTCGACATACAGAATGACTTCAGAAGTTTGATAACGCACTAGAGTGTTGGTCTGCTTTGAAAGATTTTGAGAGAAATCTCAAGTTAGGGGATAACAGTTTTGGATTTATGCTGCAACAGTCGATGCAGACTTTACTAGCAGTTCATTTTGTATTTATAGCTAATGTTCCAAGATTGATACCAGTTGTATTTTAGCTGTTCCCATATGTAGTGATTTCATCCAATGTATAAAAATCACTGAGTTGTCTTAGTATGCTGCCAGAAACATAGCATTCTCTTCTGCTGGGATAATATCTGTTCACTCTCCTTTCAACTAAAAACACTGCATTATTGTTAAGTTCAAGTCTGGTTCAACTCAGAAAGAACAGTTGCTTTTACTGAGTTTTGTGAGGTTGGTTTGTTTTAGTTTTTTAAACTCTTGATTGGAACATTTTTCTCTAATATAATTTAAGATCTTCAAAGCAATTTGTTACAAGCTTTTTGGGTGCCTGTCATCTAATACAAACTTGTGAAATTTGGACTGCTAAACTTCTGTTCAATCTTCGTGAGACTTTATAATAAGCACCTAGATTTCTGGTAACTTTCATAATTAAAATAAAAGTCTTGGCCCAGGTTCTTTCAGATATTTTGTATTGCAATATTTATTTATTTATTTATTTATTTTTTAAGGAATACGTAATCTGTGCATCTTTACCTGGTATTTTAGTCAGAAGCCTGTCATATGTACTTCTTCCAGGCTGTTTTACGGTGCATTTGCAGTATAGGCATTGTTTCCAGGGATGATTATTGAGGGGAAAAAAAAAAAAGTGTGTAAGATGGAGGGAAGAGAGAAGAACTTTGTGGGGGAGAATAATTTTTCTGCTTCTGCCTTTTTGTTATTATTTTGCATGTGGAAAGAAAAAAATGTCAATTATATAAATTAAAATCAATAAAATAAATTAAAATCATTAAAATAATATTAAAAAAAATAATTATTAATTTAATTAAAAATAACAAAAGCATATCAATTATATAAAACCAGTAATCTAGGAGTGTTAAGCCAAAGCACTTGTAACTGGGCTAAAAATTGGTGTGTTGACGTATCTGCAGTTGTTCCAGGTATTGACGTTCTCTTCTTTCCCAGGATAAGACAAGTCCTAGGTGAAGAGGCCATGTCTTACTGTACTTAGTGTAGGACTGAAGAGGACCATTCTGCCATGGTTGGTGTAAGCAGTACTCAGAAATCTGATGAGTAGCTAGGGAATCCTTCAAGATTTCTGTATTTTAGAGAAGGCTGAAGAGTGGTCTTGTTCTGTTTTGGTTGTTTTTTCCTTCCCTTCTGAACTGTGCATTTTGGTCTAGCTAATTTAATCTGAACTGGCTGTGCATTTATTTTTTGGAAGTGTGTCTCAGGGATTGCTTCAATGTAGTTCTCAAATTTTGGGGGTAAATTCAGGGAGAAACTTAGAGGGTTTAACTCAAGCTGAAAATCACTGCCTTAACTACTGCAGAGCCAACAGAAAGTAGCTTCAGCTTTTATGAAAGTAGTTTTCAGTTTTTTTGGGGGGAAGAAATCAACTAATCATAATCTTTTTTATTATTATGTGAACAACAAGGCTGTGCTTCCCACTCCTCCTACTTGAGCAAGTGTGAAGTAACACAGTACAGCTTGAGCTGATAAAACAGTATGCTGTCACCAGAAGAGGGTCCTGCTGTACACTCCTCTGGTGCTGGTCTGTCCCTGATTCAGCTTTCAGCTGCCAGAAAGCTACTCTAGCCATAGAGAGAGCATTTCTTGTCCAAATTAGTGACATGGACCGTTCTTCTGGTCAGAACCAGTGCAAGGGGGAGGCAGGGTTAAGGACAGGCTGCCTGGTTAGATAGAGAAAAGAGCCAGGGTGAGCTGCTGCAGAACTTCAAGGCTGTATGTCGCAGCTAGAGCCTCTTGGCAAAACCCGCCCCAGCCTTTCCTGTATTCCCTGCGGGAGGAGGAACTGACAAAGCTGAAGTTACTGGGAGAGGTGAATCAGCTGCTGCTATTTTTTTTCTTCTCTTCAAGAGGTCCCAGATGCAATTCTGCACCAAAATTTTAAATTGCTTCTTATGAGCTCATGTGAAATGGGATAGCACTGGCAAAATGAGAATTTGCTGGCAGTGACTTCTGTCAGAAATGCAGCCAGCCCTTCTGGAGCGAAGTCATGAGGCTGCTGTCTAAGGGTTAAACAAAATTGTGTAAGGCTGCTGTGCTGTTTCCAGCTGAGCTCACAAAACTCTGTGTGAGCTCAAACGTGTTTGTTACGAGCATTATCATGGAGCTGTCAATATTAACAGCTGGCTCTGATAATACCTCTAACACTGGAGCTGTTAGGGTTTGTCTAGATGATTTCTGTGGTTAACTGCTTCTACCAAGACTGTTCTGAATTTAAGCCTCTTAAAGGTGGGCCAGTCCACCCTGATAAAACTGTAAAACCAGATTTCAACTGAGCAGATCCTGTTGCAATGAATTAGCACTAGATTGAAACCCTGGTGGCAACCTGATTACTTGTTGGTAAGGAACAACGTGTCCAATGAGAATGTCAGACTGTACCAAGATTTTTCGTTGCTAGATAACTGTGTGTATGCTAACTGAGCATTAAAAGTACGTGTCAAGCTGCAATCTTATCAAAACAGCAAGCTAGTCCTTCTAGACGTCTGTTTTCCCTCTAGTCCCCTGGTAATTCCTATGGCTCAGTAACTCTTTTCCTGTTTTTTTTTAAGTTCAGACAAGAGAGGAAAAGTGACAGAACAGTGGAAATGGGCTTACTGAGTGCAAAGGAAAGCCGGCTTCCTTTAACTACGTAAGCTCTGAAATGTGTACTAGACTTGAGTGTTAATTTTGCATGTTTTGACTTTTTTCTTGTCTCTTTAGTAGCAGATGCATTCAGAGAAACTCTAGAGATAATATGGTTTAAGACTTTTGGTGTAGGTGAGGCTGTGGCTGGCCATGGTGGAGCCTGTCAGGCCTGTGGGCTCACACTTGTGTCTGTGCAGCCTGGTGCCTGCAGGCCCTGGGGAGAGCCAGTGCAGGAACACCATGAGGAGCCCACGGAAGAGTAATCGGTCTGTCCGTACCTGAAGTTTTATGGGCATGCTCTTGTGAAGTGGTTAACTCTGGGAAGGAGTGAGAGTGAGAAACCAGTGTGAGGCAGGGATGTGTGCCTGAGAGGCCCTCAGCAGCACAACCTCTGGTTAAACCGCCCCAGCTTTGGGGTTGGGAGATGTTTGTTTTGTCTGCATGGTACTGGCTGGGTCTTATATTTGGTTTTGGTCACTTCTAAAGCCATTCAAGAAAGATTTAGCTTTGAAGTGAAGAGGAAATGTATTGCTGTTGTGTGACTCAAACTGCTTTGTGAGTATTGAAAGTGTGAATTGACAGCTGCTGCCTTCATATTTTCGTATTTTAATGCGTATGTTTTAATTGCCACATTTGGAAGTACTCAAGTCATTAAAAAAACAGTCAGTAAAATGTTTTATTAATACCCAGTTCTGTTGTTTTTACTTTAAGAAATTAAATCAAGTCCTTAAGTCCTTCAAGAGCTTTTAAAAGACTCAGGCATAGAAGCAAGCTTCAAAATTTTGCCGGTGCCACGGAGCTCCAGAGATGAACAGAAACAAAGCCTTACTGCTGTTCTTCTCTTGGTATGCTTGAGAAGACTGGAATTTACAATTCAAATTTTACTTTGGAATGACTGGGGCGACTTCTTCAAGAAGTCACCTTCACAGAGGGAATGTGATTTGCAAGGCTCCAGAGCCTTGGCAAAATAATATGGGGATACCATTAATTGTGGATGTGATACAGGAAGCAGTGTAAGTAATGAGCTAGAAATTGTGTGGCTGAGATGGACTTCGGTATTTCTAGGTGGAAATAAAAATCCACCATTAATACATGAGCTACTCTAACTGGCATTTCCTGACATGTAGATGACTGTGAGAGTCAAGGTACTAGTCTTCTAGGGAATTTCCTAGCACTTATTTTTTTTCCATCTTGGAATACGCAAACATGTTGATTGGAATAATTTGTGCTGGTCTTCATGGAAGCTCAGCAGAAAATATTTATATTTATTATATGAGGAAATGCATACCCAACTTAAGGAGCAGAAGTACATATTGCATCACTAAACCCCAAACCCTTAGTGGTAAAAGAAAGTTTTGGAACAGTTGCATTTTTGGCATGTACATCCAAAATACATTGGCAAGGCCACTGTTAAGCACAGCTGTCTGAGTTTAAATTTATAGTTTTGACTTTCCAGAACCTAACATCAAACCTGTCTGGTTCTCATTAAGATTCTCATCCAAAATGCACTTCTGCTCATTAAATCTGGCTTCCCAGAGTATAGATATCTCTTTTTACACGGGACAGAATGTAAGGATATAAGATCATTTTTGTTGGCAGCTTGTATCTTACAGGTAGCTGTTGTGGAAACCAAGGAAGTTTCAAATTATTCTCAAGTTCTTTGTAGCATTTGACTGCTAATTGACAATAACGTTTTTGGCAACATTGAAATTTTGTGAGCTATTAACACCCAGGAAATTAACTACTGTGAGACCTGGCTCTGGTAAAATAGCCATCCAGCTCTTAGAAGACACTTCAGTTACCACATTTATTGGGTACTGTTGGGTGTTCAGAAGTGGTGATGGAGAGTTCAGCCCTGTAGCTGGTCCTAGCAAAAGGTGTGCTGAGAAAAATACATCTTTGACTTTAAAATCAAGTTTCATGTTTCAGGTAGCCAGTATTGCCTTCCCTGACAAAGAAGCTAATTCCCATGGCTACCTTGTTATTTCTCCTAGTTCCTAATCTTTAAGGAAGATGCACAACTGATGCTAGATGTAACTATTGCAGATTTGAAGTAAAAGGGAGGGGCTCATGGGAGAAAGAAAATTACATCTTTGCTTCTTGTTTCCCTCTTCTTGTACTGTATTTTCAGATGAAATTCTAAACAGCCTTAAAACCAGAAGGCCTTAGAACAAATACTGTAATGTTTTGCTCAAGTGTAGGATCCTAACCTTTAAAAATTTTGATAAAGGTAATTATAATTCTATAGATGTGAGAATTTAAGTTATGGCATTGCGGTTTGTCAAGCTGCATCATATCTGTTCAAGACTTTGACTTTGTCGCATGCTCAGATGAGATGAATTGAAGCAAATTTGGGAAAACACTGAAAAATTAAATAATTGCTCAAGTAGGGTGAACTTGCTTATGAGATGAGAATTTTAACAGGGAAGAAGAGAGTAATTCTGTGTGACATAAAGTTAATATTACAGTTCAGGAATCTTATAGAGTAGGAAATGGGCTGTAAAGTTAAATAGCCCATCTTACTACTCCATCTGGGCCTAACTTTGTAAAGCTATTGCATACAGGTGGCCATTTTTCAAAATGGGAAGACAAGTGCTTATTCTCTCATATGAGCATAAGATCCTGTCTAATGTTTGTACAAGTGTAGAGCCCACAAGTTCAAGATCCATATTAAATATTAAGTGACTCACAGGAATCCTGTCTGGCTGGTTCTCTGCTTTACTGTTTCACATACTAAACATTGGGGAACAAACATTTGATGCTTCATAAATGAGAGAAGTCAAATGTTGGAAGTTACAGGGAG
The DNA here is from genome assembly GCF_965140915.1 of Aythya marila. Taxonomy (NCBI): domain Eukaryota; kingdom Metazoa; phylum Chordata; class Aves; order Anseriformes; family Anatidae; genus Aythya; species Aythya marila. Next base: position 17,982,591 of record NC_139045.1, on the reverse strand, counting down.
TCTCTCTTAGCTAATCGCAGAAGAGTTGTAGTCTGAGACTCAACTGGGTTCTGTTTGAAGTAAGAAGTCAAGGGCAGGTGAAAATTGATTGTTTATTTTGTCTGATAAGAAGGCAGCACAATAACAATGTCAAGAGTAATTTGGAAATAGTCATTTCACTGTAGGTTGGTTGATTTGAGATGATTAATGGCATTTTCACTTTACTGCAGTAATAGTCTAGTCCTCCATTCAAAAATATACCTGGAGAAGGGGGTTAAAGACCCTGGCTAACTTTAATGATACCTGGCTAACTTTACCTTGCTTTTGCCTCTGAGTACTGTGAAAGAGATAGTATTTCAATATTTAAGTGGGTTGAGGTTGGGTGAGTGTTTGTTTTTTTTTTTTTTTTTTAAAGACAATTTCTAAAATTGCTGACTTCTAATTAGAAGACTTGCTTACTTGCTTAAAGGACGAGGAAGGAACAGGAACTGGTAGAGGTAGTCTGCCATAAGGACCAAAGTAATCAATGCAAATGTAATATTGCAGAGCGGATATGAATGGCCCTTTTGTTACCCCCGCATAACTACCTCCGAGCTATAGCTGATGCCACGTGAGTGACTGGAGTTTATACAGAGACATGACTCAGCTTCCACGTTAAGGCCAGTGATCATACTCATCTTTTCACTCATGTTGGAGAATTGTTTACAAATAACCTTTTGGTATCTTGAAATAAATAAATAATGTTTCTCTCTGAATTTGGTTTAGGAGTAAGTGCTTATTGTTTGACACTAAACAGCTTTCAAAATCAGGCTTTCTTTTCCCGGAATAAAATTAATTTGACCCTATATCTGACAGTGAAACACAGTTGGGTGCTTCCTTTCTTTGCTGCTCTCATGAATTTCTGTCTTACAGACTCTGGACAAATTTTATTTATTCTGTTTTAACAAATATATTTTTATATATGGAACTTTGTCCTCCTCTCACGTGTGTTGACTCCTGAAACAACTTGTTTAGGAAGTGTATCAGTGATAAAACGAGAAGGCTGATCCGCAGCCTTGCAGATCAGAGCTCTTTCCACCTTGCAGTTCTGCCCGTAACAGGTCTAACTGCTCCTGACTCAAAGCCTCCTGCGCATTTGCTGCCATGGGGTGCTTCGTAATGGCATCATCTGAGCCTTTCTCTCCCTTCTGTTGGCAGGGACCACTCCGTATCTCCTCCTTAAGAGGAGAACGCCCCAGTATAGGCAGGATATGTTCGTGTCACAGAAAAAGTCCCACAACATGACTGATTTTCTGAAATACTTCAGGACCTAGAAGTCAGTTGTGACCGTTCCATGGGAAACGTATCGGTACTTTGCAGAGTGCAGCTGGAGCTATGCGCCAATAATACTTGTTCCAAACCTGATAGACAATATGTGGGAGGGAATTTGCAGCGCGAGGCTTCTCATGAGAACAATTTGGAAGATTTGTGAAACACCGGCCGCTCGGGAAATGCTTGTAGCTTAGCTCTTGGGGATACCTTGTGGCTCTCGCAGGCGAATATTCAGCTTAGGTACATGGCCAGGAAGGTTGGCTGCTGGCATGCTTGGTGCTAGATACCTTTTGTGTTCATTGTGGAATGTGGACGTTTGTGGAGCTTCCTGCTTTTAAGGCACAGAGATGGCAGCTTCTGAGCTGTTTGTGTCCTCACTGTTGTCCTTCTCCTAAGATGACACCAGGCTGGTCTGTTGGAATTTAGAGCTGCAGCAAAACCAGCTGGCTGCCAGGAAAAAGCACTCTTGAGCCTGTAACTGCCAGTAACAAAAGCATGAATAAGACATCTCGTAATTTATTCCATTCCTGACTTGTCATTTTTGTCATTTTGAAACTGTCACGATCTCCACCCTTTACCTCGTACCTTTTTTCCCCTGCTTTTGTGTTTCTCTCTGGCTGCAGCAGAGCACATCTCACCTTCCCAGGTGTACTTGCTGTTGGGCACACATCCCCCTGGAGTTTCCTGACAAATCCTCAAAAGCTGTGAAGGATTTTTTTTAACTGCTTAATCCCGCACGTAACAGGAAATGTCCAGGTCTCCTGCTTTATGCTGAGCATTGTTTTACAGCATCTTACAAGAGAGATGCACCCGAATGGTACCACCTGGGGCAAAGCTTTTGTCCCCGAGCTCTGTTCTCGTGGCTGCCCACTGCCTCCATGTTTGTGGTAGCATAAATGCTTTTGCTAAAGCTAGCCTGGCTGCCTTGCACAGCTGTAACAGATTCTTTTGAAATAAGAGAAGTAGGTACCCAGCCATCCTCCATCATCTTGCCATAAGCTCATAAATTTTGCCAGAAACAGCTTTAAATTGTTACTAAGAGCCTCCTTGAGTCTGTGACAGCTAACCGAGGATTGTGCTGTTGGAGAAATCTGGCAATGATAAAATTATATGGAGAAATGAGCAAGGCCAAAACTGCTTGATCCTGCCTCGTGGAGCTGTTTTTTCAGTTTTTGGTATTGATTTTCACTACAATCTTGTGAAGTATGAGCTAGAAGATACCTGCATAGCTGTCTGGGAATGAAATACTGAAGATGGCCCCTCCTGGATTTTGGGAGTTGTGTTTGGCATTTTACCAGGTGGCTGGTGGTCCTGATGGGAAGCCTTTTCTGAATGTTTTCTTTCATGGGGGTCATGGGGCATGTCTGCGTGGATTTCTTGCTTTGGGAAACCACGAGTGGGCGCGTTGAAGGCTGAGGGCTTACGGATCAACAGCACCAGGAAAATGCAAAACGGTGCGAGAGCAGCGGGAAGCAAGGAGCTCCCAAATGAGAGATTGGGCTCAGGAGAGCAGTGTCTCCTATTCTGCTTTGAGGTTTTGGCTTCTGGTTGGCCAGTCGGTTAATTTGATGTGGAAAGGACACAGAGATCAGAATAGCTTTAATTAAAACCAGACACGAGCCATTCTGTGGGCCATGAGGCAGGCCTTTTGGAGGCACCAGCCCGAATGGCGGCCTTCCCGAGGGGCCTACCGCACCGTGCAGCCACCGGCCAGAGGGGGAGGCAGGTGGTGATCAGGTCAGGGATGATTTTTTGGGTGAGAATTACAATCAGGGCTGAGTATGTGAGCCAAGAAGTGGGGAGAGGAACCCCCTCAGTGGCTCCCTGTGGCGTGCAGCCTCCTGGAAGCCCACAGAGGCAGGCGGAGCGGGGCTTGGCGTCGCCGGGCTTTGCCCCGGGGGCTTTCTGTGTGGGGTGGCTTTGTCCCCCAAGCTTTTCGTGCGGCGTGGCCGGGCTCTGCCCGTGTTCTCACCCCAAGGGGGGCAGCCACCGGCTGCAGCACGGTGCTGACAGCAGCAGCTGTGTCCCGGAGGCACGGCGCTGTCACTCGTGCGGCTGCGAGGGGCGCCGCCGCCTCGGGGCGCCCGTGCCCCTGCCTGCCCGAGCCCCGGCGGCTCGGGGCCGGGGCGGGTTTATTTTCTTTTTCTTTCCTTCTTTTTTTTTTTTTTTTTTTTTTCCCTCCCGGTGTTCCCTAGCGGAAGCACAAAGCCAGCGGCTCCGGGCCTCCCGCTCCTCTCTCCTCCGCGATTTAAAGCCCGAAAAGCGGCGGCTCCCGGCTCCGCCACCCCCCGCAGCTCTTCCCCCCCTCTCCCTCTCTCCCTCCCTCCCTCCCGCGGGCGGGCACCGATCGCAGCCCGGGGCTCGGCAGCGGGAGGCAGGCGCTGCCCGAGGGATGGGCTGCTCCGGCAGCAGGCTCTGCACCTACCCGCCGTGCGCCGCAGCCAGGGTAACGCCGCCGGGCTCGCCTGGATCGGGCGGGGATGCGGGGTGCGGGGTTTGGGGGTTTTTGGGGTGTGTTTTTTTTGGTAGTGATGCTGGGGAGCGGGGCGCGGCGAGGGGAGGAAGGAGCTGGCAAAGGGAGAGAAGAGGGGGGATCCTGTGCTCCCCTCCTGGCTCTCTGGGGGTGCGGGGCGATGCCCACCCCGTAACGCACCCTGCAAGGTGCCCTGCCCGCCTTGGGCACTCCTCTGCCCTTGTCAGCCATCGGCTGCCTTGTGCCCAGGGCTCCCGGCGCTCCACCCATCATAAAGTGTGCAGGCGAGTGCTGCGGAGCAGGATTCAGATTGCCATGGTATCCTGGAATAAAAATAATAATAATAAAAAAACAACCAACGGAGCTATTATTTCGTTTTAGAGTACAACTTCCTTAACGACAGGAGAACATCTGTGTGTTTGGGAACGGTGGGGCTGTTGTCCTACATGATTCATGTCTTGGCTTCTTGCTCCTGCCTCTTGTTTTGCTGCAGAGCACATCGAAGTTGATTATTGGAAGGTGCCCTGTCCAGGTCGCTAGTAACCGGTGTTTGGGTTTGTTTGTTTTTTCTCCTACAGAGGGAGGAAGCACTGAAACAACACAAAGAGTTATCTCAGGAGCTGGTCAACCTTCGAGGAGAACTGGGTAAGAATTTATTTACCTTATTAATCTCAATGAAAGCACAAATGGGGCAGACCGGATCTCTGCAAAGACAGATGCCGTGGCGTTGTAATGGCAGGCATTTAACTCCCTGCCTGAGTCCTGCTCAGATGCTGCATCGCTGTGTTCAGAGCCTCGGCAGCGTGACCCCGGGTTCACCGAATCCATGGCACGGAGCTGCCTGTGCCTGGGGAGCCTCCTCACGAAACACGCATCTGATGACCACAGAACTCGCTTTCAGAAGATGGGGGGTGTCTGGCAATGTGCGCACTGTCTGAACCCCAACTCTAGAAGTCTGCAGCAAAAATCCATAAAGCTGTGCAATACGCTGCGCAAAATTCACATTTTGCATTAGTGACTTGTAGGTGAATGAGTGGGGAATTAATAGAAGGCAGTGGTGTCGGGCTAATGAGATTACATCTTTGAACTCATTCTAGCGGACAGCTATAATATGAAATTGAGCTGTAATGTGCAAGGGCTGCTTTTGCCAACTGTGAAGCTTGATTTAACTGCGTTAATGGCAACTTCATCTAACTTGTTTGAACTCAAAGCAGGATCAACTTGTGGAGTGCAAAAAGTCATTGAATTAAACTGAGGGTGCTTGAAAATGAAACTAGAGTTTTATAAAAAGCCCACTTCTGTCAGGATGGAGCCCCTTTAAATAGAAAAAAAAAAAAAAAAAAAACAACCTTCTGAAAGCAGAAGTGAGGAGTGCAGTGGTTTCAGATATATCACTTATTACTGAGGAGCCGAAGTGTTTGTTTTCACATGCTTTGGAAGTTGAGTGTTGTCTCAAACAAACTGGAGGGTAGGTCTTGTTCCGTGCAGGTGGTGCACTTAGTGTTCAGATTTATTTATTAGTGCTGATTAGTAGGGCAGGCAACTCCTGTGACTAATTAGAGTTGAAAGCTTGATGGGGAGGAAGGGGCTACCCCCAGCTGAACCAGCAGAGCACAGCTTCTCCTTGTCACTGTTACTGGTGTCCAGTTGAGAGCTTATTGCAAAATGCAGCTTTCTGGGAGCTTTACTTGGTGTTGTGTGAATTTGTGGTGTGTGAGCAGCACAAGCAGCAAGAGCCTTGCAGCATGGGTAGATGCAAGAGAGTGCCAAAGGTACCAAACACACCACAGAAACGTGTCAAGATTTCTTTCCTGAAAGTTCAACACTAGAAAGCTGGGGCTTTTCTAGAGCTTAGTGCTCAGCGGCCTCTCCCATGCTGCAACCTTTAACCTTTCTGCTGATGAAGTGTCTGGGTTGCACTGTAGGAGCTGCTTTTGAAAGAGCCTTGGGTCCCCCTGGCCTCGTGTCCTTGTGCCAGTGCCTGCCTGGAGCCTGCTGAAGGCTGGGGGCTTCCAAGCAGCCGGGCTGGAGGAGCTGGGCCGGGGCAAGGGAAGGGCAGAGGGCTGCGTCCTGCAGCAGCCAGCACTCTGTCACCCCACAGTGACAAAAGCAGAACTCAACTCATAGTGAGGAAACTTCTTGGATGAACTACAGAGTTGTGTTGTGAAGATAACATGGACTTATATATATAAATTTTATATACGTATATTGTTTGTATGTGTATATTGCATATTATATCGGGTGCTGGCTGAGCCCTGGCTGAGGTGACGCTCCCTCAGGCTGGCTTCCCTTTGCACAGTTTCCCAATTTTCCCTGTGATTTCAGGAAAACATTTATCTTCACGCAACTCCTCTGGCATAGCCACGTCACGCACCCGGCCTGCCTGTGCTTCTCAGCACAGGTCTGCAGTGGCAGGTCTGCAATTCCATCTGGCTTTTAAAGATTTGCTTAAAATAAAGCCAGCCAGGCCTCACTTGTTGACCAGGTTTAGGAAATACATTCTTGTAATGTTAGCTTTAGCTGAAAATAGCTGTTAAATGCACACCTGCTAATCAGCTCTGCTTCCCCTGCTAAATGGGTAGAGCTGCATTTAAGATTCCCATGGGTTGTTTTGAGGTAAGGATTGAGAGATTTGGGTTCATAGCATTATTTAGGCACAGGCTGGTTAGACAGTTAACTTCAGTTTCAGTCTTCTTTGGGCTGTATGGACACCCTGCCTCATGCAGTCCCAGGCTGACGTGTTTTTAAGGCATGTTGTTTCGCAGTTTGGGAACGAGCGGTCTAGGAAGAGGAACCAGGTGTGTCCAGCTTGGCATAGTCTGTGCACTGAATGTTGCCAAATTCGAGAGGAGCATGAAATCTGCAGCGTGCACCTTGCAGGTTTGAGTCCTCAGTTTCTGCCTTTGAAGTTTAATTGCATATGCTCCCAAGCTCCTTTATTTACCTTGCAAAACCAAATTGGCTTGCTATCAAACTGTCCGTTTTGCTGGGTTATGCTGCAATCCCCTTTCTACCCAAATACGTTCCTGTTTAATGACTGCGTGCAAACGTTTTGGGGTGGGGGACTGGTTTAGATATGCAGTGCAGTCCCAGACTTTCACTTTGATAGCCACCGTGTCACCAAGCCTCGTGCAGAGGACATGTACCAGACGCTGTCTGCTTTCTGCTTTCAGTAGCTGGAAACACATGCGAGGATTAGCGGTGATGATGTATTTGGGGACAGGCTTTTCCAAGGAGGTCACTTTCATTCCCAGCCATGGCTTTCCTTAAAACCTCCAGCCTCAAAGACTGAACTTGGTGGCTTGAATGTAAACGCCTTGGTCCTGGGATCCCAGGGCAGATACAAGTGCTGTTTGCCACCTGTTTCTCTCCTTATTAAGATACAGGCTAACATGTAAATTATTTCTAGTTACCCGTTTAATTACATAAGTAGAAATCGTAAGAGTTGCGTTTCCTCAGAGGTACAAAACTACTCCCCAACATTAATTGTGCTTCCAATTGTTTTGGAGTCACTTTGGAGCCCTGCTGGACACGATCCAGGCCGGTGCTGCTATGCACCAGCTGCTGCAGAGCTGACTCAGCCGACGTGTTGGCCCTTTGAAAACTGCAATGCAGGAGCCTTTGTCAGGGGGCAGGAGAGACCTGCCCGCATCCTCGACAGCCAGACATCTAACCCTTCCGTACTGCCATTGGTAAACAGTATTTTCTTCAGAAATCCCTTTCTGCTGCTATTTTTTTTAATTATTATTATTATTAATAAATGACCTTTAAAGTGCACTTTGGAGGTTGGGACAAAAAGGCTGTTGTTTTTTACTGACAGATGGAGTGGGTATGATTTGGTTTTCAGGTTATGGTAATTCTTGAGAGTAGGTAACAGCAGCTAGACGTTTCCATCAGCTACCTGGGGGAGGGAACCTGGCTTCCCATGCTTTTCCCTGCCTGCTGATACTCTTAGCATCTGCAGTATTGTAGGATAGGAACTTTTTCCTGGCAGACACCTGAGTGTTTCATATATGTATTCAACCAAACCCACTTAAACATAGCTCAAAGCATGCTTTTGGTTTACCTGCCTCGTTTCACCTTGCCCAAGAAACAAGACTGTGGCACCACGTGTTGTTAGTCTCGTTACAGAAGTAACGCCGAGAGAAATGTGGTCATGAACAGAAAGCACGCTTGGGTAGAAGGATTACCAATATTGAATCTGCCAGAAATGTGACCTAATTATTGGGTAATAACAACAAAAAATCTGTAGGGAAGGAAATGAGCTTGTGTTCCTGCAGTAGACTCACTGGTCAATGGAAGGTATTCATAAATATTCCTACGTGAAAGATGAAGTTGGAGCAATAAAACGTTATGCGCTGTGGCATAACAAACACCGTGCTAAATACTTGATGCTTTCTGGCACTTACCGGCTCTTCACATCCCCCATACCTATTAAAATGCTGCCCGTTTACTGAACTAGTGACCTCTGTTTTGAAATGTCAGACAGTCTAATGGGTTTCCATTTCATAAATCATAACTAGGCCAGTGAGTGACTTAGACAACTTTATGAAGATAACTTTTGCTTCAAAGTAATTCAATTTAGGATTCCAAAAAAACAACAACATGTTTTCTCTTCTCTGAGCTATGGCTGTGGTGGCTTTTAGGAGGAGAGTAAGCTGAGCAGCAATGTTTTTATGTAAGCATTTGAGCCGTAAGGACTGGATTGGTTTAGTTACAATGAATTGTTATATAATTAGAGTAAAACCAAACTAAATTTAGAAAAGAGGAGATATTACACATTTGTAAGGGCTTATCCCTTGTTATCCCTTGGCTGCTTTTCCTGGGAACGTGCAGTACACTTCTTGGGGTTTCTACGAAACAGGGCAACTTCTGGAGCCCTCTCCTTCACCTGGGGCTACGGTTGGTGCTGTTGGGAGCTGCCGTGGTTTGTGCTCTTGGAGGGAGCTGCCGGTGCCTGGTTCTCCACGCCTCTGTTTCTAGGTGGTGGCTGATGTTGCTGGCACACAGAAAGCTCTGCAGTTAAATTTGTGAGATGGAAGCGGCCGCTGTTAACAGCTACGTATGGATGTTAATTTTACATGTCGAAAATGCTTCTGAATGAAGACATTTGGCTGTTACCAAATGTCAGGAGCTTCCTGTGATTGCTGGAGGTAGTGGTTCCACCCAAAAGAACCAGGCTCTTCATGGGTAATAAACAGGTGTTGAGCATTAAAACATGGATTAATCTTGCTCTGTGTTGTAATAATACCAGGCTGGCTGGGATAACAAGTGGGTAACAATATGAACAGATTTTCTATTTCAGTAATGAAGCAGATCTTGCTTCTGGCTGCCAAGTCCACCATTCTATATATTCTACAAGCAGCCTGACAGCTTAAAACTATTTAGTGTTAGAGATGTGATTAAGCAAATGTAATGGGTGGATGGGTAGTGCACTATTTCATCTGATTTTTCTTCCAAATGTCATGCGACCATTTGTCTCCTGTTGTTTCTTCAGCTCAGTCTGTGGTCTTCTTAATGAGTGGCATAATAAAGATGTGGAGTTGTGGAGGGAAGTGCTTCAAGGAGGCAGAGGAAGCACAATAGTCATGTATAAAAACTCCAAAGCATGCACTTCAGCTGTCTCTGAAGTGGGAAAGAAGCTGAAATAGAGATTTTATGCACTACTGGAAGAGCACACGCTCCAGTTGCAGATTACTCTTGAGTAGTCATCAACCTTGGTCAGTCAGGAGTTTTGCAGCGTTCCCCTGTTGTGGATGAGTAGCCAGACCAAGGGATTAGCTGCAGTTTTTGTATCTCTTTCTTAAAACAAGGCAATGTCATTAATTATATTATTCAGCGTGGGAATGGATAGGCTGTGAAAAATACTTGCTGCTGACACTTGAATTCTGAGTGTGGGGACAAACCACTTTGGCATACAGGACTTCGCATAGTTTGAAATAAATTCTTCAGTCAGAGCTTTTGCTGAAACATGGCACGCACAATTTCTTGCCCCACTGTGATACTGGGAGCTCTCTTCTTGTGTGGTGGTCCTGCTCCTTGCTTGGATGGCAAGGATTCGGGTCAGAGGAGCACTCTGTGAGGACGCAGGGCAGCTTCCAGCTTTGTGGAGGCCAGACATCGCCTTCAAGGTAATGCAACTTTCAGCTGCCAGTGCAGGTTTTAAAAGTTAGTTTTTGTTTGCCCTTGTAACACTCGTCTTCTCGTAAATCTGAACTGCAAACTGGCTGAGCGAGAACTGCTGTGGCTACTCTCTTTGACAAAGGTGTGGTTTGCTCTTGGACTCTTTTCTGAGGTGTTTTGCATCATCTGAAGTTCTGTACGCTGACATTTAAAGACAAGACAGGGCCAGGCAGCAAATTCTTTTAGCTCAAACGTAGAGGCAAATGGATGGCTCTGCCCTTACAAATACGAATTGGATGACTGCTGCTTCCCCCGCTGGTTTTAGAGGAAGTGGTTCTCTTGAAGCATTTTGCTACAATTATTTTAAATGAGGCACGTGAGCTGCTTGCTGCCTCTCGGCTATACTCCTGTTGCTCTGCGGTAAATGGTCAGATCAGTTCTGCACGGTCTGCAGGTTGTCTAATGCCTCCATTTGGCTCTCTGCCCGTTTCTTTGCATTATATAGCCATGTCCCCTGCCTATCGTGCTTCCTTTTCCCCCAAATGCAGAGCATACACATTCAATAGCTATACTGATGTGATTGATAGAAGTGCAAATGCTATTTATATATATATATATATATTACTTTTTTTTTTTTTTTCCCAGAGGAATCATAACAGTAGTTCATGGAAGGAATTAAGATGGGGAAATAAAAATCTTACTTTGTGGTGGTCTGGAAAGCTGTGAAATCGGCTTCAGTTGCAGAGAGTGCTGCCGTGTATTTCTGTTTGGCCTTTAGTCGCATCATGGCCAGTCACAGGATGAACAGCCTGGCGTGAAACTGTCCTGATCAGCAGGCCTTTCAAACAGAACTAGCACAAAGCTAAGCCTGCTCTTTATTGAAAAATAAGCCCCAAACCACCACCAACAAAAAAACACCACTAATTCACATAGATCTATTTGCAAATTGGTCTCCATGCAGCACAGCCCACTGTTAAACTTCCTTGTTCAAGTGATGTTCAGGGTGATTGCAGTAGGGCCAAGACTTCATTACCTTCTCCTCAGACGAGAGTGCCAGTATCAGTCACTTACTCTCTCGCTCTTGATGAGCAGAGGGGGGGACCTGACACGTGTCTAACTTCAGGCACTCTACTTGGGGAGACTGCTTGCTTCCATGACAGCTGAGGCCAGGACTAATCCGGGAGTCAGTCCTTGAAGATACTGCAATTCACATATCTTAAGGCTCAAACAAAGCTATGATAAGAATTTCCTGCAATGCCTCTACAAAAAATACAGATCTTCCAATGCTTTTATAGGGAGTTTCTATTTGTACCGTTTGGGCAGTGTGCCAAGCTGCTATAACGTGTGTGTACGCATGGCTTGCCCTGTATTTCATTCAACATCACATTGACATTCAAGTTGATTGTTTCTCTTAAGTAGACACTCATCTGACTGATCTATGTATTGAAAACCAAAGCAGTGAAGTCTGCACAGCAGCAGTGCTGCTGAAGGTCAGTGACCATGCCCTTCTGTTAGGGGTTCTGCTCCACTTTGCTTCCAGCCTTTGGCTTCATAAGGTGCTTGCTCCACTTGTATTAGAAGGAGAAAATGGGAAAATGGTTCTTTCTATTCTTCTGGGTGGAGGTGTGAATGCTGAATTTCACACTCAGAAGTACAAGTTACTAGTTTCTATTTTGCCTTTTAATCAGCTGTGTAACCACAGAGAGACAAACTGAAGCAGTCCTCTCAACTTACCTGTATTAATACAGGTGTGAGGAGAGCGGCCCAGCATCTTGGTGTTGGATTTCTGAAGCTACTCCGTATCTTGTATTTAAATACCTCAGGTCTGTGCATGTTGGTAGCGTGTCTCAGACTGCTGGTGCTGTGCCGCGCTGCATAGGGCAGTCCGTGGCAGGCTGCAGTGCTGAGCGTGATCAGCGTGCTGAATGGGTGGCCTTCAGGATACTAACGCTTTTAATCTCAGCTAAGTGGTTTATATATCAAAAAGTGAAGCACTCTGAAAAATACGCTCCCGAAATGGGATCAAATTAGGTGAAGTAGCAAATCCAATTAATTTTTTTTCATTAGAGCACTCCAGTATCTTTAGTGAGACATTCATTCTCCTACATCATGACAAGCTGTCACAGCTGTGCTTTCTGTGTGGGCTCCTGATTTAACTAGATTCAATTAATTCTCAACATACAGAATGGTGTATTTGGTATTTTATGAAGGTTTTTTCACGTGTCCTTGGAGGTGGCACTCGTCTCATGGATAAATGATATTTGTATAACCCTATTGCTGTGCAGTGTTCCCTATCTTTAATACCTGTAACGAGAAACTATGAAATTAGCGTTGAACTTGATCAAGTAACTTCTTTTTTCTTTTGACATCCTCAGTAACCACTTCTGCAGCTTGTGAGAAATTGGAGAGAGACAGGAATGAACTGCAGGTTGCTTATGAAGGATTTCTGCAGAAATTAAATGAGCAACATCACAGTGATTTAGCTGAACTGGAGGAGAGGCTTAAACAGTTTTATACTGCAGAATGCGAGAAGCTCCAAAGTATCTGCATCGAAGAAGCTGAGAAGTACAAAGCGCAACTCCAGGAGCAGGTCTGTGACATTTAAGTAGGAATATTCTCTAGTAATTGTTTTATGCTATAAATGAGTCTTCAGGGAATCCCAATTTTAGCTATTTTTGAAGGTGTTTTGTCTAGTGTGAAACTCCACTTCACTGCAATTAAAAAAATGTTACTGCATTAAGCTGTCCAGATCGTAAGCTTGTGTTTAAACATGTTAGAAATTGGTAGTGTGCTGCACGCTTCAATTACTTCTGGACCTCTTCTGGCTGTTTGAGGCAGCTTGAGCTTTAAGATTTATAAAACCCCACCTGGCTCATGAATTTGCTTTGCAGCAACTCCATGTGTGTGATGTGCACACATCCTTCTGTTGGTATCAGTGAACTGTAAGGTTTTGTTCTCATCTATTAAGTGTTGTATGTGGCTTAGCTTCTCCTGTGACTATATGTTAAGTAGACTTACACATGGCCTAAGGCCACTGGAACAACACTTTAAACAAGGGTTAAGTTTGCACACTAAGGGGAAGCATTCATCTTGTCATATTGCAGGTGGACAATTTAAATATCACACATGAAAACTTTAAGCTGGAACTTGAAAACAGCCACTCAGAAAAAGTAGAGGAACTGAAAAAGGAATACGAATCCTCTTTTTCAGGCAAGTGTTTTGTGTTCAAGTACCTACGTTATAGTGCTGCTAGTCACAGACAAAAATCCCTAAAACACATCAAACCTGAATAAGGACGTTTCGTTGTTCTTGCTGGTCAGCTGTCTTTACAAATGCTGGCTGAATTCCTCCTTTTCCTACTGAACAAGTCCCATTTTACACACTGACATAACCACAATCCAGTTATAGTTGAAGGAAACTTCCAAAACTGCTCCTGAGCGGAGATGACTTTTTATTTCAGTAAAAGATGTGTCTAAGGTGTAATCTGCCCTCAAAATGTCAAGGTAATGAGTAATTGCTCTCCCGCCCACCCTCCCTGTTTCTGTATGGAGCACCTCAAAATTGACATGAAGGATAAATAGGGTGGTGTAGTGTCCAGATTGATATGGGAACATTTCTCAAAAATAGTATTGCATCTAATTGATTTAAGAGGTGGTGATTTCCATCCTCCTTCCAACTCCACTTGGCAGCCACATTTCCAGCGATCCTTTCACCTCCTTAAAATTGGTGACACTTCCTCTGCAATTGAAGAACTAGCTCTTCTGGTTGATATTTCCAGAGTAGGAAAGGTAATCATTTTCTATAGGCTCCTGGAGGACATTTTTTTTGTTGTTGTTGTTGCATTTCCCTTCAGAAACTCAGCTTTTGTCAGATGTGGATCTTGTGTTCAATTCATCCTTCTGTTGCGTGTAGATGAACGCTTTCAAACTTGACTCGTCAGCTAATGACATGTGTATGCCAAGGGACAACCAACAAAGCTGAAGCAGCAGTAAATAAATCTGATGCTTTGTATAGGCTTTGGAGCAGTTTGTGATAAAGGAGCTTTCTGTGTTGTCACTGAGTATGCACGTGTGCATTACCTGTTTTGGCTTTTTGTGCTTTTTCTTTCCAAAAAGAGTTTTCATTTTGGATGTGGTGTTAAAAATCTGCAAAAAATAATTTGTTGCAGAGCTCAAGAATGCCCATGAATCTGAAAGGAAGTCACTTGAAGAGTCCTTTAAAGAAAAGCAAGAATTGCTTGAGGTATGTTAAAGGTTTGCATTGTTGCAACAGTCTAAAACTTACAGAACGCATTTTGGGGATGAGCAGTGAATTTTTGGCCTAACTATGCCCATCTTTTCATTTCAGAAAAAAATTGATGAATTAAAATGTGAAAACGAATCTCTGAGTGAGAAGCTGAAATTAGAAGAGCAAAAACAAATAGCCAAAGAAAAAGCCAATCTTGTAAGTTCAGATCTTCAAAAGTAAAGCAGACGGGGCAGATCTCGTAAGCCTGGGTTTATTTTATTGCATAATATGAAAGGTTTGCAATGAAATCTGATAGAGCTCTGATACTTACTGATATTTTATCTAAATGGATCGCCTACCAGAAGTTTTTGTCAAGAGCTACAGTATTGTTTATTAACCTTACCATTATAAATATATAAATCTGTAGAATGTGTAAGTTATTGCCTAAGTTAAAGACCTCACTGTATGCCAAAGGTGTATCACAGCTTGCTGCTAGTCAGTCGCTAAATGTTCTGCCAGTACCATGATCAGGGCGTGGGCTGTCTTGTGCCACTACAACAAACCTCTCTTCGTGTACTTGAGTCTTGAATGAATTTGATTCATACTTGTTGCTGATGTACCTTTTAGATAAACTTTCGTTCCATCTTGCTTTTCCTCTGAAGGCTGCTGTCATCTGTGATGCTCCTGGGATTAGAAATGTGCTGAGAGGAGCCTTTCAAGCACTGGGAATGGCTAGATATAAACATGCTCGTCTTTCTAGTGTGACCTATAGTACTGCTACAGTACTACATGAAGAGAAATTCTATGCTTAAAAAAGTATTTAGGATGCGTTGTTACTGGCACTTCCCAGATCTTGTCAGTTTTGCTACTTTACATGGGCAGTCTGCGTTGTTTTCCTGGAAAGCAGGGCATGTGCAAGTGTAATTGGTCTGTGTTTTACATGACGGGATAGCGTTAATTATAGGGGGGTTGGCCATAGCTGATTTGTATGCTTCAGCTCCTTAATTGGAGAATTGTCTTCCGGCACACTCCCTGTTTTAAGACTTGGTCAAATATTCAAGTCAGAAATTGAAATAGAGGGACAGGTATGTACTTGGAAAGAGTATACTGAGATGGGACCAGAAGGTAAGAAAAGTGGGATGGAGGAAGAGCTGATCGGTCAGAAGAGAGCAGAGCAGAACCCCAGTAACGTGACCTCTGTTCAGCTACAGGGAGCCCTTCAGATGGAAAACCATCTGTTGGGCATTCACAGAGCTTTGGGAGAGGAAAAAGCCAGAACAAGACATCTGCTTTGTGTGTAAAAAGTGCAGACTTACCTAGGAGAAGCTGCTCTAATTTTCACTGAAATTTAATATAGTTTTTTTTTCCTCTCTTGCTACTTATCCTAGTGGCAGGGTAGAGCTGCAGCCAGAAGGATCTGCAATCAGTGTTGCTGTGAGTGGGAGAGGTGATAGCAAACAGAACATGTTACGTTGCACACTGCACTTAGCAGTTTGAACTGTATCCCACAGCTATGCTCAGATGTAATTTCAGTTTGGAGCAATAGTCAAGTGCCTTTACGCAGCTGCAAATACGCGTTGCATCCTGGCAGTGTATGGCGCTTCAGAAGCTTGAGGCTTCTGTACAGAGATCAAGGTTTGACGCAGTGTATTGCTCTGCAGTAAGCACACGTGCTGCACTGCCAGAAATCCCATTAAGCCTTTGAAGATAGAGGTATTTCCACTATTATTTAAATAGCATCAACTTGATATTCCTATCTTTTTTGCTAAAGTCTTCTTGGGGCCTTTAGTCTTGTTATCTGGCTTTGTGTTGTACTATGAGTAGCTGATGTGGTGGCTGAGATGTAACTTTAAAGATGTTTCAAGGCTCTTTTGGGCAGAAAGGAAAAATACAATGAATGGACAGCAAAATTCACTTAAATTTTTCAGGTTTGTTTTTCTCCATAGCTTGTAGGTTCCATTCAAAGCCATAAAAGAGAGGAATTACGTTGAAATTGTCTGCCTCTTCTCTGAGGCAGTACTGCATACCCTCACGCTGACTTATGTTCAAAAGTAGAAATTGAACAAGAATCACAAATGCCACAGTCTTTAAAAACAGGGAGCAGAATGGAAGATAGACAACTGGGCCTTTGTGTTACCTGCAAAATGTGCTGGCTCTGTACCTTACAGCCCCTGCTCTGCCACACTCTGCGGGCTGCGTCCCACAGAACTACAAGCATCTCCCTATGAGTCTTAGGTTTTCTGATGTGGCAATGAAACTGTTACTCGATGTGGTACATCAGTATTTTACCAAAATGTGCTAAAAGAACTTCTGTTTGCTTTAAAGATAAACTTAGTTATACAACGCACTTGATCACTGATTAACTTCTGTTTGTTTTCCACTCATACCTGGAAAGGGACTGAGACTTATTCTGTTTCTGTATTTTTGCTTGTGACTTTGCCTTTGAAACGTTAAGAATGTTTTACTCTGCAGTGTTGGAATGGCTCCTTACTTTGGAGAAGACATCCATAAAGAAAACAGACCCTGCTCTGCCCCATCCCCCCTCTCCCCCCTGAAAATCCAAGTGCTGGCTTGCGATATTGTAGATAAGTCATAGATGTAAAGCAGTGTAATATACCGTAATATAACAGTAATAACGTAAAAGAAAAAATATTTATTTTCTTCTTACGAGCTAGCTACCTTCAGATACAGAACAGTGAAAGTCAGCTACAGCCAAGTTCATAGCTGTGTAAACTGTGTGCGCTTTTTGAACTACTTCAGCACCTGAAAACTCTTTGAATGTTTATGCTAATTACTTCTTGGGATGGGTTATGAGTAATACGAAATAAATTTTGGAACTCCTAGCCTTAGAGGGAGCCTTTCGGCACTCCTGCAAAACAAGTTTGGCTGTGACAGCTTTAGTGGTTTCCCTTGACTCGCAAGGATTTTTCGTATCTGTACAAAATGTATTTTCTGAACACCTGCTAAGAAAAACTGTAACTGCCAATGTAAAATGAAGGACAAACCAAATCAGATTAAAAAGCAGTACTGGATCTTTTTCCTGTTCAAACCCGTCTGACTTGATTTCACTTAAAAAAAGAAGTTACAGCTGTCATTACAATTTTTATTTTCTTGCTCTGTCTAAATAGAGAAATAGATTGTTCAGGAAATTTAGGGTAATAAGGAAACTTTGTGGAAATCTTTCAGAAAAACCCGCAGATTATGTATCTGGAACAGGAGCTGGAAAGTTTGAAAGCAGTGCTGGAGATCAAGAATGAGAAACTCCATCAGCAGGATATAAAGCTAATGAAGATGGAAAAACTGGTGAGTTTCCCTTGGGGTCTGCCAGTTTTGGACCATGCCCCTGCGTTACTTTCTGGTAATGATTTCAGGCTAGTCAGGCTTGCACACAAAGATCAATTTTTGTGTTTGTTTAAAAGGAAACATGTGATAATAATGTGAGACACTGCCGGTACAATCCCATTTGTAAAGAGGGGGCTGGAATTACCAGATGCTCCAAGTAGCCTTTCCACCTCTTAAGGCAACTGCTGTGTTCTATAAACTCTAATTTGTGGCAGGACAGGGTCCTTATCCTAGGCGGAGCCTTTGAAAACTGTTGTAATATTTACTTAGGCAAGATGTTAATGAGGAAGTATAGAAAGAGGTTTGGGTACAAGGGAATACGTTCATGCCAGTTTTTCAGTGGTGCACAGCATCGTGTGCTGCCCAGTCCCACTGGTCTCCAATTACCAGAAAATTACTTGTAAACCATCATCTCTTCTGACAGAAGTTTGCCACAGCAGAGAAGCCCTTGGAACATAAGCCAGTTATTAAATGGTTGTTTTCCTTAACTTTTGGTAACATCCTGCAGCAACGAGGTAAAATCAGAAATAACAGGGAGAGTTGTTTATGTAGGGGAGCTCTTTGATTTGTCACTCTAGCACGTTATTTCTAGACAGCCTTCAGTCTGCAGTAGCTTATAAAACTGCTGCCTGTAACTCATGGAAGTTACTAGAATCTGCTCGTGGAGCAGCATATACCTTAGCCAGTTCCTCTTTATTGGCATCTAATCAGCACAAGTGGCAAAATGCCAGCGTTACGCAAGAGTAAGGCAAGTAGGCCTACCTGGCTCCTACAGAACATCCAGCTGCGGTAGCTGGTCAGTGTCACATTGCTCTGCGGTCACTGTCTGGTTTTGTGCTTCTTGCACCAAAGCCTGCAACGTGGGGACTAGGAACGTCTGCTGTGTGATAGTTAAGTCAGTAACTTGAATATATGCGTACGGCTTTTGGTTTAAACTGTGACCTTTTGTTCTAAGGTGGAAAACAACACCATCCTAATGGATAAATTAAAGAAGGTTCAGCAAGAAAATGAAGAATTAAAAGCTCGGATGGACAAACACATGGAGCTTTCAAGGTGAAAAAGATCTCGGGAGTTTTAGATGTTCTTATTAACCTGGGGAAGGGCTTCCTATGAAAAGAAAGAGAAATCTGTACAAATATTAGTGACCATTTCTTTGTAGTTGTCTGTAGAACACGCTCCTCCCTTCCCCACTTCTATCTTTACAGACGAGCTTTCTTATGTAGAAAACCAAGCAAAAACAGACTGTAAGGAAGTAAAGGCTCACCCTTCAGTTCTCCAAAGCAATGTTTCAGGGAGAAAAAGCCACTCAGAAATGTCATCTTACAATAGATTGTTACAGGTTCTTCAAGTACTACTGGCTTGTAAGCTAAACCTGCCTTTACTTGCAACTATTTCAGCTGAGTGATTTGTGCCCAACTTAGATAGGGGGAAAGCCCAGTGCATTTTAGTTAGCAATGACAGCAACATTTAACTTGGATAAAATGTGTCTGAGGTTCTCCTAACTTAAACTGCTACTTTAATCGATGAGAAAACCCTTTTAGGTTGAAGGAAACTACAGAAATGCAGCTTCTTTGTAGAGTTGAGCCTGAAACAGGACCAAAAGGCTCCAGTAGGGCTGTTTGTAAGTATTGGTCACTGTAAGTAGGACAAGTCTCACTTCTCAGGTGCTTTTTCTGGCCATCTTCACTGGCCTTTAGGAGTGCTTCTTATTGGAACTTTCTCCTGCTTTTTGCAAGCTACAAGGCTAAATCCAGCAAGGCTGTAAACATGCTAAATCCTTCTTTAGTTCTCACTTTAAGGAAGTAATTTACTTGTAATCAAAGCAAGATTTTATGCAAGCTCAAACTGTCCTTTAACAATTAAGTTCAATACTGTAACCCCTAACTTCGCTTACGTTCTCTGATGTAAATTTGTCTTTCGCAGGCAACTTTCTACTGAGCAAGCTGTTTTACAGGAGTCACTAGAAAAAGAATCGAAAGTAAACAAGCGCCTGTCAATGGAAAATGAAGAACTTCTATGGAAGTTGCACAACGGCGACCTATGCAGCCCAAGGAAACTGTCTCCCAGTTCTCCATCCGTGCCTCTTCAGTCCCCACGAAATTCTGGTAACTTCTCTAGTCCTACGGTATCACCGAGATGACATCTCTGAGAGAAAGGGGATTGCATTTCATTTGTGATCTACAGAACTGATCCTAACTTTAATCACAGGAGCAAAAGCTATATTAGCTGAGGATGATGACTAAACATAACTGGAAACTTTGGTGCAAAAATGACGGTAAGAGACTGAGAATATGGGAGTAAGATGCTCACGTTGCTTCTCCCCAAAAGACTTGATTATGACCTCTATGGACATCATTGCACAAAGCACTTACGGAGCAAGAAAAGACTTGTTCGTTGCCTTTTCACCTAACTATAAGAAGAAGCTCAGGGGCTTAGAGATAAAGATCACAACCTTTATAATATGTTCCTTATCACAGACACTTTTTTTAAAGGCTGTGTGTGTGCGTGCGTGTGTGCTGTGGATGGAATGGATGTAACACACTGTGCGTGTGTCTAATGCTGCCTTCTTTGCTGTGTATGTAATAAAGGATAAAAGCTGAAGACTATATACATTGACATGTACTTCCTTAATAATGGTGTCAGTATGCATGCTTTTAGCAAAGAGTACCCTCACGCAGAAACGAGGAGAAACTGCCACTAGTAATGTAGGTCAGTTTCCTCTGTCTTTCTGGCTTCAGTTCAGTACAAGAATGGTGTGAAAAGCTTTATCAATTCTCTCATTAGCGTGTTGGCCCACCTGTGTGTGCTGTTCTGAATGAACTTTAAGAACAAATTGAATCGCAGCCATGTTGTGCATGGATTCTTGGTCTAATATCCATGCACAGCTCCATGAATTACAAGGAGACTTCTTTTTTTGCAGGTTACAGTGGATTTTGGCTTTCAAGTCTACAGGGTCATAATCCGAATTAGAACCAGGGTATCCCCAGAGGTCACAAGTTCTTAGTACAGTTGCAGGTTTAGATGCCCAGACCTATCATCTTACCTGAGGAAAAGGAATCACTTATCTTCCCCAAAACAGCACGTCCATTGCTGAGGAAAAACACGATTTGAAAGCCAAAGAGAAAAATGCAATAATTGTTAGGTGCATGCTTAACTTGGTTCTCAAGAAGAATCTTAGGCTATCTGTGAATTTCAATGTATCTGGTGACATGTTTGCTTTCCAAGCATTAGCATTTATATTAACATTCATTGGGGTTGGCTAAATTTCCCTGTGGAAGAGGGGGAAGGGGTAGCTGTGAATAGTTATCTTGCTAATTCTGCCATACCTTCCCTTCTAGACTGCAGGATATCGAGTGTTTTGCCAGTTCCTTTGGCAAAAGATCCTGTACAAGAGATTCTGTAGAATAGGTGAAAAAATTGTCCTGCCTGCTGAAACTGGAGGCTGAGGGTGTCAGCATTTCTGGAAATGTTGTATGCTGAGCTTCAGCTTAAACAAGGTAATCACGTAGCTTTGCTACTCCCTTGGTCAGACCTGTTTTGAGATCTCTGCAGTGTATCTACTAAACACAGGTTCCACTTCAAATTAGTGTTACAAAACTCTCTGTGCTTACAGTAGCCTGGGTTTTACAGTGCCACTTCCAGAACCATTGTAATACTTGTTTTAGCTAATGCTATTAACAAGCTCTACAGTTAACTGTTATGGTAAATCGCATCTGAGTTTCCCTGTGTTTTCTAGTAGCTTTTACAACAGGAATCAAGGGGATAGGAAGAGTTTAGGGAACTGAACTGGAGAACCACTTCAAACCATGTTACCCAAGACTTGAAAAATCTTGGCTAGTAATGACAAACACAAAAACAAGACTGTTAACAGTGCTCACACATTAAGTAAACATGTAATAAACTTGTGGCTATTACTTAATTTTACATGATGTACAAATTAAGGGTGCCATTTTTATGAAACATTATGCTCTCTTAACCCTCTTTAAAGCACTGTACATGCCACTGTTAGTGGTGTCAGCACTTAAATTTGAAACCCCTAGAAAACAGTTTAAGTATGAAAATCCTCTGTGGGCTAAAATTTGGCTTAAAGTATAGCTTGGAACATTCTTATTTGTTATGGTCAAAGAAATTTGATTATATGTATTTGAGTCTAATGCTTAAAAAATAAATTTTTGTACTGATTGAAGGCTTTTTTTTCCTGCTTTTATTAGTCAAATGATCTTTAATCTAAGAAGGAACATTCTTTTAAATACTTAACATTTCTTAGCACCTGTTCAGTACAGCGGAACAGCAATAATGAAGCTTCCCTGCACAAGTTATTAATGTTCACCTAACCCTTAGAAAATTTTAACTATGCTCTGCCACGCTGATGTAAACAGAAATTATACAGAGCTTGCTTATGATTATTAGTTATTCAGTTTGAGGTGGCTGTTTCAAAAAAAAAAAAAAAAAAAAAAAGAGAGAATGTAGATAACATCACAGAATTATGCAATAATAAAATACACGTACTTGAGTATGTTTGGCTTAATTTACGGAGCCAATGTGTATATACCTGGTAAAGGCATCCTAAAGCATTCCTCTTACAAAAATACTTACTTTATTCAGGATTTATTCAGGATTCTGTAAGAAAAGCCACACAGTTTAGCAATCTAACAAGTCAAGTCACAAAAACAGATGTCTAGCAAAAAGAACTTTACCTTAGCTGGGATGTCAGAGCCTCAGGTAAAACATTCAAGAAGCATACATTCAGATGCTTGGAGATACTGTCTGCCCCTTCATGTAATGGAGAAGGGGAAAAGCTTTTCCAGCCTACCAGTACAGAGCAGTAAGTATGGCACAGTAAGTGATACAAAACTGTGGAGGTCAACTCTAGGGGTAAGTTAATGATACAGCTTGCAGGTAGAACTTTTAATGCTGTTAAGAAATGGGTAACTCTTGTATATCAAAATCAGACCATGTAAGTACCTGCTTACTGTTTGTTGGTCAGAAAACTAAATATTCTGTTCATTTCAATATTTACCTCCATTTAACTGAGTATTAACATTTCAAGCTTCAATTTTAATACTGTATCTTAGCAAAGGCTTTATTTGGGTCCAGTAACTTTTACATATTTCTGATTTCTTTAGCACAAATTTTCTTTCATAAAAAGCTAGAAACCTGCTTACTTAATGTATTCTAAAGGTCTAGCACTATCTGAGCAATTATATGAGTGTTTTTCTTTGGCTACTCCACCTTAGCTATCTCTAATGATAAGTTTCATAGGAAGTCACAATGACACTTGTAACTGTACCAAATAGTCTGTTGTCATCAAGCTATCCATACCATGTTTCATGCCTCTGCAATACTTTTCTCTCTAAAGGTGTGTGTTTTTTGAGTTACACCATACTTGCAGTAAAATTTGAGTTGAATCATTTCCTTATGCAAATTGAAGACTGGTTTCTCATGACATACACCGTGGATACTTGCATGTAACCTGGTATCAGGCGATTCATGCAGGAAATTCCTTCTAGACAGCAAGTAACCACTGCTCTTCAAAACTGCAGTTGCCTGACAACAAGGAAATAACTTAAGGTTGTGCTGGAATTTAAAAAAAAAAAAAAAAAAGTCATCAGAAAGTTGAAATAATAATTGAACCCTTAAGATTAAGAAAAATACCAGCAGTATACTGCTGCTGCTTTGCTTTAGCCAGCAATGACTAGGGTGGGGAAATAGCAATAGTGGCAGGTTTAGGCATATGACATTGACAGATCACTTAAGATTTCATTTCCCAGGCATCACTTTTTTGCCTTGTGTCACTATTCATTCACGTGGAAATGTGCATTTGCATCAAGGTAGAAGGAATCAGGCCTGCCCATGAGGCTTTGGGGGAAATATGAGCTATGGTAAAATACATGGTAAAATAAAGACATTTTCTCATAGTTTCTGATGATAAGGATTATTTTAATGTTTGCAGCAAAGAAGAAAACCCACCAAGTTCTTCCTTAAAGGTCCTGCTTCTGTAGTTATCAGGTCTGAGACCTGTATGTGGTCAGTACGTGTAACTATTAAACCTACACCGACACTACTCATGCAGTAATGCAGCAATGGCTTTACTTCATCATTTTCTTTCCTGCCAAACTGTCACCAAGAAAATGATGCTACCACATGAAGCGACATAGTAGTGTCACCTGTTCAGATTTGTTCAATATCTCCCACTCACTAAATATTTTAAAGGAAATGAATTGTCCATCTGAAGGCTCAAAAGCAGTTTGAAGTTTAAGGTGCTGGCACAGATCCTGTAGTTCAAAGCATTTTACTTTTCTGATAAAAGACAGTGTTAAAAAGGAATGAAAACATTACACAGCCTCATCCAGAAGCTCAGGGATTATAAAAGTTACTTTGGTCAGATTAAAGGCTTGCCTAGGGAAGAAAAAGAGAGGGGGGTACAAAGTCCTCATTTGGGTATTACTCTAAAATTATATAATACCTATTTAATCATTTGTGGTAAAAATGCATGTTCTTGATCTCTTCTAAAGGCACTAAGAAAGACAGTTATCAAAGAACTACTTCTTACACAGTCTAAATTGGTCCTACTGCTTGCTACATGGACTTTTTTTGTAGCTACCTTATTTCCAGAGGCCAACTATATCCTAGGCATCTAGGGCATGTTCTCTGTGAAGCCTATTTCCTGAGACTTGCATAGCCATTCCAGTCTTTCACTGACATTTATCATATCAGTTACGTTGGTTTAGGTTCCTACGCTATGAAGAAACAACTTTCAGCAAGCCTGATCAATGCTTTAATTAGTTACGGTAATAATCAGATTAATGACATCACAGATAAGCTGCCCTTCTTTACACTAGTTGTACTTACCAGCTATCACCACTCCAAACAGTACTATATACATTTGCTCAAAGGTCTCAATTATCTGGAGCTAAGGGATTATTTCAAGCCAGCACCAAATGAAAGCTTTAGGAATTCTAGTCAAATGCAGCCTGAGACATATTTAAGTGTGTAAGCAGGGGCAAGGTCCCTGGTTTGGTTCCTCATATGCTCAGAATAAACTGTTTTTCACATGCCTTGTAAATAAAATGGCCTGCAATAGGATTTTTATTTTCTTTTTGGCCACACAATTGTACCTAAACTAATTGATTAGTTTTGTATCAGAAGTTCTAGCTTACATGGATTTCTTTGGTCAAGCCCTAGCAGAAAAATAACCTTTGCTGAAGCATCCAACAACATTGGGATCAAGGTCTTACCTTTTCTCTGGAAAGGCTCTTTCCTTGCAGTGGGAACTAAGTTCATGGTGAGAGAAGCAGTTGATTATTTATCCTGATGCTGTTCTGTGTAAATCACACATCTTTCCTTTCCTCCGAAGTAAATTAATGCAATCAAATTAAACTTAACCTGAGAAGAGATCTGCTGTATAATCGAACATTATTCTAATCATGTTATTTTTTTCTTCTGTAAATGATACCATATAAATAAATGCAAATTTTACTTTTAGCAAACAAAAACAATTCTACATTATTACATCTATTGAGGAATGAACTGTAAACAAACTACATAGTAAGTTGTAAGAATGCAACAACATGAGCAAAAAACATCTAATGAATCCAACCACTTACAAGTCTCTGGAGACACCCTCTAGTACTTAAATATTTATTACTAGTCTTCCCCAGGACTAAGAATATTGTAGTTTGTATCCTTATACATATAGAAAATGAACACACACATGTACACATGTTTACTGTTTTATACTGTTAATTATTTTAATTATTCTTACAAAATAAACATTGTTATTGGCTAGTTCTATATGATTTTTTTTTTTAAACATGTACAGTATTCTAAACTTTAGAAATTGCACAGCACCAGAAAAAAAGAGATGCCTGCACTGGTTGAGTTTTTATATCCTCTTGGTTTTCATGGAGGAAAAAGGCACAAGCCATACGGCAGGTTAATCTTGTAAAAGTTTGAGAAAAAGACCATATGCAAAGCTCAAGAGCACCTATTCCTAAACATTATAAGCCCTGTGCATGTTCAGGCTTAAAGTTTAATATTTCATAGTATTTTTAACTCACAGTTGACTACTGCCAGATGTTTGGCCTGTCAAGCCAGTGAAAATGGAATGTATGGACATATGAAAATAAAGTGATAGAGAAAGCTTTCGTTTAAACATTAATAAAAAACTAACTGGGTAAAATATAAAATAACATACAGTTCATTACAGGTCCAGAAGCCTTTCCTATCAGTTCAGTTCCACTTCAGTGGCCACAGTTGTTTCTCCTTGTAGGTTCTGAGCTATACAAATGTAGTTTCCAGCATCTCTGGCTTCAAAATCTTCAATAACAAGAACGCTCTTAGAGATTCTTGTGGTATGTCCAGTTCCTCTGTTTATTAGCCTCCAGAAGTTTTGGATAATCACAGGCCTCTCAGACTGTTTAAAAGAAAAAAAAAAAAAAAAAAAAAGTGTATTTAGTGACTCTATCAAATTCTGAAGCAAGCAGTCAGTACAAGTCTACCTCTGAAAGTCATAGTGAAGACTCCTGTGTTAAGTATTGACACACCAGTGAGTTACACCAAATAAAGACAACACAATGCAGAGAACTTGCACTTAAAGTGGAAGAGACAGCTTTAGACTGGTGGCTCAGTAGGTTATAGGTTGCCAAAGCTCTGCCTTAAGTGTATGACTGAGCTCAGTAGGTGCTGGGGTCCGCTTGTTAGGTTGAGTTCGTGTACTCACTCAGAGAGGGGAGGCAGGCTGGGGAAGGGGAGCAGTTTGAGATGGCTGTGTGGGCTTATTTTCAGCCATTTGGCACATCCTGGAAGGGAAGGCAGCAGTGGCATGAGTTAGCTGACTAAGATTCACCTAATTCTCTTTTAGCACAATGAGTAAGTAGCTTTAAATGCTGTTTTGTAAACTAATGCCTCCTCCTCGAGGTTCGGAAACGCTGCATGAGATAACCGACAAGCAAACAGGAACTCAAGAGGTGCTGCTAAATTAGTCCTTGAGCTCTGCTCACCGAAATATTTGTATACAACTAACTTCAAAGCCAAAAATATAAACAAAGATACTTACAAAGATACTTTTAAAATATTTTTTCTTCTATTTAGAACAGGATTTTTGCATCTTCTATAAGTGAATCTTTATAGACTGTTTCTCTTACCACACTCTTTCATACCTCATACACTTGCAAAGGACAAGGTAAGAGCAACCAATCCAAGGAGACACTAAAGCCGTCTCTTTCCTTTCAACCCCCATCATGCTAGCCAGCTAGCTTCACCCTAGAATAGCCTGAGTTGGAAGGGACCCACAAGGACCATTGAGTCCAACTCCTGACCCCACACAGGACCACCTAAAAATCAGAGCATGTGTCTGTTAGCATTGTCCAAATGCTTCTTCAACTCCAGCAGGCTCAGTGCCATGCCCACGGCCCTGGGGAACCTGTCCCAGTGCCCAACCACCCTCTGGGTGCAGAACCTTTCCCTAACCCCCAGCCTGACCCTCCCCTGTCCCAGCTCCATGCCGTTCCCTTGGGTCCTGTCGCTGTCCCCAGAGAGCAGAGCTCAGCGCCTGCCCCTCTGCTCCCCTCGTGAGGGAGCTGCAGGCCGCCATCAGGCCTCCCCTCAGCCGGCTCTGCTCAGGGCTGAGCAAACCAAGGGGCCTCAACCGATCCTCATACATCTTGCTCCTTAGACAATACAATATCTTCATAGCCCTCTTTTAGACACTCTCATAGCTTTATGTCCTTATATTGTGGTGCATACCATACTCAATGCGAGGCTGCCCACCGCAGAGCAGAGCAGGACAATCCCTTCCCTTGCCCGGCTGGCAGTGCTGGGCCTGATGCACCCCAGGGTGCGGTTGCCCCTCCTGGCTCGCGTTCAACTCGCTGGTGAACAAAATCTCCAGATCCCCTTCCACAGAGCTGCTCTCCAGCCTCTCATCTCCCACCCATATCTATATCCAGGGGTGCCCTTTCCCAGGTGTGGAATCCACCACTTGCTCTTGTTAACCTTCAACCTGTTGGTGATTGCTCAGCTCTCTAATTTGTTGGGATCTCTCCGCAAGGCAATTTCACTCCCTATTCTCAAGGGAGTGAAATGCTCCTCCCGATTTAGTGTCACCACAAACTCACTCAGCATACTATCAAGTCCTGCATCCAAGTCACTTATGAAAGTTTCATTGGCTTGTATCACAGTAATACTGTGGATAAAAGCGACAAGAAAAAGAGGTTTCTGCTTGGAAACCATCTCCTCTTAATGAAACAAACAGATAAACCATTTATCAACATGAATGCTCTAAGGCTTAAGCTAATTAATAACAGAGAAAGAGCAAGTTAAACACTTATCTAGAGCCAAAGCTACAATCCTGAACTTGCAAAATGACCAGTACAGGAAAAGGTGCCAGTCTTGTTGAAGCTTAGGGATGGGTTAGCGCAGGCAGGCTGTGCCTAGTCAGCGGCACATTTTTACAGCTGGCAATGACTTTAAATAAATAAATAAATAGAATAAAATGGTAAGGTCTTCTAGACATTCTTAACTCTTTAGAAGGAATCAAGCAAAGCTCTGCTTAGCAGAGCACTAGCCTCCTGTTCCCAGCTTGAAAAATCAAGTACTGCCTTCAAGTAGTACTGCACACTTAAATTCAAGCGTTACTATGTTAGGTTTTAGGTACAGCAAGTGAAGCTTCCCTGACTGTATTAAAAGTGAAGGTAAATGCCACGTAAGGCAGATACTATTTGCCTGGCTGGGCTTCCACTATCCCAGTTTTTCCTCAAACTAATTGCCTTCTGCTTTGAAGATAGTTTCAGGGAAGCATATTAAGGAGTGGATCAGTATGCATTCGCAGCAGGTGAATGAGCAAATGCAATTGTCAGGGAGTGGCAAGGGAAAAAGTATCTGAGGGGGAAGAAAGTGGGAGGGCGAGGTAGTATCTACAGCGATGAGGTGAGGGTCCTGCCAATAGGATGCACTAGCTAAAAGTCTCAGCAGACGAAGTGGTAGGTGGCTGTCCAGGTGCTGAGTGGGGTGGCAGGGAAAAAAAAGATAGCACTGACATCCCTGCACTGAAAGCAGCAGCAGGGAACAGAAGGACCCAGTAGCTCATTTTTCTTGCACTAAAGGAGGTGCATCAGAGCAGCATCATTGATGTTTCCCTTTCTGCTCCCTCCACCCCCACCCGATGAGTTACTGTAGGGACTCACTTCTTAACTAAAGTTTAAAATTAGAGGGGAGTGGAAGTGACGAAGTCTGCAAGACGCATATACTGCTGCTACTCTGGCATTTAGTTTGCTGGGGCTGAAACCCAAACAAGACTCTTCCCTCCCTTTCCCCAGGCACAGCTGGAGCTGAGACGGTTTTTGCCTGTGGATTAGCACATGAGCCCTCTCGAGGCTGTAGAGCAGATGCAAGCCACAGGCCAAAGTCTGTCTCTCTCAGCAGGTGGGTACAGTCAGAGGGTGTAGTCTTCTGCTGATAGCATTTGCCCTGGACTGCAGGCGCAGTTTCTACAGCAAATAAGGGAGGTAATTTGCATGCTTAGCTGTTTATGTTCAATCAGGGCTAGAAAGGCAAAACTGCAGTGCATGTGCCAGCTCCGCATCAGGTTCTGTGGGACCACTGGGCCAACAACAGCCAGCAGCCACGCCTGGCCACCCATTCTACTCTGAAAGTGCAAAAGCAGCAAGGGGCAGACACTAACAAGACACGGGGTTTTGGAAGGCCAGCCTGAGTCCAGAATTGAGTTCCTTCAATTGCTTGTATTTAGTGAGTACTGTGGATTACAGAAGATGTAAAACTGGGGTTTGTACAGGCAGTTACTACAGTCCAACATACAGATGGTAGGGGAAGTTAACAACGACAAAAATATGTATCAATCAGTCAACAAAGCTAATGTGGTCAACGGGGGTATTTCTTCTCTTCCCTGCCCAAGAGAGTGAATTGCTACGAAGATTGCCAGAGATAAATCTTCCCTTTTGAAGGACAGAGACACTGCAACTTATTCCTATATCTCAATGTAATGCTAAGGGCTAAGCTTAGAGGAAGACACTGGAGTGTTTAACTAAAAAAACAACAAACAAACAAACAAACCCCTAGCGTTCATCAGTTCCCCGGAGCTGAAGACACTTCACTTTTCCCTTCCATATTACTTCTTACTCCACCAACAGCTGCAAGCTTCTCTAGCCATTTAGACACCTGCCCCTTTCCTTCCTAACTTCAAATAGACTCTGGAAACATGAATTCTTCTGCCAAACTCTTCCCACGCTCCACCTAGTGCTCACTCCCCAGATCACCTAATCCACGCTCTTAGTACCAAGCATCTCACCAAACGCAAGCTGTGGCTGCCCTCATTTAAAGAAAAGGACAGGGAGGGTAAGCTGGTAGTTACTCACGAACCCTCAGATTGAGAGTCTCAGCATGAAATTTTACAATATTTACCAGAAAAAAGAAAAAAAAAAAAAAAAGAATCCCCATGGATAACAAACAAACAACCAAACATAAAAAACCTGCCACCTAAGCAAGAACCAGAAATCTGGTTCCACATGCCCAGAACCATCACGAACCTTTTAAATCCCTTTGGTGCTCATTTGCTCTCTCATCAAGTATTTTCCCCTAAAAAGGCGCACTCCTTAGATGGCAGAGAGGGTGTTACAGTCTCTACCTTACTGGCTACAGCAAATTTCTAGGGCTTCAGCTTTGAATTTTTCCTCAAGCCCAGTAAGCATTGAACCCTGGTCACTCACTTAAACAATGAACTCTACCGTCAGACAACTTAATTTCATGCTGGCTCAGGGACACCAGTGCTGATGCTGAGGCCTCATTAGTGAGTTCTGCATCATCCTTTGACATCACAGCACCGGGAAGGCAGGCAAGTGGAATACAATCCCTCAGGTCCTACAGGACCCCTTTCCTCTGGGGAAGGTTTGCATCTTCCAGCAGTCCCTCTCTTGCTCCTAGCCTGCTTAGGATAAACAGCAGTAGAGGTGACTCTGGGCAGAAGCAGCTGTCTGTGCTTCTGGATCTGAGCAGCAATTCAGTTTAAAGATTCTGGGTTTTGATGATTCATGTGCCCAAGCCACGGAAATGGATAGGATATCAAAAGCAGAGGCATCAGAAAGGCTTTGTGAACTGCCCTAGAATAGCTTCCTGACGCTGGCTGGGCTTTGACCAGGCTTTTCTTTGTAAATGCTGCCAGAGGCCAAGTGTCTTTGGAATGGAAACCTGAGGGAGGGGTGAGCTTTGCTCAGCTTGATTTTTGCTAACATGGGTAAGAGCTCTCAAGCTTCAGTTCTGTGCTGCTTTTAGGCTCCCAGGGAAAGATAGGCTGAAGTTCAAAAGGGATATGCTGCCTCCTCCTGCCAGCATGCCTGAGCTAGCAAGAGGCAGTCACCACAATAGGACAGAATCTTCATTCCAAATCTAGACAGCAACTGGCATTCAAAATATTGACTTTATGAAGAAAAAAAAAAAAATTTCAGCCAAGGCAGACACCTCTTACCTCTTGCCCTGGGTACTGCCAGCTGAAGTTCACGTCTACATCTGGCTCCCCAAGAACAGTGCAGATTACATGAATGCCATCTCTGACTTCTGCTCTATTGGATGACGCCATGATTGTGGTTGAGGGTGGGCCCTTGGGGACTTATAGAAAGACAGTATTGAGAAACTGGAAATTGGTTTCTGAAGTGAAACATACCAATAAAAAAATTCAAGACACAAGCTGTGAATCAGTTTGCTTAATGCAACAGGGAAGTGATGTACAGCTGCAGCTTTCCACCCTATACTGGGAAATTGCTGGAATTTATACGTACAAAACTTTATCAGATACAGTTTTGATGAAGATTTCAAAATTCAGTGATTACTTAACTTACAAATTCATTTTTTAAAACTTGTTTTCTAAACCGTGTCAGCAGAAGAATGAGGAGTCAGTGTAAGTATATAGGAAACACCAGCTTACCTTCCACATAGAGTAGGTGATACTTGATGGAAATCTGAGGTGCTCCCTGTGACTCTGCTTTGCAGTAGACGATACCTTTGTGATCAGAAGTAGGGTGCTGGTAGACAAAACCCTTCTTAACATCATAAATAATATTAGTTCCATCAGTTTCAATTTCTTCTGCTGGAAATTCCCTGTGTAGAGTGACTTTTGCTGAAGGAGTAGTAACACGGCATGGGATGACTGCAGGTTTATCTGGGTTCAGGTAGACAATCTCAAAATAACTGGGAGCAGGTACAAAAAGTTCCTCTTTATCTAAGCAAAAGAGTTTAAATAGTTAGAATAACGTTTAAATCTTGGTTTAACAGCAAAAAGAGAAAATGCATGAGGAAATCGCTACAGGCAACATTAAAAATTAACCCAAAGCATTTTGCTTCAAATACATACACACAAAAAACACTTTTCTAATCTGAGACTGTGTATTTACACAGCTTGCATTAAAAACGTTATATTAAAAAGAAATTCAAAATAGCCTTTTTTGCAGTCTTGTAGTCAGATTTCTTTAGATTAGGAAAATCTTTAGAATTCCTTTTCAGTGCATATCTAAATACTCATCTGTATCTAATGCTGTTCACTCACCCAGTTTTAAAGGGTAACAAACATTAAAAGAAACACCACCACTGGTAAGATAAGCAGTACTAGAAAGAGGTATTTTTTGGAGCTACAGCCTTTTTATACATATGATTTTAGGTAAAGTGTTTGATTTCCTGCTCTGCAACGTAGCTGAAATATTTAGTGCTTTCACACTGGCAGTTAAAGAGTATTTCCATATTTGGCGTCCTCCTTATAAAGCTGAAAGTCCTCTTTCTAGCACGAGCATTTAACCTAATAACTTGACTGAAAAGTTTATTCCAGCCTTTCTGAAGGAATGTATCCTTGGAACATGAAACACTTCTGATAAATGGCTTCTGTACAGTCTCATGGTCTTATTTAGCTCCAAAACCCATTACAAACAATCCTATCTTAGCATTTGTCCTGGAATATTCGCTAGCCAAGAATGCTTTAGCTCTAATCACACAGCAAAGGTTATTTTACCACTCAGAAAGTTTTCCATTGGCAGAACAAATTAACCATTTGTTTTCAACTCTGTTGCACCAAGTAGCAGTAAACTGCACACAGATATTTACTATGCCATGTTAAGGCTACTGTCAGCCTCAAGCTCTGCAGGACAATACACACATGTAGAGTGTTTTGCTTCTCAGCATGCTACATAAACACTTGGCAGAAACTGTGGCCTTGCCAAGATCAAGGAGGCCAAGGTTTTGAATTTGATGCAGGTAACTGGAAATATGTTGGGGGTGGGAGAGAATGACCTGAATGTCATGACAAAAGAAGTCTTCTACACACAACTATTTTCTTTATCAAGACACATTTTCAAAAATTAAACAGTCTTTGGATTCAACTTGTAGAAGATCCTCAGCATGTGTCAATATTATCAAAGGTATTTGATTTCATTGCACTGTGCATTATTTTACATGTATGTATGACCGTAGCATAATTCATAGGAAAAGTGGACTCATAAACTACACAAAGCGAGTAATTGTCTGCAAACTTCACCAGCAATTTCTTCCTTAACATCTTCTAAAAATAGACCAAAGTTGTGGAAAAAAAAACATCTTGACAGTAAAAATCTGAAGCAGACTTATTGTCTTACTAGCGATCTTTATTTCCACATATTATATGAATATATTAATAATCCCCAAATTAATTACCTGTGAAAAAGATGTACGTTGAACCCGTTTTAGTCTCATCCTTCCTGCATTTGTTACCATTGCATTGCTGCAGCCAGCAGCTATATTCACCTGTGTCTGCTGCAGTGGAGTTTGTGAGGATCAGCTGACCGTACCTGTCAAGCTGCTTTAAACTGCGGAGAAGAAAAACAAAAGGCACAGACAAGCACCGCTGTGTTTCCTTGTACATTTTTGTCAGATCACTTCTACTTTTGATTATTTTTCTCCTGCTCTGCAACAGCCCCGTCTCTCCTTCAGAGCTATGTTGCAACTTCCCCTTTTGCTCCAGCAAAGGCCTGCACACAAGCAGTTTTATTGATTTCGACTGCATGCATGGGCATTTGTAAGCTTTTATCTTGTCTGGGTCGTTCCTGAACTTGTTCCAGAGCCTCTGTTTTGACAATGGGCTGTGATTGCCATAAACAATGTTTGTCTGTACGTTGTCTCAGTTCGTCTATATATATCCCGTATTTTCATGCTCCAAGCCAACCCCCATGCATTACATTCCACTCCTGATACCAATTACTTCAACTGCAGCGTTGCTTCAGTAGTATGCAGAAAGGTACCTCATGCCTAGTAACCATACTGGCAGTCCCATGAGGTGGCTGCATGAAATCCCGCCTGTGTGATTATTCCTGGGACTTCACTTGCTGTTTTCCCAAATACATCTCTTGGTGGACTGAAATTTGTAAATTAGTTTGTACCTACAGATACTGGCTGTTTCTGAGGGTCTTAACTCCAAAATTCAGTAGGCACAATCTCATCTTGTTCTTTTTTATTTTTAGGTTTGTTTTCCTGGCTCTTTCTTGCAGACAGGTGGTAGTAGAGTTGGCAGCACCTGCTATGTTACCTTCTGATGGACTGCAAAAGCACTGGTCCAACAGTACCAGTTGTCCGAGAACCCTGTCAGGACAGTCACGTGGCAGTACTGATGCATTTCACTGCTGCTCTCACCCTTAAAAATGTTATTTCATTACCACTTGCCTTTACATGGTAGCATATTTAAAACACGAAGGTTTCCTGCTTTCCTTTGCAAGACACTGAATTCTACGGTCATTTCTGGTGTAATCAAGCCAGGAGAGACTTTTTCAGTTTTAGACATTGGGTAGCAAACTCCTTTTCAGTGTTTCAAACCGGGTCTGGACAAATACACAGCTTGCATCAATTCCCCACAGCTCCTGTGCTCTTACTGAGCTGTGGGTTCTCTCTCTACTTACCACCCCCCCATTTCATTTACACAGAGGTTATCCTGTAAGGCAGATGCAAGACTTCCCGAATCCTTTATCTGGGGGATTAGCACACTTTGAAGACATTCCTCTCTAAAACTTCTTGTTACTGTGCCACTGCAGCATTGCTGCAGACATGCGTGACACTGCTGCCTGTGCTAGATGCTCTGCTTCACTTATGCCCCGATTGCAGGCAGCCTCCCGCTGGCTGCTCACGTTCATTTATTTAACCAGAGAGGCTGCTGCTTTCAGTCACACACGTGCCCTGAGATTTCCAGCTCCCTGGGTGTTCTGCTAGGAAACTGCACTTACAACCCGCAAGCATGAGCAAAGGCTCACGTAACCCAATGTTCAGCCTCCAGCCAAGGCCAGGAGCTCAGGAATTAAAACCATGCCAAATAAACAACCCAAACAGGGCTGAGAATTATCTTTTCCACTGAAGCCTTCAGGCTCTGTCAGCACACTCATGCACCACAGAGCAGTTTTGAGGGCCGCCTAAGGAAACAGGCAAATCGTGTTTCCTGCTTGCTAATTCACTTGTCCTGTATGACCTTGTCTGATTCCCGTTTTTGGAATCATGTGATTATGGAAAAGCAGCATTTTCATTTGTAATGTATACACTGCCTTACATTATAAATCATCTTCAGGTTCTGGGTAGGCTTTGACAAATTCCTAAGTGGACAAGAAACCCTTTTTTGTATCACACACAGGAAGAAAAGAGAAATCCAAAGCACGTCCTAGTCTCTATTTTTATTTAATTCCACAGCTCCACTTCACAGGCTACAGAACTACGTTGGCATAAAATGTTTTGCAAGTAACCAGTGCTAATTGTCAACACTGTAGAGAAAACACTATGCTAAAACATTTAGCCTCCAGCCATTGATGCAGACACTGAACTATAGCTCAAAAATCCCAACAGACAAAAAAAAAATAAGGTCAAAATTAATTATTGTGCAGCATGTTTTGCTTAACTGAGAATCAGCTACCCAGTAATCAATGGCAATAGCCTCGTGATGTAGTCATCCACAAACATGCAGCAGCGAAATCTGGCAACAGAAGGAGTGGAAATGTTGAGACTCGTGATGTGACCACGTTAAGCAGACAAAACAGACTACAGAAAATGAATTATAAATGGCAAATTAAGCAACTGACCTATATTTCCAGGAGGGCTTTCATTTCATTAGTATTTTAGATGATGAAAAATCCGTCTCAAAAGCCAAAACTCCACTGTGCTTTACATATCACAAAGTAAAAATTTTGTATATAGAAACATTTCAAGGCTGTTTAAAGAAGAAAAAAAAAAAAAAACAAACTACTTGAAAATCCTATTCCATACATTCACCTTATTAAGCTTTAGTTATTTTAAGTTCAAAAGACCCTTCTCAGAAAAGCTATGCCAAGTTTAGAAGCTAGAAAGAGATAAAGGATGATAAAAATATAGTGTACATGGCCTCACTTAAGAGTATCTAGCAACCTCCTCTCAAGCAGCTTGCACTCATACTGACACAGAAAAGCTTATCTCAAACGCAGGCTCACTAGGAGAGGGCCATAACATCCTTAGCGTTTAGCACAAGAAAAAAGCCTCCTAGCTTTCAAACTTCAGAGCACAGTGAAATAAAAGACATGCAGCTAGACGTAAGCACAGACAACAACCCTCTAAGCCAGCAGGAGCCTGTGTCAATTTAAAGCAGCCTAAATTTGTCCTGTAAAACATTCATGGTTTCCTCAAGGCTTAGGAAAGTGCTCCTTGTCCACATACAAACATGCACACGGTGCTTCTCCAACTCTGACCCAACTGGAGCAGTTCCATTTCATCCAAGTTTATTTATCACAGACTTTCATCTCAGAGATACAGCTAGGTTTGACGTGGGAGACCCCTGCTCCAAGTCAGGCAGAGCACAGACCACGTGAAGTCAGCCTTTGTCCAGAGCACCTTTTTGCTCTGGAGCAGAAGAAAGCGAAAAGGTACTTGCCCTTCTTTTTCCTTCATCCCTCTCAGTTTTTGATCCTTCTCACCCACTGTAGGGCCGGTTTCTGGGTGAGCCTGCAGTCATTAACTGGTTACATACCGTTTTATGAAGCAGCATTCCAGCCCTGCCATTCCAGGGGTGCCCGTGCTATCTTTGACTGTTAACGCCAGGAGTTTGGCTACATTACTCCACCAGCACTCACGATTTCCGACAAAGAGTTATCTGGAGAGTGTATTTATGCTGCATAGGGTAAGAGAGCACTGCAGATAATAAGCTAGTCCTGAAGTGAGCTGATGGGTGCCCCTAACTTAACAGCAAAGTCTACGCAATTTTAGCTCTCTTCCCCGAGCTGTATTGCCTGCTATGGTCTCTAAAGCAAAGTCTGTCATTCCAGTGTGCGCTGGTATTTCCTCCAGTTACAGCAGTGGAAAGAGAGGATTCATCCTCCAGCTGAAGATAAGAGACTGCCAGAGTTGTCCTCCTTTCACTCAGCATCTTCCCCTCACAAGCCCCATGTGATAATTTTAGCATATGTTAACAGCTACAGACCTATAAAACACAGACTCTCTGGTACTGCCAAGCAAAAATACTTCATCTACAAAGCCATAAAGTATACCTCTAAAACCAAAGAAACCGCAGCCATCAGTATTACAAAACTGGCTTTTGTAAATATAACCTCTTCCTTCTAAGAAAACTCATATTGTCCTCCAGGCTGCTGTCTTCTCCTTTCCATATGGGTGAGATAAAAACATGATAAGCATGGCAAGGAGGCAAAACATCTGGCTTTTATCACTACCTCTTTTTGTAACCACCCCTAGGAAATGCATACACTTCAGTAGCTGCAAACCAAAACACACTCTCTGTCCCAGATCTCCTTCTTCTCTACAGGAAGCAGACCTTGGTCAGCACCTTCAACACCAGCTTCTGCCCCAGAGCTCTGCTGCTACCAAACCCTCCAATTAGTTGACCCATCACAACCCTGAACTCTAAAAGTCTCTTTTGCCCCACACAGTTGCAATTCTGATAGATGGTAGGGGTCCTCAAAGCTTCCTTCCAGTAGCAGCTGGAGTTTGAGGATGTCAGTAGCTCCCAGGAGATGCAAGATGCTTCTTGGCTTTATGATTTTCCTAAAATTCATGAGTACTCCCACCAGATCAATTGAATTTTATGTACCTTTTGTTACTTAAAGACAAGCAAGAACTGGATGCCTGAGCATCCGTTGCTTTAGGGACGTGCCATCGAGCAAACAGAAGGCAGTCGTCAGTCCCCAGCAATTGCACAGACCTTGTCACCACTGCCTCTCCTGTCCTCCGGTCCCAGCAACCTTCTCCTTCTCCTCCCCTGTTCCTTTTCACTTTCCAGTACCTCCACAGACCCCAGCCACTTTGCCCCTGCTGCTGCCACCTCCAGTTGTCCCAGTGCTTTTGCAAGGACAGCATGGAAGTCCAAGGTACAGTTCATTGGGCTGGGCTCCTCTCCACGCCTCACTAACTGGCAATGGATATCTCACCTCTTACACTGCATCTTTAAGCACAAAAACATATATTGAACATAAATCTATTTACAGGGTTACACCATGCTTGCTGTAAGTTACTTGTTAATCATTTTTCCTCATTTTCTCCCCTCTGCCCTACATTTAGCAATTTGTTTTAAAATAATCTGTGTAAAATATTTGTAAAATTAAGAGAATTGCTTTTTATAGTTGATGCTTACTGCATGGACTTCTGCATGCCAAGAAGATCTAAGCTCCTCTTGAAAGCTAACTAGATGAGGTCTTCAAGATACTTTCAGTTACATTCATTCAAAGCTCTCTAAAATGAAGGAATACAAATTTTGCTTTTCATAAAGGGCACATTCTACAAAGACTGTTTTGCGTGCATCCGTTAGCACTACAGCAAAGATCTTGAGATAATTAACAAAGACGTGATAAAAACGTGATGCACAAGATTTGGTTGCCAATGTCTCCATAGATTTTTACTGTTCTGTGACTCTGAAATGTGCTATTAATCTGTGTCTTCAATTTCTCTAGTTAGTTATAGGGTCTTCTGCTTACAATTAAAATAGTTAATTCAGTCTAAATCAGTCTTACTGCTTCAGTAATCTACTTCTCAATATTTTTTCTAAAGCAAAGATCTTCATATTTCAATACAGACCCTTAGATAGAACCCTAACATAGTCCTAAAATAAAATACTTAGGCAAGATATAGCCATCCATCCAAAATGTTTTATAGCATTTATTTTGGGTGACATTATTAACTTTTGTTTTACTGTTACAAAATTACAAATACTGTGGGCTTGAATGAGAACACAGAGGTAAATTGCTGAGGCAACAGAATCCCAAACTACTTCAAACTGCAAAATGGCAGATTACAGAACTAGGAAACGCATATCTTTTTTTCCCAAACCACCCAAATTCTTGTATTTTACCCCTTTTGCATCACTAAAACAGTACAAGAGAAGCACAGTCAAACAAATAATGAAGCAGCATTCAGATCCCTCTCTGAAAACTGAGAATACTTGCCTTGCCTTCTTCAGTGCCAGATGTTAATACTCAGATAACATGTACACGTTATCTACAGGGCCATGCACACAGTCCAAACCACGAAAGCAGCCTATTTGCGGATGCGCAAAGGGTGAGCTACACTTAGAAGTGAGACCCACGACCACACACCCTCTCCGTTTTGGTATGATTTTGCACATTCTGCTTTGGCGTGCTAGTAGGCCAGGCCCATACTGCGGCTGACATATGCCACCTAGTGGCATACCTCTGAATAAAATACCATTTATTGCAAAAGAAAAAACAGTAATTGTTCAAACCAGCCACAAGATCTTTTGAGAGATACTGCTGAGATAAGCCCTCAGCATAAATAGGCTTGTTGCTGTAACTTCTTACACCAGAAGTCTTATACAAGCTATAAAGAAGTTTATGCAGCCAATTTATTCTTGAACTCCTAAGCTGTAAGGGGACAAGTAAATATACACACAAGAAAAGAATCAGCTCATGAATTTCATAAGGGTACGGTACAGACCACGGGGTACAGCTGTCAATTTTCAACCCTATTCTTTGAAAAGGGAAGTAGAAAGAAGAGTATATCTGAAAAGGTAACCGACTGTGATTTTAACGCGGCTTCATGCCTGTAAGGAAGGGAAATGGATCACAGGGATTCAGACAACCTTGGTTATTTAAGATCCCACAAACTTTTACTTAATTTAGGAAAAAAAGGACAGTAGGGCTTGATACCTTTGCTCATACTTCTGTGCTCCTCTTACCTAATAATGCAAGAAATACTCCTTCTGGCTATTGTTTAGGGACTTGTTCACAGTGCTCCTCAGTCTCCTGACTACTTGTCTTTCATAAACACTTAAACATAAATCTCCATAAAACAGTGAAAACAAACGGGCTCTTCTTTTGGCAAAGAAGTGTTAGTGGAAGACACCCTTGAACTCCTTTTTACACCCTTTCTCTTTCAAATACAGAATGAAATTAGTACATTCAATCTACACTTCCCTATCATGTGCTATGCTCAAGAACTGAGAAGGCCAACAAAAGTACAGGTCTTAGTGCTGTTTAGAACAACAGTACACTCACCTGCTGGGGCAAAGAGAGGGAGGAAGTCCTTAGCTCCTCTTCCTGCTCTCGCAACTATTTATGTGGTTTCCATTAAGCTGTCACTAGATGAAAGAAAAAGCCTTCCTAAACCCAAGGCGACTATCCTCAGCGTTAAACTCCATCTCACCACTAACCTTGCAATTCCCTCTGCATGCAAGGGTAACTTTGACAGAAGAGGTAAAGTCTACCCTCACTCACTCCTTAGAGCACTGGTTGATGTATTTTTATTTTTTTTCAATTGAGAGATGTGGGTTTGAGCCTCTTCAGGAAATTAATGTGTGTGTCTCAGGTGATACCTACGCTAGCAGCCAGCACAGCCCAAGAGCAGCAGGTATCTGTGGAGCACCAGAGCTGGTAGTGAGTACCTGACATCCCCTCTCACATATTTTGATAGTTTTACTTCAGATCAGCTCTAGGGTGGTTCTTTGGTAGTGGCTGGAGCACACTGGTGTCCCCCTGGACCACAACTTCTGTTTTAGATTGATCTGAAGGAAATCCAGTTCACGTGCTACGAGACTGTTGCACAGTGCACATCACAGGGCAGGAACTGGGCGTGACTGGAAGATGCTTCTCCTTTGTTACAGGCATAAGTAGCACATCTTTTTCCCCCAAAAAATGAAAAATAGCTTACCTGAGTCTGGAGTCTTTGAAGGTGTCTAGGTATGAAGGATAGCTCCAAGTAACATTGCTCCCCTTGCAACGCAGTTCTATGCTTTGTCCCGCGGACAGGCTCAAAGTGGCAGCTAGTTTCTGGAAGCGACCTTTATCCATCACCTGCATCAGTATGGACTGCGACTTGGAAGAGGAGTCAGCAGATTCTCTCTCCTTCATTTTGGGGCCTTTGGGTTTTACTTTTTTATTGACAGGCCTGATTTTGTTTTCCCCTGGTTCTTTCGGATGTTTATTTTTTGCAGACTGTCCAATAACTGGTAAAATAAGGAAAAGAAGACAACATTATTGATTAGAAACAGGTTATACAGTCTTCTTGCAAAACAATTCTCCTTTATTATCACAGAGAATATTTTGATCTTCCTATAAAAGATTCACAAATATGATTAAGAGTTAATTTCCATAAGTTTTTGAAGTCTCTGACATGACTCATTTTCCTGGAAAGAAAAAAAAAAAAGAAAAAAAGAGAAAGCTTTCAATAACATGTGGAAAATCTATACTTACAGGTCACATAAACAGACAAATATGTAAGGCATGTGAACTTCTCAGATGGTACGGGAAAGAAAGACAGCATTTTTCTCTCCTGTTACTTTTGTCATTGCTACCTCCTATCACTGCCTTTTAGTATGCAATGCTACACAAGTCCCCCGTCTTTATACATATTTATCTCTTTATACACATTTATCAGTTCTGCACAACCTTTTAATAGGCCGGGTTACTGTAAGAGAAACGTGAAGAAAAACTGGAAAGTCACCTGAAGGCAGCATTCAATTCATCACTTCTCTATTATGGCCACTTATCGTGGAAACTGAAATCTCATTTAGAGGCAAATGGTAGGAGATTTCATTACCTGCTAGAGGCAATAGGGATGCTCAGCAGCCTTTAAAAACTAAGCAAATGAAATGGAAAAGTATCTCAAACTGACTAACACAAAATTATCCTTTTTAGAAAAAACAAACAAACAAACAAAAAAAACAAATCTAACCCCCAGATTCAAATGCATATGGGATCAAGCTCACTGTGCTGACTTCTTGGGTGGAAAGGTGTAAAATGCTTTTGAGCTTCAAAATTCCTCTGCAAACTCCTCAAGATCTTTTTGATGACCCTTTCTTCGACTTGCACCGCTCAGTGCCTCACCCCTATGCAAGGCACGCCAAAACAGCACAACAGCAGCACTCCACCTCTGCTCAACATTGCCTAGCCATGCCAGGCATTCCCCACGTGCAGTCACACAGCAAAGAGCAAGGTAAGTCATCAGCATTTGCATAGTTTAGCACCCCTGTAGGTTGATAGCAGCCTTTGAAATAAATAAATTAATTAATAACGTAGACATTCACGCTTTAACTGAAAGTGGGAAGCACGGATCTTTTGTGAGATGAGCTTAAAACTGCACAACATCCACAAAGCGTGCCTGACAGCTAACTTGCACTGAGTGCAGGTTTTCCACGTACAAGTGCTCTGGTACCTTACTGTACAAACCAACCAACAAGCTCACCACGAAGAACTGGGAAATCTGATCTGAAACAAGAACACACCATTTGCTGCGAGGGTGGTCAGCCACAGGCTCAAGGTTGCCCAGAGGTATTGCGGAGCCTCCCTCCAGCTATGGAGACCTTCAAAACCCCACTGGGCATGGACCTACAGCCAGCCTGAGGTGGCCCTGCTCACCCTGGGGCTTGGACTGGGTGATTCCAAGAGGCCCCTTTCTTCCAATTTTATTCTGTACCCATTTTCTAACTACTCTGAGCACAGGACCCTAGTAAGTGACATGTCACATACATTGCAGGGGCAGGTTGAAGGTATCAGGAGCTGACTTTCTCTGGGATCATCAAACAGAATTTCAAGATCAATTTCCAAAGAAGCAACTTCTAAGCAATAATTCCTGAGTTGCAACCCATCAATGTGTGTGCAAAGTTGGTCATTTTTGCTGTGTGTTTGCTACCAACACCAAATTTCAGGTCTTATTTTCACCACCCAGCCTTTTAAAATTTGGAGATCCTTCTGCAAATCTTTACTGTTAGGTGCTTTTTTTTCTGATGCAGGTTTATAAATCTGCTGAAAAGCACGTGCTTTGTCAATGTGCTCCAAAGCTAGTTCTTTATCATAGCAATGAAAGATGTCTTCTAACGATTCTCTCCATAAAGATTTTGTCTATTACAGTGCCCTGTAGGATATGGCACGTACCAAAGTCCCTGATGGGGC
Source organism: Aythya marila (assembly GCF_965140915.1). Classification (NCBI taxonomy): domain Eukaryota; kingdom Metazoa; phylum Chordata; class Aves; order Anseriformes; family Anatidae; genus Aythya; species Aythya marila. The sequence goes on along the minus strand of NC_139045.1, from coordinate 17,939,754 downwards.
CACAACATCACTATTTTCCAGTGAAGCCTTAGCACCTCCATAGAGGTGTGTGAACATGGACACATAAAAATAATCTGATTTTTGATTTACCGTTCTAGTTTCTGTAGATGTTCTTTCTTATTGCCTGTTCCTACCAGTGTTAGGGTTTATAGCCATCTCTTCCTGTCCCAACCCAGCACACTACAAGAAAAAAAAATAAAAATATGGATGGCTTCTAATCCCTTTTGCAAGTTGTTTCTCAAACTTTTTTTGTCTGCCTTATTCTAGTTTTTGTATTTAACTCATATGTGAGTTAATAAGCCTCCCCATTTTATTTAATTCCCCCTTTCCAACTTAAACACATTAGTGGTTTCTTTGGCTTTTATTATTCCTGCAAGAATACTAAAACTACAGTCTGGCTCTTCTAAAGCAACGTCTGAATCCAGCTGTGAGCACTGCTCAGGATCACATCAAGAACTGCCACTTTGCTTGGGATTCTCTGGGGAGCTGCTCTAAGAAGTCACTGTCTGTGGCATCTCCACAATTACACTTGGCATCACACCCCGCTGTGTGCCATCCAGCCCGCACAAGGCCAAGCAACTCTGATGCTTTTCTTTCCGACCCTCCTTGCCTCTCTGATTTTCCTCAGCAGCTCAGTTGTACACTGGGTGGTCAGTCACCGGGTTGTTTTTTCTGTACAGAGCTGCTGTTTTACTGACAGAGCTCAGCAGGCACCAGATTTGAGACTACAGCTTTCTTCAGAACATACTGCCACTGTTCCTCTGGGGCAACCTGTTCCACTGCTCCTGTATAAACTGAGTCCTGCTGTTAGAAGGTCCCACTGACTGGCCAGACGAGCATTCCCCTTTCAAGCCACCCATTCCAGTTCCCCCTTGCACTTCCCAGCTTTGTCTCTGTAAGCACACAAGCTTTGGTTCCATCACACTTTTTTTTTTTTTTTAACCCTATTTAAAATCAGACCATTTGTTCAGACCCCTCTTTGCCACTACACCATTATGTTCTGCCAACCCCAAGCCTTGCATTAGCTTGAGGACACGCCACTCTTACAGCATCACCCCAAGGAAACGCATCACCCCAAACCGTGTGCGCTCCCACACCCGAGACTCTGCCGCTAGGAAACTGTTAAAGATTTGCCTATGAAAGCACTTCAATTTCAAGTGCCAGAAGCCTGGTTTTAATTTCCTCCAGATGCAGTTTTTCCCTTCCACACAGGCTCCCTCTGTTCCACATGTTTCTCTAGCTCCCAGCGAGCCTAAACACTTTCCTCCTACTGCCCACTGCACAGTGGGGCTCTGTCTTTCTCACCTTGTATTTTCCTGCAGATGACAGCAGGGCATTTCAGGAAAAGCTATCACAGAAATTTTACCTTCTTACACAGAAAACCTTGCTCTGCCTCTCTCCTGAACCTCCCCAAGATGTGAGTTTCCACACAAGCCTGAAGCCACCACTTTCTGCACCTCATAATCCCACGCTGTCATTGCTGGATGAAATGCCTGTGTGCCCAGTAACTAACTGGCACGGTCTGTCACCTCAGATGAAGAGGACACGCTACCAAATCTATCTGCAAAGAACTCACTGCACTGATTCCTCCTCTCTCTTACCCAAACTGCAAGACCTTCCCAGGGAAGGGAACAAACCCCACCAGCCCATCTACTCTGGTACGTGAATATGCCACGTTTGGGGTACTCTACTCTCTCACTGGGTTTATCCACGGAGCCCCCACTGTTTAAATCAAGGGACAGCATTTATAATTAAAAAGAAAAGGCTTAGTTGAAAAATATTGATTGAGAACACACATCACGTCTACCTCTGATCTGCTCCAAATATCAGTTCCAGGACACACTGCACTCATTTCCTCTGCAACGGTACATTCAGGCTCCCCAGCTAACCCTTCGTGTCCAAGCAGGAGACAGCACATCAATACATCAAAAAATATGCTACGCAGCACTTTTCCTCCTGCTTCACAGCACCTTTTATTGTTTCTCTCCCCCTTGTTCTCATAGATGTTACACAAAAATCCCCAAATGAGTATTAGTCACAGAATGTAAAACGCATCCAGTGTTGACCTGAGACATCACCTATATCCACGTGCATGCTCCACTGGTTTCACAGCTGCATGGGCTACAACTGGAGAGTGCCCCTGAGTCCCTTCAAGTGCCCACTAAGAACTTCAGAAGCAGAGAGCGAGCAAGGTCTTCCACAAGGACAGAGCGGTGTGCACCACCCACCTGACGTACCCATTCCACACAGCAGGTCCCTGCTACATCTTGGCAGCACTGGAGACCTTTCAACTCACATTAACGTGGGTGACTTCTTGGAGAAAATAATAAATCAAGCAGTACATTACCATAGAGAATCACCCTGAAGCCCTAGGATTAGGATGAGAGGGTAGAGTCTTTGTGATTGCAGCTAATGGAACAAAACAGGTTGGACACACCTCTATTTGTGGCACTTCAAGTGCAATGTTACCATGCAAACCAGCACTCGCACAGACAACGTGGAGTGGCATACCAACATTCACGTGGGCAGTCTGGAGAGAAATATTTCACTGGTCATAAACTGACACAAGCTATGTTAGGAAGGCTATTTAGCGATCAGATTATGCCTATGGCTTTAAATTAATAGCTATCATTAAATATGACAGGTTATTTCTCACATAGATGAGCCCCTGGATGAACCAGTGTGAAGCACCCACCCAAACCTCAGTATGAAGTAGATGAACTAAGAAGCAAGTTAGCCTGGAAAACCTTTTGCCTCAGTTGCAACTCATTTCTCGTTCTGCATTTTTATTGTCTGTTTCTTAAATAGAGAACATTTTTCTTGATGTGGTACTACACAACCACACACCCCATCTTTAAGCAGAAATCTTCTACACCACACTGGTACAGCAGCTCCTTGCCCAGATTGCAATCCCTTCGCACACGGTCATAAGAAAAATTAGGCTGGGAAGGACATCTGGAAGCTCCTTCCTACCCTAGTCCAGTTGCTCAGTGCACTTTGACAATCTCTCAGCCTGGAGACTCTACAACCTCCCTGGATAACTACTTCCAGGGCTTAACAGCTCTCAGGGTGAAGAATTTTTATGTTTTTACTATATTTTTTCCCCTTATGTCCTGGGCCACTTGTGGCAGCTGCCTCTTTTCCTTGCACCATCCATCTCAGAGCCTGGCTCAGGTTTCTCCACAAACCCTCACTGTCACACAGCCTCCCCATGCTGACAGACCTCACTCCCAAATCTTTTCCATGGGAAACGGCGGCAGGAGGGGACAATGCTTCAATCTTTACTTCAGCTGCCCTCTCCACCAGCAGATCACACAATGACTGATGTTTTCAGAGTAGAAGCACAAACCACTGGCTAGAGCCCACAAGTATGAGTAACAGAGAAGTTGATTAGGAGCTTTCTTCCCCAGTCAAAAACTAACTCCTTCCCCTGCCAGGAGTTCATCGCAACATAAAACTGAGTCAAGAACAAAGTTCGGTCCTTCCAAAAAAAAAAAAAAAAAAAAAAAAAAAGAAAGAAAGGAGGACTGATGCCTGCCACGCAGGAACCAACCCGCTTGCACCCAGAATCTTCCACCAGCACCATGCGGGGACACGACGCCTGCTCCACGGCAAAGGATGCCTCAAAGGGGCCTGGGGTGGGAGACGGGTTTGTGGCAACCACGTCCAGGGGCATGCCTCGGGGGCTGAAGTGTCACTCTTTCCCTCACAACTGACATTGATTATAATTATTTTTTAAATTGAGCGCCACGCGCAGCACTAAGCCTCCTCGGGACAGGCGCAGGGACCTGAGAGCTGGCTGAAACAGCAAGGCAGCAGAGGGGCAGCTGGTGTTTCGGACGACACCCCCCTTCACGCACCCCAAATCTCCGCCCTGGACGAAGCAGCCCCATTTCGGCCCCGCGGCTCGCTGTGGGGGCTCCCCGAAATGGCGGCCGGCCCGCCGCGGGGTCCCTCATGGCGGCGGGCGGGGGGCGCCCGGCGGGGCAGGGTGCAGGGGCAGCAGCCAGGGGAGCCCGAGGCAAGGTGCGAGGGGGACGAGGGGGGTGGCGGCGGCTCACCGTGCGGCAGCGCGTCCTGCAGCAGCAGCAGCAGCAGGCTGAGGAGCACCCAGAGCCGCATGGCGAGAGCGGTCGGGGCGCTGGGCTGAGGCGGGGCGGGCGCGGCGATGGAGGCGGCCCGGCAGCGGGGGCCCCGCGGGGAGGAGCCGGCGGCTGCGGGGAGCCCCGGGCCGCTGCCTCGGGCCGGCCCCTCACGGGGAGACTTACGGGAAGAGGGCGCAGCGCTGACCTGACCCCGTCGGGCGGTCTGCTGGGCTCTGCTGCCTGCCTGGCACCTGCTTCGGCTCCCCCCCGAGGAAGGAGTCTGCCTGGTGCCCAGCTCACGTGGCGCACTTCGCAGCTCTGTCTTCTCCACCGCTCCCCATAGGGCTGGAGAGGGTGGCAGAGGGGGCCCCCAAAAAGCTCCGCTTCCCCAGCTGCCTCCTCTGGTCGAGGGCGGCCAAGCAGGGCTCTGCTTTCAGTGCTGCTGCACGTAATGATCTGCTCTGCAGAGGCACCTGTGGAAGCTAATTATCTTGATTAGCTCATCAGTGACCGTTTGGCAGATGTGGCTGTGCACTGGTGGTTGCTATCAGCCTATAGAGGCTTCTACATGCGGGGTCACTGCAGGGTGCTTCAGGAAGTTGAGCAAGGTGAATGCCAAGGACTACTCGCTCCCTCTGGAAGTCAAACCTAACATCAGCTCTGGTTTGGCACCCTAAGTCAAAACGCCCAAATCAGAGGGTGTTAGGCTGTGTTTTGATGACTTCTTGAGTGCTTAGAAGCAAGTATGAAACACACACTTCTACTCTGCCCATCACCAGACCACTGGAAAAAATAAAGGATTTAAACATATAACAGTTTTTTTTTTCTCCTCTACAAAAACTATAGGAACTATCACGCTATTTATTACAAGTGAGTTATGGTTAGTATAATGTCATGACATGATGACACACTAGTGATTATTAAGTCACTGTATTACTTTAGTATTTACTACAACTACAGTGGTGATTGAAGTTAGAGGTGTTGTATGACGTATGTACAAGTGATATTCAGCTTTATTTAAAAAATACAGGACAAATGCACAATTGTTATCCCATGAAGCACATTTTACAGTAAATGAAGAGCAACATAATTTCCATTAGAATTTAGAACTAATGTAACGAGAAATATTGCTGATTCTAATGCTGTTGAAAAAGTGGAAAAAAAAAAAACAAGCACCATATTCTTAAATATATGCATTTTTACATTCATAAAAATTCAAGACTTTTCATTTTGGCTAGAGCACTTCAAAGAAATATAAATTTGTAGTTTACGTTGCATCATAATCATTCTATCTATACTTTAAATGCTCAGCAGCACATAATACAGAAATTATCACTACAATGTACATATGAACAAGAAAAGTTAAAATGGATATAAACATTACTGTTTTTTAAAATAATACACACATAACTGTTCTTAAAGATATGTAACATATTTCACGCTTTGCTTTCTGTTAATACAAAAGAAAAAAAGCCCTCTTAAACATTTGAATCATGTTATCCTTTGTCCTGACTGCAACTAAACTTCTGTTGGTGAAGGTGGAGTTTGCCTCACGCAAGGCTCAGTGAAAACATACAAAGACAACAGAATTTGGCCAAGTGACAACAAAAATAAACAATTATATATACACATAGATCTTCCTAATGCATGTCTATCCTTCAACTTAGCTAATGTTAAAGGGTTTGATTTGTAAAATCAAATGGAAAACAGATCAGGACATGGTAAAGGCTTTCAAAAGGTCCAACTATAAAAAATGAAGAGGTCCTCAAAGTATGTACCAGGAAGAAATATTAAAGGTACAGAATATTAAAACCAAATACAAAGATCCTACACTACATGAAAGACCACCTGCTGTTTCTGTAAGATATGTATTTACTTAACACTGAGTAACCCCAGTGCTTTCAATGAGCATACTGCAATTTGTACAATCTTCCTGGCAGGTCTGGGAAGAATTAGGGCCTTAGAATAAAAGGTGCTTTTACTTTCTTTCTTATGTTATCAAGTAACACATGACTGACATCCTGTGAATTGAATTCCTACTGTACAAAATGCACCTCAACGTCAAAGGCAACAGACATGACTGAAATTGCACAGTCCCATGCACATTTCCCACACTATCACAGCTTTCACCCGGGTTGTTTAGCTGTCAGTATCTCAGGATGCTTGCAGCGTGTCTGATCCTGCACTTCATTAAAACCTCCATGAAAACAGTATGTGTTTTATTTCTGACAAAAATATATATCAACACATAAACTTTAGGGAAAAGGTGGCTAGACTTTTACATTCATCATCTAATAAAATATAGAATATGCATTTAAGCTTTACCATGTTTTGCTTCTAAATTCATTGTATCATTTGAAGTTTCTGCATGGCATAGTTAAATTCCTAAGTATACATATAAAAGTTACCCAGTATCACTACTATTTCTCTTTATTTCTGATAATTCTCTAGAGCAGGCAATATAAATGCCCTTAACACATGGTGACCGCAATATGACAGGTTCCAGGAATCTGCCTTGCATTTGTTGTGCAGGAAAAAGCGTGCTTTTTTATTAACAGAATAGTTTTATCCAGGGTAACAGACAATGAAATCTAAGATACCTCATAAAATTTCCTGTTGCAGCATTAGGACTAGAATTTGGAATACCACACAAAGATCACTTCAGTTAACATGAATTATACAGAAATGCTTTATAACTCTTTACGCTTCCCTGAGGGAGAACAAAGAGATTTACTTGTTCTCCCTTAAATATGATTTAACTTACTTTCCTAAATCCAACTAGATAAAAATAATTCCTATATCTAAAGGCACATTGAGAATGTACCAATGTAAATACAGTTTTTGGAGGAGATTTTTTTTTCCACAAAGAAAGAAAAAAACAATAGGCTACCTCCAAAAATAGATATATATTAATACATACCATTATTATTTGCACAGAACAACTTACAGTATCAACAACTATGTAAAAAATAACAATGTAATTCCACTGGACATGTGCTTTCAGCTGCTGTCTTGGCAAATACAGACACACGCAGCAAACATGAGAACAAAATCAGGATTTGTTTCACGCGTATCTCCTGTGTAAGAACAAGCTAGCATGGCTGTCCCTCACAGGCCTGCTCCTGCAAAGTCCCAGAACAGCATCTGGAATTTCAAGATTGCATATACAAATGCATATCAAAATTAGCATAAATACCTTATTTCTGGCCTGTAGTGTTCTTACTTAGCCACTAAGCAATAACAACATTAACTATACACACACATAAATAAGCTTTGCACAGTTGAAGCAACTGAGAACACCCAATTACTTTCCCCTAATTTGCTTTTCTATCTAATTAGTTAACTGTTATCTCATTAGTTAACTTAGTTCCTGTGCTGCAGCTGCTCCCAATCCCCCTCAGCAACAACTGTACAGTCACATTCTTTCATTTTCATAGAGTTAATTTCTATAACAAGGAGGGAGAAATACTCCTACAAATGAAAGGGGAAACTGTCTATATACAAAATACACATAAGTTGAAAATACATTTCTCTAACCTACCTCCAGAAGTCTTGGCTAGCGCTTGCTTTAGTCATAAGGTTATTACGTGGACAGTCTCCCTTCAAAAGAAAATTCCAGTGCAGTATAGAAATTATTGTAATCAGTACATCAGAATTACTATGGGCTAATGTCAGACAGACGCAAACATACAGACAGGCGTGCACACTCATACATTCTATATGATGGCTCTGGGAGGGAATGGGGTCTTCCTTGCACATCACAGAACAGCAGCGGTTTGCACCTTGGGAGCCTGCTTCGCCTGCTCTGTGGCATCAGCATCCATAGGAAAATGTCTCTGCTTCCCCCACACCGAGACATGCAAGGAAGTCTAAACAAGCTGCACTTCACTCTAGGCTTGTAAAGGCATCGTGCAGAAGCTTTGACTGAGCAATGCTGACTTGCTCCAATGGCATGGTGTTTCTGCAGCTGAGAATTAAAGAGGTGAGGATGTCCTCTGAAGAATAACTGCTGTAGAAACCGTGCTCTTGATGGAATAGTTACAAATCAGGAAAATCATCATTGTCTACTTCAAATATTTGCGGTACTTTTAAATAAAGCTTCTGTTTTGACATCTATAAGGATTACCTTATTATATTCCTTTCATTAGAGCCTAGAAAGCCTTAAATTTCTAATGTTTTATTCAAGAACATACAGTTCTTTTGTCATTTTTTTCATAAAAATGGGCCTCCCTTGAGAAGTACAATTAAAATAGAAGATCCAACTGACATAAAAAGCTCTTTCATTCACTGAATAGGTACCAAAACTTATCAATAGTTTCTTGATTACTATTGCTAACAATTACTATCCATTCCTATCAATCAAACATTTACTTAGACTATCATCTGCTTCTATTAGCTAATATGGCATTTTAGTGTTTCTTTAATCTTGTAAAACAATGATGAAATATGGAAAGAAGTGGCTATAACTTAGGATCAATTCTGGATGGATTATGATGCATTAAAAAATTGGACTGCATTGCCACCTACCCTAGAGTGTCTTATCTTCTGTGTCCCATCCATTTTTAAGGACCACTGATCTGCAGAACAGTCCTTAGGACAACAGCAGTTACAGGATGCCCATGCTAGATCCTCAGTTAAGAGGCAGGTGTTTTTCCTGTTGTATGCTTCTTACCCCATACCTCCAAAGAGAAACACAGGCACCTGCAAGTGCTCTCCTTTGGTATTCTAGCAAATGTTTTCAGGTGTTTTTTTGTTTGTTTGTTTGTTTGTTTTCTTCCCTAGATTACTCTAAATCCAGGAATATGCCCCAGAAGACAAGCAGAGGTGAAGGTCTTTTCAGATTGCTACTCCTAGTGCTCAGTAGCCAGCAGAGGCCAGTAGTGCAACAGCAACATCTCCCTTCCATGCTACCAGTGCTGCAAAATGCTCTCCTCCCAGTTCAAACTGGGATTCAGAAAGGCATCAAGCTGAAATCTACAAACCTATGGGATTCCAATAAGGGCTATCAGCACATTTCAGGGTTCTCTATCAAGAAGCTCTTTCTGTCCTCCTACATTTAGGCATGTTACTCTCTTACAACAGAACTCATTTTTAGATTAAAAAGCCCAAATCTATTGCTGTGAAGAAGACAGGAGGGAGGGAGACAGATAGAAGCAGCTTAACTAGTTTCTTTTTTTTTTTCCTTTTTTTTTTTTTTTTTGGTAAAATTCCAGCTATTATAAAAAGTAAGGTGCTTTTCAGTGTCAACCAACATCACTCTCACAGGATATAGGATTTTATACATAACAACAGAGATTAATACCAATGATTATTACTGGCAATATTATGCTTCAGATTGCAATACTCCATGACAAAGTTCAACATAATTCTTTCTTACTTTAAGGAAGTTATTTCTATAAATGCCTTCTAGCAAAATAACTCCACATCATGTAATCCTACTATCTGCTGAAAAAAAAGCATTAAAATGTTTGGGTGCCTTAGATAGGTAGTATGACTTTTATGCTGAAAGAACACAGTTCATTTTCACTAGCTTTAGTTTAACCCAGCACTGCTGCAACAGTTCAGTTCTTTCCACAAATCTGCATTTGGACATCCTACCCACACGAATGGATTTGTGGATATAGGCTTGGCTCACAAAAACCTGATGTGCTAACATATGTTTATGGCTTAGTTAAGAACTGAAATATTGCTTTGAAGAGGATTCTTTCCAAAGCCCAGGCCTCAGTTTTTTTCACCTCCCCTTGGATCTGAAAGAAGTCAAGGATTTTGTACATAAATTTTTCTGCAGAGAAGCAATGTGTAACAACGAATCTCAGAAGTATCAACTCTGTCACACAATAAAGGACAAGGGGGGAATAAATGAGTAGTGCTGAATGAAAGTATGCAATTACATAGACAGGGATAAAATCTCATCCCTTCTGAAAACAACAGTAGAATACTTGCTAAATTATACGCAAATGTCAATATTGTGACCAAAAGATTATTTCCCAGATGGTTTTGCAGAAAACAACATAACTCCTCTTGGAAGTATTTTATATACACAGTATCTCTGAAGTGAAAAGAACTCATGTAACCTAGAAGTAGAAATCTTGAATAGCATTTAGAAGGACCAAAAGCCTTTAAAGAATTTTCTCTGTTTGAGTTCACCATGCCTACTAATTAGTAAGGCTAAGCAATTATTTCTCTACTATTCTTATATAAATGTGATCCTCTATTTTTTTGCCAAATACCAGATCTGTACATTTACCATTTGTTTTCCAAATATTTTCCAGGCTTATCTTCAATTAACTTCCCATGAGAGTTACTTCTGCAGAGAAAAGACAGCACTTGGTATTTCAGTAGTCAGTGAGTTAGCTGCTTTGTTATTTGAGATACTATTCGATTGTGACTAGAACATGTAACAGAGATAAGAAGGACGTATAAAAGGCACTTCACAATGCAGTGTAAAATATTCAGAACTTCTCGCAGGCAGTTCTAAAGTCCTTCATATTCTGTGATTGCCAGTGATCATGGATGTTCATAAGGGATGCTCAAACAATCCATCCATATTTTTGTTTGCCAAAGGGTACTTTTTTTTTTTTTTTTTTTTTTAAATATTAATCTCCATGCTGTCAGTTCTGAAATGATGAAGATGGTTTAGCAGCTTGTCCAAAGTATCAGCCAGGCCTTGTAGTAAACACTTTCAAGAAGCACAATGTTGGTAGAAAGCTTTTGAAATTTCAGTTTGCAAGTAAAATGTCAATTAAAGGTTTAAAAGACTTGTATATTTGCATAGATTAACATTCACTTGTCCTCTCGTGTGCAAGAAACTGATCACTTTCATTTGTATTTTCAGGTTCATCCACTTCTTCCACAGGGTTCTTTTCTTGCAACCCACTATTTTCTGAGCAAGAATCTTCATCTCCATCACTGCGATGACCTTCAATACTGTGCCTAATGCCATAAGCAAAATAAATGAAGAAGCCTTCAAAATAAAAAAATAAAAATAAAAGTTAATAGGGCTTTCATGTAAGTAGTGCATTAAAAAGTAGTTATTTATTACCCTCTGGCTGAGCATGATTTTCAAAGCCAGTTTCCTCTTCAGGTATCAGAATTACAGTTCATGATTCAGGTCTTCTTTCTTAGTACGGAAAGTGCAGGTGTAAAATTCCAGTACATCATTTTTGCTTTAACTGATTGCTCTAATAGGCCATGGAAACTACCATCTCTGATTTATGACTAAATAAAGTCAATGCAATTTTCCATATCTTGAATGAGAATGACTGATGTAGCAGGAAGAAAACTGTTACAAACAGGTCTCTGCGCAATTTTAGCTATGCTTATTAGAAATAAAAGTTTAGTGGCTTACTGGAGTTAGTCCTGTATCTTTGATTCTTCCTATTACCTCAAAACCACACTTACAGTTTTGGCTGTGTATACATACCCCTTCTAGGGCATGATTTGTTTTTATTACTAGAAATATCAGCTAACTTTTATTAAACACAGACTTTTGTTCCAATATTTAATGGAAGAGGATCAAATTATCTGAGACAGGATTCATCAGTCCTAACAAAGGAGGTGATTGAAATGTGCACAAGTACCTACCAAGCGCCATCCAGAAGCTGAATCTGATCCAAGTGTCTCTGCTTAATTGTACCATCAGGTAAATATTTACCAGGATACTGAATGATGGTAAAAATGGTAATAGTGGAACCTAAAGGGAAATATTTAAAATATTTGTAAAATTAAATACTATTTCTTGCATGCTTGCACTATTAATGCCATACTTCAGTTATGCAACATGAACTAGAGGTGACACATTTTCTCACTAAAAAATAGGAAAATTTTCTTAATGAAGTATAGTGAAATTTTATTTTTTTGCTGTGTTTAACCACCAGTTTCTATATATCTTAGACTTTTAAAGCAAGTTATATTTAAAATATGCTCTCTAAGGCTGTGAGGAAAAATTTTCCAGTTTGTGCTGAACATATACCAATGAATTCCTTGATGTACAGCTGAAAAGTATTATTTCTATCTTTATATATATATATATATAAAGAAGAGATAGCGTTATATATATTAAAAGAACACACCACCACAACCCGGCTGTTCTATCAGATTCCTTCACTTTCATCACTGTCTTTCATTATTTCCATTAAATAGTCTGTTACAAACTATTCTATAGTTTGTAGCTCTTGGAAAATAAGTGAAAGGTCATAATGAAAGGTTTATACTCTGGGAGGTATGAACTGTGCTGTGGTCCAAATTGCTGCACACAACACAGACAAGCTGTCTGTACACTGATCATTTTCTGAATCCTTTCACAGCATCTAAGTGTTTAAATTGGGGATCAGAATTTCTTGGGTCTCAACATTTTGGGGATGTGTCTGAAAGAATAGCTAGAAGATCTGTGTTGTCAGACCCACTACTTTTAACAGCAACCCAATAGTTACACCCATTTTGTGCAGCCATGCTCCTACACGTCACACATTCAATCTGAGGGCAGCAAAACACTTTCTCTCGATCTGAGAAGATCTGGACTGGACCTACACATGCTGATGATTCAGCTGTGAGCATCCACTACCCTTACATTCACCATAAACAAACAAACACACACAGTAGTAGCAGTGCAGTAATGAAAGACTGCCTGAAAAAGACCATCTCTGTCTCCCTCTGCCCCTCTCCCAGTTCTTAGAATACACCCAAACCTCTCATTCTATTGAGCTATTATGTTATTCACCATAAAGGCCACTTTCTGCTGGTTCTGAGGCTGCCTTTGGATGAGGAGAAGGGTAAGTATGAAGGACACCACCAACGCAGCAAGAAGGCCAATACTCCAGGGCTCCAAGTTAGCAATGAAATGAGTCCCATATGTAGTGAGAACACTCAAGCCACAAACCAAGAAAGCTGTGTGAAAAACAAAATGATGGAAATAGGAGAGAGATCACTAAATCTCTGTGTTGAAGAGGAAGTGACTTTTAAGAAGAAAGACAGCAGAACTTCAGTATGAAATGTTATGAAAATGATTAAGTAATGGAAAACACGCTAGATTACAGATTAAATCAATCAAGAAACAAAAAAAGCATTCTCCAGAATGATGCATCAATGATGACTGAAAGTAGTTATGTTATTACTGGATTTTTGATTTTGTCTGTGATAGAATTCTGCTATTTACAATAATGTATTATGAGCCTGAACAGCTGAAAACTTACCTAACAGACCCACTAAAAAGTTAACAGTAGTTGCAGTCTGTTCTGTAGGTAAACTGGATGGATTAATCAGGGTCTGAAGACTGAAGTGATTCTCTTGTATCATATTTATCTGTGATTCACTTACTGCAGATTCCCTTTCTGATGCAGCCAAAGCTGCTTTTTCTGGAGAATATTTGGGTTGCTCATAGGTTAAACTGGGTTGGTACCTGTGCGAAAACAAACAACAAACAGGATAATAAAGTACTAAGTATACTTTGGGAATTGAAGGAATATGCTTCTAGGAATGCATCTAAGTACTAAATGCTTTGCAATAGAGATTCAGAATTTCCCAATTTATAACTGTACTGCAACAGCATATTATTAGTCACTAATACATATAAAGAAATAATAGTAATTCACTTTTTTTCCTGATTTTGTTTGTTGGCAGTTTTTTTAAGCTATATGAATGCACCAATGGGTCAAATAAATGACCATTATTATACAAAAAGAGGGATCTGGTGGTCAATAGCAGGAAAAGGGGAAAGAAGCTTCTTTCCACAGTGGCAAGTTCGTTCTGCCTTGCTTCCAGTATGGGGCCTACTAACCGGCATAAACTCAAATTTTACATCTCCTTTGTTAGAATGTAAGTGCATTTTTAAAAATACATTCTTTAAATAAGTCTGTATGGAATGAAATAGTTTTCTCTAAAGACTAAACTATTACAACATTGAATCTGAGCTGAATTTAAGCTGTATAGTTCTCAAAGTTATCAATTTAGCCTCATATGGTAAGTAACAAACACTGACTTATTAATTTAAAAATAACAAACTAAATAAAGAGATTGCCTGCAGCTATAAGTATATCAATATTATTAAATCGTTTTACAAAGAGAACAGATAAGAGAGTTTAACTGACAATTATTTATAGTCTCACTCATTGAGAGTGCGTATTTATACTCTCCCCTAGGGCTACCACAACCTGAAATACTTATCTCTACTGAATTCTGACTAGGGCAATACAAAGTAATTATTTTAACTTGGTCATCCTGTCAACTACCTGATCTGTCATGTATAGCCCCCACAATGTGATAGGCTTGATGCACAGCATAAATTTTATTCGAAATATTCATTGGTGCCTTTGGGACTGATGCTGGGATCAATGCATCTCCTGGAAAATGAAAGGTGTCTGGATTTCACTTTAAGCTTTGATTTGAGTAGCTACTATACTGATATGACAATAAATCTGTTTTCTCTGATGGATCTCAACTTCTTAGTAGTCATTTATATACAAACAAATAGCTCTCAAACACGTAGCTATCCAGCAAAAAACGTGTATTATAAATGTCACCTCTGTTTAGGTAGTGAACACAAACGAAAACACAGTAAAAATAGAAATGGTATTTTTGACTCACCTAAGAATGAGGACACAGGTTGCCACAAGTGAATACGCAAGAAGTGTGCCAATAGACATCATATCCACTAAAGCCTTTAGGTCAAACAGAAACGCCATTACAGCTAAAAAAGAAAATAAAATGCAAAATTTTTATGAGGCTGATACACTGAGTAAAGATTTTAACCTCTGTCAGCAGCGTAACTTTAAATTATTTTACTGACAGCAATATAAGTGCAATCGTGGCATATTTTTAAGTCACAGCCAACATTCCTGAACCTAATTTCTGTTGGGAAACTCATTCATATGGATATCACACTGATGGGCCATACAGTCATGCTGCATAATCAAGCAATTTGTATTGGACATATATGGACATAAGTACTTGCATACATGCCTTGCTGAATGGTGACACATTAAAATGCAATTTTATAGAATAAGGTTCTGATGCTGCAACAGAATCTCATCAAAGTTGAGAGGCCAGCTCCCACAGCAAAGCAGGGGAACAGTGATACAACCCAGTATATCAGCTGAAAGTGATGGTCTCAGAAAGTGCTCTTTAAGAGACACTTTAAGGAGTTGTCTAGAGTAAAATAAGTGGTTTTGTTTTTGAACGATTATCTTACTAAAAGCCAGTTAAATTCAAGTGGCCTTTTGGACAGACAGCAAAGTATCACAATAATTAATATTCTTAAGATCACTGAAATCAGGGGCAGAAATTTCCATGATATTGTGAATAATTATGGCAGTTATTTATAAAGAAATTAGCACAATTAATTGAAATTAATTGTCACCAAATGAAAGGCTAGTATTAGTTGATTTGAGATGCATGTGGTCAAAAACATCTTAAAATATTTGTATTATTGAGATACAGAAATAATCCAAAACTATTTAATTTTTTGAATCACCAATAACCTCACCATCAAAAGAAACCATCACATGTAGCCTTTATACACTGTATGTGTATGTGCACACAAACATTTCTATGTTCAGAAGTACTTATATATTAATATTTATCTTATGTTTGTTAATATCTTTGTAGATGGGCATATAAATGAAAAAATACACAGCAACACACATTCCCCTGTTTTCTGATCCTGAAGGAGACAGCAGGATGTGATTTCCAGAAAGCAAGACTGCTGTGTTACAGACATATTATTTCAGCTGCTAGTCTCCTCTTTCAATGAAGGAAGGAAGACTGTTCCATCTTCTCTAATGAGGGTGGATGTCATTTATTATAAGACATCACTAGCTCATCCATGAGGTAAATTTCTGAATACCTCACTGCCTTGCGCACTCAAAAAAGTGTAGGTAAGCAAAGAACAGAACCTATTATAACCTAACATACACTAGCTATGTTTAACTTCAAATCCCAGCTTCAAAACACTACTTTGTAGCCCAGAACTTTCTCTTACACAGTAGAATCATTGAAAAAAGACCGTAAGCTTCTGGGTAAGAGGAAAAAAAGACCTAGTATTGTTTTTTCACCCCTCTTAATAAGCTGTAAGAAACCATGGGAGACAAATTTACGATGAAGGAACCTTGAACTGTCAACTAAGCATTTCCCTGTGTGCAGAGTTTCACAATCATGATTACAGTATGTGAAAAGGTAAGTCACAATTATGGCATGTGACAACTGACTCAGCTGTAGTCTTGACCTGATAATTTTAATGGAGGCCAAACATTTAACAAACTAACGGGGTAAAGGAGCACAGTTCTTAAAGCTATGCAACTATCCATGTCAGGATTTAATAGGAAGGTCAGATAACAGGAATTGTTGTACACATCCGTAACTATTCTGACAAAACTGTTTATGACCACAAATTACCAAATACGCATCCTTTTAAAAATAAAAGAAAAAAATACTCCTCCAACAATAGATAAAGCTGTCTGCAGGTAAACTGTTCACACACCAAATTCCCCAAACTGTCTAAAAGCAGTCCAAGTGACTGCTATCGCAAAGCTATAGTCAGGGCTGTATAGCTACCTCCATCAGTTTACTCACTGGGTAACATGGTTTTCTTTCTCTTCATCACCATAATTTCAGGTAAAGATGTTAATTCTATGCCATATAATTGCATTTGCAAATTATTATAAAGGAAAAAGTCAATAATAAGTAATATTAAAACTCATGTTTTAGTCTCAGTTTTGAATCTCTTATTTGATAACAATTATAGCCAGGGTTGTTAAGTGTTTTAAGGCATGTCTTTTATGTTTGAGTTAGTTTTCGGACATTTATTTGCCTTTGAGTTAAACACTTCCAGAGCTTCCAGTTGTCTGGGATAATTAGACATTCCCCTGAAATAACACAGTGAAATTTGGGCAGAACCACGTGTGCCTCTGCAGGAAGCATGGACAGAAGTGAAAGAGCTATATGTTAAAAATTTCTCTTTGCAAAATATAACAGTTGGCAGCTGCTCCTAAAATGCTGTTTTGCTAAAATATATGTGGGTGTGTACATGCAGACATATGTGTATACACACACATAAACCCCAACACACACACAAACACACCCCTCCACCATAATTTGGTAAGCTTGTACCAAAATAAAGTGAAAAAATCTACATATGTATTTTACACGAAAGCTGATCCCATTGCAAACGTAGGATTTTTTTTCTCACATCTCATAATAAAAAAGCTAGACAGCTGTTTTCCCACCTCATAGATGTGACACATATACACACACATATATATATGCTCATTGAACAAGAAAACCCTGTATGGAGAGCATCAGCTTAAGTGACATAGATTAAGTAAGAAGCTTATTCACAGTACAAGAGACCAATATTAAAAAAAGAAAAAAAAATCATTTTGAATTCTGTGACATTAAGGATGTTACCACCACCATGATTGGTATGATTCGGAGTTCTTACACCATTTGATTACTCAGTAATTTTATTCCCACCTTACATGCAAGGGAAGTTAACAAGCAGCCCTTTTTCAAAAACATCAAGTACCATGCACGTGCATAGAGTGCTTAAATCTCAGTTTTAAGAAACACGGGCTTTGAGAGCTTACCAGAGATGACCCCTGCTGTCAAGGTGGCAGAAACTGGTGCCTGCCTCTTACTCACTTTGGCAAGAAAACTAAAGAGTAAACCATCGCGTGCCATGGCAAACAGAATTCGGGGCAAAGGGAACATAGAGCCGAGAAGACTAGAACAGAAAAATGTATAGTTCAAATACAGGTTATTAAAAGCACAGTGCTTTACTGGTAAACCCAACTACACAAAAAGAAAGCTTGGAAGAGTGAATGGGTTTAGGTTTAGTTTTGGTTTAGGCTCTGTTTTGCTGCTCTTGTTTTTTGTTTGGTCGATCGGTGGTGTTGTTTAAGGTTTGTTGTTTATTTTGAACCTAGGCTATGACAGCTCTTGAGATTAACCAACAAATACAAAATCTGTGGCAGAGAAAAGTTTCACTAGTAGCCTACTTTACCTGGCGACAGTCATATTTGGTCATTTCAGTCACAAGCAAATCTAAATTGCACATATATTTTGCACATTTTCCATATATGCAACGCATTTAGCAGTGCACCTTTCTGTACAAGGATCAACTCTTAGTCTCACCTGCTACTGCACCAGACGATAGAGTAGCAACTAGTGGGGTCTTCGTTTTGGAATTGATTTGAGCTAGACATTTGAAAAGCAACCCATCCTTCGCCATAGCATAGATTACACGTGGCATTGGGAAAATGGATCCAAGAAGACTGAATAAAAAGCAAACACATGCAACATGGCAAATGCAGTTCATGCAGGGTTGTATCATGGAAAAGATAAACAATGTTAATTAATGGCATGTACAGAAACAAAATTTATGATTGTAAGACAACACCAGAAAGCCCCATAGCCCAAGATACTACAGATCAGACACAAATTGAAGTTTTTTTTTTTTCCTGTAAAGTTGATTTTTTGGGGTTTGTTTGTTTTTTGTTTTTCATTTAGGTAATGGAATTGCTTCATCAGAGAGAATTCAAGTTAGCAAAGTAACTCTTGCCATCACTGTAGCTCTTGGGCATTAGCGGACAAGGAACATGTTCCAGGTCACACTAACTATATAATTAAGCTTTAGTATTCCTGGAAAATGTCTGTCAGTCAACAGCAGCAAATCAATAAGCATTAGCAGCATCTTTTATGCTCTATGTGAAGCTGCTGATTAACAGTAATTCAAAGTAAGCATCATACAGTTAACTTTGGCACATTATTTCTTTCAATTGAAGCACCTCAAGCCAAGCTTCATTGAGATAATTTCTTTTTTGGAAGAAGTAAAGGTAATTATTTTAGATTTATTGTTAGCAGCACACAGAAAGCTTTTAAACTGTTGCTAACTCAAGGCTCAGTTTAGATAGCCTTCTTAAATTAGGTGGTTTCTTTCTCACAGAGTGAAATAATTGTAATTATGAAAACCAAAATCATTTAAAGGACAAAAAGCAAATTCATAGCCAGTATAACCTCTGCAGCAAGCATACTAATATTTAACCAGTTGAATGGTTGCCCATGTTACTTAGGAAATCAATTATACCACTTACAGAAGGCCCTTCTTTTATGTACCACAGATGCTAAGTACCTCTGGTAATGCTCGTGAGACACAAACATTTAGGTTAGACACACATAAAATAAGTTTCATTGCACATGAACTGATGTATGAATGCTCTTTCCAAAAAAGAATGTTTCCTGAATTAGGATGACAGTTTATTCTTTAAGTAAGGATACTGTCAAAATCAACAGCTAAATTTTTGCTGTTTTGGCTTTGTAAAATTTATTTATCCTATCCCTCTTTAAGTGAAGTCACATAAATAATGGAAATACTAATGAACGTCTTTATCCAGAGGAATCAAGTTCACAACATAACAGGTAACCAATATGAACCAAAAAACAATTATCCCAACTTTTTTTGTTGTTGTTGTTAATTATACCTCTAAATTTATGGATATGAAATACAATTTCCTTAGATTTGTTCTAAATCAACATCAGTCAACAAAAACACTGGAAGATTACTCTTTCCATACAAGGAAATACAATACTTCAAAAAACACTAGAAAGAGGACAGTAGTACAAATTTCTGAAACAGTGTTTTACCATCTCTGTTATTTTGTTTTCCAGTATTGGTTTCTTTAATCTAGTTTCCACTGTTATATATCCCACCTTATCACTTTTATTGATATTTATCAATAAAGGGCAAAATTGCAATAAAACCATTCAAACTAGGGTTTGAAGGGTTGACAACTAAATATGAAATATGACAGCTAGATAGAATATAGCTATAATCCCAGAATGAACTGCATTAATATTATATTGTTCGGTCAGCTTTATAATTTATGTCATTTTGGAACGATTTCCTCTTTCTGTCACCTCCTACGTCAAAATATTCCTCTCCTTTAAATCACTGTCCAGAGTCACTGTGGTTATCTTCAACAGGCTGATGCTCACCAGGGTTATCTCAGAGTACTTTTGATATTCCTGCTTAAGCAGGCGTGTCTTTTTCCTTTGTGGAAAGCCAGCCAGTATTTGTATCACTGAAGATCACTTGAATGACTCCTTACCTAAGAAGCTCAGGTAGAAGACCGGCATCAGCATTCCACTATCCCTAATTTAAGCACTGAGCAATGTTCTATGCTACGAAAGATACCACGTTACAACTGGAGTGTAACTTATATGAAGACAGACTAATATATCTCATGCTTTCCCTGATCTTTTTAATCAAAATAAGATGGTAAGTTAAGGCTGCATCCACAGTTTCACAAGGCGGAATAAACTATCCTATTTTCTCAGCTATAATCTACATCTCAAATACCCACAGGAAAATCACGGGAAGGGATGATGTCAGAAGACAGACTGGAGAAAAACAGACAGGCAATGAAGGTGAGAAGGGGAACTAGTTAACTGACTATTAAATTTTGCCTGCAAATACACAGAGCCCATAAAGCTGCTGAATCTTTGGACAGCAAGAAAGGACAAGATGTGTGAGGTTTATTTCAACAGTTAATAGAGAAAATTTGCAGGTCATATGTCTGAAAATACTTATTGTAATAAAGAACTTTTGGGTAAAAAGTCAAGGAGGTAGAGTCCAATAACAGTACAGTTTAAAAAGGGAACATAAATTAACACATATACTGTTATCAAGACCTGCTTAAGTCTAAAACGTGTGTATAACACTTATGGACAATCCTTTGTCCATAGTGAGCCTTCAAAATGAACACATGAATGTATATTTAAATGTCTTATATTACCCATCAGCTTTTCCAGAGAAAATTAGCATATCAAAGTCTTTACCTTGTGGACAAAGCACAGAGGGATCCCACTGCTACAACATATTTTGCAGGACCCCATCCAACATATGCAAATGCTACTGGCAGAGGACTTTTCTCGTCTAGTATATAGTATGGCATCATAAGAGTCAGTGCAGCTGAAACCCCAAAATAGGCCATGAAGCAGACAAGCAAGGACACCACAATTCCTATGGGTATGGCTTTTTGAGGATTCTTGACCTCTTCTCCTGAAAAAAAGAAAAAGAAAAAAAATACCAAAAACTCTTACTATTACATTCAGCTTTAAAATATAGCAATGAACACAAATTAGTACTTTTGTAAGTCTAAACACTCAGAACAATATTTGTAATATATTTTTTAAAAATCTGCACAAATTAAGCTCATTGACATAGTATGTAACTCAATATTTTGTTGCCAGAAATAGCATTAAAAAACAGAGGCATAATTGCTAGATATAAAATACATTCTATATTCACAGTAGTCAACCCCATAATTTCTAGTTCTTTTCCTATAATTTGTAAGTTCTAAGTACTCAATCCATACTATTCATATATGAGCCAGCCTTTAGGAGAGAGATCTTATCTCAGACAATCAGCAGGTGATTAACATGATTTGGGCGAAAAAAAAAAACAAAACATACTAAGCACTTCCCAGACTTAAAAAGCAAAAATTAACTTATTTAGAGTTGAAATGAAATAAGAAAAATCTCCTCCTTCCTCACAGAATGATAGCCACATTCAGGAACGAACTCAGACTCATTCTTCATGGACTGAAGAAATTTCAGGACAAAGCAAAGGAAGGATAGTAAGCAGATTATGTTGTTTTGGAACCCCCAAAGGTATATTACACATACATATATATATATATACACACACACAGAGACACATAAATACTATACCAGTTGTTGCAATGCAGTCAAATCCTACAAAAGCATAAAAACAGGTTGCAGCACCAGCCAATGTTCCTGTGAAACCATACGGCATAAAGCCACCACTCCCATATATACTGGTCACATTCTCATAGGGTGAAAAATTCCTATGAAGAACAAAAATACAGCAGAAAAATATTTTTTTTATTATTGGTAGGACAAGCAAATACATCCTCCTCCCCTGCAGCTTTGGAAAAACACGTAAAAATGCTCTCATCAAGACAGAGTTCTGCTTTACAAAACTGTACAAGGAGACATTTGCATGTCAAAAATTGTATGACAAAAATAACAGTAAGTGGAATAATACCTGCATCATGTAACTGTCACTTTACTCCCTTTACCGTTTGTTGGTAAGAGTATTAAAATACTAATGATGTAGAAATCTGTTGTTGTCATACATTCTGCAGCTAATACATGGCTTAAAGACAAGAAGCCAGTAACTTCTCAAATAGCCACAGACAAGAGTGTCAAAATAAGACTTTAGAAAACTTTTTAGGAAGCTATAAACATGAAAATAAAAATATTTTTAAGGGCATAAAGCGCTTATCACTCCCATCGACAGAGCTGTCTGTTAACACCTGCAATAGCACAAAAGGAAGCATAACAGAAAATTGCTTGGAATACGAGCAAGTAAATTGATTCTAAAAAGTAATTACTCTGTTATTGCAGTAAGGTTTATGAGATATTCTTCACTTATTTTCCAGTTGTCAGCATCTCCTTTCACAAAACCAGAAATCATAACGAAGAGTAGGACCAAGATGTTTATAGCAGTGAAAATTTTATTCACCCATGCAGATTCTTTTACTCCAAAAGATAATAGACCTATAAAATAAAAATAATTTTTAAATGTGAACAGTTACAGTAAGAAAAAAAGTTATTTTCAAGACAATATACATACCAGTACAATGAATAATACTTAAAAAAAAAAAATAAAAAAAATAAAAATAAAAAACAGAAGTAGATTTTACACCTTTAAAAAGTGGTAGCACAAATTTAATAAACTGTCTGATAGCATGGCAATAGGGAAGTGTATTGGAAACCATAAAACGATAACTTTCTTTAATTGTACTCTTGAAATATTTAAAAATATTTTGAGCAATTTTTACTTATTTCTTTTCTGAGGTTTGAGTTCGTATCTCTATTTCATGCTATGGAACAAAAATAGCTACAAAAATCTATGCTTATTAAAAACAGTTTGATAGAATCTATTATGCACAGAACAAATAATTATTAGATTGAACAAATTAGGTTATTGATCTAAGTTTTTCAGAGCACAACAGAGTAAGAATCCCATTTCATAGCTCATTAACAAAACCTTTAGAAGAAATGCACGCTTCCTGTTCCTAAGTACAGATTCACAGAGGTTCTAGAAAAAAAGATTGATATAAAATATGCGTGCCTTAGGTTGTAGACTAATGTGTTTAAATGATCTGAAAGTTATTCCATCAGGGTCCTACTGTGTAACAATTGTTAAGTAAGCATACTAATAGTTTAATGGAACAGCAGGCAGAGAGCAGATCAAGAAAAATTAAACAGAGTGGGAAAGTCACCCTGGTTTCTTTGCATTGTAAGCATTTCCAATAAGAAAACATACATGCTTTCCCTCATTATCTAGAGATTAACTCTGAAAATTTTACGCCTCTCAAGATAATGTCTAAAAAATTTCTGCCTCCACTAATGAGACCTTTGCTTCATAACACAGAAGTTATCATGAGCTGCTCAATTTTTCTTCCCCAATGGTATTTTGGCCACAGTTTCTAAAGATATGGGTGTTGATTCAACCTGGGAATCTCTACACTGAAACATGACTCACAGTGCAGGTACATCCCAAATCTAATTGAAAGCTTCCTTTTAAATAATTTTGTTCTCAAATATTTTTCAATTTTTCAATTTGGGTAAGACCTCTAGTGAATACTGAGCTGTTTCTAATCCTGGTGGAAAACAAGCTATACACTTTAAAACACGCATACAGCTTTCTTCACTTCCTTCACTCCTTTGAGAATACTTACTTGTTAAATGCAAACATAAAAAAAAAAAAAAGTTTCAGTATTTTGGAGCTTTCTGATGCCTCAAAAGCCATAGTTTTGGTGTCAGTTTTTGCAATTTAAAAATACGACATGAAATGAAGATTTTCACGTTAACATCAGTCTATATCACAGATTTCATAAAAAGTGATTATTTCATGGTTCAGATTCAAGAAGAGTTCATATAAATTTAACTCCCAGAGTCATTTTGTCAGCACACAAATGTACATCTAAATTGTTCAAATATTATTAAGGTATTTCTGATAAAACACTAACTACAGTTTAACTTTTTTTTTCCTTTAAGAAATTGACATCACAGCCATCATAAATGAAGACATATCTGTCTCTTACCTGATAGAAGCAATATAAGAAATACAGCAAAAAAGTCAGGATACTCTGCCAGTCCGGAGTAATTCATTTTGAAGTAGGTTCCGAAGAAATGACCAATCTGCTTTCCAAGAAGTTCATCAAAGGTGCCACTCCAGGCTCTTGCTACACTTGATGTACCTTCATAAAATACATGCATATTTAGTGTTTTGCATGCATACAAGGGAATATAGTTACTTCTATTGACAAGGAAATAAAACTAAGCATACTGCTACTTGTACTTACAAAAACAGAGCTTGTGCTAAAACAGTGATAATTTTGAAATTTTAACATTATCAAAAGTTCCTACCTATTTAAATGATAACATATTATTCTACAACTAAAATATACAAATTTGTACTTCATTTGTTCCCCAAATATTGCAAAATTATTTCTGTATCATTTATATTTGCTGTCATTCTGGAAGACACTTACTTCTAAAGCTGAATTGTGGTACATTAAACAATGCAAAACAATGTAAGAAAATGGTTTAACAAAGAACACGAAGGAAAGATTGCCCACCTGGAAATAAAGCCAAAAAAAAAAATCACTAGCAAGACTTATATTGCTAGTTAGTATTTAAGACCAATACTCTCTCCTGGTAACCAATGTATGGGGCCATAGCTAAATACAACCATATTTTAACCAGTTTCCTACCATGAATGCACTTTAAAACAACAGTTATATTGATTTTGTAGTGATTAGGGCAACATTCCTGTAAGTAGGTATACATATGTATATACAGATAGGCATGCTTATACACAATATACCAGAACACGTACCTCTGGAAGAAAATGTATATAAACCAAATTTGTCATCTTTGCCAAGGCACTGAAGTAGTTATTTGAATGGCTACCACATAAGCATTGATATTACCCAGATATGGTAAACTTCGTGTTTTATGGGATCACAACATACGACATCATTTAATTAGCATGAGATTATAGTGACAAATTAGAAACTAAGCATTATGACTTTCTTGAAGGGAGATACTATAGTGATACTATAGTGATGTCTTTATAAGACATTCTTATAAATGTCTTTCAGTGTATGTTTAGAAAAAAATATTGGTTTCACTGAAATTATTCTTGCTGACCAAATACAGCAATGGAATTATTCCTGTGCATCATCACTACTGTCTAGCAAAACTTTTGTATTAGTTACTTAGTTCCTGCTGCTGAAGACGGACTGTTTATAAAGCATCTTGTCTATTTACAATGGCAATGAACATGAGGAAAAACCCTAATCAAATTACCTCGGTTATTTGATCCCTGTAGGAATAAAAAAGAAACAGTAGCTAAATACAGAGACAGAAAGACCCAAATCCATAACTTATGCCTGCTTTCTCAGAAACTCTCAAGTCCTGTGTTTGTTTCTTGGCTTACCTATAATATAGGATAAAATGAGATTCCAACCGGTGATAAAAGCCCACAGCTCACCAACAGTTACGTAAGTATACAAATACGCAGAACCAGTCTTAGGAACACGAGCACCAAACTCGGCGTAGCAAAGACCTGCCATCACAGACGCCAGGGCAGCAATGAGGAAGGAAACAACAATGCTAGGTCCGGAATCAGATTTGGCTACTTCTCCAGCAAGGACATAAACACCAGCACCCAGGGTACTTCCTACTCCCAGTGCTATAAGGTCCACCGTCGACAAGCATCGGCACAACTTGGAGTCCTCAGGGCTTTCACCGCCAACATTCTTCTTCCGTACCAGGCACCGAACAAAGGTCAAAGCTGGTCCACAGGGCAACATGGTGGATGGAGAGCTCTGAAATAACATACATCATTGCAGTGCATAACAAGTACCCCAGAAACAGTGAAAAACAGCCAAAGAAAGGTATTTGCATGAAGAACTTCAATCACACCTACTTATTAATATATTTACTCCTTTCTATGGCATTAAAAAGGCCATCATGTTCTTTTTCCCCGCAAAACACATGAGGGATTCAGTTATATTTAGCACTTATTCCTCTAGGGAAAGATACTCATCATCTTTAGGTTTACTACACTGCTGTTAAAAAAAAGAAAAAAAAAAAAAAAAAAGGAATTGCTTCTATTTATCCGTTGTTGGCTTCTTCTTAACCATTTATAAAACGGTACCAAAACAGACATCTGTCATTTCATGAATCATTAAGGTTTTTAAGATCATCACCAATAAATATGGATTTTTGAGATGTAAAATTCCAACATCAAGGCTATAAACACCAAAAGCTTTAAAATGCAGCATTCTGACAGAGCCAGTGCAATATCTTTTTGGATTCAAATGATATGGCTTTTGCCTTTAGAATTCACTTCAGTAAAAAACTGCTTGAAAGTAGATTAAAACAGTGTTTCTACTCCTTCCCACACAAAAAATGTTTCCCAGAAATAATTATCTTTAAAAGAAACGTATAAACTCTCCCTGGTAAGCTTCTAACAAGAACCAGTAGGATAACTGCTCATCCCATGCCAACCGCAGCTTCTTCAGTACCCTGAGTGCTTGTCGCAGTGTCGGGTGCAATAAGTTCTTGCCCATGAGGTCAGATTTTGTGACCAGCTAGGTCCTATAGGCCAGTAGGTGAGGAGCATTTATCTGGCTTGTCATATGGGAAAATGACAAGGAAATAGGAAATCATTCCTCATAGGAAGTGATTTTCATTTAGACAAAGATACTCTGCTGGTATATCCCTCCCCATACATATCAGTCTCCTGAATCAGTAAAGGGCATTTCTACCCACAAAAGTTCAATCCATTACAATGACTTTCAAGAGGAATGTCTCACTATGGCAGTATTTGATCCTGGAACAAAGACTCGGAAGCAAGAGGACTGCCATCCTGAATGCAAGATTACCTGAAAAATATCCCCTTGGGTATTAAAGAGAGAGAGATCTGAGCAGTCCTGGCTATCGGGGGAGGTCCCAGTTGACTGGCAGCTAGCAAATGTGACGCCCATCTACAAGAAGGGCCGGAGGGCAGACCCGGGAAACTACAGGCCTGTCAGTTTGACCTCAGTGCCAGGGAAGCTCATGGAGCAGATCCTCCTGAGAGTCATCACGCAGCACTTGCAGGGCAAGCAGGCGATCAGGCCCAGTCAGCATGGGTTTATGAAAGGCAGATCCTGCTTGACGAACCTGATCTCCTTCTATGACAAAGTGACGCGCTGGGTGGACGAGGGAAAGGCTGTGGATGTGGTCTACCTTGACTTCAGCAAGGCTTTTGACACCGTCTCCCACAGCATTCTCCTCAAGAAACTGACTGCTCTTGGCTTGGACTGGCGCACGCTTCGTTGGGTTAGAAACTGGCTGGATAGCCGGGCCCAAAGAGTTGTGGTGAATGGAGTCAAATCCAGTTGGAGGCCAGTCACTAGTGGCGTCCCCCAGGGCTCGGTGCTGGGGCCAGTCCTCTTTAATATCTTCATTGATGATCTGGACGAGGGCATCGAGTGCACCCTCAGTAAGTTTGCAGGTGCGTGTGTCGATCTGCTTGAGGGTAGGAAAGCTCTGCAAGAGGATCTGGATAGGCTGCACCGATGGGCTGAGGTCAACTGCATGAAGTTCAACAAGGCCAAGTGCCGGGTCCTGCACCTGGGGCGCAATAACCCCAAGCAGAGCTACAGGCTGGAAGAGGAATGGTTGGAGAGCTGCCAGGCAGAGAAGGACCTGGGAGTGATGGTGGATAGTCAGCTGAATATGAGCCAGCAGTGTGCTCAGGTGGCCAAGAAGGCCAACGGCATCCTGGCTTGTATTAGGAACAGTGTGACCAGCAGGGCTAGGGAGGTGATCGTCCCCCTGTACTCGGCTCTGGTGAGGCCGCACCTCGAGTACTGTGTTCAGTTTTGGGCCCCTCGCTACCAGAAGGACATCGAGGTGCTTGAGCGGGTCCAGAGAAGGGCGACGAAGCTGGTGAGGGGCCTGGAGAACAAGTCCTACGAGGAGCGGCTGAGGGAGCTGGGTTTGTTCAGCCTGGAGAAGAGGAGGCTCAGGGGCGACCTTATCGCTCTCTATAGGTACCTCAAGGGAGGCTGTAGCGAGGTGGGGGTTGGCCTGTTCTCCCACGTGCCTGGTGACAGGACGAGGGGGAATGGGCTTAAGTTGAGCCAGGGGAGTTTTAGGTTAGATGTTAGGAAGAACTTCTTTACTGAAAGGGTTGTGAGGCATTGGAACAGGCTGCCCAGGGAAGTGGTGGAGTCACCATCCCTGGAAGTCTTCAAAAGACATTTAGATGTAGAGCTTAGGGATATGGTTTAGTGGGGACTGCTAGCGTTAGGTCAGAGGTTGGACTCAATGATCTTGAGGTCTCTTCCAACCTAGAAATTCTGTGATTCTGTGATTCCTGTAGCTCCCCAAGCACACTGACTTGTCACTTTCATCTTTAAAGAGGGTTCATTAAAGTTTCCATTCACCTTTCAGGGAAAGGGAAGTTGACAAAGGAGAGTGAATGGAATTGAATAGCTCCAGGCAGTGATGTTCAGTGCCCATTAGGAAGGTGAGGGCTGTCCCAGGACAGAGCGAGAAGGCAAGACAGGCAAGTTTCCAAGGCTGTGTTGCAATTAGGCAGTTCAGCCCTTCGGACTCCCAGATATAAATCTGGCTACGGTGTCCAGACAATTTCACACACCAGTTTGGGAACCAATATGATGTGAATGTTGGCAGACAGAAGATATCCAGAAGCTCTTCTGAGGGGAATCGATATTGAACTATTCAGGCAAAATCCCCTACTGTAGCTCCTCCACTCTAGTAAAAACATCCCATTCCCTCAAAGGCAGGTTTCTCTGTCCTGGCTTGTACTTTGACGAGTATTCCCAAGACCGTTACGTTTTCCTATAATGACACTTCTGAATCAGTCGCAATCACTTAAAATGCAATATCGATATACTCATAAGACTGCAGCCCATGGTGATAGGCAGCAACACTGTTGTGACTCCATGCCTTTCCCTTTAGCAATTTCAATGTTGCAGAAATAAGGGTGGTTTTGTTTTTAAGGAGTGATTCATTACTCTTTTTTTTTTTTTCTCTCCTCAAATAATAGATCATTTGGTGTTTCATTAACAGGAAAAAGTGTTCTGTCAGACTTTCTTCTCTGAACACTAATCAGTTTCCAAGACTTTTGTTATTCAAATAGCATCTCAGATTACTCTGCTCCTTTGCAATTTGTTACCAGTCCTGAAGACTGTAAAGTCATTTATCACAGTGGCCAGCTGGGTGCTGTCACAGTTTTCTCTGCTGAGAGGCAATCCGTGTGACAAAATATGTATTTCTTCTGCTTCTACTTTCTCCTACTCCAGTGGAGAGAACAGGAGGCTGGCTCTTGCCCACCAGAAGCCAGTAAGATGAAACACTGCTTCTGACTCAAACTCACCCTCTCTTTAGTCTTTAAAAATTGGAGCACAAGCAAAGACAAGGTACAAGATACAAACCTTGTGTCTGTAGAGGAAAAAAATCCCTCATACTGGAGAAACATATCATTTTAGGTATATCCATCCTAACATGGACTTGAAGAACACATATCCTTCTACGATGACCACTGCAATCTGGAATATCTTACTGTGTTTACTAATTATGTGCGAATATACAACAAACAATGTCTGAGTGCTGTTCCACAACTCCTGTTGCAGTGTACCAAGTACAGTGTGCTGCCCCATTCAGATTTGGCACAGACATCTGAAGAATCCAGCACCCATCACCCATACTTGACAGGAAGAACTGATGGGCTTATTTGGTCTCCACAAGGGCCTAAATGGCACAGGAGGTGACAAAGTGTCTTCAGAAACCACTGGCAAACTTAACCTTCTTCCAAGGTGCCACCTGCAAGGTACTGCAATGCAGAAGAAGGTAATCCAGAGGAATGACCCAGGCACAGGTCCGCAGGGACATGTGCTGCCACACAAGCACACCTCACTGTCACACTTGGCTAAGCACGTCGCCTGCTCATCCACTAGCCACAGAAGCAGGAAGGCTCCAGCAGAAGCTGGGAGTGCCTTTTGGTGGCAGCATTGTCCTGGACAAGCTCACGCTGACTGCTGCCACGGCACTGAAAAAGGGCCTCACTCCTGCTGCAGTGGAAACCTGCCTCTTCCCAGCAGGCTGACCGCTGGGGCCTCTGCTTCCTCGCTGCTTCTGCTGGCAGCAGCTCTGGCCAAGGCCCCTGAGGGTTGGCTGTGCACAGCTGACCAGCCCAGGCCCTTCTCCAAGGCCTCCTGGCGAGGCACGCTTGACAGCTTGAGCTTGACGCTGACCATCAGCGGGCAGTTATCCCTGAGCGAGGCAAGGAGCGGGCCCAAGCTGCTGCTTCTCTCACGTGTTCAAACCTGTGCTAGGCGCCACATTGGTGAAGTCTACTTTACAGAGACATCTGTCACAAGCAAACACCTATAAGTCCATTTGTCATCGACCTTGACAAGATCCTTTTGCCGCAAACAACTCAGTTGGCAGCTCTCTGGCTCTGCCTGCACTGGGTCACCGCACTCCTGACGTCTCCCCTGGATTAAGCTTTTCTTTAGCTAGGGATTATTCTGTAACACAGAAAACATCTCCAGCGGTCCTCTGAAAAGGGGAGGCCCCAGTTCAACTGCCCGGGACTTGAGGACCAATGCTCAGTCCGCGTTCAAGCCTCTCCCTTCCTTGAAAACATTCCTAGAAAGAAATGTGCATATGAGCATGTCACAGCTTAGCTGTACCCCTTCAACAGCATGCAACAAAGGGACAGGCGGGACTGGAGCACCTAGTTTGAACAGGAAAGAAATTGGACAGACCTATCTTAAAACAGAGGGGAAAAAAACATAAGCCCCTCACGTCTCATGTACATATATACTATATGTTGGAGTACTTGATTAAGCATGGATCCTTCTCCCATTCCTTCTGCCCCTTATCGTCTTGTTTGTTCTGACAGACTGCTGATGACAGACCCTTCTTCTTAACTTCAATCTTTACTGGCCAGGAAAATTCCTGGTTGTAAACCAGCTATTTTACTGCTTGATCTATGTTCATCTGAATGCTAGCTCAAGCAGATGAGTTCAGCCCTATAACTCATAGCAGGTCTCCCATTCAGATGGATGATCAGCCATTTAAAGGCCATCTATTGCTAGCCCTCTTCTAGCAGCAAAGGTTTGGTATGAAAAAAATTTGGTCTACAAACAGAAAGCAAGGGGCAAAGTCTCCACATGGAACGTTTCTACTCATCTTTAAAATTGTACTGACTACTTCATAGTCTGTATAAGCCACCATTCTCACAAAGTATTTTCTATGTGAAAAAAGCTAACAGCCTTCTAACCCCAAAACACAAACAATAGGTGGATATTGATACATCAGGAAAGTTACTGTTATATCATAAAGTCATTGTGCATTGTACCACATGTTCATTTCAAAATGACATTTTAATTATGCTAAATGAGTGATTTAAGTCAGTGCTTATCAAACCCAAGCTGTACATGGAAAAAAAAAAAAAAACAACAACTTTTGATTAAATAACCTCTGTTGCAAGTCAATATTTTGTACTAAATTTTCCATTAAAAGTTTTAATAAAAATGCTTAAAATTCTCATCCGAAAAGCAAGTATTATATAGCCACATAATACCTCTGAATGTTGTTATACTGTTATCAAGATGTATATTTAAAGATTTCTTAAGCAAAAGTAATTTAATTTACTTCTAATCTAGTTTGTTGACTTCATATTATATGTTGCAATATACTTCCTTAGGTGCAGTAGTTTTACACTTTAAATAGCATATAAATTATGGAGAAAATACCGCCAACAAATTTGTAACATACTCAAAATGCAGAAATATAAATCTATACAAATTAATTCAGAGTTTTTCTTCAGCCTCAGTTTCCTGTAAAAACCTGTGAAAAGTTTTACCAGTTGTTTTAACTCTGTATAATTTTGGTAAAAATCTTGTTTGCAGGATTTATTATTCAAGATATGCTATTGCAAGACCTTATTTAAAGTTTCAGTATCTAGTGCAATAATACAGAGGTTAAGCATAACTATAGTCTATGATTTGTACGTGTGTACACAAATGCCCACGCAATACATGATTCTACTGCAACTGCAACTTTTTGGTGTCCTAAAAGTTGATGCTGTGCCCAGGACTTTCAAAAAAGTCCTTTCAAAAAAGGACTTTCCATTCCACTGTCTTGGAATATTTAAAGTAGAGCACCCAAATAATACATAAAGCCCTAAAACCAGAAAGCAGCACCTGTAACAGAATATGCATAAATGGAAAAGGAAAAATTTACTACATAAAAGCAGAAATACCTTCCATTCAGACTGAGAAAGAAAACATAAATCACATCTTCTGTATTAAGACATTAATTTGCACTTAGAGACATAACAATTTAAAGCACACTTAATTTAATACTGCATAACACAGGTCTCACTATTCAAAAAGCACACATGTTAAAAGCAGAATTTCTTATGAAAACCTGCATTGTTTTCAGATTGCTTCTTTTAGCATTACCAACCTGATTCAGAGCAACTTCTGCTAGGCAAACTTCTGCTTCTCTTGCCCAGTCCTGAACTTCTGTAGTCCTGAATGTCAGAGTAATAATTGAACCTAAGTTTGTTGAAATATTCTCTTAAAAGCAAGCTGCTGCGGCAGAGGGGGTGGAGGCTCCACAGCCCCAGGTGATTGGAGAGCTGGGAGCTGGCAAACGATTTACCCAGCGAAGGCGGGGAGGGAGAAAGTCTTGCTGCTGCTCAGATAAATCATACCCACCCTCTTCACATCATAACATCTCATCAGGATGCCACTTTCTACACTGGAACACCCCTGTCTGCTTACATACACAGTGAGAAGGTACCCCTCATTCATCCCCAGGGGACTCTTTTTAAGCATCCTGGATGACAAGAAAAGTGGGAGTGTAAAACTTTGACATGAAATCTAAGTCTTCCCAGCTTTCACATTTGCTGCCCTTGTAAAAAACAATTTGACTTTGAAGTGTGCTGAGCCCTTTGAGCATCACTTTGCAACACTTTGAAACCTGAATCCTAGAGCATAGCATGAAAACTGCTTTTGCTGAGTACATTTTAAAATATAACTAATTTGAAAAGTACTGCTGTAGTAAGAAACAAGAGAGAGGAGCCTCTATTTACAGTGTGGTTAGAGACCATTCTGCTGAACTGGGGTAGACACACCGTATAGCTTCTTCTACTTTATATGGCTTGAAATGTAAAAAATTTAATTCAGTCTAATGCTGAAGACTGGAATTAGAATAGTCCAAATATTCCTGTGACACGATCAATAAATAATCCCCAGTTTCTTAAAAATTAGCTTCCAGAATAAACTAAACTCCAATGGATAATATACAGCTGTATTTTTATTACTTTCAATGGCAGACAACCCCGCCCCAAACAAGCAGTAGAATTTCCAGTCAACATTATTCACAGTATATTGTTTCTCTTAAAACGCTTGTCTTTCAGTATCTTTTTGTTCAGAGAACATTAAAAAGATGCTAAAAGGCATAGGGACGAAAGCCCCAGTGATGTCAGTGCTCCTGCTTCCCCTCATGCAGAGCAAATCCCTGCTAAATACAAATGGTGTCTCCTGCCTAGTTAAGCCTTGCCCGCTTCTGAAGTTAAGGGAATCTCCTTGTTCTTATAACTCTGCTTTCCAGCAGTTGCATGGTACCATCTCCACTGTAGATGTCAGACCTAATTGCCAGGAGCTCATTATCAACCCCATTCTCTTATCTCCCTCTTTAAATTTTAGCCTTGGAAACATCCAGTCAGAACACAAAAACAAGTTATGATTGAGGTTTAAGCCACTAATCAGTTTTCTTGGGTGAAAATAGAAAGAAACACCTATTAAACAGCATCATTCTCACCCATTACAGTATCTAGGCATTTATTTCCCAATGTTTCAGCCTCTAGGAAGTCCACTAATAACTTGGTAATTATTTGTGTGGATTATAGTTAACAACCTCAAGGCTAGTGCTGAATCATTTCCAACTACGTAGATCCATTAGAAACTGTTGTTAATGCATAAATTAATTTATAAGTAATGGGAAAACATTCCTCCTTAAAATAAATAAATAAATAAATAAATAAATAAATAAATAAATAAATAAATACTGGCTTTCCAGTAGGCTCCTGCTGGGCTAGTGCTGATGCACTGCACTGGGCAATGAATTTCTGCCACACCTAGGGCTGGAACCACTCTCTGGCATATCACCGCCACACCTAGGGCTGGAACCACTCTCTGGCATATCACCACATGTAAATAGTTCCCAAGTGGCTTTATTAATAAAAGACAAAAAAAAAAAAAAAAAAAAAAAGAGAGAGAGAGAGAGAGAGAGAGAAAACTACTGCCCACTACTTCCTAAATGTGGCCATAGATGTGGTAGTGAGAGAACGGGCCCAAATTTAAGCAGGGGAACTGGAATTCTTTATTTCCAAGAAGGTGGAACAAGCTGAAGGAAGTAGTTTAATTTCAAATTTGCATTCTAATAGACTTATTAATTCCCTATAATCATAGTTCTTGCTATAGCATCCAGGAAACACCTATAAAATCTCTTATGGACATTTTATGCACTGTTTGAATTTGTAGATACACACATTTCAAAACCTCTTGCACTGCACAGAATTAGCATAGACCTGTCAAGGGCATGTTGTCATATTCACAGAGCAAGACAAACAGTTCTTGGTATTAAATACACAAACCTGGTCAGACTGAGGCCAACAGCAAAACTGCAAGTTATATCGTTGGGGTCAGGATTTGATTCAAAATAAGGACTTTGAATTAGGAAACAGAAGGAAGTAGATAGTAACTACAGAAAGGACTAACCCTTACTCCACCAACAGTTCACAACCACAGCATGACACAACATTGCTCACACTTTTCCACAAGAAGTATTTTAGGGATGTTGACTGTCCCCAGACAAGCTGCAGTATACCCACACAGCTTCTGCATGGGAAGACCACAGGCTTTGGAGCAAACCAGAAGCTAATTTACCTGCCAGTGTAGACGAACCCTAAGGATACTACAAGTACAGAATTCTCTAATAATTCCCTAACTTCCTATAGTATTCTGAACAGTCTATACATGTACGTGTCTTATGCAGGGAGCAACCCCAAACAAAAACTCTTCCAGTTTGGCTCCCAGTTTGTTTCTAGTTACAAATCCAACAGTGTCCTGACCAACATTACTTTATAGCTTCAGTTTTGGCTTTAGAGAGCTTTGGTTTTGGCATTTTCAGCTCCTTAGCAACTACATCGTACTTGGACAAGGCACTAGATTAATCCAACAGTTCTCTGACTCCAGGGATTTTTGCAGCTCATTCTTGCCATAAAGAATTTGATCAGAAATTCTCTTCTTGCTATGAAACAGCTGACCACATTAGAAAGGACGACCTGTAAGAGAGAACTATTTTATGTGTTTTATTTTGCTACAGAAGGTTCCTTTAAGGCTTTCTCTTCTCTTGTCAAAAGAGTACGAAGATATTGACAGAGATTTATTCAGAACTTTATGCCCAGGGAATTGAAAAAAAAAATTACATTCATTTGCAAAAAGAAACTCTTGCACAGACTAAACCAAAATACTGTTGGAGCCCAAATGACAAACGGTCTGATTAAAAGCTGCTCTGCTGTTGTCTCTGACTTGTCTCACAGCTCCAGGCCAAAAAGGCATGCCGTTTTACATAACCAGAGGCGTTAGCTCTGCAAAAGCGTATCCACGTGCTTGTCCATATGGCTACCCATATTGTGTGGAAGTTAAACATGAACAAAAGTGCTGGCAGGACCGGGATCTAAGTGAACCATTACAATTCCTCGAACAGAAATCTAAAATAGAGCCTGCTGCTTCGCCTTGGAAGTCAGGACTTTGCAGCCAACTGTAACAAAGGTAACTTAACATCCAAAAGAAAAAAAGGAAAACACGAGATGGTTTGTACAACTTGTGTAACTCCAACAGGATTTGGAAAGATGTATTAGCATTTGTAAAAGGATTCATGCAGTGCCAGCAGGAATCTTTTCTGTGTTGAGATAAATAAAGTAATGAGTGTCTTGATGTAATCTGCTAGAATGATCCCATATGTAGGCATTCAAGTCTCTTAGTCAGGTATCTACACAGACACTTGTTTCCATTGGATGCCTTAAGATCCTTGAGAGCAAAAATATTTTAAAACGTAAAATATTAAAAGATTTATTATTTTGAAATTCACTGAAGTATCTGGAGTATTAATTCATACAAATTTTAAACATGCTAGATCAATGTCCCAGAAACTTCTGCAATGCTAGTAGTGGCTCTGAGAGCTGGGAGCTCTCAGAGAACTTGGGAGAAAAAATGGCTTCACTCCAAGACACAGCAGAGACAGCTGCTTTAACTGCAATGAGTCAAAACTAATGAAGTTCTAAAAGCAGAGGAACAAACTGCAAGCTAAAGTACTGTCTAGAGTATAAGAGAACTAGTTATGTATTCTTTCAGCACACAGGTTTTTGATTTTTTATTGCATGTAAGACCATGTATCATTAAGAGGGCTCATTTCTGCATATGAAAGAGATCTGTTGATGAGGGCAAATAGGTCTGGCAAGGAATTTTCTGACTATAAAACCGGAAAAATCCATTCACTGAAGCCAAATATTCCCATAAGAACAAACCAGATTCAACAGAACACAAAATTTAGAAAAAAATAGTCCAATTAACTATCTGTGAGGATATGCATAGCTCCCACATCTGAATATTCTTCATAGCGTTAAGAAAAATGAATCTGTATTTACATATGAAAATAAAAGCCCAGCTTCCCCCCCCCCCCCAAAAAAAAAAAAAAAAAAAAAAAAAATTCAATCTATGTGCTAATCTACATAAAACAATCATAAATATGTGAGGGGAAAAAGAATCTTTACAAAACTCAATGATAAATTAGACTAACCCTATAACGTTGTGATAGCATTGTTTCTGAAGAAACTAAATTACAATTCCACAGTCTTTAAAGGCTTCCTATTTATTACAATACATTTACTTCAGGTTGCTTCTCATAGTTTAAGCAGCCTCCTGAAATTACTTCCTGCAGAATGTGGTACAGATTAAAATAAGTTATCCCTTGCCAACTCTCTCAACTTTTTGTTTAATAATTCTCTTTCACTTTGTACTTAGAAAGCAAAATACCTCAAATCTTGACCTTCCATACGAGAAATGTAACACATCCTGTTGAATATATTATTAGACTAATACAGGCAGGAAGAATAGATCTGCTAAACTGCACTTCATGTGTAACAACACAGAGGGCTACATTAGGCACAAATTCCTACTAGCTATTTTGACCCAGGAATGAGTCATTTAACCTAATATTAAGCACGTCCCAAGCTACTACCAGCTATCATCTGCTGATCTCCCAATATTCCCAAAGGGGCTACAAGAACTGTTTGCAGTGCTGACTCATAGAGCAGTCCCCAAGTCTAAAATCAGTTTTGGAGAAGCCTTGAAGAAGGAATGTATCTATTTAAAGCCATGCTCTCTGAAAAAGAAATAAATAAAATAAATCCACACACGCTTTCTGGCCTGAATCCACACCTTGAGTTGAGCGCAAATACAAATAGGGAACTTAGATAGAAAAGCTTGTAACATATACAAAGAAGAGCAAGAAAACCAACGCTGCAACTAACACTCAATCCGTAAGTGAAAGTAAAGCCGTGCTTTGCCAGAGCTGAAATCAACACGTCTGACATCTCCTTGGGGGCTGGGAAAGGAGCACCAGAGGTGGCTTCACACGGTGCCTTGGGAAAGGGCCCGAACAAGGCCCCACACGGCCTACGACACACAAACTTGTGTGAGTTTCTTCAACATGGAAGAAACAGTTGTTTCTTCAACATGGAAGAAAGCAGGGCTTCTTTCAGCCTCAACCAAACACACCCAGGTCCCAACCTTAAACATCCAGCCCCTGCCTGTCTTGCCTCCCACTTACCACAATATTGCTCTTGAGCTCCTGCTAGGGGCATATCCTACGTGTAGTAGATTAAACCTCTGCTAACAAGCCTCTAGTGACTTCTCTAAGACCCTACAGAGAATGTTTCTCTAGCACACATGCAAGAAAGATCTACCAAAAAAAAAAAAAAAAAAAAAAAATTAAGGCATTGTACTTTTTTTTTTTTTTTTTTTTTTTTTTAAGATGTTAGCTATTGAATAACATCGTAGGCTGCTTTTCCACAAGGCTGATGGAACTCACGTCATCTCCAACCGAAGCAAAGAAACTTAAAAAAAAAATCCATTTATGACACCAGTCCAAGACAGATGTTTGACAGATGCCAAATATGTGGAAACATACTAATGTGCATGCATACTTGCTTCTTATGGCAATTTAAGTAGGTAATAAGCACATTTTATAACAATTATCCTGACCTATGTAAATGCAAAGGCTATTCTAAATTGCACTTATATCTCAAAACTTAAAAAAAAATTACTAAAAAAAAAAGTTTGTTTTTTTTTTAAAGCTTTTACCTAAACAGTGGGGCTCTGAGTTATTTATTATGAAGAGTTATGTCATTATTTACAAATTAAATATTATATCATTTTATTATCATGTATTATTTATTATTAAGTGTTACATCATTACTTACAAAATGAGTACTTTCTTTAATTGTTTTAAATACATTTCCTTCACAGTTTTTTTTAAGGTTGTCTTTTTCTAATTATCAATTTATTATCTGAATTAACCAGCTCAATATTCTTCTGTAATATATCATCATATGTATGTGTATATATATATATGTATATTTATATATAAACAACTGTAATACATAATCTTTTTCTCAGTTTATTTGGATTTTTGGTTGTTGGGGGAATATTTAGGTTTTATTTTAAGCCCTTTCAATTAGAAAGGCTGAAAGTATCAGCTTTTCCTGTATCAAAGTGGGAAAGCTCCACTATTACCACCTTGAAAGAACATTTGGTTTTCTTATTAAAAAAAAAAAGTTTGGAAAATTTCTATTAGCTCCATTTCCACTTCATTCCAGAGGTATGCCATTAACAATAATTTTCCATGATGGAAAATGCCTGAAAAAAATGATATGCAGCTTTCTGTTTTTATTTACTGTTTTTAATCAGTAACAGGGCTTTACCTCTTACCCCATAGTTACTAAGTTTCCATTACATCCTCTTGTGCAAGACATTAGCAAAAGCCTAAATCAGATCAATTCCATCTATTTTGTCCTCTTCAAAACCAGCCAAAAATAAAATAAATAAATAAATAAAATAAAGCCTTGCCAAACCAGTAGAGCTGTACATGCAAATACAATCCTTGATTTTGTTTTCTGGTCTAATACAAAGATATGAGTAATGACTTAAGGATAAAATCAAATCCCTAACCTTTCCCTGCTGAAAACTGTACTGATTTGAACAAAAGCTGCTGATTTGCTAGAAGGGGCTTTGCCACTAATTTTAAAGTAGAAATCGTGAGAGCCTTTCCATGTGCTTAAACTCCTGAGGCGGCTGCTGAAATTGGTATAAAGACTACTTACTTTTTAGAAAGGTTTGGGCTGTGTGCTCCTGTGCACTCCACAGGGCAACCTCAATGGAAAGAGCTCAACAGCACAAAAAGAAGCATCACTGTGTGGTGTAACAATGGAAATTAAGTGAAGAACTAATGATTCATGCTTCATTTCCCTCCTTCCTTCCCATCTCAAATTTTACTGAAATTTCAGTTTTATTGAAAATTATTTAAAATAATTCAATTATATATATATATATATATATATTTTTTTTTTTCCTGTGGGGGCCAAAGAAGGGAGACAAGAGAATGAGGGAGAGAGAAAGGGTGAATCTATCTCATTTAAAACTAAAGGAATTCATAGATTATACTGGAAATGGCTTTGCTTCCAAAAGCGTCATGGAAGGAAATAAATTCCTATCTCACTTGCTTCTATATGCCTTTTTATGGGATACAGAAAAGATGTCATTTTAAAGGGATTACAAAATGCCCTCAGTACCAGATTTAGCCACTTGCAACCAATTTTGAAGCATTTTTAGAGTAACAACCCCTTCTCTGAAAGCCTAAAATGCATAGCAACTATGACCGCTTACTTTCAGTGCAATTATTTTCAGAGATTAAATCAACCATTGCAGAAATTATTTCCCAGAAACATCTTTATCAACCTCCTTGTTAGCTTTCCTGTTGAAAAAAATAAATAAATGAATAAATAAGAAGTGATATAAGAATGAGTAATAGTCTTTCAATAAAACATTATTTGAAGTATGTATCTGATGCCACTAGGTAACTAAATCAAGGTGCCAGCACGTTCTTAGCATGGAACACCTGAAATGAAAATAATCTGCCAATTATAGCAGGTGCTAAAAGCCAAGTTTGCTTTCTCTTGCTTACAGAAATCTAAAAATGAGATTCACACACTGCTTATTTTCTGTATTTCATTTACCTTAAGTCTCAGGCAGTAAAAACTCAAGAGATTCTTATACAAAGGCTTTGACAAATCTCCTTTGCAATCAAATACTGCTCTGAAACAAAGTATTTAAAGTAGGATCCATCTCTGGATTGGTAAGAACTTTAAAAAATAAATCAGAGAAATATATTGATTCCATTCCCTGAAAATGGCATGCCTAACACCATGAACGTGCCTCACAGCAATGGTAGCTGTCTCCCACAGCAGACAGAACCAGTGCGTTAGGCACACTGCTGTCATTTATTTTAGGTTTATAGATGAGAACAACACAAAACAACATGAACAAGAACAGTTAGTTCACATGACATAAACAAACTCCTTCTACGAGGTTTAATCCTAGGAGGGTTAAA
The DNA here is from genome assembly GCF_965140915.1 of Aythya marila. Lineage (NCBI taxonomy): Eukaryota > Metazoa > Chordata > Aves > Anseriformes > Anatidae > Aythya > Aythya marila. Next base: position 17,898,808 of record NC_139045.1, on the reverse strand, counting down.
CAACACTGTCACTGAGGTACCCCCCAGCATTCCCTGGGGCACTTTTTGCACCTTGCAGCATCAAACAGCCCTTCTTTCCAATATGAAATCCCCCAAATGAAAAGTCACTGTGAAGAAGTCCCTACAGCTACCCTTTCGCAGAGCATTACCCTTTGACATTAAATGCAGAGAGTCCAGCCAGCCGGTCTGAATGTACACTGTGCATGTCCACATCATATAAAACCTAACATCTAAAATTATTTATAACTGAGGCAACTAATGCCAGAGAGTTCCCTCTTCATTCTTGGCTTTAAATAGCACCACTACATTTAATGCACCAGGAACAGCACTTGAAGAGCATTATAACCTTCAGCTGAGAAATCTTCAGAAAAAGCTTTCAATTTCATCACATTTCTCAATCAAGTCAATAAGCAGCTCAGCTGCATGTAATACCTCATGCTAAAACGTGACCAAGACTTTAAAAGGCAACAAAAATCAACACTGACCTTGCAAGTCATGCTCTGGGATCTTGACCACAGATATCCAGGAGGTTGAGCAATGGTTATGGGAAGTGACCCCATGTTAGCCTGACCGTGCGCTGCAGCTTTCCAGGCAGCTTGCACTTGCGCAGCCCAAAGGGCTCCATTCTGCCACACAAGGCACCACTGCAGGTAGCAAGGCTCTGCTCAGCATCTTCAAAAGATACATGTAAAACCCTTTGTGAGCTTTCCTCAAGAAAAGAGGTAGGGTTCTCCATTCCTTCGTGTCTTAATCAACTCGCAGCCATGCACGGGAGTTGCATAACCATGGCGAAGGCTGCCACCTCGCAGAGCTACGCAGGTCTGATTGACTGCACCGAGCCTGAAATGTTGGCATGTCTGCCTGAAGAAACCAGATCTTCACTCCTGGTACAAAGCCAGAGCAAGTGCAGCAATAGCAGTAGACATTCTAGCAGGGAGTAAAAAACATGTAAGACAGCACAAATATAGGGTCATAAAGTGATGAATATTCTGAAAATATTACCTGGCACATGGAATCACACAAACTTCTCAGGCAATGCCCTACACGTGTGTGTGCACATGTTGTCTCAAACCAGACAGCATGATGGTTCTCCACTTGCAATTTTATTTTCAATATGAATTGTCTGGAGGGCATTAGAAGAGCTAGCAGCTTAGCAGTTCAGCAATTTGTTCCAGGAGGCTGTTCTGCTCATAAAAATTAAAGGTCATATGAACATTCAGTTGCATTTAGTGTACCTATGAAGATACTTCACTGGCTACCGAACAACACGGAGGAACAAACTCGATGAATGCTGCTTGCACTAAAATAGTGATGCACTAGTTAAAGTGAATTATTCACAACTGTGTTTTCAGGACAATCTGGATCACACAGCACCTGGGAAGTGGCTGGGACAGCCCATCTCCTCTCTCAGACAGAGATCTGGTGAAAGCCAGTTCTCAGTTTTGTTCTGTTGAGCCAATGGAAAGCCCTATAAACTTATGATTCTTAGTTGTACCCTCAGTGAACACAGACCATCGATGAACCCTCAATACGTTTCTGACCGAGAATCACACAGGTAATCATGAATTCCCCCAAATTCCTCCTCTAACCAAGAAACACAGAACGTTAGCAACAGAGAACATCAAGCATATTGAGTTACCAAACTATCATATTTGTTCTTTAGCTAAACAGTCCCCTTTCATTTCTTTTATCATGTATTAATTTAAGTGCAACAAGATACTTCTCCCCTTATTTGTTCCTAAATTCAAATTTTTTTTTCTAAACGTATACAAAAATTAGCCTCATCTCCAGCCACACTGTGAATTAATTGCAGAACAAATTCCATAACACTAGATCTTAATCCAGCCAATTCTGCTTACTTAAAAACCACCCTAAACCCACAAGTCAGGCCCCCAGAACTCGAGGCACTGCAAACAATTTGACTGGTTATCACCAAAGAGATTTCTTCAATCCTTCCCAGAGTTTTGTACATGCGTTTCTGTGTGAATGCTGACCACAGTACTTCTTGGGTTGCTTTTCAGTGTCTACTATCCAAAAGGATGGCTTAATTCTGGGTGGCCTTCATTGTTATTATGGCTGGATCATAATTTTGGAATAATTTTGTCCTCCTCCCTCACTTTCTCACGAGCTCTGGTGGCGATGGCAGCAACTTGAGTTCAAAGTGCCTGTCTGTGTAGAAGCAGAATTTGGCCACAAACCTTTCCTTACTTGTCCCAGGAGGAAGAGGTGGTCAGAACAAATCTAAAAATCAGCCATATCCAGAAAACAGGTTGCTATTTGGTCACAGAATCACAGAATCACAGAATTTCCTAGGTTGGAAGAGACCTCAAGGTCATCGAGTCCAACCTCCAACCTAACGCTAACAGCCCTCCACTAAACCATATCCCTAAGCTCTACATCTAAACGTCTTTTGAAGACTTCCAGGGATGGTGACTCCACCACTTCCCTGGGCAGCCTGTTCCAGTGCCTCACAACCCTTTCAGTGAAAAAGTTCTTCCTAACATCTAACCTAAAACTCCCCTGGCTCAACTTAAACCCATTCCCCCTCGTCCTGTCACGTGGGAGAACAGGCCAACCCCCACCTCGCTACAGCCTCCCTTGAGGTACCTAAAAAGAGCGATAAGGTCACCCCTGAGCCTCCTCTTCTCCAGGCTGAACAAGCCCAGCTCCCTCAGCCGCTCCTCGTAGGACTTGTTCTCCAGGCCCCTCACCAGCTTCGTCGCCCTTCTCTGCACCCGCTCAAGCACCTCCATGTCCTTCTTGTAGCGAGGGGCCCAAAACTGAACACAGTACTCGAGGTGCGGCCTCACCAGAGCTGAGTACAGGGGGACGATCACCTCCCTAGCCCTGCTGGTCACGCTGTTCCTAATACAAGCCAGGATGCCGTTGGCCTTCTTGGCCACCTGAGCACACTGCTGGCTCATATTCAGCCGACTGTCAACCATCTCTAGGAAATTACAGGAAAACATCCTGTGTTTTTTGGTGCCTGTCACATATAGTTTTAAAAATCTTTCCTTCTATGTACAGGACAATTTCCCACCAAGAGCAAAAGGCAAAAAATCAACCTTAAAGTTATGAGCCACCTGGAATTAATTGGCATTGTCTGATTTTGGCAGACATTTCCCTAAAAAACCCTCCTCTCTATTCCCAAAGCCAGCAGGTACAAAATTTTAAAACAGATGACAAAACTAATGAAATCTGATACTTTGCAGATACTTACAGAAACCTGTCACAGGAAACCCGCTTGCTGCACGTTTGCACTTACTTTTCCTCTGAATGACAGTAGAGGATTTACCTCCTCAAGTGGAACTCTCCAGCAGCACCACTAGTCACTCTGATGATCCTTAAAGATGCACACTAAGTATGAAAATGAAAAGCGGTGTTCTTCTAACTATACAGCATGAATACATGTGGTGTGGTTTTTTTTTAATATTTCGAGGCAACTTATTCTACCTGTCAGGTATAGGTGAATATTAACTTGGTAATGTTCTAAGCAGAAGAGCTAAAAGTTCACAAGGCTACATAAATACATTGCATACTCTCTACATTACATACTCTGAAATTCCTTACAATCAAACAGAGAAATTAAAAAACAAACAAACAAACAACAACAACAAAAAAACACCTCCATAGCAATGGAATTGTTTCATTATCTTCAAAACAGTCCTTAAAAAGATGGGTTTTCTAACGGGAATTACAAAATCCACCACAACTGCAGACAACTACGGAAAAGCCAGGACTAATTATACTACTTCTAAAAGGATGTTTTGGGGCAGGCAACGGCAAGTGGGTGAAATTGTCTGGAGCTCAGAATTTACTCTTGAAGGACATCTGTGGGCTCAGCACTGGATGGCAATGTTTCATAGAGAACTGGTGATAATTATTAAACCAAAACATGGGAAAAAGAGAAATATGAAGTAGAGTTACTGAGCTCAGAGATCAAACAGGTCAAAGACAGTCCTTCAGAATAACAACTCCACTGCTTATTATTTTGTTTTGGAATATATCTTTACTCTCTGCTGTGACAGGTGTATGTGTGACATTATAAATTTTGTCTTGACAAAAATCCCAGACAATAAATCTCAGAAAAAGCCTCTGAGAGAGCAGTTCTACCATTTTACGCCTACCACCATGAAATACACATTGGGTTCAGTGATGTGATGACAATACCATGACTCCTTAAAGAGTTAAAGTCATTTCCAATTCTTTTTAATTCTACCTTCTCCTAAAGCTCTATCATGTAGGCTCTGAAGACAAATAAACAACAACAACAAAAAACCTCTGAAAGCTGTTTCATGCAAAGTGTTCTGCTAACAGGTTCAAAGCATGAATGTTATCATCCAGTTGGGAAAACTGTAAAAACTGTGAGCATGGGTCTTTCTAAAACAGCTTAACTCAGTTTATTCATGCCATTTTTCTCTCTCCCTTTTCTCACATAAAGGACAGAAGATCAAACAAAATGATGTTCACAGTCTTGATTGCCTGGATTTAAACCAAAGCCTATTTGGAGAAGCCTGTGTAAAAAGGAGCAGACGGACTCCAAGTGAACGGGAGCAGTGTTCAGAGGATTTCTTTGTTCAAAGTTTATCAGACTGAGGATATGGCATACAAAGAAAACACAGATAACAAGCACATGCTGGATGAAAGGCCATTTGGGAAGCACACGCAAAACCAGATGAGAAGCCTGGGATATGGAGAAGTTAATTTTTGGCATTGATATGAATTCTGAAGCAGTATAAAAGATCAAAGAGAAGCTACTGATGGTTTGGAGTGTGGTAGTCCCCCAGATTAACAGAACATCTCCCTAAAAATGTAACTGGATATTACAAACCTCTTACTCTTACACTTTGGCATTAGACTTTAGCCACAAACGATGCCTCATGGCACCTATGTTTAACACAAATATCAGTGTGTGGAGACAGCCCAAATTATATTGCAGCAGAATGCCCACTCTGCTTGCTGGGAATTATTCCGAACACTCAGATGAACTGAAAATCTGCCTTAAAAAAAAAAAAAAAAAAAAAAAAAAAAAAGTTTGGGCTGCAGCTGATGAGCAATTTTCTTTTCATATCTGTCAGCTTTTCAGATTATGAGCACTGTTTTGTATTATAGCTAAAAGTAAAATGACTTGGTGACCCCAGTTATTTGGATAATTCTTGAGGTTGATGTGGCTCAAAATGGTGGAACTAATTTGTCTGGATAACAGCTTTACAAAGGTTCAGAAAAGTCTAGACATTTTCACTGTGGGAAAAAAAGATGCACAATCACTTTTACACAGACTTTAAAAATAATATCCTGCAGTCATCCTTTCACACTGAAAATTGTGCTTCTAAAGTCAACAGCAGATAAACCGAATCAGTCGAAGGAGCTGTGTTTGTACAACGCTAGGTTTGAGGGGAGATGGAAACAGCCTTTGATTCAGCTGCTTTGCAAGCGATGGCACAGCAAAGATAAAGCTCAGCTACCTGCAGTGCTATAGGATCCACACAATGTTTAAGGTAAGTGAATTTTTATCTAGTAATAACGTGGTTTAAAAAGTGGCTACTTCCCAAAGAACTGGGTAACTGGGGGAGTTGCTCTCCACACCGAGGCCTAGTCAGAAGAATAGGCTTTCCAGTAGCCTTGCCCAGTTTGCCCAACAGGAGAAAGAAGACAAAGGAGGAGAGGGAAGAAACAAGTGTTTTATCCGAGTATAACAACAATCTCTCTCACTACAGCTACAATTTTAGCTTCAAATTAAGTTTTCAAACTTAGCTGTAACATACTTTGGCCTTACTCCACGCTGGCCTGCCAAACTGCGATCCAAAACTGGTTTAACTGGAGCCGTGTTCAAACGCTGCTGCCAAGCTATTTTAGCTCCAGAACAGGAGGGGAAGGAAGAGTCAGCATTTCTTAAAAATATATAAAATAAATAACTAAAAAATCCTTAATTCTTTATCCTTGATCCAGAAATTCAGTTACGCATAATCAGAAAGCCTGAAATCCCTTCAAAATTAAGGCCTTTGTTATACAAGCCCCTGAATTTACTACAGATTGTAGCCACATGGCAAAACTATCTTCATAAACGCACTCTGAGTCCTAGTTAGCAAAACAAAAAGCTTTTCAGCTGTGCTAAGACAAAAAATATTCCTGCAATTATTCATCCGGCAGTAACACCCAGCTCGCAATCACGGCCTGCCCAAGAGCTTCATCTAAGAAAAATCAACAGCGTGAGAAAGGCAGAAGTCAACCAACCAAAGGAAAGTAAAGCATATGGGATGGTGGCTTCATCTGCCTTCCTCCTGAAGAGCAATCAATCTTCCTGACTGTCAAAACAACGAGAAGCTGCAACGTAGCCCCTGCTACCAGCATGTTCAAACAAGGATGGAGGCAGTTTATGAAGGTCTTTCAAACGCAGCTCAGTTGGCTCAGGCCAGGAGTTGGCTTTTTTTCCCTTCCCAGTTCAAGTTTGGCTGCCTGCATCCTGCAGAATTACTCTTTTGGTAGGCAACTGCTTGCCCAAGCAGAATCCAGTAGGATTGTTCCCTGCCTGAATTCTTACGTTCAGGTTTCTTTCTTTGGCGCTTTTTAGGTTATGCAGATCCAACATTTTGCCTTGCATAGCAAATGCAGCTCTTTCAAAAGTGATCTTCATGCTTCTTATTTGACAATGCTGCATCAGCTGAAGATCTAGTCAGTCTGGAGTAAAAAACTCCCCTCTTTGAGTACTAAATTTCATGAAGGCATTTGTGAAAAAAAAAAAAAAAGAGCTTTACAGTGCCATACTTAGCTCATTTTTCATGGGATACTGCCAAGATAGACAGATAGGTAATGAAACAGTGCTACAATCTTATCTCCTCCTTTCTCCAACCATGAGTCCCAGCTTGAAGAGCAAGTGGGATTTGCTTGGTTCATGACTAGCTGCACAACCGTCACCCAAACTAGGTTTGATGTGGAATCAGCAGACTGACAGAGGCATGTACACGTGAAACCACATCTGTACCAGAGTCACTGCAACAACCTGATTGCAGCATGTACAGAGCCGAGTAACCCTTCGTATACGTACACGACCCTGTTTGTTCAGATCAGATGCATATTTTCAAAGGTATTCTCCCAGTCATCCTGGCCATTCGCTGCACTGAGGTTCACTCCATGGAACAATCCTGAACAACCCTTTTGGAGGAAAGGAAATTGGAACCTGTGCTCCAGAAGAGTACCTAATCTAGTCTCCCTCCTACTAGGATTAGACTTCTTCCACTTCCTTTTTGACATAAATTTCATATCAATAGCTGTCCACCTTGTCCAAAGGTTCTAGTGTATGCCATTTTATTGTACAAGTACAGCAAACAGGCTGAGGCAGGCATCCAGGCACCAGCTCCTTCCCGCTATCCAGAAGCAAATTGGTATTCTGTGTAAGCCTGAAGTCACACATACAGAGGTTACATGCTCATCCTTGTACAAAACCAGTCCTTTTGTTGTTCTTGGGATTGTTTCTTCTTTGGATGCTGACTTGATTGTTAATTCACTACAGAGCCCCTTCCAACCCAAACCATTCTGTGAATACCAGAACAGGCCCACATTATCAGCCAGGACATCTTTTACCTGTAGAATTCCATTCTACAAATGCCATTGCTTAAATTTTCATAGTCTATAACACATTAAAATGCTGACATACTATCTCAACTAATGAGCAAGATCCTAGAAGCAGCTGAAGGTTCAGATCTGATTTCCTGATACAGATCTTCAATGATACCTAAAAAAGAAGAGATCAGTAAAAAAAAAAAAAAAAAAAAAAAAAAAAAAAAAACAGCACAACAACCTCTGCAGGATGGGAGCAAAATTGTTCCAATTTCCATTCTTTGCTTCAAACGGTCAGCTCCTCCTCACGACACAGCCAGGTGTGGGAACATATTCTGAAACATCAGTTTGAGCATATGGTATATGTTGCTTCTCAGTTTGTAGCCTTGGGTAGGATATTAACAGCTACAGCTTTTCACTCTTCATGGTATGCAGCAAATGCAACTTCTCCATTTCTTAAAGGCTGATAGGATATCAAACTTTGCCTGTGGAGGCAAGAAAATAAGTTTCTTGTGATGGCTCCTATGTCAGAGTCTGTGCTCATGACATTATCTTTCTGTTCTGCCCAGTAATCTACCTGGGCTGCAAAACTGAACAAAGCCAAATAAATTTCAGCAGAACAGTATCAGTCACAAAAAATACTAATGTCAAGGACTGCAGTATTTCTGATGGGGCAATCCAACCTTTCCCCTTTCCCCTCCTGGGCCTCCAGAGTAGAAGTCTGTGGTAAGATATTCAGCCTTATGCAAGTTCCCAGGCTGACCCAGCTCCACATCCAGGCAGATGACTTCTATAGGCTTTCCAGTTTACAAATTTATTTCCTCAGTTGAGTTTTGTGGAGAGCTTTTTGTTGTTATTCTTGAAATCCTGCTTGCCAAATTTTCTAGGAGAAACACAAATGTTTTCCACTGTCAAGCCAGCAGTTATGTCAGCTGTCTATGAAAATGGCACTTAATGGAAGTAGTGAATAAAGTCGCTATATACCACTGCTTGAGGTCCTCCTTCAGACTTCTGGTGAACTTTTCAAGAAGTTTGCTTACCATCAGAGGAAGAATCTTTGTGCAGCACTTGCAAGCTTGCCTCCCTAAGGAGATAGATGCTCCACCAACCATTGATTTTGCCTTTCAACTCAGATGATTTGTTTCTAAGGGTTTGCACCCAGCAAGGTTGAGAAACCCAGTGTTGCATATCCCAAATGCCACGCTGTGTGTTGCTAGACTCCTGTTTCCCTTGGCATGGTAGAAGTCAAACTCCAAACAGTGAGCTACTTTGCTCGCAAGTTCCAGCCTTCCTTCCAGCCACCACTTCCAACCCCAAGCTGTCTCTCAGGGGAATGCTGTGAGCACCAGTCACATTGCTCTGTATTTCTGCTGCCTTTCTGCCATCTGCAAACAGCTGCAATTAGATAATCCCACTGCCTGACTGCGTGTTATCAGCAGTGCTTGTTAGCAGATCCTTACAAAACATGGTACATTGAAACCCACGCCTTCATCGGCTAGGTTTCAGACGTGCTAAAATACTGTGGTTTTCAACATTCCCCGAGTTATATTAAAGGAAGATAGTTACCATACTCACCCACCTTCCACAGGAGGAGATATCTGTAACAACCATCTGGCAGTTGCTTGGACAAATAGACAATAATGTGACATGTTCTCATAAACAGGCAACATGAGATCACTTTAAAGAATTCTGATTGCCTGCAATACTCTGCCAATAAATGCAAATAAGAGTTGAGAGAGTGGTTTTTGGGTTGTTTTGCTGGTTCCTATGGAAATATTCCCTATTTACAATGCCAAAGAGAGATCAGGAACAGGTCAAATATGCAGTAATGGAATGACACTTATAGTAAAGATGTAACAGATGCAAAGTATGGATGATCCAAAATACTTCATAAAAGCAGTTTCATGTACAAGTCATTTAGCAAGTGAGTATAAAAGACATCACCAGCAAAAATGCACTTGGTGAGTGCCATCTTCTTGATTATTTTTTTTTTTTAAGCTCCAGTCCAAAGGGAAAAAAGTATGGAATAAGACTTTACAGGAGTGCCTGTGTTACAAGAAAAATTGGATTCCAAATGCCCAAACCTAACTCTTAAGTTTGAGGGATAAAGCACTCCTGTGACCAAAGGTGGTCTAAAAAGAAGGATAAACAAAAACCAGAGAGGATAAGAGAGTTTACTGCATGTTTTACAGCTGTGTGGGGAATTTTTGATAGTTTCTCACAATGTGCAAGTGAAACAGCTTACTCTCTTCTCTGCATCCATCCTTGCATCTCTTAGTTGTGGCTGCACAGCCACGTGTGTGGCCATGTGATAAACTAGAACAGGGAACCAATCCTTGATCAAAAGTATCCCAAGAAAAAAAGAAAATGAGCTGGTTTCCTAACCTAGCTCATTGCAGAGTAGCACAAAGAGCTGTGCAGGCGCAGAGGGATGCTTACTGAAGCAGGAACAAGAGATAGCAGCCTGGAGCAGAGCACAAGAGCTACTTCTGCTGACACTGCTTCAGAAGGAAATGCACAAACTTCACCTATGAGCACATCAGGGTGGGGAAATGCGGAAAGCTACCTGGTTCCCAGAGCATAGTGGGTACATTTTAATCAATAACAATGAAATAGTGTAAATATACACTTTACATAATCAGAAGGTTGACTTAACTTATTGTGGGGGGGCAAAAATGCAACATCGACATTATTTTTCTGCAAATTCTGCTCTTTTTGCATCTGGTTCATTGAACTAAGTGCAACCCATCTGTTACCACATAGGACAGAAAAACAGTCAAAGAAAAAAAATCTTATTTAATACAAATCGAAATTATTTACTTAGACAACTAATGAAATGGAGTACATAGGCAATTAAACACCATAGAGGGCTTTACAGAGTACTACAGACTTTCAAGAAGACTTGTAAAAGTTTATATCTGGGACAATTAGATACAAAATGAGGTTTTTAAGTCTGATGTTGAAACTAGTTGCTTCCAAATAAAGCACATGCATCTAATAAATTAAAACGGTCACAGAAAATATTTCTAATAGTTGGACATTGCATGGGAGACTGCAAACAATCTGGGAATGGATACCCAGAAGCAGTGTCTCACCAAGAATAAATGTTGAAACAATTAGAACAGATTTCCTTCATTTAGGGAAAGCTTGCTATGGGGCTGATCTCTCCCTCACAGACAGTTTCTTCCATCTGATTTATGAAAATCAGACAGGGAACACCTCACTGCTGGAGGACAGTCAGCCTAGCAGACCACCTCATAGGAAGAACAACTTGCTACTATATGTTATCTATGGCGTTTTTCAGTGTCAGACTCTACCAGAATGACTAAAGTTGTGCTTTCATGGGACAAATGAGGGGACAAATGAGAAGGGTTCTTTTTTTTTTTTTTTTTCCTTCCCCAAATGACACACAAGCATCCGCTTTTCAACTCCTGAAAACTTCTTCCAATTGCCTGAAGGAAGCTCCCAGCTCCATAGACAAGAGGAGACCTGGTCCCATGGCACAACCACCTTCCTTGCCCCTCACCTGCCCGCACTCCTCCTCCAGTCCCTGTGCAGAAAGAGTGCAGACACCATTTGGTGAGGTATAACACAGGTATAACACCACCTCTTGATTTCAGAGTTGCTGTGTAACTGCCATGGCAAATAGCCCTAAGAATTTTTCCTGGCCCACAGTTCCCACAAGACAGAAGCGATGTTTATTTCTCCAGTGCCACCCCTGAACGCTCTCCCTCTCAGCAGCAGAAGGAAGCAATGAAATTCTGCTACTGGCTACCTTCAGCTGCTTGCTGTTAACTTGAAACCCCTAACAAGTCAGGGTCATGTTACAAGGATCAAAAATACAGCCTAGTCATCCAACCTACTGCTTCTAGCAAGCCCACTGAAGTGGCGCACCTTGGAAAAGAATCAGACATTCATGTTAATTCTATATTTCCACAAGCTTTTTCACCCCATTCACAGTGCTGAAAGTATTTCATGGCAAGTCACATCCCATTGTTTGGTCTCAACTGCACGATAGTCCAAAAATATATGAGGGCAGAATAAAATCCATATTATACCAAATCATGCATAAACACTGAATTCAGAGGAATTAATTTCAGTCCTCATGGGAGTAATCAGATATCTTCATGATAACCAAACGCTACATTTTCCTTAACTAATATGGAAATGTTTCTCAATCTAAGGAAACTGAAGAGAGGACAATAAATAATCCCTTCGAAATTCCTTGTGAATTAATTATTAATTATTCCATAACCACAATGCACATGGTACTGCACAAACAAAATAAAATAAACATAATCACTTTCCCATCTTGTTCAACAGCTTGCAATCAAAATCCAGCCAAAGAAATAATTAACCTCAAACAAAATGGGCTAGGACTAGGGATTAGCTACACGAATTCACACAGCTATAGAACAGGTTATCCACACAGTTCATTGTTTTAACACTAAAGAAAGCAAAGATTACAGTCCAACTCCACCTCCCCAAATAGAGTCACACAAAGAAGAATGCTCTTTAAAGGAAACATATATTTATTCCATACATTTAGCAGAAAATTACACTTCATTCTGAAAAGCAAGAAGCACAGGTGAAGAGATGTTGCGTATTATACACAGAAGACAGTAGTAGAGTGTGGCAAAACAACTTGGTGTAGTTTGTCTTTTCCTTTAGTCCAATCTCAAAACTGACAAACTATTCTTAAATTCCCTGCAGAAAATCTGGAGGAATATTTATTTACTTGGATTTTGCCAGTGCATGAGCTTCATACAGCTCACTAAAATTCTAGTAACCAATACAACTGAATGAGGTTACCAAAGTCCCATCCCTTTCTGGTATTACATTGGATGAAATAACTTTTTAGAAATGAGCTAATTTAGTGAGACCAGCCATACATCACAAAGAGGCAAAGAAGACCTTGCCATTAGTGATACAGCTCAGCACTGAATCACCAGCGCTGACTGTGCCCATTCTAATAACTTATAAGAAGCAGCAGCTGCTCGTTGCACTCCACTGCATTTCTGAGGAGTTGTCCTTGGGAGCTGAAGGCACCAAACATGACCTGTCCTGGCAGCTACATGGAGGTCTTTGTGGGGCAGCTCTACTGTAGGAGAAGGCAACTGAAAAAGCCACATGGAAGAAGAACTGGAGCCTGTGGACAACCAGAACAACAATGTGATGGTTTATGTATGATGGTTTCCTCCCTTTTTTTCTTCTGGGTGGCTGGTTTACTTCTACTTGTCAGATGCATGCAGCCATTCAGACACCAATAAAGGATTCTTCAAGTTTTGGAGAAGAAATCAGACAAAACATTTTAGATTTCTTCATAACAAGCTCACATCCTACACCCTGCATCCTTAACACCACGCTGTTTCTAGAAGCCATAACTCCACATGGTATCCAGCTGTTATCAGAGCTGTGGGATCCACCCCATTGCTATTCCACACCATACAAAATATGAGTTCCTTGCTCTTCCTTGCCACATATTGAGAGGCTAGATCTTCTACCAGGTTTCTATTATGATATATGAATAGACAGGTACTCTGTGAGGGCCTCTGTCCTTAAATTTAACTACACTAAATTTAAGCATCTAGTTTGATGCTTAATTCTTTGTAATGTACGATGGGTGTATATATACACATATATATGTTGACACACAAAACTATCACACGTGTGGGGTCTTAACGGCCATGGTAAGTAAAATACAGATATGACAATCTTTTATGCATGCTATTCCAGCAGAACCTCTCCCTGAGTTGCATCCAATACCTAAACACCAGCCATCAAACTCTCTACCTTTAACACCCCAAAACTCCCCACCCTCGTTTTTACTGGGGTTCATGGTCAAGTGATACCAATAGAATTAAAGGATATCTGTGTACACAGTTGCTGCAGATCATATCTCAACGTCTCTCTCAAGATCTGAAGATCTCTCAAGAGATCTTCAATAGCCATCTTGCAAACAGAATGCTTTATTCAAGGCAATAGTACATTTCTTTTCCAGCTGTGTAGAACAAGAATGAGCTAACCGCTCATTTTATGGCCAAGTGCATGTGATACATTCCTCCATCTGTATCCTAGTTACATTGTGAAATCTCTCATCCTACACATATGCAATCCTTTGATTGAACTTGTGAAGACAATGACAACATTCGGCACATTTCTAAGTGATCTTCCCCTCAAAGTACATCTATACAGAAAAATTACACTGTTGAGATCAGGCGAGATAATATCGTGGCTCTTGGATGACTGTCAGGAATGACTAAACTTCACAATCCCAGAAGCCACTTTTACTAGTAACCTTTAAAATTCTCTACAGACTTGTAGTGGCAGATCACTTACATGAATGCTTTTCCCAGCAGGGAGGAATACACATTCGTCATTTTCTGAAAGCTCAACTGTTTGCTTCCAACAGCCCTGACACCTGACTTATCAATACTAAATTGTTTGGCTACTACCTAGTTCAACCAGTGGAATGAGGATGACTCTTTACCCCAAGTGGACAATGCACAGGAGGTTGAAGAATTGAAAAAAACAAGGATCAGAATTGCATTGTGACAGCAAATGAGCACCATGTGTGATCAAAGGTGATGTGATAAATGACAAAAGGTGCCATGAAGGCAGGCACTTCCCAGTACATGAAAATTTCAGACACTGAAACCTGACACCAAATAGTTTCAGATTCTTTCTAAGAATTTCAGCAGCCTAAGAAAATATTTTCATGGTCTTACTACATAAAAAGCTAACGTGAATAGTTGAAGTTCTGATTTAAAGTCACAAATATGCATACAAATGGCAGTGCAAACTTTTCTACATCTTTGGCTGTATGACATTAATTGATCATTACCTGTCTGGGACATGACAGAATTAAGATCTACAAATGTTAACAGTATTGGAAAGAAAGGCAAGAAATTTGGGGGCAAAGGGCTGCAACACTGAAGAACCCCTTCCTTCTCCCTTGAGCACATCACCTAGAGATCTTTCTCACTGATGTACATATACCATTCACTGAGTTTGGTCACAAACTGCTGTTCCTCTGGAAAAGGGGAAAAAGAAAGGCTTGCTACTTCTTTGCAGAATTCAAAGTTCCCATGCCAGCAACATTGTTGCTGCTGCTGCTGCTTTGCTTTGCTTCTCCCACCCTCCTGCCCTCAGACATGTCCTGATGTTTTATTTCCATTGACTTTCTCTTTGTATCAACTTAAAGTTGATTGAATATGTTTAAAACATGTCATTGATGAAAAACCTGAGGGAAGAAGGGAAAAGAAGAAATGGCAGAAAACTGATCATTCCAGTATCAAAATGAAACAGTAAGTCAAAGACAGGACTGGTAGCCTGCTAAAACCATCCAGCCTATGTTTTAAGTTAATGCCCTACATAGTATTACCTATGTAAAAGAAAGATTCCCCAAAGTATGTCATCCTATGACCAGGGGGGAATTCTGGTTAAAAGCAGGACAGCAACAAAACAGGAAACGTTTGTTTGTTTGTCAGAATGATACTTGCAACATGATGGACAGAGGTCAAAATGATACCTACAGAACCAATATGCACGAAGGTGATCCAAAGCTAGATAACCAAAGCTGAGAGAACTTTACCATCTTAAAACCTGTATAAATTAGGGAATAAGATTTAGTTTAAACTCTTTTTTTTTGTTCATTTATGGTCTTTCCCCTTCATTCTCCTCTGTCTTAACACAGCTCACTGCAAAATGTACAAAAACCTGCCAAGGCACAAAAGGAGGAGCTAAATGTTCATAGTACCTTTCAACACATTCTATTTTGCAATGCACGAATGTCAAAACTTTTCTCAGTTAATCTGCAGTGAGTGCTAGCTGAAAGGTAGAAGCAAGGTGCATTTACAAGCAAGTTAATGGCCCCATTGACTTAAACTGCTGTATGGTTTATTTTTTCTTCTACAGTTGCAGAATTAATCTGACCCATTTTTGATCTCCACCCTTGTAAAATCATTGTTTCACATCCTTTTACTTAAGATACATGAGTTTCTTGCAATTTACCTCCACCTGGAGAAATTCTACTCTATTCTTGTACCCAACATACTTACCCAGGAGTTCTGGCTGGTTTTAGTCACTGTAACAGTCATCAGCAGCCAATAGTTTACAAACAGAACACTCCTTCGAAATATATTGTTGCCAAAACATTTAGAAAGTGAAAAAGGGTTTTAAACTTTTTAACCTTTATTACCCTGTTATCTTACTGGTCTTTCTGTACTCACTATCACTTACTATGCTAATACGTTCATTTAGTAAATATCCCCATAAAGCAGCTAATAGATGGCATCAAAAATTTAACACATTGACTCCAAATTCACTATCATCCTTAAGCATCTTCTCAGCTAGAACCCTGAACTTAAAAACAAAAAACAAAAAACTAAAAACTTAGAATTATATAAAGACAGGTTGAAAATATGCTAATTACATTAATTTATTACAAAAGTTGAAACTGATTTTAATTTACACTACATATGTACAAAGCTAGAAGCAGCTCCATACTCATGCATCTTATCAAATACATTTTCACCGAGGTCAGAGTCTTGGTCAGACCATTTATGCATGTGCTCTAGCCAACATACTGAGCTTCAGGATCAACCCTTCATTGCATTAAGACTTCACAAGGTGCCCAGTCTTCATCCAGGTGTGAAGAATTACAAGTTGTATTCTAATAATAACATCAGTTAGACTGAAGATTATTCCACCCATAGATAATCTTCAGCACAGCTTGTAGTAGCATGTCTCTGTGGGGTTGTTTTAATCATTTCCCAGTTTATATTAGAGCCCAGCGGGGATCAGAAGAATCATGTGTGGACAGGGGTAGAGTCAAGTGGAACCACCTGCAGCAAAGGACATCTGCTCACAGGGGCAGAGCAGGCACTGTATCTCTTTGCATCTGGCAGCACAGGTGTCAATGAAAGCAAGTTTAGTTTCTGCACAGGCCTTACGCCTATTTTACTATCAATCTTAATGTTTTAATGCCATTAGGTGACACAAACCAGAACTCAACACGTTTTCCACACTATGTAATCCAAATTCTGATCCAAGACCTACTGTGTACTGAACCTGCACAGTGTCTACATGAAGATTCAGAGAATTTGTTTTATTTTGTCTTTCTAGGATAATCAAACGATCATCAGCTGGTTTCAATATAAACAGGTTCTATAATGCCACGGTCCCTTGTGTAACATTCCTCCTTTCTGAAACATCTGAATACCTCCCAATGCATTTGTTTTGGTATTAATAAGGAAGAATACAAAGAGAAATGCGTTTGAAAGCTTTTAAAATAAATACAGGTCAGGTATTAATACACTTGAAACAGAGCACGGTGCAACCCTTTGGTCCCGAAAGGAATTTCACAGCCTTGGGCCAAGTTTTAGGAAACTCCTCTCTCTTCCACTGCTGGGTTGCTTTCGGTGGAATGATGTGTTCGGTGGCAGCAGAAGCTGCAGCGCCCCTCAAAACCCCGCACGCCCTCATTTCGTTCACTTAATGGGGTTCCCCCTGAGGGGAGGCTCGCCTCAGACCCGCAGCACACAACCACCCAAACCGCACCGTGAGTGCCAAGGGCTAACAAGTTGCTTAAAATCGGGGATTTGGAGCTGCTGCTCCAGACACGGCGCAGTTTCAGGACCGCTTCACGAGACGGGCTTTCTCCAGCTGCGAGCCGCGCTGCCCACCCGACTTCAAGCGCATTGCTATATTTAAACACGCACAGCCAGCATTAGGCAGAGAACCTTCCTTGCTCCACAGCAAAGTCCTGCGCCCACCTCACGCCCCCCACACAGCACGTTTTCCCCGGCTCCTTAAAACAACCCTGAGGAACCCAGCTCGCTGCGGCTGCGGCTTTGGGCTCGCTGAAAGCCCCCGGGCGAGCAGCGAGGCCGCCTTCCCCAACCCTGTGCTCCCCAACACCGCCCACTGGAGCCTCCCGGGGGTCCCCCCTTCGTCCCCAGGTCCCGGCCCCGAGCGGGGCGAAGGGCGCCACTTACGGGGCCGGGCGGCGGCGGGCAGGGCTGCGCTGGAGGTGCGGGCTCAGCGGCGAGGCTCCCTCAGCGGTGAGAGCCGGCTCGCTCCTCCCGGCCGAGAGCCCCCAGCCATGCCCGGCCTTCCCAACACGTGCGGGGCCGCCTCACCCCTCCCCGCCCCGCCGACCCCCTTCCCGCCCTTCCCTCCTCCTCTCCCCCTCGGCAGGCTGTGGCGTGGGTGTCCCCCCCCCCTTCCCCGAGCGGCGCCATGGCGCCTCAGGGAGGCCGGGGTCCCCCGAGGGGCTTTTCCTTTTTTTCTCTCCGGGCTGTGAGGCGGGGAGGCGCTCGCCTCAGGGCGCTACGAGCCCCCCGCTGCCCCCACTGGGTGCTGGCACCTCGCAGCCACCCTTACACGCCGCCCGCAGCCCCTTTCCATGCCATGCTGCCACTTGTCAGCGTTTTCTGCCCCAATCTCTCGCCTTAAATGCTTTGGACTGTTAGCAGCACGCCGAAAGACGGCTGCAGGGGCTAATGATCCATTGCCAGAAACAATATTTTTTTCCACGTGGTTTTAAAGGGAGGAGAGTGTCAGGGGATGCCTCCCCAGCCCTTGGTTAGGCAGCGAGAGGAAAGTCCTCTCTGCAAAACGCTGAAGAGTCTAGCAGCCCTCATAGTTTGAGCCTAGCAGCCCTCATGACTTGAGCCTAGCAGCCCTCACGACTTGCTGGATGTGTATCCCAGGCCGGCTCTGAGGCATGCATGGTAGGAGAGCATGACCTGTGCAGCTCCACATGGGATTTTGTGGCCAAGCTCCAGGGAGCAGTGGGAATGGAGGGGAAAGAGCCACTTCAGCTCTCTGCATATATCGCACTTCGGATGTTGCTTTTCAGATGCATCACTGTAAAAATTTGTCTGAGAGCTGCAAAAAGCACCACAGGATGGGACACAGAACAGGCCTGACACATGAACAATGCTTCTTTTCATTCTGGTGTTATCAATTGGCTTCATAAAACCCTGCTTCTTCCTATAAGCCTTGTCATTTTTGTTGGAGATGCCTGGGATGTGGCAGCTCCATCTGTCCACAGGTTGGGGAGTTTTTGTGTCTCCCTCTGCTTCAGCTTAAATAATTCAGATTGTTCCCCTGGGCCAAATATCCCAAAAAACTCATTTTAGGGCTAAGAATAGCCTTAGGCTAAGAATAGCTAATGCTATGAATAACTAACATTAGGAATCACCAGAATAAATCTTACAATCACAATCTGTCTCCCTGAATATATTCTACTTATATAAGACCTTTCATTTTCAATACTATAGTCAAATTGTTGCACATCAAATTGTTGGGAATATTTTTTTTTAATTTTGGCTGTGGATCTGCTCGTCTCTCTTCTGTGATGTTCTGTCACCATATATGTGGTGTGTGTGCATATGTGCATGCATACATTATACACACACACATGCATAACCCTACTGTAGTTTTTAAGAAAACAGTGGTTCTGTGGACAACAGAACTAGTGACTTGTGAATAAAAGTCTTAATTTTCTTTGAGGTTTTGTGACATCTTTAAACCTAAACCTTCTGCATAGATCTAACTTAAAAAAAAAAAAAAAATTGTATCATTTATATAGTACTTGATACCATATAAATACTGCATAAACATGGTAAATATGATATATTTATATAATCAGACCTAGTGCTATTAGTGGATCACACATAACCAGCATTTCACAGCTGGGCTAAACTCCTCTGTAAATTTCTATGAACAGTCCTTAAGATCTGTTTCAGAAAATATATGAAAAAGACCAACAATAGCACAACATCATCAGCTATCCTCAGTAAAAGGTTGCATGCGTTTCACCAAAAAATAAGCAAGCTTACTTCCAAACAGATTTTATACCAGCCCTTCTGCCCACTCCACATCCATAAGAGGCCCTGAAGAGGCTAATGCTAAGGATGCAGGCAAAGCATCCTTAAAGCATCCGCAAAGGCCTGGACCAGTTTCAGCATGCCTAGATATTTTGTGTTTGTTTGTTTGTTTTTGTAAGATGACTTGCAGATTTCAGATTGCAGATTATTCCCTTTTGTTTCATTCTTAGGTCTAAATACCATTTGCCCTTCGGGCAAGGAGTAGTAAATGTAGTTCTTTTCATGATAAATAACCATAATCCTTGCAGTTAAGTAATTAACAGGTTAAGTTTCAGCTATTAGATCAAAGGACTTTTCCTGTGTGAAGATTCCACCTGAAGCAGTCATGTGTGCCTTCCACTGTCAAAACTGCCTTTAAAGTGTGAACTTAAATATTTACATCCAATGTAAGTGGGTTTTTGAAATGCCATGACCTAAAACACAAGGAATAGCCAGATCCTATCTCAGCCCTGCTTATACTGCATTGCTCTGTTAAAAACTGAAGTGGCTTTCTCTGCTCTCTCTCTCTGTGATAGCTTTGAAATGTTGACAAAACCATAACTGCTTTTATGAAAAGCAGCAGAGTGTCATGAAACTCAGCATGCATGTTTCTGGGAGGTCTGGTAGTCCTCCACAGCCACAGCTTTCCTTCAGAGGAAAGTCCTTTCCCAGTGACTGTGCAGACAGAGCAAATTGCCTGCCATTGGAACAGCTCCCTGTCAGAGTGACAGCCTTCAATTTATGGCTGGCCATATGTAAATGTCATATCAGTCCTGATTCAAATGTTTATTGCGTATTAATGTATCCTGTAATTAAAGCAAAGAGCAGTAAATCTGGTTTTCTGCTTTCACAGCCTCGCTGGGAATGTGTATATCCTAGAATCAAATGCACAACTGCACCTCACAAACATCCTCACAATCTAGCTTTAAACAGGCTAGACCAGAAACTAGTACAGCCAGGGAGATCAGTACTGACTACAAACACACCCAAGAATTTTCTGTTTATTTACTAAAGATTCCTGGCATGTTTGGAGTCAGCAACAAGCCCCATACCTCTATGACTGCAGGTAGACAGACAAGAATTAATCCAGGTCAATGAGTTCTATCACTGCTGCCATCGCTACACTGTCAGATACTGCCTGGACTGCAGCATGGAAATACCTTTGCTGTCCTTGCAAAGACTGGGATATCATATGGCTTCTTTCAAAAGTAGATCAAATTCTGTTTTAAACTTGTCTGGGCTTTACCTTTCCACTTCTACAGGAGAACTCATTTAGAACTGTCTATCTGAGACAAGTATCTGTAACTCTGATACTGCCTAATCATGCAGAGGATCAATCTGATGAAAGAAAAAGAGCAGAAGCATATCTGGGGAGTGACTGTTTAATGACTTAACACTATAAAAGTAAATTCACGACTCAGAATGATTGATTTATCTGAGGAAAAATAGATTGTGGACCATTCTCTTAAACAGTGGTGCTGTGCTTCTATGTAGTTGGACTACTTTTACTATGCTTCTCAGCAGAATCTCTCTTCTTCCCTTTTCTAGATATCTCAGGTAAGTGTGGAATGGCATCAGCCTGTCATCATTAACATGAGCAGTGCAGCAAAGATTTTTTTCATGATGCTCATCAATTTTTCAGGGAAACCATGTTACTAGTGGGAAACATTCAACCAAAACATTTGCAACAAGAAAGGTATTTCTTGCTCCTGCCCTTGCCATGTCTGCAAGACAACAGCTTTGACTATGGGTCTTAACCCTTAACAATAAATTGTTTGCATGATGCATAAAACCTTCTGAATGCTATTGAAGAGTAACTCTTAGAGTAACTGGATTTGTAAATGTGAAAGGTGTAGTAAGTGTGGCAGTACTACATCGTGTATCAGAAGTCAGATGCTATAATACTTTGGCATGATGGAATAAGTTAGACTTGGTTAGTGGGTCAGGCCACTGTTATTAGATGTTTTTCACCAAATCAAATAACTAGATAGAAGTATGGAAAACTAATAGACAGTCAATGAGGATGAACAGGGTGGTCACCCATGTACATGATAGTGATCCAGGTGAGGCTTAGAAAATGAAGCTCTGAAAATAGGTAATGTTAATGTAAAATTTAACATTGAAAAAACTAATGAGTTTTAAACAACTATCCTGACTTTTGGAGTCTGATGAGCTCTTAGGTAGGGTTCACAACACTGATTGTAACTTATTTGCATAGCAGAACTCCAGATATCAGCCCACACTTTTAGGCACATCATACAAAAATGCTCAAAAATGCAGAGAGGTGAGGGGGCAAAGAGAGTAAAGAGAGAGAAATAGTAGATTTCTCCAACCAATCCAGTATTCCCACCAAAGGTATCACTGCTTATACAATAAGCTTCATTATGTGTACTTAGCCTTGGTCACTGGTGCCTTAATTCTATTAATTCTATTAATAATGTTTTCAGAGAAATTTTCTCTGTAGAAAGGTACCTAGTGGAGCTTTTAATGTCACTGGGAGCTGTGCTGGCTGGTGACTGGAGGGGAGTTGGCTACAGCCCCCTTCTCCACCTAGCTCACAGCAATGTCGTTCAGAGTCAGTGATTTTGTGAGGAATGCAAATATCATAAAAATGAAGGCATTTTCCCTCGCAAGCAGGTTAATACCCATCAGGTCATGACAGAATTATTTGGCAGAACAGAAGTTTCATGATTTGGCTGACTGGAATACATTTAGTCACTAGACAAATAAGGGCTCTTATTGTGCAGGACAGATTGTCCTTTAACCTTTTCAAACACAAACATGGAGGAAAAAAAGTTTACAAAGGAAAAAAAAAAAAGGCAAGAAGTATTTCTAATCTGTGTTAATAAATGTAAAACATTATATTATATTAGGCTGAACAACAACAAGGAAACCAAGGAATTTAGATAAATCACAGAAAATTAGTATATATCTGTAAATAACCAATTACCCATTTGCAGGAAAAAAATATGTATAAAGATTTAGAAGGATATTTCCATGAGCACTGGGTGACAAATTTTATTCTTTCCATCAGTTTGGGTGTTTATTTTCTTTAGAGATCTTGGCTATGTAGAGTCAGAAATGAATTATTACTTTTCCATAACAGTAAGAAAAAAAGTTCTGGCAGGACTTGATCTTCAGCTGCATAAAGCAGGCCTGCCATTTGAGACTTCAAGGGGGTGTACCAAGGGGTGTGTAGGGGGGAGTGGCAGGAAAGCTGCAATCATCTTCTGTTTTCCAGCGAACAATGTTGAGGTAACCAGCAAGTATCTCGAGCAACCTATGGCAAGTCTCAGCTGTTGAGCAACTGGGGCCGTGTCAATGAAACTTTTAAAAGTAGAAGGTGCACATGCCAAGAAACTTGCCCAGCCTCATCAGCAAAGAAAATATACTTTTTTTTTTTTTCTTTTACAGTTATCTGCAGGTTGCTTACATATTAACCACTGCTTTACAGTCTGCTGTACACAACTA
Source organism: Aythya marila (assembly GCF_965140915.1). Classification (NCBI taxonomy): domain Eukaryota; kingdom Metazoa; phylum Chordata; class Aves; order Anseriformes; family Anatidae; genus Aythya; species Aythya marila. The sequence goes on along the minus strand of NC_139045.1, from coordinate 17,875,904 downwards.
CTGTTCACAGGCCCAACTTATTCTCTTTTGGGGCCAGAATTTGCCTAAGTACTTAAGTTTTGATTGGCCATAATGAATCACGAGTTGCCTCACTAAGATACATTAGGTGTCTTGCTGAAGCCGAACCAGACAACGTGAGTTTTGGCACATTTAAAGAATGAAATGTGCTTTATGGGATTGTGAGGGTTGGCTTCTTTTCATCTCTTCTACTTTTCCACATGAGCTGTGCATCAAAGTGACACTTTAATTTGTTTGCTAGAAGTGGAGGAGGTAATCCCTTAAATTAGGATGGTTGTGATTTTGGTTTTTGAGTCTTTCTAAGACATGAAACAGGTGTAAGTTTTGCAGTCTGTGTAGAGGGGCTTCTTGAGTTCAGAAACCACATGCATTACTGATGCATGTATGCATTGTATGGATTAGTCAATGGAGTTCTGCACAAGATCATCTGCCACTGGAGGTCTGTCTGGTAGGAGACCAGCCAAAAGCGAACAGTGTAACACTCTCCAGCAGAAGTGAAATGCTAAAGCTTAAACTGGAACTCCTCGTTAAATGGGGCACTGCAGAAGTGATGCTATAGGATGCCATTGTCAGCATCAATTCTGCAAGTTTAGTCATCAGTATGAACAGTATGACTTAAGGGCCTCAGATACTAAACTGTCTTGAAGAGTCCAAATTTTCAGTGTAGGCTGGGAGAAAGTATCCTGCCTTTGATTTGCAAAGACAGCTCCAATAACCAGATACAGATGCTGTCTCATTCAGCTTCCAGGATGTCTCAACAAAGAGTTCATACTTGAGAATAAACCTTTATGTAAAGATACTCGGGTTATCTTTTAAAAAACAAGTTTTTGATTCTGGGTTCTGGTAACTATTCACATCGAGCTTTGTGTCACTGCTGTTAGTTTTTTCCTGACATACAAACTTGATCTTTGAAAGTCTGGTCAGTCTCTTTGGCACTAAGTGGCAACTGTGTGGTGTGGTCACATTGTGAGAAATGTGAGCTGCTCCACACGTTTCAGTCAGCTTGTTCATTTCAATGCCAAAGGCAATTCTACATCAATGGCCGTGCTCTTCTTTAATTAATAGTCTCCTACATTGACTTTTAGCAAAGGTATTAGTTGCAGTTCTGCACAGTTTCACACTGCATCCTACAGCTCCTACCTACCAGAAAGACCCTCCAGCTTTCCTAAATTAGCTCCTGTGATCCAGCATGTCTCTATCACTCAGAGAACTGACTGAAATTTTTACAAAATCATTTTTCAGAGCAAAGCACTACATTTAATCAGCTTTCCCAGGAAGATTCCACTGACCTTTGGGTTGCTGTGTAGTCCCCCCACACAACTAGTCTTCCCCTTCTCTGTGGCCGAAGATGTGAGAGAAGAACTTCCCACAGGAAAAGGGTGGGAGAGAGCAGCCAGATGTGGAAGACTTAAACAGCCCTTCTGCCCTTGGAAAAGAGAGAGTATAAATATATACTGACACATTTTTAAGTTCAGCTCTGCCTAGCGTGGTGGGAAGGAAGTTGTCTGAATCATTCAGTCCCAGTTATACCACTGGGGAAACCATCATGTTAGCACACTCTGCTCCATCTCTGTACAGCAACAGCATTCATTAATTACTGAAATATTCCCCGGGGAAATGAATGTTTACAGTCGGGGCTTGTAATTGACTACAGAGATGCCACAAATTGTGTGATTAGGTACTTTGTGTATGTCTTCGTTCATCTGTGTTTGTGTGTGTATATGTTATATGCAAGTATACATTATACATATACATGCGCTGAAGCTGTTGAAAAGAACATGTTTGCAGCTACTTTCTGATGAGACAAAGCTAAATTTTTAAGTGGGAAGGAAGAATGAAACATGTTTTGGATACCGCACATAATTTCTCTTTGTATTTTTTCCTCAGAAAAAAACAGGTAACCTCCTATAACTGCCACCGGATTTTGCATTTTACCTTCTTGTTCACTTCTTCAGCTGATTAATGTAATAGCATGCACCAGCAAAGTGGTCGAATTGTTCCACTCCTGTGGTTGCTATTTATCAGCAAGAGATGACATGATCATTGATCATCCTGCAAAATTCTTTGAGCCCATCAGAGGGAACCTGGTAATAAATCTAAGGTATTGTTCACATGATGGATTTGTGTGCACCACCTTTCTTCACACTGCTATTCATTTCCTCAAATAAATACGATTCATACACTATTATTCTTTTCTTCTTTTGATATCTATAATGTGGTAAGCTTAACTGAGCAGCAAATGATGGAAGACTTTATTTTTCTCATGGCATCCATACTTGTAATTTTTCCCCCTTCAAATACCCGTGTGTGTGTAACTGCTGTCCTTCAGAATGAGGGAAACTAGTGTCACTCTATGGAAAATCTTTATGGAAACTCTATATGGAAACTCTTTATGGAAAATCTATGGGAAATCTTTAATCAAAACTGATTAAATCCTTTAATCAATAGGAGAGACTGCTGAGAAACCAGAGGTGCTGTATCTTCTCCTACTCTTAAATCTGATATCTCCTGTGAACTCCTAAGATTGTACTGGCCTGAGGAACAAATACAAGACCCGACACTCTAGGGAGAGTTTGGAGTGCTTGTTTTAACCAAATAAGCCCATTTGTCTGAGTAAAATATTTTGCTGGATGTGAACTGTGACTGGAAGTAGAAAAAGCTCATTTCAGTTCAGAGCTGTGTGCACTGAAATGCTGGAGGACACGGTTCTGGTAATGTTGCAAGATTTGTTCTGTCACTCAGCCTGTACTAATGTTAAAGGTAATGTGTCCAGTGATTCAAATAGCAGAGGGAAAGGCTTAATTTGGAACATTTCCTATCTATGGCAGTACAAACAGATGCACATTCCTTAATGATGTGCTTTCACATTTGTAGGGACCTCTGTAGAACTCAGGGGCAGAATGTGTCCCCAAGAGCCGACTCACAACTGTAACCACTTATGCAGAAGGAAGAAACACTCTGTCAGGGAGAAAGCACTGAATCCTGGCTTTAAATATGGGTATGAAAAAGCTTCCCTATCTCTGTGATCACAAAAGCTCAGGTTGGTAACTTTCTCAACACTGATTTTCTAATCTTCTAGATTAAGTTTGCTTGTCCTAGTATCCACATTGATTTGCAACATTCTATATGGATCTTCATTCACATGGTAATCAAATTGTTATTTTAGTCATTTTAATTGGTTAGAGGACTTCATTTGCACACAAATGAAAAAGTATATGCATATTTGTGTTATATATCTAAATTTACATCATCATTTTTATTCTTTGGCTGATTTTTGCATCTGTTAAAAAGATGATGCAAGATACGTGATACACTAAGCATACTAAATACATGGAAACTGCAAAGAGAAATGTAGTCAGAGGCTGCACAGAGCTGCCAGCTGTCACAGGAAGGTTGCCCTCATCAAAAGTTGCCTTGTGGTGTACATACACCACGCTGCAATCTGTAGCATGAACACTTCCAAAAGAGAGTTTTATCCTGGCAAATTGAAGGCTGATGGTATATATGAATGCAGCGTATATTTCAAAGGGTAACTTTTGGGACTGTTTAGATTGGCAAAAGAACTCTTTGGCACAAGCGGCCCATGGATATGTTTTGGCTGGGACGGATGAGTCAGTATCTAATTCATAAGAGTGACATGGAAAGGGGGAAATAAAGGAACTGGTTTTAAAATGGAGCTAGCTGAATATGTGAAGATCATATAACAGAGTAGTTCACAATAGCTGGGGGCTAAGCATGATGAACCAGAAAGTTCCCTTCAGTCCTTTGTCTTTTGGAAAGGGTGAATATATTTTTAATTGCTAAAGTAGTTTTGGAAAGCACAGTCTATGTTTGTAACATTGCCTGGGAAACATTAGGCCTGAGCACACAATTATTATTATTTTTTTTTTTTATGTATGCTTTTTATAAGCATGAGCACACATGGATTGGATTTACTTCCCAATAGAAGGAGTTCAGGAAAAAAAGGATTGTTAGTACTACCCCAACAAGCAAGACACGCAACACAGAACTGAACTAAACTAGCTGTAACAACATTATAACTATTTGGATTAGCAGCTCAGCTCTAAAAGCTGTTTGAGAACTTAGCACCCTTGCAGGTGACTGCTGGGCTGTACTGGTCTAAGAGCAATTCTTTGCAGTGTAATTTGATTCATCTCTTTTCACTGTCAGGACTAATATAGAGCGTGACCTATTAACCTCAGTGCTGAAGGCCTTCCAGTCCATTTGGGTCTGAAAAGTAACTATATTCAGGGAGAGAGAGTGCTGCGAGGATTGCTGTTGGAGACAAAAAAAAATGTTCTGCTGTGGTGAGGAAGAAGAGGCAGGAAATCTGCAGTGATATGTGCTGTATCTGCAGAGTCCTGACACCACCTATGAAGAAATGAGGTGATCAATTTTGTAATCTATAAGATAGTGTTCATCTATTTTAACTGTTTAATACCATTTATGTGTTGAATTGTAAGTCTTGAACCACCTGGGATTGGAGCTCTTGAGAAAAGGTGTACCTCAGGCCCTGGCGAATCTGGAAAGTCACCTGTCCTGCAGGGCCTAGCACTCTCAGAAATTAATTATAAGAAAGAGAGCCTACACTCAGGAAATGTGTGAGAGGGAATGGAGAGAGGAGGGAACAAAGAATGAAAACAGGAGGGCATCTGCCTCAGCCAGTGGGATCTGTGAATGTGAATGGGACTGAAATGCAGAAACAAGGTGAGTACCCATCCAAATGCCCCCAGAGCTGTGTGACTGTTAGTAGTGTTTAAGAAATAAGCCAAGATGCTAAAAAAAGGTTATTAATCTTTACAGAAACTTCTCCCAAAATGTGCTATTTTGAAGGAGAGTAGCATTGATAGACATGTAATAAAAAACCCCAAACAGGAATTTTTTCATGGTTATCTCAAAGCGCAAAGAACAATTCTGCTGCAGATTGTACATTTTGTTTTATGAGTAACTTTGGCCCTATCAGTGTGATGCTTCTGCATTCCTGCTGTCATTCCACAGTGCTGGGACTCCAGGAGGTTCAGTGGCAGAGGAGACATTTTTGTGGCCATCTTTCTTCTAGTGGCTTCCTGCCAAATGGCTTCAAAATAGGTTCTGAACTCTCCCAGGTTCAGAAATGTACCGAACATGTAAATTGCAGACACTGACTCCAACTGGAGGTTAACAAACATACCAAACTACTTATAATTTCTAAAATAAGACTGCATAAATTTTCATTTGACCATTCTTTGTCAGTGAAAAGAAGGCGTAATATCAGAACAGAAAATATTTGAATCTGTGAGTCTGGTAAAGTTTCCTTGGCAAATGCCAGCTGTTTGCTCACATCACTAGAGCAGAGTTTTCTTCTCCTCTGTCACCTGGACAGCAGCCAGCTCCCTGGGTGTAAATCTGCAGTAAGCAAGCCTTTAAGTTCACAGTAGCTGATTAACTAGCTTCGCATTTCTGTAAGAAGTTTCTGCTCTATGAATACAGAGTGTTGCTTTTCCTGCTTTGAAATCATGAAAAACATCTCCTGTGTGCAGATTCCCTGATTTCTCATAGAGGTTGTGCTCACGTTGCAGCTCGTTGTTCAGGTGAGGCTCTGATTTCCCTGGCTCAGCAGCCAAAAACTCTGGGAACCAAATTGCCATTCAGAGCTCCACCTTTTTATAACACACCACAAATCTCGTTACCACAGTTTATTTGAAATACAAGCAGGTTGGCACCTTTTTTTTTCGAGAAAACAAACAAACAAAAACCATTATTGAATCACAGTCACTGCCTCGAGATATTAGTATGGAAAACCAACTGCCTTTGAAAATCAGAGCAGGTACAGCTCCTGCCCATTGCACTTTTTATAACTCTTCAGTTTTGTGGGAAAAAATCTACCACCAGAGTACGCAGAAATTTGCCAAAAAATCAAGAATGCTAAAAAATAGAATAGAATAAAAAAGCTAACAGAAATTTAAGGCTTTCTGTATTGCTAGGCACACTTCCAACACATCGGTCTATTCAGCGTGGACTTTCCCATGCCCGGTATAGAAGCCAGAAGTGTTACTGCACATTAATAGCTAGCCTCTGCAGGCTGTGTCAGTCATCTTGTCCGCAGGGACCGATGCTCACGGATGAGGGTGGGGGTGGATCTGGCAGTGCAATGTGGGAGCCAGCTCCTCTCAGAGAAATTTGGAAGTGGTGAAGGTCATCCAAAAGTGGCTCGGACTGTCACTGTCACTCCAGCTTGCAAGACTTCCCACTGAATTTGATGCCGAGTCTTGCCTAGCTTGTTATCAGAGTACTTTCATTGGAGGGTGACCCAGCAATGTCACAAGAGGTGAATGGATGTCATTCCTCTTTTAAGCTACAGGGGACAGTATATGGGATGTTCATACTACAGGCTTCTGATATAGTTGGTCATCTTCTCCCAGCTCCTCTAGAGCGTGAGTCTGAGCAGGAGCAAGCTTTAGGGGCACTGGATGGATCCCTGCAGCCTGCACTGAGTACCTGGGAAACTTTCCGGCCTGGCCACAGAGGTCCTGGGCCTAAAGCTGGGTTGTGTGAAAGGTAGCCTGGAAGGAAATAAATACCGTATCTCCATTTTTTTTTTTTTCCATTTTCTTTCGTTTTTGATTTAGAGTGACAACAGAAAGCAAAAGCGTTTAGACTACTGACATCCCTGCCCAAAAAGTCATAACGATTCAGAGAAGCTCAGAGTTGTTCTGATTCATAATGTGCCAAGGTTGAAGGGTGAAGTTCAGCCACCGAGCACTTGCTGTGAGAGGTATTACGTAAAACTGCTGGTAAAAAGGTACGGTTGCCAAAGACTGTATATATCATAAAAATGATGCTGGCAACTCCAAAATTTTCTGTCACAGAAAATACGTACTGATTGCAAGCTTATTCAAAGAGAAGCCTTTTATTCAGGATTGAGTCTTGTAAGGTGCTACACACTCCCTGGAAAGTGCTGACCGCTTTAAACATCCCACTGAACGTCCCTTGAGTTTGGGTTAGTTTAGTATTGCAGAATGAGGTTCTTAGGCAAGAAATCATATCTTCCATGAAAAGGGAAAGGGTAGTTAGGGTGAAGAAGGGTGTGGGATTGTTCAAAGTGAAGACTTGCAGCTGCCTTATACAATGTATGATCCAGCAACAATAACAGAAACATGTTTTCTATTCTTAGCACTACTTAACTTTTTTTTTTTTTTTTTGTAAATACAACTTGTAAGACACTTTGGTATGCTCCCTCTCAACAATGCTCTGATGAATTTGTTATGAGTCCTACTGAATAGGAGCTTTTATCCTGCTGCTGTTTGCACCTTCCAAATAAGTCGAATTTTAGCAAAATATTTTTAAAAAGAGATACCAGGTTTTACACTATTTAGTCCTATGCCAGAGGTAACACTTAAGTGCAGAAAAGGTGGGAGGAAGTATCAGAAATGTAGCTTTTTTTTTTTTTTTTTTTTTTTCTTCCTTTTTAACCAGTTTTCTCTTTTTTAAAAACCAGGAATGCTTCAAGTTGTACAGGTCACAAGAGTCCCATACTCATGAAACAGCTTCTTCACCTGCAACTGTGAAAACTTGTTATCTTTGTACACCAACTGGCTATTCCTGACTTGTTTTCTCCACCTTTCAAGTGACATGTAAGAGTAAGTTTTGGAGCAGGGCTTGGGCAGCATGATTTCCATGTCTATGTGAACATTTTGTTGCTGCACAATGCTACTTCAGCATACCTGCTTCTGAAGACTTCTAGTGCTTGCTCCTTTGCTCCCATGATTGCTGTACATCTCATCAGTTTTTATAATGTGACTCCTCTATTCATTTGGTGAAGAGGGAGCTATCACACTTTTTAAGTGCAGAGGGTTACTGGCTCGGAAATCAGCTAATCACGTAATTTTCTTCTAGTTAATAATATAAAAGAAATTTAGGAAAACAAGAATCTGACCGCACAACTTCTGAGTACCTGTTAAACTGTCCAGATGATAGACAGCATTCCTAATCCCTTCGAGACACATCAACAAAGAATATAAAACAGTAGAATTTGTCAGCTATGAATGGACTGCTCAATGTTGTAAAAAGATCCTACTTGTCACCTTATAATTTACTTTTTAATTTCCTTGCTCATATTAATATATTGGATCATATGGCAAATAGAATCAATTGATGAATTTTTAATGTAACAAATGCTGGAAAAATAATTTTTTGATGGAAGTCATGGTAAAATGTGTATATTTTGTTCTATAGAAATGCTGAGGCATAGAGTTTCTTATATTTTATGCCTACAGTTATTGCCATATCAAAATCTAACCAAGGTCACTCTGTTGTGAGGGAGAACCACATGTGAACTAACAACTGGAAAATTAAACAGGGCTCTAAATTACACAGACCTTGGATTTCTACTCTACCAAATCTACCTCACATATTTCTATTTAAATAAGCCCTGGAGGGTTGTGTTTGTCTGACTGGTTTTTATCTAGGAAACATACTGTCGTAACATATTGGCCAATATTAAATATGGAAAGAGATTTATACAATAGAAGCAAAGACTGTATGTGGTTTGATTTAGACATCTGCTAATGCTTACCCTTTTCTACCACTTGTCAAACTTTATCTTTAGATGGTCACATTAAAATGGTCATAAAAACAGTCACAATAACATTATTCTTCACAGTAAAACAACACTTAGGTGTTAATAAGTGACAACCTAACAAAAACAGCATGTCATCCTAAAAAGTATATTTCTGCACAGTTTAATCAACTCAGTTAAGTCTTGGGCAAATCAAAGAAGGGCTTCCTTATCCTTTCAAATGTAACAGATTTTGTACTGCTTAAATAAAATAGTTCAATTCTGAAAAGAGACCTTTGGGATCTTTCAAGCTTTCCTTCAGATAAATGCTTGACCCGATGTGGATTTGGGGAGCTTTTTTCCTGAAAGTTATGTTCTGGGCTTTTTGGTGCATAAAAACTCCACAAACTGAGGATACCTCTTATTGTCTCTGTGTTTCTCTCCTCTAGTTCACCTTTCTTTTATCCATTTCTGCATTACATTGAGAAGAAAAACGCCAAACTGTGCTTTTCCACAAATACAAAATTAAGGACAATTATTAAAAAATACACTAGAATATGGAAGAAATTAACAAGCTGCTCTACAAAGACCTTTTTGAAACATACCAACAAAGGGCTTGTCCAAAAAAAGTGGATACATGTCCAAGAAAAGAAAACATCTAAAGCCATAACATCTGAGAGAAAAAGTTATCTTGAATTCCAGTATCTTCTTGCATGTTTCTGCAAACTGAACTTTCCCTCCTACAAAATGCACCAATAAGATTAAAACTTCAAATATTTCTTTTAAAGATTTTCTAGGATCATAGAGATTACAAAACAAAAGCTATGCTTGTACACCTAGAGATTTTAGTGAAGTTATTCCCTGAAACTCATTTTCCATGTAACAATTGTAATAACACTAGGACTTTTCTTAAGTTTCAATATACACAAAAATGCAGGCATTCCTTTCCCTGAGCACCAGGCCACCAAAGATACTTCTACCTAGTCAATTTGTTTTACCATCTCCTCCTGCCTCCCCGCTCTTCTCTTCAGCTGTAGTCAGAGACAGTGGAGCTCAATCTCCTTCAGAGTTACTGTGGGACTGCTGGGAGGAAACCTCTGTGGTGGAGCACTCCTTGACTGTGTAGAAACATAAATTGCCAAGGGTTGTTCTCTCCCTGCCCAAAACAATCCCAACGTTTTCCCAGAGCATTCTGTTCTCAGGAAACCCCTGAGATGGACTCATTCCTCATGAAAACCACCACATAATATGCTAAAAAACTTAAGTTCTGCATACCAGAGAGCAGCCAGTTTGGGATTTGGCCCTCAACTTTCCTGTGCATATGGTAGTTCATTCCCAGCAAGAAGATGCCTATTGAATGCAGAAACCATTTCATTTTTTCTATAATTCTGCTGACTACACTAATATTTACTATGATATTACATTCCTGACACTGAATTCCTGCTCTTAGCCCTAAATGTAAGCTGTGGGATGGCCCTGGGAAGGGATTTCTGAGGCTAATAAGCAGCAGTAGACAAGGTGCAGTAGGCAGCTATATTCAGTATTGGGCTATCAGCACCTAGCTTATCCTTCATAGTCCTCCAGCTTCATTCTTTCTAAAAAATTTTTTTAAATTTCAGAAGACATTTTCACAAGCCCAGCTATTAATGGAAGCCATGGTATTAATGAATCTCACATTGTGATCAGTGAGGCTGGGAGACCTTACAAATTTCTCAGTTAGGTGGGGATGAAAATGTAAATCTTAATTTAATTTTAATTTAAAATGTAAATAGGTGAAAATGTAAATATTGCTGATTTTCCTACTATGAATTTTCATAGTGACTGCAAGTCAACCTGTTCTTGGGGATGCTGCCACTGCCAACCAAATGGGGGCAGGAGATGTCCAGGATGATCACACAGACAGTGGCTGTGCTATTGTGGAAACTGGGTGGCCAGCAATAAGCAAGACTGGGCAGGAGTGACGCTCTACAAACAGATGCTCATCCTCTTCCACAGAGCTAAAAGCTGGGAAAGGAGTACATTGTTGCTGAAGGGCAGGCACTACCTCACAGTAGAGGCTTGCAGGTGTGAACCTACATACCTGTAAGCTCTGCCCCCTGCTAGTCAGCTTGGGCTACAATGATGCAGTTCCATTTCTAGTTTTATAGAGGCGAAAATCTTTTCTGACTCCCAAGGGCCTGGAGAGGACTCCAGCCAAAGCCCAGTACAGGACTTAACCTTTGATATTTCAGGGGTAATTCCTCAACCAGATTCTTCTAGCTGCATTGGCAGCAGTCCTTGCATGATGATCAAATCTGGATATGTGTTGGGAATAGCAAGGATGAGAATCCTGGATATTGCTTTTACATAGCTTGGTGATGTATAATGTGCATGGTGCAGATGGTTGGTGAGCCTAGCCACAGAGGTGTCTGTCCTATGGGGGCACCACGACCGTGGAATAGCTATCGAGCCAGGGTGATGTGAATGGTCTTAATTGAGACTTCTATAGGTGCAGATTAGCATTACAGATATAAGCTGGTAAGTAGCAGCACACAAAGTTCAGTGCTTTATGATGTGTCACGCAGCAAAAATACAATGTAGTCATACTCTGTATGAGTTGACTATAATCATTAAGATAGTTAACCACTAACCTCAGACTGGACAGTTACGTATAACCATATCTGTAGCTATCTGTAGTTAATGATACGTCTCATCCCGCACATATTTTTTTTCCAAAGATTGCATCCTTTCCACTCAGATGAGAACCTTTCAACCATGATAGCTCATGCATCTTGGCTGTGACCAGCTGGCAAAAATACCTTGGAACAAACCCCTGGACGTTCCGCTCTAGGAGCAGAGTACATCAAACACTGTCCTCCCATGCATAACCCATGAAAATAATTGACAGTGATCAAGAACATAAATCTAATACTACACGGGGCTGGAAATTTTCTTAGACAAGACCTTGGACTACAGGCCTTTCGGCCAGGGAATGCCAGAAGGAGTTCAACACACCTTTCTTCAGAACCCACACCAAACTTTATTTACTTTTCTCAAAAATAACAACAACAACAACAAATGGAACCTTTAAAAAATACTTCTCAGGTGAAAACAAAGCAAATTGAATTCAAGTAATAAACTGGATAAATTTTGGAAGAGCACAAATGAATTCAACCATAACATCCTGTCAGGCTGAACACTGAGGTTTCTAAGACCCTTGCTTAATCAGCTATTTCTCATAAACTAAATTGTTTGCCAGTACCTGACAGATGGTCACATAATTTGAACCTCCTTTTCACAGAATGTAAGTAAGCAAGACTTCACTGACCACTTTCACAGTGTCAGCTTATCTCCTTAACACTGCAGGATGTGGTGGTGATCACTTCCTTTTTCAGAAGGATTTCAAGAGGCACAAGTCAGCCGAAAGTGATTCTGGCCACTTACTGTGATGGCTGTTTGTTAGTAAGATGCTGGGAATCACTTCAATTTCAGTTCTGTTCAAACAACTGTATTTTGCTTCAGCACCTTATTAAAAAAATAAAAATAAAAAGGTAAATATCCCAATGTTATAGTTTTTTATTAAAGCATGGAGGCAAACTAATTATTTACCCAAAAAATATGCTTGCATATGGTATGAATTCAGGATAGAAAGTAGCATTTCAGTGAAGTTTTTTTTTAATGTGTTCTTGGGGAATTGTTTTTTGTTGTTGTTGTTGTTGTTTGTTTGTTTTTCTACATACAGCACCAGAGCTTCTGTAAAATTTGTAGACTAATGAAACCATTTTGCTGCCATCATAAACTTGTGCATAAATCTTACAACTTGAACGACTGCATTTGCTTCACTGAATTATGATCATCACAGGTCATTGGGAAGTTTCAAGATAAACTAACTCTTCAGTGTTTTAAACACAGCTTTAGCTAATTATATAGAGCCCATGGGATACTTTATTACCCCCCCCTTTTTTTTTTCCTTCTCCTCTGTTCTTTTTTCCCTAAACCCAAATACGCCATGTTCATTTCTTTTATTTCATGTTGGGAAAAATGCTGTAGGCAGGCCATCAATACAGTCCCATAAGTTAATAAAATTTTCTTTGTGAAAATGTTGAAAGATGCCATGCTATCATGATTTTATGTTTCATTCAATACTGCATCAGAAAAAAACACAGTCATGGTCTGCTTTGAGCTCAGTAGTCTTACTTCCTTCTCCTAACTTGTTGCTGAGCCTGTTACTAAATGTTTCAATGGAAAAAATCTGAGAAAATAAAAATGCATTCATTTTTGTTAAGTATTTTTTTAATATCAGTTTAGGAACTATTTCCTGTCTAAGATTCTGGATGAGGTACTGTCAAGGTTGACAGAAAATTAGAGATGCTACAATTTGGAGAACCCCTCTGTGACTCTCTAGGAGTTGGGATGGCTCCTAACACTTCTGCTCAGAGAGAATTCAGTCACCCACTGTCACTCATGGCTGATACCCAACTCTGTAGCAAAGCTGCCTGCAATATCAAATCACCGTGTTTAAGTGAAGTAGCACATCTAGCAGCTTCTGTTGGATTTTAATGAAAAGTAAGTTCTTAAAAACAAAACAAAACAAAACATTTGTTTCTTCTATGTTTCTCTACGTGGCTGAATGTTCAACTTGAGAGAAAACCTGCTCACATATATCCAAGTAGAGCTAATGTGTGGGGAGAGGGGTGCTTTCTTAGAGGTTTCCAGTTCCCTGTATAGCTATATATTACGGCAGTGTCCTTCTTAGAAGCAGTAAAGGGCAAGAGGAAGCAATCACTTCTCACTGAACTGACAAAACAGTGTAAGTAGAAATACTGATGTATGGGGATCTGTAGAACAGGGTAAATCTCTAAGCAATATTACACTACTTCAAGAGTTTAGGAACTCTTAATTGCCTTGTGGAAGTGTCTTTTTCTCTACTGGCTATACTGAGATGCACTCTTCTCCATTTTCCCCATATAACGCCCATTGTAATAACTAGCCCCCTCCTTTAGCTGTTCTAACCTTTGTGGTATGACTTACACCAGCTCAAGTATATCACAGCTGACCTCCTAATACTGTACTTCACTGCCAGTTGTCCTGACATGCTTTTTTAATGGAAAACATAGCATTTCAGAGTAGCAGGATTAACTGTTCTAATCTTGTTGAAATGCTCTCATTTAACAGAAAGTTAGGACTGTGCCAGCTGCCTTCTCATTTGGTGGAATCCTCCTGCTAGAGACTGGCCTTCCATCCTGAGGTATCCCAGAATTTTATCTGTTTTATTTCTCCTCTCTACATCTCAGGCCAGGTGCATATCTGCTCAGCTATCTGCAAAATATGATCAAACCCATTCCAGTTTCCAGAGGACTGCTGGTATTTTCTCCCGTGAGAATGTTGTTTTTATAACAATGCAACAATGTTTTATAACAAGGCAAAATCAAGGATTGCTTTGAGTAATTCTTGAAGGAAATGTTGAAAGGTCAAGCCAAGTAACAGTTAGCTGAGTTAAACAATAAAGTCAGAGCTGCTTGCTGGATCCTTTACAGGGTCACGTGCAGCTCCTGCTAGATTAACTGGGAGAGAAGTTTGTGTGTCCAAGTGCATTGGCCACAAGAAACTTGGGATGTTCCCTTTAAAAGTTCAAAAGTTATGAAGCACAGAAAGAGACACGCTGTTTCTGAATCCATGGTACTGATTATCCAGGGTGTAAACACTATAGACACCCGCAAATTGCATGCCTGCATTTGCACCTTTGGCTGCTATCGTTGATGGCAATAGGCAGTAGGTAACAGGCAAACAGTAGCTATGATGCAGCAGCATCTGCATGCTGCCCAGCCTGCTGAGGGAGTGAAAGCACCCCACCTCACACACATGAAATTATGCCTTTTTGGCATTTGTCTTTCAAAAGGGTGTGATGTTAGAGTCTTCTCTAACATGCCCCTGAAGAATTGAAATTAATCATTTGAAAAGTGGCATGAAAAGTTCTGAAAGAAGGAAATAAGGAACTTTAAGTTTATCTTCTCAAGGGGTTAAAACAGTAGAGCAGTGCTATGGAAATGGTGGATGAAAAAAATTTCAAACAATAGGGTAAATATGCCTAAAATTTATATGATTATGATGTGCTACCATTGTTAATCCAGAATTACCAATCTGCATTAGATGAATCTTTTGTGTATTTTGTGTAGATAAACAATTTTCAAAAATATATTGTATTTTATGCTAAAAAGCACTGTTGTTTCCCCTTTGGTAATATAAAAGTCTACGAATCTTTCTGGATATTTCCATAAGAGTAAGATTGATAAAAAGGCCAGGTGACTTTGAGGTAATTCTGTTTGATTGGCTGGCTCATTGTTTTAAACAAATAATGTGCAAAGACCCGTGTGCTGAACTGGACGAGAAAACTTTGATACCTACAAACTACCTCTCACCCTGAGTCCAGAGACATTTCGTTGGTGACATGCCATTAGAAAATTCTTTGTTGTTGTATTTGCTCCATCCCTTAACCCCAAACCCAAGCAGTCTGCCTTCATCCCACAGTAATACAGTCTGATCCCAGCCTCCATGTCTTCATCCCATAAATGTATGCTTTCAGGTTTTAGCAAACTAGGCCAAACCCCATCTTTACTGATTATGGGCACAGAAAATAAATACCCTGGTGTCATTCTAGTCCTCAATGGATGGCCTTCTTCAAGGGGCATTAATCAGGAACTTTGCTGTTAGTTGCAGCAGTTACATCAAAAACTATTTATGCATGACAATTTAATTTTCTTGTCCCTGCTGCTTCTCTGGAGACAATATTTCATTTTCAGGATTGTTAAGACAGCAACTTCCATGAGCATGACATGCAAATGAAAAATGCAAGAGAACTTTGAGAAGCTTGTGTTTATTGCAGCTTTCTGTAGCTTTCTGTGACAAATGCAGTAGGCAGAACTTTTATCTAAATCCAAGTTCTGTTTATGGCTGTACTCATCCATGAATTATTTTACTAATCCAGTACAGGTCAAAAACTCTGGCAGTATGTTGAGTAACTGATTGCTACATAAACAGTCTCCTCTGAGCAACATCTTAGTTTTGCAGATATTGATGAATGCGAAGCAAAGATAAAGCAGCATCAACAGTAGGACTCGAACTTGGCCATAATGAATCACAAGATGTACCAAAGAAAAAGTCTCCAGGGACTAGAAAGAAGAGCATGCTTTCTTCCAACTTTAATTACTCACTGGCAGTAGCAAATGCCAAAAGATGATATTATATGCAATGAATTACATTAACCATAACTGCAAAGGAAACAGTTTATGCGGATGGTTAATGCTTAACTGTTTCTGATAACTCTGGCCTAAAACAGAGAGCAAAATATGCCACCAATTGAGCCTTGTGAATACAAGATTCTTTATGCAATTCATGCACTTTTATGGATGCCATCCAGTGAATTTTCCAACAGAAATTGATATCTTCAACCCTCATATCAGATCTGAGTGAACAGAGTTAAAGGGAAAGGCTGAAAACTCTCAGTAGAAGTTTCGTCCAGTTGATGGTGTCCTCAGATAATGGTTGACCCAGCCACTCCTGCACAATAACAGCAGCTGAATTATGAGACAAAAGAGGGCAGAAATGGGCCAAAACAGAAGAAGGGAACCCAGACATGATTTGCCTCCTACTTCTGGCAACACAGCTTCTGTCTCCTTTAATCAAAGAGCCAGCAGAAAAAAAATTTCCTAATGCTGAACCATCTAGCAAGAATGTGGCAGGACTGGAGCCAGCGCAGTCCCAAGCCCATCATTCCCTTTCCCTTAGGGCAAAATACATTTTTTTGGTAGCACCATTATTTTCAGCATATACTTTAGCTTTCACAACATGGATTAAGCTTGTTCTGTTCCCTGCAGGCAAGATAAGGATACATACGGAGCTTCTGCTCTGGAGCAGGGCACTCTTGCCGTGGCCTTTGTGTATTTTGACAGGTCTTCACATTTGTTCCTATTCCTCGGTGTGCCTAGCCCAAACAGGACTAGCCTACTTGTCAAGAATTGCTGTAATACATTGATGAATATGGAATATTTGGGTATTTTGTAAGCTTCAAGGGCTACGCTGTATCTGAAATTATTAGCACCACATTAGCATAAATTGAAGAGTTTCAAGAGGTATTCAAGAGGTAAAAAGAGGTATCTCTTGGGCCAGGTAAGGAAAAGACAGGACAAGAAATTTCTTGCAGAAGACTGAAAAACGCGTAACACAAAAAAATCTCCCTCTGCACCAATCTGAGGATGCAGCAAAACGGTTAATTATTGAGACAGACCCGCAGAGCCTGAGACAAACAGAATCAGTGCCTCGGTTTCAATAAGCACGGCTTTTGTCTTTGGGATACTGCGCACGCCGGGCCAGGGAACAGCTAAACACAGGGGGAGGCCATCTCAGCCAGAGCTCCCTTGGCCGTTTCCGAGCCTTTTTCTGAAAGAAAGGATTTCGCCATGTCGTTTCGGACCTGACGGCGAACTGCCGCAGATCCTCCCCCGGGCTGTGCCCCGCGGTGCCCGGGGCCGGGCCGGGCGGGCGGGCAGGATGCGGCCCCGCCGAGCATCCCCGCCGGCGGTGCTGGATGGCTGCTGCCGGGGAGGTGGGGCCAGCCGCTGACCTGCCCGCACCGACACACGCAGGCACGTTATCTGCTTTCAATAAATAAGTACCTTTTTTTTTTTTTTTTTTAATCATCTTTTTCTTTTTTTCTTTTATTTTTTTATTTTTTTTTCCTACCTGCGCAGAAAAGCGCGGGGAGAAAAAAAAATTACTATATATATACATATTTACATACATACATATATATTTATTTTTTTTTTAAAGGAGGGGAAACTGGGAGCGAGCCGCAGGTGTGGATGGCTGCCTGGCTGGCGTGAAAAGCAGGGCCCGGAGCCACCATGGAGCACATCCGGATGCCCAAGGTGGGTCCTGGCGGCCGGGCAGCGGGATCAGACATGCAGGCAGGATCCGGCCCCTGTGAGGTGGTTTCATCATCACCACCGTTATTATTATTATTAAGCCATTCTGCTGTTTCAGGGGCTACCGTAGCTCCTGCTACTCTAGGGGGTGAGCACAGCGATGTGGGCTGGGGATTTATGGGGCTCCTGAGTTGCCTTGTGGGTAAGCAGAGAGGGGCACCCTGCCTTTCGTCCACCTTTACTGCATCCCAGCATGTAAGATCTGGCCGTGAATTTGTTTAGTTTCTGTAGGCCAACCAGTGTATTCCTTCTACTTGTCCATCTTTCCAAGCATAAAGCCTATATTTTTTAAAAATTATTTTTAAATTTTCATCTTGCGCCAAAAAAGAAGATACAGTTTTGACCACGACACACACACAAAAATTCATTCAAAATAGTGCTAAAAATAAACAGCAGTATGTCAGCTTGAATTGGGGGTAGGAGATATTTTTATTTTATCTAGTTATTTCTGTACCACCTAAAAGATCTATTAAAAGTTATTTGTTTTGTGTACATGTTACATTAGTTATATAACAAACATTATGTAATATTTGTTTATTGCTAATATCTAGTATGAGGACATTAATTTGAGATGAGATTTGTCTTGCTCAGCTTAGATTTTTGGGCCTTTTGGTGCTAAACTGCATACATCAGGAATGTAGGTATTATAGGAACTGCCCTTCCTCCCCTCTTATTTGATGAGCTGTCATTTTGTGCAAGGAAGGCTCTCAGAACACCACTCTCTCCTACCACAGGTGAGAAACAATCAGTGAAAGTTGCCTGCACAGGTGCTTCTGCACAGTGGCCGAAGAATGTTGAAAGCACAACTGAGAAAGATAATGAAAGCAGATGAATAAGGGGGGGGGGGGGAAATCTTAAATCTTCACACTTGTTTTGAACAAATGGCCTCAGCAAGCCCCTGTTATGAGCAACGGAAGCTTTTCTACAAGCAGATGCCTTAAAATGTTGCTATGCATATGTAAAGCCCCTGTATCAGGCAGCTGTGAGAAGGCCTGGTACTGATGGCTGAAGACTTGCCCTGGAACCTTTCCTCAGTGGGAGTTGATTCTGCTGTCTCGATTCCTGGCATCTCCCTATGTGGTAGCTATGCTAGAAGTTACGTCTCTGGTATAATCAAGCAGTTTAGATGGCTTGAGGTAAAGGTGCATTTAAATCCTTTAGAAATCCTTCCATAAATGTATAAAAGCTAAGTGAGTATTGATGTATTGAAATACATCTCTCCAGTTATTCCTAAATACAGTCACGTGTCTATGTTTCTACAGTTACCTGGCAGAACTGATATTTTTGATTTGTTTGTACAGAAGAAGTCAGCTTAAAATGAGTGACAAAAATTTATTTTTTTCTGGTTTGTTTTGGTTTTGCTGAATTTCTAACTGGTAATTTGGAGTTTAATGTTAAATGAATTTGAGCCCCAGCAATGTAAAAAGAGATAAGAGAGAGCTATGTTAATATGAGGATATTCTCACTGTATTGCGTGGAAGTTAGTCTCTAGTATCGTGTTTCCTAACCCCATGCAATTTTGTCCTGAAAGAAGCTTGATAAGCAACTGCCCTACTCTGTAGAGGTATTTATTTTGAAATAATGGGACTTTGCCAGATTCCCAGCCACTTTGAAAATCAAGATAAATCCCATGCATTGAAAGTTAATGAACTTAATAATACTGGAAAACAAAATTCCTACCCCAAGTAAAAGCTTTTCCTTCAAAAGGCAGTAAAAAGCATGATGTTCGTTAGGACCTGGCAACTGTTTTTGATTATAGTTGAAATACAACAGTATTGATTTACTGTTTGTAAACATTAAAATAAATCCAATATAATATAGCCATCATTTAAACAAAATAATAATAAATAATAATAATAATTTAAAAAGTGAAGAAATTCCATGTTGTTTGGACAAATAATTAATTTAGGTCATTACTGCATGCCTGACAGTGGCAGTGGGAGAACCTGTCCACCTTCTACATCCTGTCAGCATCCCTGGTTGTTGCAGTAAGGTCCAGCCCTCCCTGCTTTGATTTGTGTCCATTTATGGACCTCTTGTGCGTGAGTTCGCCAAAAACCTTTCTGAACGTGCTGACACCCGCTGCCTCCACAGCCTGCGTGGGAGCAAATTCCAGAAGATCACAGCTGTAGAAAGAATTACTTTCTCCTATCTGATAAAAAAAAAATCTTAGTAGTTTCATTCACGACCCCCTGCATCTAGCTTCAATGATTTGGTAAATAACAATTCATGTTCACCTTATCCATGTCTTTACCATAAATCTTTATAACAGCCCACCCAATTATGATAGTTTCAGGGAAATGTCAACAATGACCCCAAGATCCTGTGTGGTAACTAGCAGATCTGAGGCTTTGTAGGACTTCACTGCCCTACTCTTTCCTTCCTATCTTTTAACCAGTTTTCAGTCTGTAAGTGGAGCTTTCCTCTAGTTTCCTTCTAGTTTCCTATATGGCAGCATCACAGCTCCAGTGGGATTTCCTATTGCAAAGGCCATTCTGAGTCTTTCCCAACAGACTGTGTGCATCCACCTGCTCAACGGTCCTGTTCTTCCACATGCTGTCGATGTGATAACGTGATTTTGCAAATGGTACATTGCCTAGTCTTGCACCAGAAGATGTAATGCCTTTAATTCTACTCTTAAAGAGTTTAACTGCCATCTCTCCTTACTAAGCAAAAATAACATGTCAATAGCAGAAATAGAAACCACTTGACAACGCAGCTTTTCTTCATTATTTTTGAAATGGTATTCCTTAGACCTACCGGAGAACACATAGATGAGTCTCTAACACACTCTTTTATGTAGCAAATGCCATCGTCTTGTTGTGATATTATCAGTAGAATGGAGAGTGAACATTTGATGTGTGCTTATACAAATATACACAGGCAGTAATGATGTAAATATCACAATGAAAATGTCATCCTATATATGAAGACTGTAATTTGAGTATTTAAGAGTTGCTAACTGTCATGCAGAGCTAAGTAGAATGGTGTATAATTCCAATAATCAATTTAAAATTAAAAATGAATAAAACCACTGTCAGCTATTAGTGTGGACTGAGCAGCAGGATTGCTTAGGATAACTGCCCAAGCCCAAAATGTGATAAACTGCTCATAACACTCATAAAAAGATAATAAGCAATACTTACACACAGACTAGAAGCACATCTTGTTAACATCCACAGAGGCGTGTCTGACCATGGACAGGTTGACAGATAAAAGCTCTAAATATTCACTTATTTCTTAGGGGGACTTCACACACTGTTGCTAGTCAGTTACTTTGTTTTATTTACTTCTGTTCCATATCATTTGTCTTTGCATATTGGCAGCAGGCCTACTAAATGAGATTCGTATTATAAAGAGTACATCATATATATCCCTGGCGTAGCAGCTGTCTTCAGTGGAGTTAGTTCAGAAATTCATTTGGCTGAGTAACTCTTGTTAACGCAATACTTGGGATGACTTGAGTTGCTCAAGTGCTTTCATTTTTGTGATGCTATAGTGAGGTATTTCCTTTCAATGATCCCTTTCTCTGGCAGAATTTAAGATACAATGACATTTCTCATGATAATGACAAGTCTTTCTACCAGGAGTATTACTTTCCAAAATTAATTTCCAGCATATGTAAATGAGTCGTGTTGCCTTTTATTTTAAATCTATTTTCTTTTTCATAGTTCTTTCTTTTTATTCAAACAACTTCATAATACAAGTCAATTTTCCCAATGTCTCAATTGGTAATCCATATAACTTTCATCCATTTTGTATATGACACATCAAGTCACTTACTATGTCTTTTTTGGAGTAGTACTAGAGGAAATCCAGAGCTGTCTTTGATTCTGGAGGATTTCAAGATAATTTCATTATTAGTGAAATTAAACTAACTCCTGCTAAAAGGAAATATTGCAGTGACACTGCAGCTCCAGTGACTCACATAGCCAGAGCTGCTCTTCAGGTCTTGGATCTCTTCCTCACATCATGGTTTTTGTTTGGCTCATTCCCAATATTCTCATATATTTGTGAATACCAGTTTCTGTCTTGTTATATTGGAAGATTTGGGCTGTGGTTTACGTCCCTGAGCAGTATTTCACCTGTTTGGATGTTTTACTTCTTTCTCTTAGGCTTATCAGTTCATAGTGTCACTATTTTCCTTCTTTTGGAGTGTTTCTGTTGGACCCCACTTCCCTCCATTCTTCATCATTTTATTTCTCTTGGCAGGAACTTTTGAATTAAATTGCTTTACATTGGCATGTTCTTACTTATCAGACAAAAAAAATATCTCCCAGAAGCCTGTTGTCGCAGCTGAAGTTCTGCGAAAGCACCAGCAGGGTTCTGATGAAAAATTTTCCTTTTCCTGGCTGTCTCCCCAGGAGATTACTGGGGATCTGAGAACTATCCTTCCTTCATGTCAGAAGTGAAACTGGACGTTTTAGAGAGTCTGAGCTCCACAGTACTAAGTCAGTTGTCCAACCTGGAAACTTAACCATAGGTAGCTCTTGGTTCCTGGCTCCATAGCCGACACCTGCAGCTCTCACAGCACATCTTAAAGTTCTGGGAAACTTGCCTTTGGCTGTGGACTTGAGAGTTCACCTCTGTGGAACTGGGAACCTGGAAGCTCAGGGCTGATCCAAGGCACTGGCCATTTCTGTTTGATGGCGGTAGCCACATGGACAGGAGATGTGCAGTGCTTAGGGCAAGGAGCCAAAGCAACCATGGCAGATTCAGCACAGAAGAGTAGACAGTAGACAAAACCCTTCATCCTGTTGCTGGAATTTCAAAATATAACAAGATTATAGTGGCTTTTCCCCCTTTTTCTTGAGCATGGAGTGGGTGGACCAAATATATCCTATTTTGTCCAAGTAGGTTGTGATTTTTCTATTCTCAACATGCTGAAATATTATGTAAATGATCTTATGACAGTGTATTTTTTCAAACAACTTGGTTGTTACAGAGGACTACAACTAAAACTTTGGAGTACAGTTTCAACTGAAATGTCATTTTTCTGCTTATCTGGTGGAAGTTTGCCTTGTTTTTTTTTTTCTCCTGTTTGTGTCTATTAAAATAATCAGCTTCATCTGTTCACTACTCTTACACCTGCTTTCTCAGTCCTGTAATCTGAGTCATATTTCTCATAGTGATATATTAAGATGTGTTCTCTTAAAGAAACAGAATACTACTTTTGGTTCTCTTCATCCATATCTATTTCTTAGTCTTTGGTTATCCTGTTGGAAGTTCCACGTGAAACAGGTTAAGCTGTTAAAACATGTCATATATTCATCATCTCAAAACTCTGTGCCTATGTATTAGTATTAGCCTGTGGGACAGCTGAACATTTAAATAATAGCTAATTCAGACTCAACTAGTTACTAGTTACATCTAAGCTAGCGAATCCAGGAGCATACTGACTTTTGCGAAGTAAATTACTTATTCAAGTGAGCAAAGGAGCTGTCGTACTAGATCAGGATAATTGTGCTTCTGGTTTAGAGACCAAAACATCTGATTCGGAATATTAACTAAAAGACATTTAGAAGAGGATGAAGGTAAGAATGATCCATCTGGGAAGCTGCTGCCAAATTTATAAGCTGAAGCGAGAACACTGATGAAGCCAGTGATCCAAAGGTTTTTTAAGGTAATGAAGGTGTTCCTCTGGCTTTAAAGGTCTCAGAAACCAGCACTTTTGTTTTTTTGGTTTTGGTTCTTTTTTCACTTGGTGTTCTTTATTTTACATTACCTTTGGCATTAGAGCCCTTTGATTCTGGATGCTTTTTCACCTTTGAAACTTGATTTTCAAACACGTGCCTGTTCCCAATATGCAATTTATTTCTGTTTTGGTTGCAGTGTTGTTTAAAGAAAAATCAAGTGTCTTGCTTTTTCTCATATTGCTTGAGTAGCAAGGCACTTTCTTCTGTGTGAGACTCATATACTGTGTCACTATATTAACTGGAAAGGTAGTTTATATTCTTATATTTCTAGTTTTCTTCTTTTTAAAAAAAATTTAGGTTGCTTTGTTAAGTCCATAGTAATATAAATATTTTCCTAATCCTGGAATTGGCAGGTCCCCTTTGGGTTTTTATGCCAGATTTTCATATTTTCAATAATGTGACCCTCAATAAAGAGGCAGCTGAATAAAGTCACAAAACAAGCTCTAAAAACATGGTTAACCACATGCTTTAATTTTCTGTCTTGGTATCTGTGTCTAATCCAGCAATTCTAAAACTTGTTGCACTGAAGATGGTACTGAAAGTCATTAGAATGTGCCTGCAGGATATTCTTTGATTTGTATTTTTGTGTAGTAGGAGACTGAGGTTGGAGTGAAGGATTTGGGAAGTTTGGCTTTGGAGTGGTCAAGGCTGGAATCTCTAAGCCTGCAGCTGGTGGACTCAAGTGGGGGGTATTTGATCTGTCCGTGTCTGCTAGCTAGAGCAATGATCTATTTGGCACAGAAAGCGTACACTGCCATTTCCTGCTGAGAAAGCCAGATCCATACCATGAGAAAAGGGACTCCTGCAGATTCACCTTTAATGCAAGTCTTTGTTGGCCTGTGCAGCTCAAAGGGATTGGTGCTGCTGCTCTGAAATAGACTGCTGAACAGTGCATAGTTTTGAATACACAATGGAGCAACTTGTATCGAATGGAGGAATTTATATATACATGTATACATACATGATTTTGTTCACTGCACCTTAGCTCCATGCACAATTGTTTCTCCTTACTATAGATTATTGCTGTGCACAGGAAGTTTTTGTTTTGTTTTGTTTTTGTTTTTCAGAGCTAAGTCTAAATAATTTTGGAAAATGTAGTAAAATGCACTGACCTGTGAAATTCCTCAGTTGCTCCTTTCTCCTTTTCTAGATAAATGGGATTGAATGTGGACTGAAAGAGAAAACATTATGGAAAAAACTTTGAGCTGTGATGTTGACACCATATTGCAATGCTGTATGTGCCTGTAATAGGTTACAGTTCACTGCATCCATTATACAACTGCTACTCAGTTGTGTATGCTAACAAGGTACTGACTTCCCACTTGTAGATCATAGCAGACAATAGAGGGTTTTTTTAATCAAACAAATTGTTAGGTAATATTTTCACTGTCTTGCTCACATACTAGTCATTCCTTATAACTTTTTTTTTTCCATCTCTTTTCCAGTATTTCAACTTAATTCATTAAAGGAAAGAAGTTAAGTTTGTTTAGATTTTTCTTGAATGTTTTCCCCCCGTCCTGGCAGGTTTGCCCCGAGGAAGCTTTTTATAGTGTTGAACTTAAGGTGTTTTTATTTAAATTTTATTATGTTGGTATTTTTGGTTTGGGTTGATTTTTTTTGACATACGTAGCCTTCTGACTCTGTGGTACAGATTGATTGTGCATTATTTTACTGTACTTAAGAAACCTCTTCAAAGATGAAAATGTAAAAAAGTTACATGGATCAACTACAGTTTTTGTGATTCTTATTGAAAATAGAATAGAAACCACATTAAATGGCATTAAAATGACAACTCTGTTTTCCTTTTTTCTTGTTCCAAAACTATGCAGAAAGATACTTTATTGTATATTTTGTTTAATGAGTACAGCATTATACTTTCTCTGTGTGGAAAAAAATATTTAACAGCGTTTGGTCTTTTGCACGTTATATTTTTTCACTCTTGAGCATTATGCTAAACACATGGATAGCTGGGGTCAACCAGGGTGAAGAAAGCTCAAATATTCCACTTGGCCTCAAACCATACCAGCTGTGCTCCTTTTTTCTCATTAGGCTCAGGCTTTTGGCTTGTACAAGCTCTTCCCTTAGCTTTTGCATGCCTGCAGTGCTGAAGTCAGTTGGAGCCCTGTCACTGATTCCCAAGATTCAGTTTCTTCTTGCTTCTACTTGCATGTGTAACATTGCAAGAGAAGTAGGCAAAGTGGCAGCAAACCTGGGTCTAGAAGCCGGAGGGAAGATGAAGGCATGGATGGACTAATTCCTTTCTAGGACTATGTGTGTGCTGCTGACCTAAGCCAGCCCCATCTCTTGGCTTTGGAGCAAGCTTTTCAGCAGTGCTGATGGTTGTGAAATAGCGGCTGTTGAGCTGGCATAGACAGAGCCTGCAAGACCCTTCTGGAAAGTGTGATCCTTTTTGCAGATCCTGTGCATTTACCACTGTGTTCTGGTGTTCTTGTGTGCCTGCCCTGACGCACACTGTGAGATTTCAGACTTCTCTGTTTCCTCTAGCTTTTTCTGCAATGATTCTTGCTTTCCTCACTTTCCAGTCCAAAACAAACCCACAATGAAGGCCAGCTTCTTTTGGTCATGGACATCACACAAAACCTTAGAAGCTCAGTCATATACAGTGAATCAGTGACTGAAACCATTGCACTTTCTGTACCTTTAAAGAACCACCAAAAATGACTTCCCTGCTTTGTATACTCAAATCTCAAGGTACTCGATCAACTTCTATCACTTAGGCTTTTGCTGCAAAGCAATAACTTTTATTTAACTGAAAAATGGAGAAACTCATGAGGACATGTCCTGAGCTAAGAGTTTCCTTTAATTAGCAGCTTCCTCCTAGCTGTGAGGGTGTTCACGCCTTTCTTCCATTTTTGTGGGAAGGAATTAGAATAATTAATAACAGTTCCTCGTTGGTGATGGGCAGTAGCAGAGCTCTTTTGTTCTTAGCTACCAGATGGGTTTTCTGCCTGCACATCTTTCAGATGTGCAGTTAAATTGCAGTGTGTTAAGTGGCAATTACAGGTTTAGCTCATATATGGGAAGGAAACACACCGAGAGAAAACCTGTGTAGTGAAAACAGAACTCCATGAGATGGTTTTGCTTGTCATCTTACTTCTCTCTCCTTTCCTGACTCAAGCCTACGTCCACCATAAAAACTGATCCCGTATTTATTTGAAAGTTAAAACGTGGAGCTATAAACAGCATGAAAAACTAGCAGTAACTTCTGCATTTTTTGATGTTGCCATGTGTTTGGAGATGCCTAAATAAATTAAAGAAGCGAGAATGAAGGTACCATGTTCAAGAATCTTTTAAAAATAGGCCATGCAGTCAGAGCTTATTCAAGAAGTAATCTATGCTAGCGATGAAAACAAATTAGGGTACATGGATATTTTTAGGAGTAACATTTTGTCACAGCAGCTTTTCTGAACACTTTCAGGGTCATATCTTTGCTGTTCTTCCTTAGGTGGGAGTCCCATTGAAACTAGTGGGAGTTGTGCCTGAATAAAGATTTGACCTGTGCTTTTCCCTAATATGACATCTTTTTCTTGAATGACCTTCTGGCAACCTTGTTCATAAGCAATTTATCATGTTTATGCTCTGAGTAAAAAGTGCCTTCCATCTGTTCTTAATTTGTGTTCCCTGTAACTTCTATTTTTGCCTCCTTTTTCTGTCATCTGTGTTGCATTGAAAATAGGGGTTTTGGCCA
This sequence comes from Aythya marila, assembly GCF_965140915.1. Taxonomy (NCBI): domain Eukaryota; kingdom Metazoa; phylum Chordata; class Aves; order Anseriformes; family Anatidae; genus Aythya; species Aythya marila. The sequence goes on along the minus strand of NC_139045.1, from coordinate 17,848,985 downwards.
GCATTATTTATCCCCATGTAAGGGGTTGTAATCATTGAAATAAATCTCTTGGCAGTCTTTCCCTTAAGCCTAGACAACCACAGTCATCAAGCAAAAATAAATGATGGGGGCAACAGCTTCAAATAAATCATTAAAGGTTTTCTTTAGGTGCCACTCTTCAGGCTGGCTTGGTTAGTGCTTGCATTTTTGCTCCTCAAGCTCTCCAAGCTCTCAGCTTTACTTGCTCTTTTTTGTTCTTTACCTGTCATACTCTGACCTGGTCTCTCTCACCAGGTTTTCATTTTAGGCAAAGCCCATGTGTGTGGTGAGTATGCCTTTTCGTGATGTGTACATACATGAATTCTCATGTTCTGCAACAACATCTGCATCAGCTTTGATTAAAAATTAGGGTGCATTTGGGAGAAGTAGAATAGTTACTACAGTGACTTTTTCTAATATTAAACTCAATTTTTTTCTTTAACTGTTCTTAATACCAATTTCTCCTCATGCTTGTACTTTTTTTTGGATAGAAAAACTAAATTTTTTCAAGGCAATATTGCAATGTGTGTTTCCCTCTTGAGGAGATGAATATATTCCTGTTCCTTTTAGACCATTTAAAGACACTATTTGACTTGGCTTTCTTTTGCTGATTAGAAGGGTGGAAAAGAAGACAGAAGACTCATTCTCTGAATCCTTTGATGAGCAGAATGAAATCTAAGATTGAAGATTGCTTTGTTATTTATTTATTTATTTATTTATTTGTCCATGGGTGAAATATACATCTTTTCCAGAACATTTGAGTAACTGGAAACTAAGCAGAGAAACACAGATGAAGTTTAGATGAAAGCTATGTATGCCAGCTGGGGGTTATGCAGAGATTTTTAGAACAAGCTCCTGAGGGCTTAGAAACCCTTACTGCTCCTGAAGGCACTCAGTGCCACTTGCTTGCAGTGAATCAGAACTGTGGTTTTGAATCTAGAAAGAGATCAGATTACTTCCCCATTGAAAAGAATGTTAGATATGATGAAGTCATTCATGAGGCAAGTTATTAGTAAACCTGCTTTATTTTTTCTATTACTATCATCACAGACTAGCATATGTGGCATGAGAGTTAGCCAAGATTAATCAACAAATCATGCTAATTTTAATCAAGTCAAATTTTGAGGCTCTCATTAGTTTTAACTGAATTACTATACTCATTGAGGTCAGCAGGAATAAGTGCTAGATAAAAATTCAACTGCACTGTCTAACAAACAGCACTTTTTCCTTGTCAAGCCTGGTAAGAGAGCTAATTTGGAGTTGTACTTGTCCATGCTGAAGAAAAACTGAGAAGTTCTTGTTAGAATGCAGAAAATGTCTGGTACTTTGGATGCTATGATGTGTCATAAAATTTTGGATGGTATAAAAAATTCTATATTCTCAAATCAACAGAAGTCACCAAGAGTTCCACTTAACCATGGCAAAAAAAAAGCATAGACAATTGGACCAAATGTCTGTGTTTCTGTACAAATATTAAGTCTGAAGAAAGTTGTGGAAACTAAAGTTACTGGTTGTAAATGAGAATGTTGCTATGATATGCATGTTAGAAATTTGGTGAAAGAACAATAATCAATGTGACAGGCAAACTACACAGGAAAAATGGGGAACTTCGCTGTCACATCACCTGTTGACAGCCTAACTGAAATCAAACAGGGCATGAAGGCAGAAAATGCAATAACGAAGGGAGACATTACAAAATTGGTATAGGGGTGTGCTAGGGATGCGATTCTGAGTAAAAGTTTAGGTGTTTTAAATGATTGTTTATACAGAGGATGTTTGCTTATTTTGAAAAAAATTGAACGTAATTCTAGGACCTGACACAAAGACCTGGTTCAAGATAAAACTGGAACCTCTGTGTGACAGCAATGAAAATACTTAGATGAGTATTCTTGAAATAGCAAAAGGAAAAAAGAAAAGAAAAGAAAAATCTCCCATGGTAATGTTTAACTTCAAAGAGGAAACTACATAAAAATATGAAAACTGTTTAAAAAGAAAGAGAGCCAAAAATTAAAATGTTTACGGGAGTCATGAAGATTGTTTAAATACGGGAGCTTACTGCAAGCCAACTTCCAGAAAAAGGGCTTTAAAAGACCAACAAAAGATTTGAATAGCTAAACAGCAGGGTAAAGGAGTAAGAGGATGTCTTTTATTAAAAGGACTTCTTTTAATAAAAGTAAAAGGGCTTCTTTCAAGTTGAAGTTGTACTTAAATGAGGAAAATAGAACATAAACAAGCCAGATATATAAACAAAATAAAGCAGGCCAAAAGAGATTTTGAAGAACAACTTAGAAAAAAAAAATAGTAGCAAAACCTTTTTTTTAGCTGTCTTTAAGTAGACAAAATCTAGACAGAAATATATAGGGCTAATAAATGATCGAGGTGGCAAAAGTATTTAGGGCTACCTCTCTGTCAAGAATGTGCCAGAATATTTGTTACCAATAGAAGTGTTATTAGAAGAGATTTCATGAGAAACTGACAACAGTGAATGGTAAAAAAAAAAAAAAAAAAAAAAAAAAAAATACTATGGCCAGATGGTATCCACACAAAACTATTAAAAGAAAGTACAAAACCGTCAAGCCAGTAACTACGGTGAGTTGCTTAAAGGTGTTCTAGTCCAATAAATAAATAAATAAAATTGAAGTGATGAATGATACTTAATCTGAGAAAACTGATAGGAGCTGCTACACCCCTTGCTCCTCCCTTCTAAATCTTTAGATTTATGGGTGTCATTAAAAAGGGGGAAGAATCAGCATAGCTTTCATAGAGGAACTTATAATTCTTTAAATTTCTTTGGAAAAGTAATCGAACATATGAACTACGGTGAATCCATCTGTTAGAACCCAGGTGATCTTCCATATCTTTATCAGAGGCTCTTAAATAAACTTCATCACCACGGACTAAGGTCCTCTCAGTAATAACTAAAAAATAAGACACTGGCATAAGTTTGGCTGGGCCAGAGTTAATATCCTCATAGAGGCTCACACAATGCTGTGCTTTGGATTTAGGATGAGAATAATGTTGGTAACACACCACTGTTTTAGTTGTTGCAGAGTGCTTGCACAAAGCCAAGGCCTTCCCAGCTCCTCAAGCAGGGGGTGCACCAGGAGCTGGGAGGGGACACAGCCAGGACATCTGGCCCAGGCTGGCACAAGGGATGTCCCACAACATGTGGCATCATGCTTAGCAATAAAACGGGGGTAAAGGAGGATGAAAGAGGGATGTTTGGAGTGATGGCATTGGTCTTCCCAAGAAACGACTACACGCGATCAGCCCTGCTGTCCTGGAAATGTGTGCTGATGGGAAGTAGCAAATGAATTCCCTGTCTTGCTTTGCCTGTGTGCAGTTTTTGCTTTCCCTGGTGAACTGTATCTCAACCCATGAGTTCTTGCACTTTCACTGTTCTTATTCTCTCCCTCTTCCCACCTGGGGACAGTGAGTGGCTGTGTGGTGCTGAGCTGCCTGCTGGGGCTAAGCCACAACAGAAACAAACAATTAACTCAGTTTTTGCAATGGAGGCAATTGCTCTCTAGAGATTCAAGTGATATATGAAAGCCTCTGATGTTCAGCTGACAGCTGTTTTGAAGTATATAGGGGGAGATGCCAGAGGCAGCAACCTTCACTGACAGTACTTTAATTACCTAGTGTAGGAGAAATGAAAGATTGCCATAGAGGCTTGTAGCAATGTCTCATGATACTGATAGACAACATTAATCATTGATAAATGTAGGATAATACAAATGGGTGGGGGGAGTCTTAGCTTATGTATGCAGGGTTGACTTGGAGTTATAATACCTAGTTCTAAAAAAAAAAAATAGTGTTAATCAAGGAGCAAAAAAAAAAAAGCAAGCAATGTTTGAAAACTTAAAAAAAAAAAAAAAAAAATCAATAGAGAACAAAAGAGCAAACATACTATTTCACTCCACAAATCTGCCATACATTCATATCCTGAATTATGTTTGCACTTTTGGCCTCTTAAGAAATTGAATTTTTGTCACAAAATCAGAAGTATGGAAGAGCTTGTCAGGAATAGCTTCCATACAGGTAGCAAGTACATAAAGTTGGGCTCTTCTGGGAATGAGACAATGGAGGGAAGGATCTGTAACAGTGTGTATGACAAAGTAAACGAGGAACAACATTCACTGTTTAAGAACTCAATCACCAGAGTGCACCTGCCATTGGTGGCAGTGTCAAAACAAGCAAGAGGAAAGGATATTTGTTTGTACAATGCATAGCAGAATGTGAAGTTCACTCTCACAGGGCGCTGCCGGTGTCATTAGTTTACAGGGATTCAAAATGTTACATGACAAAATTCATGGAACGTAAATCTAATTAGAGCTATTAGAAACAATGACCTCAGCTTAGAAACCCCCAGAGCTGCTGGCTTCTAGAAGTTGGAGTAACATCCTGAGGGAGCATCAGTCCATGCTTGCCTCATACTCTTCCACTCTAAGAGATAAACTGCAGGGCTGGATGAACCATGAAGTTGTAATTTTTTTTTAATGAAATATGACTTACTGTGTAGTTCCTATTGCAGCTATTTCTCTTTATTCATGCCTACTCTTTATTCTATTTGTAGCTTTGTATTCAAAAAATAATTATAGTGAGTCCTGGTTGCTATTCAGTTGAGGGTCTCTGACTGAAGAGTAGGATGAAGGTATGATTAGGAGGCCTGAAAATTCAGCCTTCAGCCTCTGCCCTGCTGTTTGAGTCTGCATTGCTTGTGTTTCATATCCTGAAGTACCTCGGTGTGTAGGGTGGTATTTGTGGATGACAACTTCCTTGAACAAGACCAGAACCTGTAGAGCAGAGCCCTCCATGGCCAGACTACACTGTAGGTACTCCTGTTTTGTCTAGATGAACCTCATTTTTGTTGTTATTCGTGGGTTCTTTTTAGGTTTGGAGCACTGCTTAAATCTTTGTTTTGTACCATCTGGGCTCTTTTATATCTCCTCTTTGGCTTATTAGTGAATGTTTTGGGTTAACACTGTGTTTCTTTCATTCCTCCTCACCCCAATGTGTGACCTCTGAAGTAGATGGTCCTGGGAAAAGATTTTATTCATGCTTTCTAGCTGTTTTATTTTTATTTAAAGCAGATTATAACTGGCCTTGAGGGAGAAGACTTGGTTTTTGCTTTTTTGCTAATTGTTTGATTTTTAAGCATTTTGCTACCAAACTGGCTTGTTTTGGTTTTAAGGACCTCTCTGTTCCTATTCTTAAATTAGTGCAATGTGTTTAGATTACACACTGCAAACATCCAGTTCTGGGTGCTGGCATCATTCTGCTTGTTGTGTGATTTCAGTGGAGGTCCGTAAAGACTGAGATGATACATGTCAAGAAACACTACATCCCGTCTCTGAGAGTATTGTAGGAAGCTTCTGTCAATGTAATCTGGGATCTCTATGCTATTGGAAATCAGAATGACTTTGCAGAGCTTCATTATTTATTTTTGAAACCAGCTCTGGTTTCATGAGATGGTGCAAAATTAGTTTTATTTCATTGTAAAAATTGATTATGTCCTCCCACAGTGGGTGTTAAGTCTTTGATTCCAGTTGGAAGGTGACTGAAGGCAAAAATTTCCAGATACGTCCACTAATAGCAGCATAGCTTAGGCATTTTTTGAACTATTACCAGAGACTTGTCTGCAAGCCTGAGTGGAACTTGTTGAAGAAAGACACTCTAGCACTATCACCTCCTGCTTATTCTTTTTTTTTTTTTTTTTAATTATATATATATTTATTTTTAATTTAGCTTTCTTTGTATCGCTGATAATTCTGGAATGGCTTGAGGAATGTCAGGCCCTGCCTTGCTATCACAGGGTTTTGGTAAGGTGAGATAAAAAGAAAGAGCTCAAGGGAGAAATTGTCTTTGGATTTCTTTACTAACAGATGTTTGGATACAGAGGTACCACAAGAGGGGAAAAAAATGAACATTAAGTTAGATCTGGAGTTAGACTACATAATATAATCATATTTTCTCATATATAAATACTTTTCTGATAGTCATTTCATATGGCTCTGGAAAGATCTTATGGGAAAAACATCTTTTCATGCTCTCACACACAGCATTTCTGGTTCAGATGGTCTTAGCTATGCTTTTCCATATTATGTGTGAGACAGTTTGTTTATTTTTATTTTTTCAATAGTGAGGCAGCTTTCCAACATTATTTGGTTCAGGCTTGACTGTTAATTTTGAGATATTCCTGTGTTTGATTTATTTTTTTGACCATTCTGTATTTCCTTATAAACCACCACTTGGTTTATGACTTGGACATTCACTGGAATTTTCTGGGAGTGGGGACATTGAATAGATTGCTCCTATAACCACACAAACAAAAATCTACTTATGGCTCTCAGTTTCAATTTGCTTCCCTTATTGTACTTTCCCAGAATTTCAGTTTATTCCTTAATCTTCTATACAGCGTATGTATAGTGCAGTAGAAATTTGGGGTCCGCATTTGTGCACTGATGTGTGCAACCCTCCAGCTGAGATCAGTGGGGGCCACAGAGTGGGCTCAAGGGAAGGGTATGTATTTGTATTAGCTTTAGCTTTTCCATTTTTGAGAATCAGTGTAAAAATAATTTCCTCAGAAAAGCCTATAGGCACAAACCCAATACCTAAACCTAAAAAGTAACGACTACGCTTATCACTAAGGGATTCAGTGGTTCTTTTGATACTACTCTGTCCTGCAGCATGTTTTTCTGTCATTTTCACTGTGAGGACAGTTTAGCAATGGAGCAGGTTGCCCAGAACAGTTGGATAGGCTCCATCCTTGGAGATTTTCAAGATCTGACTGGGAGAAACCCTGGGTAACCTGATCTAACCTCAGAGCTGGCTGTGCTTGGAGCAGGAGGTCGGGCTGGAGACCTCCTGGGGTCTCTTCCAACCTAAATTGTGCTATGAAGCTATCCTGTGTTCTATTGCTTGTGCAGGTAGATCAGCCTCACATATATATGTGCTGTGTAGGTGGTAAATATCTAATCTTAGAATGAAAAACCTGTGTTCATAATGGACAAAATGTGAATTTTGAGATCTCACTGTGAAAGGCTATGCCATAGCCTAGGTTTTTGGTTTCGTTTTTTCATTTTCTTTTTCTCTGTCATTTCTTTGTTTAGGTGGAAAATGTTCGGTTACTTGATCGTGTATCCTCAAGAAAAGCTGCACTGGGAACCTTGTATTTAACAGCTACCCATGTCATATTTGTGGAGAATGCTTCCGATACTCGCAAAGAAACCTGGGTATGAATTTTTATTTTTCAGTTAGCTGTAAGTGCATGGCAATTCATTGATGGTAGTTTGAAAATATATTGCAAAGTAGATTAAATGTGATAAATCAGGTTATATGGCTGCTTTTATAACTTCAGAGCATGTGAAATTCCGATTGAAGGCCTTTACAGCTTGATAATTCTTGAGCACTTTCAGTGGCTTCTGGATATTGTAATCCAGAGGAATGCAAGGGCCTTCACTGTACAAGTACTGGATATATTTCACAGAGGAACCACCTTTGTAAAGTACATCTGTTTTGAATGTGAGTTACTACCCAGGCGCAGTCAGCTCTTGCCTGTCTACCTGACTGCCTGTACTTCCATTTTGTTAGTTAGGATGCCCAATTTTTTAGCCTAGAGACTCTGGAAGAGTTTTATACAACTGATGCTGGTTCATCTTTTCATTGCACAGATAACTATAAGAGCTCTTTTTCTGGCAATCAGTAGCTTATACTACAAAACAAACAAAACCAGAAAGCTTTGGATAGCATGACCAGGCTAATGTCTGACCAACTGAAAGACCCTATAAGCCTTTGTCTGTAGGGTATGTATCTGGCACTGCCTGAGCCTGATGCTGGAGGTAGGAACAAAACTACAAGAGGAGGTGTGGGGTGATTTTCTGAAACACTAGTGGAAACTGTTGTGTCTGTCCTGGCAGATCATTATAAGAAACAATTTTTCTTCCTGAAGATTTACATCATGTGGCATAACAATTTTCAATTCCCTCACAGGTTCTCCACAGCCAAATTTCCTCCATTGAGAAGCAGGCCACAACTGCCACAGGTTGCCCACTGCTGATCCGCTGCAAGAACTTCCAGGTCATCCAGCTGATCATCCCTCAGGAACGAGATTGCCACGATGTTTACATCTCCCTAATACGTCTGGCACGGCCAGGTATGGGGAGGGAACCCGGCACTAAAGTCAATCACTCTCCTGAAGAGAGAGAATGTAATGGGAGAAGTGTAGCTGTGCATCTTTCTCCTTTGCAGTTTAAGAGAAAAGACTTCATTGGGGATGCATTACAATGAAAAAAAGGTCTCTGAGCACACAAGCTATTGAAGTAATCACTTTTAGAGTAATGAAGAACACGTTATAACAAGTAGTTCATTCCAAAAAGTTTGACATGAACTTAAAATTATACTCTAGGGGATTGCTGACCATAAAATATATTAAAATGCTATCTTACATGTCACTGTTGCTTACTGGATGCCTTGTGTAAATGTGAATTTAGGAAAACACTGACAACTCTCTAAATTCAGGGAACTTTCACATTCCTGTGTTGATGAAAAAGTTATGATAAATCTAGTGACCACATCAAGATCTGATTTTTCTGTGCATTCTGATGATGTGCTGTGCATAATTTTTTTAAAATCAAAGAAATGTGCTGCAGCAAGTAGTTAATTTATGCCACTGGAGTGCTTGTGTTTTGGCTTATTATTGTCTAGATTTTAATGATGAAAGATGAATGTGCCATTTTTGAATTTATTAAACCCAAACAAGGTCCTTTTGAAGCCTTTCCTTTTTACAGTGAAAATCCAAATGTTGCAGTGGAGTAAAGCATCTGATCCCCATGTCAGGAGCCAACTCACAAGGCCTCCGGATTGTTTGTTTAAAATGATAACTGCATAAAGACAACATCCACCTCTGTCTTGTAGTATTATTTTAACAGTAAGCAAAGAAATGTTTGCCACAGTCTGTACAAAAGTGACAGCGTGGGCTTTAATTTATATCTTGCTAGGACAACACCAGTTTTATCTAGTGTGTAGAGAGGAAAAATTGCACAGTCAGCCAGCACAGTAACTGATCTTTGTAAAGTGCCTTCTATAATTAGGGTAGTAGTAGTAGTAGTAATATGCAAGTGCAGCAGATGTAACTTGATATGCTAGGTGATGCAAGATGAAAGCAACTGGAGAAATTCTGAAACAATGAGACAAACATTTAGCCTGTGCTTCTGCTGATGTAGATCTGGATTAATTCCACGGGCCTTCACCACAAGTATGTGATCATGCGTGCTGGAAGGAAAGCAGTTCTGTAACACTATCTCCTTGGAGCCAGGAGAATGTGTGCCTATTGCTGTGCACCAGGATGGACACTTTGGTACGGACATACAGACTGCCCAAGAGAAGAGTGGCTGAGGAGCATGGACACATGCTCAGTGCCAGACCACAGTGGGCAAAGACATTTGAACAAAGAAAGCGCAGTAATAGCACAGCAGAATTTGCTTTTGGCAGAGTTCAGCTGCACAGTGGCTTTCTTTCTCCAGCAAAGTATCCAATCTTCAAGTTAGGCAGATAAAATCTTGCTTACTTAAAATTTAGAAGGCTCTAACCGAAAGTTGACCCAAATGTATCCTGATGGTACTCTGCTCTGTCCTTTTTGTCAGGGCAAGAAGCTTCACTTCTTTAGGTTACACAGTTACCCAGCATCATAAAGTACGATTTACTCCATGAGGAGAAAAATGGACTTGTTTAAGTGCTGTTTTCCCTTCTCTGCCTGATCTTTACCTTGATTCCAGCACAGCCGAACCTGAGTGAAGCCTTCTCGTGTACTGACTTAATCTCTTCCATGTTGTCTGAGAAGGAGAAATTTGTGTTTGATTTAATTCTTTCCAGCAGGTAATAGCATTTCAATATCATGCCGTCAGCTGAATCCATCCTTTTTTGCTTAGTTAAGACATCTTGTGAAACAAGCAGACTGAAACAGTTATTACAGGATTGCAGACATTTATGACCAAAGAAGTGTGGAAGATTGTGGAAGTGCTGGAGAAGAATTGATAAATGAGCTTTAAGACTGATTATTAATACTTGAGCAATTTTGTCAACACCTATAGATACCATCATGTTGTAGTAGTTGTAATGTGGAGTGAGACTTCAGTCATAAATAAGCTGGATATTTTGTAACAGGTGGATTTTTAAAGGCTTCCCGCTATGCCTGAAAGCAGGTCCACTTGGGAAGAATTTCCAGATGTTTCTGACAACTGAACAGTAAAAGCAAGAGCTTAGATTGCTACTTAAAGCACTTTATTGAAATGTGCTCAGATTGGATTTATGGATAATGATGAAACTTTGTTAGCAGATGAGAAATAGACCACAAATCGTTATTTTCTTTCTCCTTTCTCTTCTCTCATGACCTTGTTGTCTTTCAGTACTTTCCTGACAGAATTAACATGAAGTTTTCTTTATGTTTGTTCTTATTTTTCATGTGTGTACATACAATCCAATTAATTAAAAAGTGCAAAATATAACTTAAATTACACTTCTGAAAGACATAATTGCCTGGAGAGGTTATACAGTCTCCTCCTCTGGAGATATTCAAAACCCACCTGGATGCCATCCTGTGCAATGTGCTCTAGGTGATCCTGCTCAGCAGGGGAGTTGGACTGGATGATCTTCAGAGGTCCCTTCCAACCTCGGCCATTCTGTGATTCTGTGAAAATTAAAATAAAGACTACCTATAGGAAAAATAATAAAATAGTGGAAGCCTTATCATTATTAATTGTGTAGTTGTTGTTGTTGTTGATATTATTATTTTTATATCCATGAGTTTCTTACTGTGGTATGCTAAGACTGCTTAGTATATTATTATATGCAGATATTATTAGAAAAGAAAGTGTGGTAGTAAAATTTACTGATCTTGTTAAAATTATATCATAAAAGACCCATGGGGAACTATGACAGCAGAGAGGATTCAACTTGTAATTTACATATTTCAATTTCAAAGTTACAAACCTATTCGTCAGAAAGTTTTAAGGAACTTCAATCAACAGGATAAAACATGCCCTCACGAGATAACACTATCTTCAGCATTAAGAACTTTTGTTTCAAGCTATATGTGGAATAGTTTTTCATATCAATTACAAGTAGCATTCAATACCAATGGTGTCTGACTACCATAACCTACCACAATTAAGACACTCTGTAGTATAAATACGGATAATACAGACATTCCTAATAAATAAATAAAACTCCAGTACAAGCAAAGTTTACTATATGGTACTTGACTGAGGGTGACAAGTGGCGTAGCTGCTAAAATGAGTTTATGGTCGTGATGAAGTAATTGATGCAACACATGCTATTTTGCACAAAACAGATGTTATGTTAATAAAGGGATCTATAAGCTACCTCTAACTTGCAAATTGTTTTGCAGGCCTAATACCGATTCTGTCACTAACTTCAATTTTCATCAGATAAAAGCATATAATTTTTTTTTTTTTTTTTTGTGTGTGTGTGTGTGCTGGGGGAGAATTTTAATCTTAATTTAAATTAAGATTAATTCATTTAATTTTAATTATTTAGAACAGCATATTTCAAATGGCACATAATAAGGCTAATAATAATAATAATTAGCATAATAATGGCTAATAAGGCACATATATTATATCTTATGTGAATAACAAAGATATCACAGTATGCTTGACAATAGTTATAAGCCAGGCTGTAGGATTTGGAGTAGCAATTTATGCTATTTTTAAAAGAGAAACTACAAAAAAAGACAGTGCCAAGTTTTGTTTTTGAAGAGTGACTTCAGGATCAGAAAGTAGATGTCTTACTGTTCTGTTTGTTTGTTTGTTTCAGTGAAATACGAAGAGCTGTATTGTTTCTCATTCAATCCAAAATTAGATAAAGAAGAACGAGAACAAGGCTGGAAGCTTGTGGACCTCAATGAAGAGTATAACCGGATGGGTATTCCGAATGATTACTGGCAGATCAGTGATGTTAACAGAGACTATGGCGTGAGTTGTTGTGATTTTTATGTCATGGAGTCCATGCAGTGCATGGACCAGCAGTCCAACTGTGGGCTACCGTAGTGCCCACAGTGCATAGAAAGGAAAATAGATAGCAGGATAAAGGATATGTCTTCATTTAATATATTGGAAGCTGAAGAGCAGAAATTTGGCAAGAGTAAGTTTTAAACCTTAGTGCTTGGCTGCTGGTAAATCATACCTAAAATTAAGTAAATCATACCTAATGTTAAGTGTCTAAATGAGAATTTTCCTGACACGTACTGTTACATAAAATTGCTACACAGACATTTTAAGAAAAAAATACTAGTAACAGCAAATTTAGCAACAGTTTTTCCTCACTGGCTGTTCTCACAGTCCTTTTGAAGCCTCTATGATTGACTATTAGAGTTTTCTACAGTTGTCTGAGAGGTTATCTCTCTTCCTAGCCATGTACTGTCCTGCCTAATTCAGTCTTGCACAACTGAAGTCCCCAGAATGTTAATTAATTGTGAGAAATAACAACCAAAATATGATCTGAAAGAAATTTGTCCATGCCCTCCATTGGCTTTGTTGCTGGATCTTATCCATGTTAAGGAAGGCCTGTGAAGTTCTCAGAGAAGACTGAGTGTGCTGTCAGGGTTTGTTTTCTTTTTGGTAAAGCAAGCGGAAAAAAATGTTTGACCTCTCTTAAGATAAAGCATAGGAAAAATGGGATCATGCATAAAGCCCGATTCACCACAGCATCTTTAACCACAAGCCCTTCCTTTTCGTTCCCCTTCATTACTTGTCTCTAGCAGTCTCAGAAACTGAATTCTTGTTGGGCATCCTAACTTCTTTATTCATCTCAGCAAGTCACAGGGAAATAGTAAACATCCTTTTGGCCCCAGCCAGAATGCCGCACACGATATCAGGAAAAGAAAGTTAAGCAGGGATCCCATTTCTCTTCCTATTTGTCTCCAGAAGAACCTCTAGTTTTTTGTTTGTTTGTTGCCTGGTCATTGTGTTCCTTTGAGAAGGAAGACATTGGCAGGGCTGCTAGCCTTTTAATATCCTTGTTTCATACAGATGAATTCCTTTTCGCCAAGTCCTTATGTTTTTTTGTTATTTTCCCCAGATTTACCAGAAAATTTGGCTCTACAGCCCCCATTATAACAGAGAAATGTTTGGGAACTTCAACCATTCCCATCCTTACTTCCAACTTCTGCTCTGGAGGAAGCAGCAGTTGTAAACACAATCATGCTGTGCATAATGCTGGTTCTTTTCTGATTTGAATATATGTTCTCAACATGGCATAAATTAACACTTGGAAATACAGTCCTTTTAATTTTCTACTCTGGCTTTGTTGTCTGCAAGACAGAATTAACACATCCCAATTTTAGAAGACTGTTTTGAGAAATGTAGGTGATGTGTACAGCAGCTGTACTATGCCTCTGTATTGCTTGAGAACAGGGCTCCTTGCTATTTTGTTTTTGCAGTAGAGCTGGCTAATATTTATTGTATTCTGTAGACCAAACGAGCAGTTTCCTTTTGCAGGTCTGTGACTCCTATCCTACAGAAGTGTACGTACCAAAATCTGCAACTGCGCACATCATAGTGGGGAGCTCTAAATTCCGGAGCCGAAGGCGTTTCCCAGCTCTTTCCTACTACTGCAAGGATAACAATGTAAGTGTGAATTTGTAGCTTTGATGTGTTTACTTATTTTGTCCTTGACTTTGTAATTCTTCTAGTAAACGTCTACAAGAACAATCAGTGTTTGTTTGTTTGTTTGTTTAAGATTGCAATTAAAAGATTGCTGGTGTAGTCTGGTTAGTGTGGTTTTTACTTACTGTCAGCAGGCACATACTGAAATTATGGTTAGATCACTCACAGGCATTTAATGCATTTATTTAAACTCATCATCAAGCTAACATCAAAAAAAATTATTGCAATCCCTGTATGAGAAGCAATCAAGACAAGGTACAAGAAGTCAGAGGGGCCTGGGGAGAACTGATGAGATGCAGCCTGAAACATGGGTGGCAGAAGAGCGAAGGCCAGTAGCAGGTAATTGGGGAGATGACTGGAGGAGAACAGAAGAATTTAGGACGTGGTAGCCACGGCCTGAGAGCAAGATGAGGAGGAGAAAAACTATACTTGAAACCATTGGAAAATTGGGAGTAGCCTCTCAAGAAAAAATCTGCGACTTGACCTAGTGAGGATGGCTGAAAGAGCTACCAAATTCTGGCTGAGCGCACACGTTATGTGTGTATGATGTGTTGTGGCTTTGTTGAAGAGGCTTTCCTTGTCCTTGTCTTTGGTAGAAGAGTGCCACCTAATCCTTGTGCTAGATGCTCTCAGGGCTGAGTAAGGAGCTGTCCCACTTGTCTAACTATTTGGAAAAAAACTTGCACCAAGGCAATTGGCACTCCTGGTTTTGGCAGCTGAAGTAAAGGAGATGGGTGGACTGAAGGATCCCATAGACTCAGTGTTTTTGCATTTGTGTCCTGGACCTCTAGGAACTGGTTTAGCTCACCTGTCATTACCAGCCAGGAGAATGGTGTCCCCCTGGTACTCACAGAAGATCTGTGTGTCTAATAGCTCCTTATGTTTCAGTCCCAGACTGGCAACTGCATCAAGAGGTCTTCCTTGGTAGTTCTGGGAGATGGCCAGAACTTCCCAAGGACAGAGCTAGTGTGGGATTACAGTGCATTTTTAGAGTCTCCCACACAGGATGGGAACTATTTCCATAGGCAAATTCCTGATAAGCAGGAATGATAAACTACAGTCTCCACAGAAATCCTTTCCTTGCTGTGGTCCTTATCCTAGGTTTAAGCTTCAGAAGGGAATGAGACATTATTTTTGACTTGTTCTTTACCCCCTTATTTCAGCAGAATTCTGCTTCAGTAAAGATCTATGGGTTTGACTGCAAAACAGGAGGAAATAAAGGTTTTAAATAGTAAATGCAGTCTATGTATAAATTGTGTATTGTATTTAATATTTAATGAAGGCTAAATTTTTCAAAATGAATCACTTTACATAATCAACTAAGTCCAAATACAGGCATTTAGGATTCAAAACACTTGGACACTTTCAAATCTCAGAAAAAGAACAGGTCTTGGGGGTCAGTTGGATTGCAATATAGTTGTCCAGTTTGGGTGTATTCCCCAGTTTCTACCTAGATGTTTTCCCCATTTCAGCTGGTGTTCAGATTAAGGCTAAGGTTCACTTTCAGACCACCAGCGTCTGAAGTACTGTGTTCCCTCCTGGATCCTGTAAGGTTCAAAGGGCTAGGAAAAGAAGTGGGGTAAGATTGGTGAAGGTAGGCATTGAACAACTAGAGTAACAGCAGGCTGGGAAGAGGTCTGCTGCTGGCAGGGGGGTGGCTGCCACTCATTCAGTCTTTCATAACCACTACTGTCCCGTAGTAATTTGGTACGCCCAAGTTCAACTGATGTTGCGACACTACTCTGCGTCTCACAGGATCATTGTGGCTACGCTAAGATCAAACCCTGGAACTATTTGTTCAGCCTGTGCGATACAAAGTGACCTAATCTCTTGCCCTCCCCACATCCCAAGAAATGTTACAGACATATGGGCTCGTCATAAGCATTTGGCCTGAGTCAGCTGGAGGCAAGCTGTTCATGGAGATAGCGTATAGTGATTCCTGCTTGACACCTAATGGGTATCTAGGTCAATTTATCTTTCTAGTTTTGCATTGCTGTCAGTGCAGCTGTTTCATAAGCTGAGGCTAAAAATGATCTTAACCTCAATCTTAACTTGACAGACAAGCTGCTCTTTCCTTCTGGTGGCAGCACGTATCTTAGCCCTTGAGCCCCCAGAGTGCTATAACGTAATGAGCTCCAGCCCCTCCACTCCTCAATCTGAACCTTAATCCACAACCCTAACTTTAGCCTTAGTCTTGATGTCCATATCTACCTCAAGTATGGTACACCATGGTTGAGAGCGAAATGTCTTCCTTCTATTAAAATAATAGGTTGTGAACATATTCATGAGTATCTTTTGCTTCATGAAAAAGAGGTGTTAGCGTATATTAAATCACTGGGAAGTTCACTGATCAGCAGGCAAAATTAAATGACTAATAATCTGGTTGCAAATAACATTTAGTGTCTGAACAGGCTCTCACACGATTCAGGATTTATGTATTAAAGATACCCATTTTACTAACCCCTGATAGTTCAAAGACTTGGCTGAAAACAAGCATGTTCCCTCTCACAGTAATAAATAATCTGTAGGGCAGTCTGTGTGGGTCACGACCTTCAGAGTACAGATTCTCTTCATGCTTACGTTCAGTGCTTAGAAAGTGCATGCATTAGCCCTGTGCCTCCTACAAACCTAGCTGCTCCCTGCCTAGCAGTGACTGGGAAATAAAACCTCCCTGTTCCACATCCAGTTCCTTCTTTCCCAGTTTCATTGAGCAGCCTGTTCCTAATGAGTTTAGGGAGAAACTCCTTTGCCTTCTTCAACAGCTCTGGCTAATAAATGTGCTCCAGGAGCCAGGCTGCCTGACCCACTTCCCATGTTGTGAGGTCTTTCTCCAGAGGCAGTGCTAAAAATACAGCAGCATCACTGATCTGGCTGCACAGTATGCATTTTTGCTTCCTGGACTCACGATGTCTAAGGCTGTTTAGTAAAGTGTGTATTGGTGTAAGTTGGGTGTAACTGTGGTATCATAACGGAAGAGTGAGTGACCGTGCAGAGGGATCCATTCCTTATGCTACATCAGTGCTCTTGTGATTGCAGTGCATCGTTCTCTAGAGACCACCTTTCAGGAGATATTCTCCACGAGGGAAAAGTCTATATTTAAAATAGCTCTAAAAGTTGGATTCAAGATTAGACCTGGGCATTGGGGTATTATTGCGATAATATTCCCTTGTCTTTCTAAAAATAACTTATTTAGTAACATGCAATTCATTTTACCATTTCCATGCAACTGTACGCCTATGGTGAACATCTAATAAGCTGCTTTTTTAAATGCTTCTGGATCCTAAATCATTTCTGCTTAATAAGTACACTAATTTATTTCTTCTTCTTTTCCCGCAGGCCTCCATATGTAGGAGCAGCCAGCCTTTATCTGGCTTTAGTGCTCGATGTCTTGAGGATGAACAGATGCTCCAGGCCATCCGAAAAGCAAACCCAGGAAGTGATTTCCTATATGTTGTTGACACTCGACCCAAAGTAAGTGTATTGCCTTTCTTGCCCGTAAAAAGACTGAATCTGGGCTGAATAAATGACTGGCTGTACTTCTGCTCTCTGTTGCACCTGTGTAAATCCACAGGTAAATCAGGATTTATCAGGAATATCTTAACTAGGAATCTTGCCCATGTTTTTCTCACTTTGAGAGTTTTATTCTTTACATTGAGTCTTTCTCTTTTTTGTTCTTAGCAACATGTTAAGATACAGAAAAATAATAACTTTAATAATAACTGTAATGCAATAAAAGGCTAGTTTCATCACATGCAGGAGCTAACAGTAATACTGATGAGGCTAGTGAAAAATAATTCCTGTTATAAAATTGTATTTACAGTTATTTGTAGTCTTGCAAACCTCTACCTGCTTATAATAAAACTTACCATGCAAGATTACTCCTCTAAGTGGGGGAATAAGCTCCAATCCTGCAAATTTCTCCAGTTAATTACTTTGGTGAGACACCTTCTGTGAGCAGTGAAAAAAGCCACAACTTTAAGTAAAGAGAGCAAAATTAGCTGGAAATTACAAAAACCTCTGTATTTCCAGCAGTGATGACTTCTTCAAGAGCCAGTCAGCAGGTGAAGACACTTTGGTTTTCACTGAACTTCTCTGGAAAAAGAGTTCTGATGGAAAGAAATTCAGATACCTAGATTCCCACTCATCTCTGTCTGCACTGGGCTGCTTTATCAAAGCTTCTGTGAACCCAGGTGCCAAATGCAGCCTTGTTACAGCTCTGCAGCTCCTCATGCATATATAACCCTGGAGCGTGTAGGCAGTGGTAGATCCCGGTGCAAGCTGCTCCTGGCACTTCTCTGGGAGACCTGAACAAATACACAGGTAAATTATCAAGTCTGCTGCAAGGTCCTCCATTGCTCTGCTAAGCTAAAGAGCTACCTGCCTCTTTTCTCACCAGGACTAGTTCCTTGTGAAGATAATGAATATTGACAGATCCTTGAACCCAGCATTCCCAGGTGCTTCTTGTACGCTGTCCTTCGTTGTGATTACTAATGTTCAAAACAAAAGATTTGGCTGTGGAGGAAAGCTTTGTTTCCACTTCATTTAAATAGGCCAGGGTGACCAAGCACAGAGCTTTTACTTTGGCTACTGCCTTTCTTCATTTTCTCCTTCCTCTGTATGTTTACAGAAGATGTTAATATAAATCTATGAGTGAAACATATTAGTTCTACTACTCTTTTTAAAAAGTAAGGTCTTTGATACCTTCCACACAAAAGACGGATCCAGGAAAACTGGCAAGTGAGGTCTGTTCCCTTTAAAGGTTTTATCCTCCTGTTTGCTGAGATTAAACTGGGGCAGGCACAATTTAGAAATTAACAACTGCTTTAGGAGCAACAGATGGAATTTGGGTAGGTGATGTGGAAAAGTTGTTAGTAAATATTGTGGCAGCTGCAAAATTTGGCAGCTGATAATATTTAAAATAAATGAGTGTCAGAAAGCCTTGCAAATTTAACCTTATATTTATTTACTTTTAAAGAGAGCTGTCTCTGATTTATTTATTTATTTATTTTAATGAAGGATTTCTGTGATGAAATTGCTCTGATACAGAGACAGTTTATAACGTTTGCAGTGCTGAGGATTAGGTTAGTTAAGGGCAAGGTATGTTTCATTCAGGGCTTCTGGGCTTTCTGGTGATTCAGACATACATACAGATCTTTTTTCTGAAGATATATGCTGTTGTCAGGAGGGACAGCTTCATGTTGCTGATACAAGAACACTGAGGTCTACTTCAAAAGAGAAAGATTAGGAGTTGACAGATGATTTAAATCTTTCTAGCAAGTCACACTGAGGGCTCTGTCCTTAGAGGACACGCTGTTCACAGGCAGTAATTTTTTTTATTGTTCCTTGACTGTCAAAGATCAGCAGACTGCTCATTGTTAGACTATTTCTTCTTTTTTCTTCTTTCCTTTTTTTTTTTTTTTTTTTTTTTTTTTTTTTTTTTTGTCTAGTTTCCTGTTTTAGAGGATAGTTTCTTCTGTTTTATCATGGAAGTCCTGCAATATTTCATTTCCTAATGGTCCTCCACAAATGCAACTATGCATTCCTATTGCTAAGTTCTACTCAAGGGAATGGATGTGTTAGAAAATGTGAAGATGGGAGAAAAACCCTGTCTTCACCTTTCTGAATTAGAATAAAACAGTTGAAAATCACTCTCACCTGATTACTTATGCATATAAAATTAAGTTAATATTCATAAAAAGGGTTTATTTTTTAGCACTTTGGAAGTTAAGAGGTCAGATATGGGGCATGTGAACCAGTTTTGACTTAGGACATAAAGCTAGACCTGTTCATCTTAGTTGGAGATAAGCTGGCAGTAGACAATCCTCCTTAACGGCCTGCATTCAGTTCCAAATTAAAATTGAATAGCGGGAGTATGTGTGTTTGGGGTGGAGATCAGGAAGAGACACATTCTCCCCATGACACCATTAGCTGAGTACTGAAGTATACTATTGTGAACTTCAAAAGCAACCAGAGAAGCAGCAAATCAACAATGCTTCCTGCAACATTTGGAAATAAAGTGGAGGAGTTCCCTACCTAGTCCTTTGTCTCCTAGACAATACTTGAGATACTTCACTTTGATTTTTTTCAGAACATAATGTCTCTTTGCAATGAAGACCTCTCTCTCTCTCTCTCTTCCTCTCTCTTTTTTTTTTTTTCTTTTTTTTTTTTTTTTTTGTCAACAGGTACCTCACAAGGTGTCTCAAAAAGCTTTGTTAGTGTCCTTCAGTATGGATGTGCAATGTGCATTGTTACTTTAAATCAGAGATCTGTCCTGAGCAGAACTTGTTAGTTGTGCTTAGAGGCATGGAATTCCTATAATGTTGACTATTTGGAGTAAGATGTGAAAAAAGTATTGTAAATAATAAATATTAAAAAAAAAAATTATACAGGTTAATAAAGTAAAAGGGCTTAATTTCAATCAGCTCTATATTTTGTGTGTGGAGATCTGAATTTGGCACAAGGGGCTTGGCAGATAGCTTTCTTTCCCCCCCAAGAATCTCAAAAAGGGGGAAATAACCATTAAAGAAAAACCAAAACACTTAATTTTACACATGGGAGAACTGAACTAAAGAAGCATGTAGTGACTTTCCCAGGCTAGCAAGCAAGCAGCAGATTCAAAGACAAAACTCCAGCTTCCATTTCAATGTATTTTTTCTTTTTTCTTCTGAAGCACAGCAAAATATTTGGTAGTGCTGCATTGTAGATGAAGATGTTTGTGGTAATTTTGTCAATTCAGATATTTTGTGGTCTTATACAACTGGAGCCAAGACACTCTAAACTTGGGAAAGCTACTCTGACTCTTCACTATTTCAAGCTTAAGAGAACTAAGCTGTATGAACTTTTGGGTGATTTGAGCAATAAAATGTATTTCTGGGAAATGTATGTTCCATATGCCATGGAACAGTGTTATGGCAGATAAGACACTGCCACCTTCTGGGTGTATTCTGCTAGTAAACATAACACTGACCACAAATAAAATCAAAACGGCCTTTTAAAAGCAAAATTAAACCTTTGTGCTCTTGCAGAAGAGCCCTACATAAGTTGTGGGGTATTCTGTGTGTTTGATTAATACTCAATGTGTGTGAAATAGAGATTGGAGCCTTAGTGACCCAGCAGACTGCAATATACTGTAAATGGATTCCCATTGCCAAACTAGTTGTGTTGACACAATGGTGAAGGCTTCCAATTTATGCCTGACTTAAATCACTCTGATTTATTGCAGTAGACCATGGCCTTTGTTTTGAAAAGAATCTGTGTTACTTGTTTTCATCCAGTTTTCCTATTTATTTTTTTTCAGCTCAATGCAATGGCAAACCGAGCAGCAGGGAAGGGATATGAGAACGAAGACAACTACTCCAACATCAAGTTTCAATTCATAGGCATTGAGAACATCCACGTCATGAGAAATAGTCTGCAGAAAATGCTTGAAGGTATTACTCTTCTTTATTGAAAGCCAAGGGAAAGCTTTGACACAAATCAGAACGACTTCTTTGAAATCAGTACCAAAATAAAATTTTGTCTGGTGTACAGCATGTAGTTGCTTGCTGTCTAATGGGCTTGTACCGTGGATCATCACTGCAGTTAGGGATGTTTTCCTAATTGTGTGAAAATCTTGTTCCACGAGTGAAATCCAGGTATTGTTTACTTTAATGACAAACCTCATTTGACTTCAATACACCTTACTGCTACTACTCTTTCCTTGTGGTTTAAAATTTGATGGTAGAAAGTAAACAGATGCTTATATCTGACTAAGATGATAGTGGGAAAGACTTGAAGATTAAAAAAAGAAATCTCAGAAAACATATGGCTTGAGTTTTGTATTTGGTCAGTAAGGAACTCATGTATTTGGGACTTCAAAATTTTAACAGAAATTTGTTCATGGCCTGTATGGGGCACATCACACCAGTTCTGTTTGTGAAACTCCCAGTCAGTGGCTGTAACCGTTTAACACCTTCATAATCCCCTGTAAATTAGTAATAATCACTTTATAAATACCTAGCAGTGTATAAACCAGCACATTGTACTGGTTTATAGCTTTAGCATTTGGAATACACTACAGTTTAGAGGCCTTCTGGGAAAAGGGTAAGGATAAAAAGCCATCCTTGACCCACAGTTGTTTTGTTGATTTTTAACAGGCAAATAGTAAGTGCTCACTCCATCCCACGCAGTCTCAGTATTTATGTCATGTATATCATCAACAAAAAGCTTCTAAATTCTTTCCCCACCTGAATCAGCTTGGTCCTGAACAGGCCTTGGTCTTGAATCGGGGGATCCCCTCTGAGTATGGGGCATCCACAGCTTCTTGAGGCAACCTGTTCCAGTGCCTCACTACTCTTAAAGTGAAGAATTACTTCCTAACGTCTAATCTAAATCTATCCTCATTTAGTTTAAGACCATTCCCCCTTGTCCTATCATTATCTACCCAAGTAAAGAGTCCATCTCCATCCTTTTCATAAGACTCGTTTAAGTACTGAAAGGCCACAAAGAGGTGTCCTCGGGGCCTTCTCTTTTCCAGGCTGAAATATGCCTTCTGGTACCACAGGAACGTACCTTACCATGTCCTCTTCGGCCACACGTGATTCCAAGGTAGTCTGCGTAGTCTTCTGTGATCCCTGGTCAGTAACCTTGTCCAAATGAAGGAGGAAGGCTCTGTAGTCCTTGCTCTGCCCACTACAGATGCATGTGTGCTCAGCCCTATGCAGGATCTTAGGTTAAATCAATAACTGCTAGGCAACTTGTTTTATTTTTAGTACATCACTCCCTCCATGGTGTATTCTTGCTTAGTCCCTTGCCTAAGGGTCTCAGAAGGGAGACTAGAAGGGGTTTTAGTGAATGACAAAGCCTTGTTTGGCTGGAACAGAGGCCTCGTGAACAAACCTTTCCCTTTGTTTGTTCAGCTTGAGCCGAGCAAGGTTAAAGTAGTAAACAACCAGCCTGGCTGCACGGGGTAGTGTTGTGTATTATTTTAGAGCCAGAAGTTCATGAGCTGGGCCCATGGCACAAACTGATAGGTAACAAGGTAATTTCTGAGACATTTAACACTTCATGCTGCTTGGGGGCATAACTTTTTAGCATGTGTTCTTAAATGAGCCATATGCCAAATATCTCTCTCTCTTTTTTTTTTTTTTCATAGATTTTTATATTTTCTGTGTTGAAATCGCATTTAGAGACCTAACAGATAAGATTAGAAAATAAAGAAGTGAAGTTTCAGATACTTGAGGCTCTCATTGAATTTAAGGCTTGAGATGCACGAGGGCTTTTTTCATGTAAAAAGCCGTACAGTTTTTCTCTTTTTCCATTTGTAGAAGTGTCCCTTCATCTTATTTTTCTTGTGTCCTTTAAAATGTTATTACTGGGAACCAGAATCAAAAAGTCTGCCAAAGACAACGACAATATCCACTTGATCTGGCTTTACATTTTCATCAAGTATTTGAATATAGCAGGATAAATCTCTAATGTAAATATCACATTACACTGCCACATCCCCAAATGTGCCTACTGACTGTGTATGTTGTGGTATGTTATGAGATAAGTCTGATTTGGTGCAGGAGTGCAGCAAAGGTTATTTTATTCCATTTACTGGAATTAAGCAGAAGTGAAGTTCACATGAAAGACTGTGGTTTGTTGTCAACATATAATTTTAAATAATTTCAAACACTGCAGAAATCTGAACTAAAAATGCACTCATATTAGGAATATGTTGATTTCAACTGAATTTAGAAAAAAGCCGAAGCAATTAGTTTATATTTATTGCCAAGAATTTGATTAGTAAAAAAAAAAAAAAACAACCTTTGAAATGTTAATAACTTTAATGCTAACAGTTTTATTTAATTAACTTTAATGTGTATGTACTCTTGTATATTTGTTTTAGCATAATGTAAGAGCATTATAAATTTGTATTAAAAATTAAGATAGATTTTTAATAATGTAAATACTAGATTTGTAGGATAATGAGATTTTTTTTTTAAGAATATGCAAAAGAAGTTGAGATTCCACTTTACTCTGGAAGAAAAATGTACTTTGAGGTGCTGAAATTTCCTTCCAGAAAAACAAACCAACCAACAAGTTTTATCATTGCCTCTGCTGCCTCATACCATTTTGTATAATATTGAATTTTATTATCGTTATTTTTTAAGAGAGGTGTATACGAAGAAACGTGTGCCAATTTTGATCCTGGACACAACTTCCCTGAAATAATTTTTAATATTAGAAGAAGATGTGGTACAAGATGTTTTCTCAGGAAAGATTCAGGTGCTGAGCCTGTTGTTTGGTATTTGCAAGGCGGGGGAGCCCTGTTAGGCTTCCAGGAGACAACCAAAGCTTGACCCCTGTTTGTTGTGCACTGAGATGGCGACCCCACATGCTCTCTGTCTGTATTTAAACAGCAAACACGAGCTTCTCCTCCCCTCATATGGGGAGCACTGGTTGTTGATCAGAGCAGCCCTCTGATCCTTGGACTACAGTGACAGATCAGCCAGAAGGAGAGCTTGAGGGATTGGCCCACAGCCCTTCTCCTTCCTCTCCCTTGCCAGAAAGAGGAAAACTGAGCATCAGTTGCATCCCCTTCTGGTACTTGTGCTGATGGAAGAGGCAGTTTCCACCACGTGCCCTATTTCTTCCTACCCTCCAGGGGAAGGAAGCACAGCTGGATTTCCATGAACTCTGGCACAGGCTCTTGATTTTCCTGTGCCCAGCCTATGCTCTCTTTCCCACGGCATATGTGCAGGAGGTCTTATTTCTCCCAGATTTTGGTATCAAGTTTATTTATTTATTTATTTTATTTCTCCTGAAGGAAAGAAGGTAGCAAGATTTTTGTGTGTGTGTGTGTGTGCTGGCATAATGTTTTTTTTTCCCTGCCAAGACAGAAATGTCCTTTTCCCTCAGGATAGCTGAATTCGTAACTGAACTCAGCACTGAGGTCCAGGTTGGTGGCCAAAATCATTTGAAATATATGGTGTGTGCCTTTAATTTAGGACAGTCTGAACTTTGCTCAGTGAAGTGGTAGGTAAATATTGATTCCAGTTTGGTGGTGGGAATGAGCAAAGCACTATTTCAGTTTTACCTTGGACTTTTGTAAACAGAGCCAGCAGCCTCAGGCAGAATCCAGCTACTAATTGATCATGCTTCCATCTGCACAGGAGCATTAGTCATGTGAAAAGGTGTTTGCTTTCAGTGTTGCTATCTATGCATTTTTATAAATATCCTTCAAAAAGACTTTTAAAATAACCATCTGGAAGACACCTGTGTACAAAAATTACTGGATTTCATATGGACACATTAGGCTGTTTTGCCTCTGAATTAAAAAGAGTCAGAATTTTGCCTCTGCATTAAAAAGAGTGAAGACAGTCAGATTCACTCAGACATGGTATAAAGTCTGAACTTGGCTTGTAAAATTAAACTCTGATCATGTTGAAAGAAATGGAAGTTTTGCCACCAGTCATAATGGCTCAAAATAAGAGCTGAGTCTTGTAGAAGATGTCCAGAGGAAACAAGATGTACTAAGACATTTTTAACTCACAGGTCATACATGAACTCAATGAAAAACATAGTGTTTTCACTATATTCCTTAAATGAAAAAAAAAAAAGCATTTGGGTACAGTAGGATAGAAACTTAATGTTGTAAAAGCTGGGAGATTCTGTTCTTCAAACATGGTGTTAAGATAGCAAAGTTTTCAGCAAAAATGTTTTCCTTGGGGAGCTATGACTTTTCCTCGCTATCAGGTGATGTTTTTTGGTTACATCTGAAATTTTAATAAGGTTTCATTCAGGGACAGGGAACTGTTGCGTGAATTGCTTTATCCAAAACACCATTCTGTGTGGTGATGCTAACACCTAAATTTGGTGGGGCTGCCCTTATAGTGCTCACCAAATCCAGCTTCACCAGCAAATATGGTTGTGAATAGGAGGCTATGGCATTTAGTGGTTTTCTGCCTGTCCAAAGGCAGAAATTTGTCCATTTTCTGATTCCAAGACCTCAATAGGGGCCTGGAGAACAAGTCCTACGAGGAGCGGCTGAGGGAGCTGGGTTTGTTCAGCCTGGAGAAGAGGAGGCTCAGGGGCGACCTTATCGCTCTCTATAGGTACCTCAAGGGAGGCTGTAGCGAGGTGGGGGTTGGTCTGTTTTCCCACGTGCCTGGTGACAGGATGAGGGGGAATGGGCTTAAGTTGAGCCAGGGGAGTTTTAGGTTAGATGTTAGGAAGAACTTCTTTACTGAAAGGGTTGTGAGGCATTGGAACAGACTGCCCAGGGAAGTGGTGGAGTCACCATCCCTGGAAGTCTTCTAAAGACGTTTAGATGTAGAGCTTAGGGATATGGTTTAGTGGGGACTGCTAGCGTTAGGTCAGAGGTTGGACTCGATGATCTTGAGGTCTCTTCCAACCTAGAAATTCTGTGTGAAATAATAGATAGAAGCCCCCCTCTCTGAAGGGTTTGAAAATTTCACTCGCAACACAGTTGGGCAAGATCTGTGCTGCACAGAAGGATGTATTTGGTAAACTGATTGCATCAGGCTTCCTGTATTTACCATGCATTTAAGATGTAGCTTATTTTGCAGTTTGTGAACTGAAATCACCTTCAATGAGTGACTTTCTGTGGGGCCTTGAAAATTCGGGCTGGCTGAAGCATATCAAAGCCATTATGGATGCTGGCATTTTTATTGCAAAGGTAAGGTGTGTAAAATAAAATAAAACTTGAACTAATCAGATACAGAAAGTGAGGACCAAGTAACACAAGTTACTTGGGTAATTTTTGTTATCTTCAGTGATGTTGTATCTGAAACTAGTGTGTCTTGTGATGCCTCACATATGAGGAGAGAAAGGTTTTAGGTGCTGTGACATAACGTTTTGCTAATAGGGTAAAAAGAGTTTGTGTTAATTTGTACTGAAGATCTCAAATGTGTTATGGCCTCTACTTTCCTGTATCTCATTATGCCATGTATTTCAATGCCCTTTCTTTACTGCCCCAGCAGTGGTTATTGCTGCTCCTTTCCCTATTTACCTTGCCTCCTCCCCTGTTTCCAGGATATTTTCTTTGCTGACAATTTCTGTTCTAGGACTACTACTTCACATGGTAGTTGTACTATAGGAATGTTAGCACTATACTCTGAGTTATTTAGGAAACACCTAAATTAACCTTCTAGTCCAGTGCCTGTCTATTATGACAACCAAATTCCCTAGCAGGTTCTACTCTTACATACTTGATAACTGCTTCAGGGAAAAAAAGCATTGGCTTTGGTAAGAAATTATTTCTCCTAATCCCACCTCAAGTAGTGCAGACATTTCTCATCTACTAAGAGTAATTTTATCACCCCCTTACTTGTGCTCTGTCTTTTTCTGGTTCAGTCCTTCTTTTTAAGATTACTATTACAATTTTTTACAGGCCTTTTTATTTACAAGACCTGCTATATATGACTATATGGATAAACTTCATGGATCTGCCTCCTAAGTAACTGCCTGTTTCTCTTGCTTTGCTTCTTCCTGCTCAGCAGTTGTAGCTTTTTACCTGAATGCCAGCTGCAAGATAAATGCCCATGTTATTTCTCCTAGCCCTACTAGCTTCTTTAGCTTATAGAAATCAAGTCATTTACATTAGCTCTTGACCATTTTTCCCCAGTGGCTAATGTTTAATGCCAAAAAGTATATCCTTTGTCCATATGCTTGCCAGCCTCGTGCTTACTCAGGCTTGCATTTTGACCTGTTCTTATTTGCACAGTTCCCAGTTCTCAGTTTTTGGTCTTCTGCCCGTATGGGTTCTATTTTGGTAGAATTTACTTGTCTCTTGAGATAAACATAGATAATTTATTATTATTCCTTGTTTCCTTTTAAGCCCAAATTTAACCTAAATGTTTATTTATCTAAGCAGTATCTTTCCTAACCTATTTTATTTCTTGCTTTTCTAAACATAGTTCTCTTTAGAAATGGCAAAGGCCAAAATCCTTAGAATTTAAAATAACCCTCAAGTTCCAAAAATAATGCAACACGAGACTTCGGAGAGCATTGTACAAATCCCCTCTTTGTGTGTTTCTCCTGGATTATGGTTAAAATGGGATCTTCTCTCCTCAGTTATTCACTTTAAAAGTATTTGTACAATCTTGCTTATTAGGTATAGATGTTCACTACTACCACAGGCTTTGTCAGAAATCTTTACAATTATGTCTTTAATGCAGTATGGTGTAATAATAGCCATGCTAGCCTGGCACTGGAGGCAGGCAGTACCATTATTGACATTGCCATCAGGAAGGGAAATTAAGAGCCATATTTGCATATGGCTGTTCTGTTGCTGGTGTGTGAGTGAGAGCATTAGCAGTAGCTGAGCTGGCTTTAGACAGTCTTCCACTCTGGCCAGTCGGTGTATTTTAATTGCTCTGTGTGGTCTGGATCCTCTTGTACACAGTAGACTTTTGGAACTGAGAATCGGTGAAGCTGTCTTCTAGGTGAATTTGCTGGTATATTTTGGAAATGTATTTATCTGCAAGGTCCATAATAGCTAAGTACCCCTTTTTAATGTATCTATCCTCTTAGTGCATCTAAAGGACAGGGAGGGATGTTTATCACAAATTACAAATGAGATTTTGTAGTATGCTCCTTCCAGTCCCCAGATCCGATGTTTGTGTCTCACTGGTGTTTACAAAAAAACAGGTGCTGAAATTCAGATCTCTTCCTTTCTGGATAAGGTCAAAGGGTTCGTTCTCTCTTCTGTCTGCCCATGGCCCAAAAGCATACTTAGCTATTTTATTCAGAACAGCTTCATGAAGAGGAGGTGAAAGTAACTCAAAACCAGAATAGCTAACAACTTAGCAGTTAGAAAGCTGCTTGTCATGTGGGACAGGATTCACTGCTCCTTTGGCACAAGAAACTGTTGAAATGGATCCCTCGTCCTCCCATACTGGTGCATAAAGAGGTGATGTTGCAAACACTGTATTGCATGGGATGTGATGCGATTAAGACCTTCCAAATGAGAGGAATAATGCTCAACATCATTCAGGAAATCTGTGGCAGAATTAAAACAAAACTAAACAAACCCAAAGTTTTCCCAATTCTCAAATGAATGCCATCCATAGTGCGCTGTCTCACTTTTCCTCTCTTACTATTGCCTTTCTGCTGCTTGTGAAATCTCTGACTTTTTCTGTATTCTTAGGCTGTGGCTGAGGAAGGTGTGAGTGTGCTTGTTCACTGCTCTGATGGCTGGGATAGAACAGCCCAGGTTTGCTCTGTAGCAAGCCTTCTGTTGGACCCATATTACAGAACTATGAAGGGATTCATGGTAAGCAGGTTCTCTATCACATAGTCAATGAAAATATTATGGCATCATTTTAGAGAATGTTGAGTGTCTTTTTTTTTTCTGATGGAAAATCAACTTTCCCTATATATTTTTTTCTCCTTAAGTATAAAGGTTTTTATCTGTCCAAGTCTCCCCATTTCTTTATGAAATGCTATCAAAGGTGTGGAGCAGTTGGGTACCCATCTATTTTTTTTTTTTCATAATCTCAACCAAGAAACTTTCTTGCGGCCCAAGGGGCTTTTTGGTGCAAGCATGAGTTTGTGTTTATTTTCAGGAATAAGTGAAGTTATGAGTGTCAGAAGTGTGTGATCCCCAGACACTAGATTGCAATGAACAAGCATGCTGGAAGATCTGATCCTTTACCAAGCACACCAGTGCTAGTGAGGCATCTAGAAATGCCTATCAAGTTAATGGGCACACATTAAGATGAGGTTTAAAACATAGTTAGGTTCTGGTTTAGAAAATGATGAAGCAACCTAATTTATGTTGAAATACTGTCATCCTACTTGCATTAATCAAAAATGCTACTTTCTTCTGAGTTGGCAGTGGTGCTCAATGCTTATCATTTTCCTGCTTGCTCTAAATTTTTTCTGGGATTCCAATACTGCTTGCTTACATCATATCTTGCTCATCACTTCTCTGTTTTTTCTAAAAAATACCTGGGATTCCAATACTGCTTGTTCTGCCTGCTTCAATAGGTCAGCTCTGCTCCACTACACTGAATGTAATATTCTCATTTCAGGTTTTAATTGAAAAAGATTGGATTTCCTTTGGTCACAAATTTAACCACAGGTAAGGCTGTGCTAAAGTTTTTCTCTCTATATATTTTATGTAGTCAGTATCCACTGCCATTCCAATTTTACTTTACTTGTTGTCTTTCAAAGCATATCAACAGAACACACCTTCAGGATATCACCACATCCATTTTTCCCCTCTATATAACTTAGCTGCCTGGAAAAATCAAAATGAAATATTTTTGTATCTGCCTTTTCTTGCATATTCACTACAAGATTGCTGTGAGGAATACTGAGTGCTGGTCTTGCAATTGCTATGATGCTTGTGAGAAAAAAAAATAGTATGTGGCTTGAAAATCCCTTTTGGAATCCAGCAGATCTTTCAGTAGTGAAAAGACTTCAGGGACTTCACACCTAAGTCCCTGTTCAGGAGAGTGTACGTCTTCCAGGATAGTACTTTAATTTAGGCATGTCTTTGAGTTACCTAATATCTAAAATACACTTTTCTTATTATGCTTTGTTCCAATTAAAAAAACAGCATTTGTTCAGAAACATCAGATAAAGGAAAAGCAGAAAGTAATCTATCTGGACAAGTTATTTTGTGCATCCATAATATAAAGGCTATAACATAATGAGAATGTCTGAAGAGTTTATGTATAAACATGGATAAATATCCATATTTTCTCTATTTTCTTTATTTTCATTTAGTTTCTGTAAAAAGTGTAATTTTTGTATTGGAGCTTAACTACATGATATTGCTTGATTCAGATATAAATTTAATTTTAAATTTAAAATTCTTAAAAAAAAAAAAAAAAAGCACACACACACAAAAATACTTTTCAGTATAAGCGCCACAACACTTGTGAAATTCCAGCAGGAATTACCACATGAAAAAATAATGCTGTCAGATGTCTAGTATTATCAGGTGATAGATACAATGAAATGTAATCACCGATGGCTGTACTCTGATTTCCAGTACAATATTGTTATGCTTGCTTTGATGCATAGTAACAGTAGAAGTGAAGGCTTTGATTGTAGATGTTGATAGATTTCCACTTTCCATTTTTCCCAAGCTTTACGACACTAGACAGGCAAAATAATTAATTGAAAATGCTTCTCCCTATTAGGTAGACTTATAAAATATTTTTTATTTCTGTGTGTTCTGTATTTTCAGGTTCCTGTTCTTCAACGTACCCTACAGCAAGTGGTTCCAACAGACAGTTTTATAGTTAGAAAGTTTCGTGTTCACTTTACAGATAAAGTAGCTGTAAAAATTGCCCACTTTCTAAAAATGTCACCAAGAGAGGGCAGCTTTAAACTGTTTTCTGCCAAAGTTGTTCTATTCCTCTCCTGCTCAGTCTTATGGGTTTGGCAATGGTCTGACGCTGACACAGACTGTCTAGGATAGCTTGCTAAAGTCACTGCAGTCATTCTTCTGATGACTTCTGTTACTGTGGCATAACTGTGTATTAATAGCATTAAAACGTGGCTATATAGCAGCCAGTTGTTAGTAGATGTGAAGCAACAAGACACCCACAAGGGGCTTCTGTTTCTGTTTGATAAATTCTGCTTTCCTTCTACTCCATGAGCCTTGCATCATTTTTGTAAGTAAAAACACACTAATGGGTGAGATTTTAGAAAAGAATACAGTTTGTGCGCTGAAAGTATGAGGGCTTTGTTTTCATTAATTCAGGAGTCATCATTTCAGTTTTCCTAGCGGATTTCAGGTTATAACTGAATGTATCTTGTCCTGTTTTAGGTATGGCAATTTAGATGGAGATCCAAAAGAGATATCCCCTGTTATTGACCAGTTCATCGAATGTGTCTGGCAGCTAATGGAACAATTTCCTTGTGCCTTTGAATTCAATGAGAGATTCCTGATCCACATACAGCACCATATCTATTCTTGCCAGTTTGGTAATTTCCTGTGTAACAGCCAGAAGGAGAGACGAGAGCTGAAGTATGAAAGCCTTTTCTTTAGAAGCATATTTATGTTGGGGTCTGTGGGTGTGTTGCTGTGTTTAAGACTCCAGGGTTTCCCAGCCCAGGTGAATGTGCTTCCACAAGGCACAAGGTGCAGCATAGCATTCCTGGCTGTCATCTTCTGGTGACACAGATTAATACCAAAAATGTTGATCCTCTGCAATGTGGCTCTGCTGTGAGTATAATCCACTGTGTGCATGACAGGGATTAGTGAGAACGGTTGAGAGCATTAGACCTTTAGCCACATGGCCCTAGCCTTATTGCAGCATTAACAACATATGAGGCAAGCTTTAAAAAAAAAAAAAGATGATATTAATGAAAATTAAGTTATCAGTTTGAGTCACTGCTCTTCTGTGTTCTAACCTGTCTTTAGACCTTATGTTCTTCCCAGCCACCTCTCTAGGCCTGTACTCTGGGATACTTACGAATGGCCTTTTAGTCTGGTACCCCTCCTGAGGACTGAGTCACCAAACTGTCCTGCTGTTTAGCTCCAAAGCAATTATGCATTAATCTACCTGTCCTCAGTTCCAAACAGAGCCAACACTATCACTCGTGGCAGAGCTGATGTTTGTTATCTGCTGTATAGGGCCCTGGGTCCTAGGTTACCTCATGGTACCCCCTGCTTTTCTCATGCATCATGATCATGACAGCAATAGTATTGTGAGGGACGTGGCAGTCGTTGCTTGCTGCTGCTGTTTGGACCCTTTCACTGCTCAAATGCAGAGCATCTGATATACCTTCGTCATAGCCCAAGCTATAACCGCAGGAGAAATCTCAGCTCACTTGTGTGGGCATCCTTTAAGTGCAGCAATAGGTCTGAGAGCCAATTTTATGGAGGGGATCCTCTCCATCTCTCAAACCTTTGGGACCAAATACCCCCAAATTCACATGCTAACAAATAAATTCTAGCTGACACTGCTAGGGCAAACCATCCCAAAGCATCTTACTGTCAATCACAGTTTACATGTGACCACAGACTCCACCATTATATGATTCAGATGTATGATTATGTGATTCAGACCAAGAACACACAACCTGGCCAAGCCCTGCACCTGCTGTGACTCACTCCACGTAAGCCACAGAAAAAAAGTGACCCATCACTGGAGTCTTAAAAAGAAGCTGAAAGTCACTTCACCTCACAGAAGCAAGATCCTGGCATGTAAAGCATTTTTTTTTTTTTTTTTTAACAATCTCAATTATTTTATACAGTACCTGTTGTTGCCAGCTTTCAGAATTATAAGCCCTCCCATGGCTGAATTTAACTCAGAGTAGAGAGAACAAGTGACTACTCAGCTTCTGCAGCCAGGCAACGTTCATATACGTGTCAGGCTTCTGCCTGTGTACTGATAACAAGCATGCATACTTGCATAACAAGCATGGGTTACGAATGCCTCGAGTTTCACCAAGGCCACAAAGGGGTTGCAGAGCAGTGGGGCAGGAAAGAAAGCACCAAGCTGTTCATCACCCTTACATGCATACTGCAGGGGAAGGTTCTAGGACTGTTCTAGGACTTCTACAGAGGAAACCTAAAATGAACCCAGCTCTCTACATTCTCTCTCCAGCTGCTCTGGCTTTATGGGGAACAGATGGAATTTTGCTGTTAATGACCAACAAAGGGATACATCTTATTCTGCTAAGGAAGTATAAAGCTGACTGTAAAAAAGTAGAGCACTAGAATGTCTTACCCAAGCTTTATTGATACCTGAGTTGTGCTTGAGATGTTTATACATTTGACTCTATTTTTTCAGAATCCAAGAACGAACGTATTCACTGTGGGCTCACTTGTGGAAAAATCGTGCAGATTACTTGAATCCTCTGTACCGATCAAACCACAGCCAAACCCAAAGGACCCTGTACCCACAGATGGCTCCATGCAACTTCTTGTACAAGTAGGTAATATCACTTGCTGCTGAGAAGCATTGGATGTGTTAGTACGTAAAAGAACATAATGCCTCTGTATTTATGTATTTATCGCTCCATAAGAGAACTTACAGAGAGTGAATTCAGGTTCAGATGCAATGAGTTCATTCCTTGCATGCTCACAGTCAGCCAACACCTCTGCAGCAGTCCACAGCAGAGTATTAGTCTGAAAAGAAGCTTAGAAAAGAATCTGAAAAGATTAGAGCTATATTGACAGCAGTGTGTCCTAATTTCATGGTTACTCACTTCTTCCACTGAGAAATGGCTCTTTCAGTTCTGTTCTCATCAATGTTTTATAAATTTAAATTTCCTTAAACTTCTTCCATTCAAGATTTTAGAATGATGATTTGATACAGTTTAATTGCTAAACTGAGTGTTCAGTAAAACAAAATGCAGACTTTATCTGTTATTGTTGTTATACCTTAAAGTATACGTGATGAATTCTACCTTTTTTTTTTTTTTTTTCCAAAATTGAACTAAACCTAATGAGTTTAGAATTGTTGGTATTGACATTCTGACTTGAGTAATTAATTGCGCCATTAATTTTAACAACCTTAAGGAGAACTTGATTAGAAATACATGAAAACTGTGACTTAAGTAAAATCAACTAATTTGCTTTCTAATTGCAACTAAAAGCACCTGCTAAAAAGTTAGTAAGTATCCTAGATGACAGAAACTGAATTTTCTCACGTCTACTGTTCCAGGCCATATCCACATTAAAAGAGCTTAAAAATAGCCATTAATCATATTCTTTGGCATAGTGGGATTTGTAAAAGAAATACCAATACTCCATTAGAAAAGTAATCCAGCTGATTTTAATTGAATTACTTGGGTGTGTAAAGATTTCCAAGCTATCAGACTGTAAACTTAAGGGGGAATGTGACAAATAGTATACAGTATAGTATTGGGGTAGGAATAATAGCTGCTTGGCTGGACAGGTGCATCTGAGGGCAAGTCTCTCAGTTACTTAACCTGTCTGGTGAGCTACTTACATACTCAAAGTCAGGTTCTGGCCATGTGTTGTGTGGAAAACAGGAAAGAAGAATGCTAGAGTAAGCTACAGACTTACTTACAGTTTGAATCTTTTTCTCCTGAAGATGAAAAATCAACTCAACTGTTTAGCTACGAGTTTGTCAGGTAATTCCATAGAGCAGAAAGGTAACTAGCCAGAGTGTATGCTTCATGCAATTTCCGTAGGCCGGTGTTTGCCTTTCTTTTTGCCATGGATTGCTATTTTAAATCAATTGCAATTCAGTGTACAGCAACTTGGTATCACTAGCGGAGGTTTCTCCATTAGAACAACATGTAAGTCCCCAGTACTGGAAAGCACTTGAGTACACCTCCAGCTATTTAATTATTGTTCTTTCTTTCCCAGCTTGCTTGTTTTCTTAAGCATTCTGTTTACTTGAGAGGTATAAGCATATATTTATGCAGCAACTGAAATGCCATAATTATTTTAGAGAAAAAAAAAATCATGTTGTTTAAAATTTCAGTTTAAATTTTAAGAGATCAAGACAGTATACTCTTTCTTACCCTTTGTTTTTCAGCCTTCTTCACAGGGAAAAAAATAGCAAATTGCTAATTAGCTGCCCATCACTCCCCTACCCCAGACAAAAATAAGCATATGGAATTCCAAAATTGGCTTTGTGGGAAGCTAAACAATGGTTAACAACTAGGATTATGAAAAATTGTCTGTAACCATTGCTACGGTTAGGTAGGTACCTTTGCTCTACAGCACAGACAGTGTAGAACAAGAAAATACTGTAGCAAAAGTCTGAATTAGTCTTAGAGGATACCTGTTCTTTTGATAAGCTATATCACTTCTAACAGTTAACGTCCTGAATTGCTGAAAACCCTAATCAGTGAACCACCCAGAGCCATTTGATCCAAGACATTCCCGTTTCTTTCTGTTGTGTATGAGAAGTGGTTCAAGCTGCGCATGCCCACAGATTTGCATCTTCAGGACAGACACAATGTAAATGAACCGTAATGAACCACTGCTATGGTGCTTAGGGACAAGGTTTAGTGGTAGACTTGGTGGTGCTAGGTTAACAGTTGGACATGGTGATCTTAGAGATCTTTTCCAACTTAAATGAATATAAATCTTACCAAACAGCTAATGAATGTATGGAGCGTGTGATGGATCTAAAAAAGGCTGAAAAAATGCACATATTTAAGTCTTCTGATACCGTCTTGCCAAATGAGAAAATTGCTGACCTTCCTCTCAATTCCAGGTTCTGGAGTGGTATGTATAATCGCTTTGAAAAGGGGCTGCATCCTCGACAGTCAGTTACTGATTATCTGATGGCAGTGAAGGAAGAGACTCAGCAGCTAGAAGAAGAGCTGGAAGTCTTAGGAGAGGTAATAAACACTCGATTGGGATGTCCCAGACTCGAGCTGATGGCAAATGAAACCCAATATGTGACAGAACCCCCTACACAATACATCCCCTTCTGGCATAAGGATGTCCAGCCATGGTCCTTGTTCTCACATAAATCATGGGAATTGCTTTGCTTTTGACATTCTGAGGCACAAAGGTAGACATCTCTGTCTAAGGTGAGAATTTCATCTGTGATGGTGCATCCATACTATTCCTGAAAGAAAACTTATATCCTTCTGTAATTCAGTTCAGCATCAGTTTGTGACAGACTTGTGCATGTCTGATACTCCATAAACAGAAAAAAAGTTTAAAGGGTGCCCCTTGGGTTGTGCTCTAAATTATTTATTTTTCAAAAGGCAAAGATACTTAAAGGGACCACTGGGTGCTAAATGGGTGTATGTAATATATACTGTTTTCTTGATTTCAGAGACTGGCCAATCTTCAGAAAATGCAATTAAATGGTAATAAAATCCAGAGTAAGCAGCAAGACCGAAGCAAACAATTAGGGCTTTCTGCTTCCACCAACAGCTTAGCCAATACTCCCCAGGAGTACGGCAGCGATCTGAAATCATTCCCGTCCCGGAGCCCTTCACAAGGGGATGAAGATTCAGCCTTGATTTTGACACAGGACAACCTGAAAAGCTCTGATCCTGACCTCTCAGCCAACAGTGATCAGGAGTCGGGTG
The DNA here is from genome assembly GCF_965140915.1 of Aythya marila. Classification (NCBI taxonomy): domain Eukaryota; kingdom Metazoa; phylum Chordata; class Aves; order Anseriformes; family Anatidae; genus Aythya; species Aythya marila. The sequence continues at coordinate 17,812,299 of NC_139045.1, read as the reverse complement.
TGGAGGACTTAAGCTGCAGGTCCCCCAGTGGGGGTGGCTGCTTGCCTAGCGAGGACAGTGGTAAGGATTCAGATGAAGCTGTATGTCTGGCAGTCTGAAACAGCTTCTCAGCAGGAAAGGAGCTAGAGGAAGCCAAGTCCTTCATGGTCTGGAATGATGCATTTTCACCAGATGAAGAATGGGAATGGTCTGTGGCCTAAAGAAGTAATCCAAAGAAAGGGAACTGTGCAATTGTGTAAGTAAAGATTAAGCAGAACAAGCCATGATTAGTTTTTAGACATAATGCTAATGAAAGGTAATCTCTGCTGTTATGAATATTTAATTTAAGCCAATGTGGTGTTTGTTTTCACTTTATCAATGCTGCACATAATTATTCCTTACTTTGTACATTTCCATATTTATTGTACAAAATAAGTTATTCTCCAAAGACATGAAATTCCAAAGTACTCTTACATATATGGACAAAGTTGAAGATCCACTTAGTGCTAGGCTACTGGTGAAGCAGTCAGAACTTATTTTTATAGCTTTTGTTGCCTTCAGATGTATTGTGAGCATCCTTTGTTTTTTCCATGAGAGGTATTACTTTTTGAATTCCAACAATTATTTATTTTGCATATTCTTCTACTAGAATTCTTTAAGGCACTGTAAACCTAACAAATGAATATGCTTGCTTAGGGAACAAATGCAGCTTTGATACTACAGAAGGATTCCTTAGTAAGAAACACGTGAATGCATCCCATTTGTACTCAACTCTCAACCAGTGTTGAAAGTTCAGTAGCTTCTGTGAATGAAACTTCAAGGACTATAACAATACTCAACACAATCTTTGCGGTAAAACATCCCTTTAAAATGGAAGATGTTAGGCTACATACTACAGCCTCTGTCTTTCATTCTCAAACGTTATTTATAGTTTACTCTTGTTCAAAAATGCCTACGTAAGATATAGAGGTAAAGTTTTACACATAATAAAAATCCAGACTCTTCAGCCTATGTTGACTCCTACTTGTCAGTCTTATTTCAGTGGGAGTGAGGTATGTGCATAGTCCAAAATCACTTATAAAAGTCATCTACAAGTGTTGCTCCAAATCCAGAATTAGCAGATGGTTATGCCCATAAAGGAATTATTATATTTCTTCCAAATTTTATTGTTCAGACTAAACTAAAAGTTGCTTTTTTTTTTTTTATCTGCACACAAAATTTCCCTTGTAGCATTTGCCAACCTGAGCATAGCAATGCTAATTTAAGACTGATTCAAAGAATCATTTTCTAGTATTAAATATGGAATAGAACAACACAATAGAAAATTCAGTCTTAAGTACGTTTTAATAATTTTCATTTTTTATCAGTAGAAGCAATAGCTTTCGTAATTATAGATATGGAAATGAACCACTGAAAAATGTTTAAAATTTGCGATGTTTTGAAACTCACTAAAAGGCTTCCAGATGAAGCCTCCTCCTCTTCCCCCATGCCCCAATTAAAGCAAATTAGTTAAATATATAATTCATGTCTGCTTTTAACTCCTTGGAGATAATGATGTAGCATTGAGTTCTAGTAAAACAAAGCATGGTAGTGATGTAAGATTACTTTGACGGCACTTCCTACTACTCCTTCAAGTACAGATTTACAGGCAGAATTAAATTATATAAATATACCTCAATTTAGAAGCTTTAGATTTTATTCTCAGTCTGCTTTTGCAGAATGGCTCTTCATTTTGTTCTAAGAATTTGTTATTGAGTAGGTAAACTTCAGAATGATAACTATCCTGATTAATATCCTCTTAAGAGAGCTGTTGTCTTTGAAGAAAAAACTTAATTCTTAACAAGATAGATCTTATTGTTATACTGGAAAGGCCAGATTCTCAGTTTGATAAATCCCTGTCACTCAAGTAAAAATAGGGCTATGATAACTTACCTTCTGCTGAGGATCCAGCCTTCTGGTTTTTAATCTTTATGGCTTTTTAATGAATGAAAATCCTGATTTTAATTGTACTTTTAAAAATGTTTCGTATTTTGAACATACCCTGTAAAATTTATGGTATTAGAGGAGATTTTGAATGGGTTTTCTCAAAGTAAAGAAATATACTGTAAAGTCAGCAATGAAACAAAATATACAGCTATCTTCCTAAAAATGAGTTTGAGACCGGGCAATACCATTGTACATCTTTAAAATGTAAAACTGTATTGTGGTATTGCACCTTATTAAACAGGTTTAGAAACAAATGCAGAACAGGAATATAGGCATACTAGGCATACTCAAAGCACTGTCTTCATGGAGCTAATGCAAGTTCTTAGCTAACATAATAACATTTTAAATGAAGTCTTTGCTTAGCAGCCCTCTCTGATGTGTCTGCGTCCTTCAAATTCTGCATTACTTACTATTGTTTTCATCGTTGTAATGTATGTATTTGTGCCATTATTAGCCTGCTGAGAAACAATTCCAAATAAATACTTAAGGTCACATACTGTTATGTTATTTCATAATGCTGAATGAAACAAAGGTTTGCTTTCCCAGTTCTTGTAATGCACTTCTTCAGTTAATCAAGACGCATTTTGTCACTGAGGTCAAGGGATTATTTTATCTTTCCTAGTTTCATACTTGGGTTCATTACTTTAAACTGTGGAGAAATCTACCGCTGAAAACAGCTGCTGTCAGTTGACTTGAGTTCGTTATACAAGAGTCTGTTACATCCCTGTATTTCTTCTATGCAAAACAAAAAGGATGAGCAAACCACACTATGAACTACCTTAATTTCTTGGAGCCTTGTAGGGATCTTCCCTCCGCTGCAAATCCTTGCAACTCTGGCATGAGTCCACTGTAATTTGAAATAGGACACACATGAGCATAACAAACTGCTGGGAAGAAGGGATTAGAAGAGTATTAGAGGTTTCTGCAGTGTAACTTTAGCCGCAGAACAGTTCAGGCTGTTCTTTAGTATGAAAATGTGTATCTAGAGGACACTTAGGGTAATGAGATCAAACAGTGGAAGTTTTTTCTACACATGATCTCCAGCTGAAGAACAGACAAAATGTATTCATCAACTGCTTTTAGTAGTAGCTCTATACACAACATAGACAAAGGTAGTAAATTGGATTCTGAAAAGTCAAGAAATAAGATGAAGTAAGTTGGAGGGGACAGCTGAGATTTAACAGTATCATTGCAAGCAAGGAAGAAAAAATAACAGAAAGATGGAGGCAGGGAGTAAAGTTCTCTGTAAAATGACTGGGAGGGGAACTACATACTTTGAAGATAGGGGGCAAGTCAGAACACAAGTTCGCATAGCATAAAAAAGTGTTTGATGACAGAAATCGGTAACAATTAAAATCCAGCAATAACAAAGAGGTAATGTGTGCAATGAAGGTAAGGATTTTATCACAAGCTAACTTGATGCATAATTAAGGACATTGCCCTGATCTGCACACAGAATTCTCAAGTTTATCACTATCTTAGCCAAGGCAATGGGATGATTTTCCAGCTGAAGCTCAAGCACAGCTTTCGCATTGGCTGGTCACTGTTCCATGCTATAGTGCGGAGATAGGTAAACACTACAGTGACTGAAAAACAGTGACAGGTAAGTTTCTGACAATTTCTTTGTGAAAGGAGGAACATGTGGAACAGAAAGTAAGTTGAAAGTAGGTCAATTTATACAGTATTAAGACTAATGAAATACCTGCCAAAGTTCTAGGCCCAGGAGCACAGGAAAGGGGGAATTCAGACACCAGAAACATTGCCAGAGAATGGGGAGATGGGAAGGAATATTAAAATAAGCATTCAACCTTATTTACATGATTTAAATTGCCAGTAAAACACAAGGAGACAGAAAATCAAACTATTTTACATCTTAAAATTTAGTGGTCTTCTAATATAGATTGTTCTGTAAAATAAGCTAATGAAACTTTACTGGTTCACTAGAATCAATAACTGAATTCAGTCAAGGACCTGTTTTTAAAAGTCTACTGGTTGTCAAGCTTATTCAGAATAATTTATTGTTTCCGATGATTAATGTGGTCATTTTCTTACTTTGTTAAAGTATTCCCTTATTATTGGTGATGTACATATCAATAAGCTACAAAGAACGACAGTAAAGTTCATTTCTGTAGCTGTCTGACCAAACTACAGCATTTACAAAAGCAGTAGCCAGAGCTGCAGTGTGGGTTTCCAAAACCCATTTCAGTGAAGATGGCTCTAGTAATGACTGCTGTTGAAAGGGTAAAGCTGGAAAAACTCAAATCACTACGTACAAAGAATGAAAGTTTGTCTTTGTGTAGCTTACTGTACACCAGTTTCCAACACAATTCTGTATCCACTCAACAACTCTATCCATAATTTAAGACAATTACCAGTTTTGTTAAAAATCCCAAAGCCTTTATTCGTATGTTTAACACACTACAGTATTTATTATTCAGAATAATGTACACAATAAGGCTGTAATAACTGACTTTAACTCTCTTGCCAGTGTTTTAATTCAGCTTTACCTGAATGTCTCTAAGAGAGATTATTCCTAGTCTTCAGAGGGAATAGTAAGAACTTAGACAGAAACAAGACTAAAAGATTTCTAACTTCTGTATCTGGTCAAAGTCCAAAGTGGCAGGAGTACGTAGAGGATAAATACAGCAAATACTGTAGATTAGATATTACTTAGATCTAACTTTCTAGTCTTTTGTTTGTACTGGTGGTTAGCATAGCTGTATGTATCTGACAATCTGTCTTTCAGAAAAGTTAGCATGTCAAATATACTGTGAAATTTAAGAAAACTTTCTTTGATAACCCCCAGCAGAACGTACCATTAACAGCAGTTAAAATGAAACCTACTTGATTTCAGACGTTTTAAAGTTTCTCTGGTCTGCAATACCAACAGTTACAATTGCTATATGGAGAATTCACTTCTGGATTTAAGTAGTCTCTTGACTCAGGGAAGAACAGGAGGCCTAAATTCAGCTTAAAAACCACCGTTTTGCAATGAGATGAGGTACGTAAGTATGCAAAATCAGACTCAATTAGCAGTTACAATACAGAATGTGCCCTTGAACCCTCCCCAAACTACCGCAATACCAATGACAAATTGCCTCCTTACTTTTGTATTTCTTACTCATTTCACTTTTCCATTTGGTGTAACACCTCAGTATGAGCTTTACACAATGCAAGGCCCTTCAGAAACCAGTAAGCAATAAGCAGCCTACTACTTCAGGCTGCTTAAAAGTTCACTTGACACATTTCAAAAGACTTTTAGGATATGCATCTCACAGCAGCTTCCATCCTCTTACACTTCATAGGGAATTGTTTAAAGCTGGATTTACAACTACACATTTCTGTAAAATATAATAAAGAATATGCTTAACAGTTAACAACTAGCAAGCTAGAAGCCAGCTAATTCTGTCAGAGTATTTATCACTGTTCTACCATGTCTTCTGGTGACAGTATGAAGGTTACATATATAGAAAAGCTTGCATTGGCACAAATATCGTTGGACTTAAAATAACAAAGCAACAACAGTAGGAAAAACAACAGCAGGTTGCTTTATCTTTTAAGGGTCATAAGGAAGCCATTCCTGCATATTTTACAGGACACCTGTAGTTAGCCAAGTACACTGTTACTGGATTCAGGGAGTTGTGTGCTCCTTTGGATGGGTTTGTAACCACTAAAAAAAATAAGAGGAAAATCTCCTTAGAAATAGGAATGGGTATGAGAGAGAAAATAAGAAGGGAGATGAGAGAGGTCTTTCAACACTGATACCCCTGAAAAAGAAACACTGTACTAAGAACTTGCATGGAAGACTGACATATCATCAGGACGCTACGAAGACCTACGTTTGTAAGTTTGATCTCTTGGAAAACAGGACTAAGCAAAGAGGAAAAGCTGAAATGCTGTGAACTTGTTCGAGTTTTGGAAGCAAATGATCTGAAAGTGACCTGACTGGAGAGTTCAGTCACAGCAGAACACCATAGTATACCACAGAACATTGAACAGGAGGTGGCAAATGAAGACAGAAGCCTGTCATTTCATAGCAACATAAAATGTGTAAGGAAAATAGTCCAACTGAGGAAGAGCACCAGATGTTTCCTCATCTATCCCTTTCTCTTCTTACAAGGAATAGGGGAAAAATAAAAAAATGACAGACCACTACAGAATTGCATGACCAGTCTTTAAGTTTCCTTAGCTAGATACTCAGAAGGATTCAAAGGAACTTGTATACTCAACACAGAAGTAGATGGGGTTTGCCAAGAAGGTAACACTGATGACTTAAGTCTAAGTTCTCTACAGATGCAGAAATCACACTAATCAGAAACCTGTTTCCAAAACCTCTTAGAAAATATTTCAATCTCATTTTAAAGTAGGGCTTTAGTTAGCAAGCTAGCAGAAGTGCTCTATCAATAAAAATGCAGTATTATGCACACTCAGTGGAAATGTTTTCGGTGTGTTTTTTTTTTTTTTTTTTTAAATATTCTGTACATTATTGCTTAATTGGTGGCATTTATAAACTACTTATTTTTTCAGGCACCTAAGTATCTTTTTTGATTTGGACGATAGTTGTATTTACCTGGGGACATCCAATCTCAGTATTTGGCCTGGCTTTTCAAAATACAAAAACTCAAACATCAGCAAATACTATACTTGCCCTGAACGGCAGCAGCAAACAGGCAACAAAACTATGAAGTACAAGAGGGCTGAGATTAAAGCTCCATTTGAAGATTCACTAGGCTGCGGTACAGACTTCTTGCGCTTACTTTTTTTTTTTTTTTTAACCATAACTTCAAGTTTAAAATTGGAGAAAAGTGAATAAAGAAATACCTTATTCCATTCTGCCAGTGTTTAGCACTAGCTGAAGATGAGTGATATAAAGAAGTTCTCTCCTGGACTGACCTGCTTTAGTTTCAGACTCGATTCTGTGATGTTTTCTGGCCCTACCCAGGTAAGAGAGTAACTTCTGGGCTAAGAAGGTTATCTCCAAACTGTTTTCTGACAGATTACTTAATCAGTTCTTTACCTTATTCCTCTTCCAGAACTGTAGTTACTTCTGTTCTTCTGGAACTTTGACTATCCCCACGAAAACCTAATTCACTGAGAGATTAAGAAAAATAATTTGTCTTTTTTCAAGACCAAGAGATAATATACATGTATGTACTTAGGGGTTGTATTTTTCTCCTACTACAATACTGCATTTGGTCCTATCCACTCTCACCCAACATGCCCCATCCTACAAAAGATCCCCACCTGAGTCAAGATTGAGTGGTTAAAGGGCAGAATTAAGGGCAGGCTCAGTTCCAAATTTTATCACTGACCTTAACATAAAACACAGTACATCCCTAGCCAAATCAGTTTCATTGTTCCTTTAACATAGAGAGTAACTGTTACTTCACAAAGAACTTCAGCATTAGTTTTTTGTAAAGTGCTTTTTGAGTTCCTCACAGGATGAGCATATTCGTGCCTAACACACAAGCTAGAAGATAACCTGATTTTTATTTTCCCGTAAGTAAAAACAAATATCAAAATGAAATTTTTAGATGAAAGTTGCGTTTAATTACAGTGCCAGGTACCAAGCCACTCCTGACGTCAAGTGCATTGGTGCTATTGAGCAACATAAATCTACACAGAGCTCATTTATTCCATTTTGATTCCAACGTATTTTGTTCCAACACATCCTCTGCTTAATCTGAATCTACTTATCCAAAACACAGTACAGGCTATAATTAGTTTTGTGTTATTACCTAAAAGTAAAAAAATTATTCTTAAACATTTTGGCTTCAAGAAAAGACAGCTTGTGAATTTACTGACAATCTCAAATATGAACTTCTTCAGTTTCCAAAGCCCTATCACCATTTATCTCAAACACTTCCACAGCCAAACCTGTTTAAATTTCAAAATACAAAAGATATGAATTATGTTTTTATAAAAATGTAAAAAGCTAGTCAAAATTACATGTTCAGATATTTAATCTTTGAAGAATGGGGTATAGCAGCAGGAACTTAAATATAATAAGAACTATCAACAATAAATACAAGAAATTAGTGCAAAGATTGCAATAGAAGGATTCTTGAGTACAATGAGAATATAAAGAGACATTCTAATTTGTACAAAAACAGTCCCAACTCCGTATACAATCTCTTCTATAAATACAACCACATAAGATGAAATGCTTATTCGCAAATAATAGTTATTAAAAAGTGTGCTTTATTGTTTTTTTCACTCTTCTGTTGGCAGGTGTAGTTTGCAGGAAGCCTGTAAAGACAAATTTCCATAATTAGATTTTGCATTTAAAACCATTTCTGGAGGAGTTAATGAACAATAGGTGGAGCACATACTTGATTCCCAAACAAAGCATTATTAGAACACCAAACATTCCAACAAATCCATTTGCTGTTAGCAATTCAGAAGTGTGTGTAACAATGTGGTAGATTAAAAGAAGTTCACCACAAATATTAAAACAGCAGTTTACCTATAGCGGAGCGTGAAATTGGCTGTGCATTGCTATTGCCTGTTGAAGTTTTTCTTCTTTGGCTCGTCTACAGTGGCAGAGCTAGAAAATAAGACATAGGAAGAGTGAATTCTGAAAGGAATTTGTACAACACATACTGTATTTTCTCTTCAATGATTTAGCTATTTCTCAGGCTCTTTAAGAAGGGAAAGACCCATGAACGTTCCCTCCAAACTTCAGGCTGAACAATTTTGTGTATTGATAACATCACTCCATCCACAATGTGAAAGGTTTCCTCTTTTAACGAAATGCCTTTAGCAGGCAACTTTAAAGAAAGGTACACTACACAGTAAGTTGTGCTTGCCACAGCATGTGCAAGAACAGTTAGTTTTGAACCTGCTGCTTATTTGCTGATAACCATCAACAGATTAATTAGTATAAGAAGTTTAATAAACTGAGTGTTAGGGATGTTTAATATAACACAACATGCTATATTAACCTACCAAATTTAAAATAGCCTATGTGGCTATGTTTCCTGGATCTATAGAGGATACAGAAGAAAGTGGTACAAAAATACCTGCAACAGCATGGTAAGGGTCGAATGGAAGAGATCTTTTCATTCCTGCCTCAAATATATGTGCATTCAGAATGCAGACTGCATTTTAAATGGACTGAAGACACATAGCAACATTTTTGTTTTGTTGGAGCTTGCTAAAGCACTGTTCTAAATCACAGGACTGCTCAAACTCTGCCTTTTAAATTTAATCACTATGTGCTGCATATCTCTCTGTTTACAATTACTTGTATTTTACATACCGTTCTCTTTTCCATGAAACTACTAAGAAAGTCATCTATTTCTGTTTTGCCTTCCAAGAAGTCTTCTGCAATAGTGTCAGATTCCTCTTCAGCTTCATGAGCGGCTACTTTAAGTCTGGCTTGCAGAGCACTCGGACTGCAACTCTAAGAAAACAAAAACTTAATATTAAATCATCCATCAAAATCCACATTTCCAAGAACAAGAAAAATGACTATATAAATATGGGATATGTGAACAGAGCATTACTATTACATAAAAGCCTCATTAATCTAGCAGGGATTCAGTGTGAGAAGTGAGTGTGCTGTCTACAGTGTCTATGATATCTAGAATGATCCTATGATTACATAAAAGCCTAAACAACCAAATGAAGCTTCACCTCCAAGGAACAGCATAGCTTATTAATCTAGAAGGGATTCAGTGTGAGAAGTAAGTTTGACATGTATGTAATGTTTGTATGTAATGTTGCCCAAAGTAAGCATACCAAGTGAAACACGGCATTTAAAGTTCCACAGCAATGGTTTTAGTCATTGTTCCCAGGTACAGGTTTACAAGTTCATGACATTAAATGGGTACTATTAATTGAACAAGCCTTCTTTAAAAATGACTTTATTTTTAGAACTCCTTGCCCCAGTATTGTACTTAAAAACAGCACTACAAGTTCATCATATGCCTTCTTCCAACTTTGCTTCTACTATACTGTAAGAAAAATAGCAGTGCCATTGCACTGTTTTGCTCTCAATATGGTTGCTATTTCATCCTGAATGTGAATCTTACTATTTCATGTAAAATTGGAATTCAACCAGAATATTCTTTATGAGTAGAGATACAAATAAAACTTCACTTTAGGAAAGTATTCTTAAAGGATATGATATAGAGATTATACCTCACTAAGTTCGTGTTGTCTTTGCATCTTTTTTTCAAAGGCTGCTTTCATCTGTGTGAGTTGCTCATACTGAAAGGAAGAAAAAGAATGGTTTCTCCCTGAAAAAAACAAAACATTTCAACTAGTTCTGAAAAAGACTATACTATTCACTTACTTTATCCAGCACCGTCTGTCTTTTTGCTTCTAGACTAGGCTCCAGCAACAAGTTTTTTTCTGTAAAATAAAGTCACTATTATTAATTATTATTATTTTAAAGGATCCAGTTCTCAGAACACAGCCATAGATGCCAGTTATCTTGACTTCTTACTTGCCAGCTCTTCAATGCTTTTCACTAGCTCATCTTTATCAGTAATGACTTGCTTCAGTTGTGGCAGATTCACAAACTGTTCCAGTAACACTTCCTCTTGCTCATTCATATTGGTCAGCTGTGATATACTGCATTCAAACAAAAAGAAAGCACTTTTAAAATTAACAATAAAACAAAAGTTTGAGACATTCACATGGAACTAACTTTACAGATGCAGGACGCTTGGCCACAGCTTTTTACCCTTTCTCCTGGATTGTGTATCTACAGCAGCACATTTAAAGAGCCAAAAGTATCTCTCATTTCAAGCCTTGATTCAAAGTGGTTTTTAATGCTACTGTGGAGGGTTGACCTGGTCTTGTTGCCAGACAAAAACCCAAGTGCTCCCTTCACTTCCCTCTTCAACAGAATGTAGGGAGAAAATAAAAAGGAAAAGCACATGGATTGAGATAGAGGCAGGGAGATCACCTACAAGTTATTGTCAAAACACACTCAACATAGAAAAAAATATTTTACTTTAATGCTGAGTTGGGTTGTGAGAAACAAAGACAAACTGGAACACCTTTCTCTCCATCTTACCCCTTTTTTCCCCAGACTCAACTTCACTACATCATTCCCAACTCTTCCACCTCCCCTTTCCCCAAGCAGCACGGGAGAAATGGGGGTTGCAGTCAGTCTACAACACTGTCTCAGCAGCTCCTTCCTCCTCAAACTTTTCCTCTGCTCCAGTGTGCGTACTCTGTGTGGGCTGCAGTTCCTGACACAAGAGCCTGCTCTAGCGTGGGCTCTCCACAGCTGCAGTGTCCAGGCAATATCCATCAGCTCCATCCACCAGCATGGGATCCTTCATGGGTTGCAGTGTGGATATCTGTTCTGATGTAATCCTCTGCAGGGACTCCAGGGAATTACCTGCTCCACTGTGATTTCTTCCAAAACGTCCATGGGCTGCAGAGGAATATCTGCTCTGGTGCCTGGGAACACCTCCTCTCCCTTATTTTCTGACCTTGGTGTTCATGGGAATGACACTTGCTTTCCCCCGATGCTTTTTGTTTTCTTAGATAAGTTTTCAAAGAGGTGTCCCAAGCTTTGCTGATCAGGTCAGCTGTCCTGCAGTGGGCCTGTAACTGTACCAGGCACAGAGACACACCTTTGCTCATTCTCACACGGACTATCTGTGCAGCCCCCATCTACCAAAGCCTTGCCACCTGTACTCAATACAGCTACTCAGCGCAGCCACATTATCATCCATGACTTAAATACACTCATGTTGCCAACAAATTCTAACACCCCAACTACCTTCTGAAAAGTCATAGACTTTTAGTCTAGTCTTCCTGGAAGAGACTGGGTATCAGCATTTTATTTCTTTAAACAAACACCTTCCCACACACATTCCAACGCACAAACTTTCTGCCACATGTTAGGGATGCTACTACAACTTATAGCTGACTTAACCAAATTCAACACAGACCCTTAGGAAAGCATCCAGGGAAACAAACAAACAAAAAACACACAAGTCTTTCTCGAGAGAGGCTTTTTCCATTTTGAAAGGACAGCTTTTTTAATCAATAAACTACGATAACAGCAAAAAGACGCGAGACCAGAAAGAGAATAAACTTATGGCCTAAAACTCTTTCAGAATTAATAATTAATTAGTAATCTCTTCAACCCCAGATAACTGATCAAGAAGGCTGTCTCACTAGATCTAAGCAAGTTGATGGGAACAATGGTACACTTTCTGGATCATGACAAGATACATTTTGATGAAAACATTTGCATAATATGTATATGAAGTATTCAGATAAGGAGATGACTCACCCTGGGACAGCTGGCAATTTACCACCTGGATTTATCTAACCCAATCCTGCAACATGTGCTGAGCTGCTCACAAAGTAGCCCACTGTTTACCTTCTGCTACAGTCCAACATTTTAAAAGAATGTAACTTGTGAACCAATCTCAAATCCAGTTCCCTGTCCTTTTTCTTCTTTTCAGGAGTAAGCTCTTGAAGTTTCCTTCTACTGTATTAGTGACAGTTAAGCTCCTGTTGAGGCCCCAGAAGACAGCAGAATACTAGTAGCTAGAAAAAAAGTGTAAGCAAAGACTCTTTTTCCTCGTGTTGAATCCTGAAGTATTGTTCCTACTGAGAAAAAACCTAAACAAGAAGCGAATATAAATACAAAGCTAGCTTACTTTCTCACTGTACAGTTCTGATAACTGGTAGTTATTCTATTAATCATTTCTACAAAAGCCTTTCAGTAAAAAATACAGAATTATGACCAAAATCACACACAGCAGTAACTGTGGACTAGGGAGTTTATTGCCTTCTGAAAATTTACCTTAGTTCTGAAAGTTCTGGAAATGTATCAGGAATATCAGGCATCTTGTAAGTAAATCCATTTTGGCCAACCTAAATGGAAGTTTAGAAATGTTTAGTAGATTTAAAAAAAAAAAAAAAAAAAAAAAAAAGAACAACTTCTTAGTAGGTAAACTGATTAATCCAAAACTGGAGATAAATATTTATCACTAACAAGTAGGAAAACCAATAAGCAGCTGTAAGCACTGTCTCCCAACACAGAAAGTCTCAGCTCAACCATGACAACAAAAATACTCAGGGATGTTTGAGGTGGCATATCATAAAATTATCTTCCTCCAAATCTGGCTCTTTTGTCTTGCTAAGGCCTCCATTTCTCAATAGACAAATGACCCAGGAAACACAGAGGTAGGAACACAGGTGTAGAACTCAGAGAACAAAGAAAAGAAATTGACATTCTGATCTTTTGCACGTCTTTCCAGCCCACCACTCACAAAAAAAGTTGCTAGAAAAGAAAATGTCTTCATAGCAGGTAGAAATTTTAATTTACAAAACCAGAAAAGTATCCGCCAAGAAAAGCTTGTTTCCAAAGACAAGGTTTTATCCACATGATGAGAGAAAGACTAAACATTTACATATGAAGCTTTTTGAAGACACTCAAAAAATACTCCTCCCATGGTTTAGAGCAGTGTGCAAATACAGACACACAAGATCCATGAAGAGAAGCTATCTGAAGCAGGACAATGAGAAATAAATGCCTGACACTGCACATTGTTCTCACCAGATAGCTTTCGGGTAAGAAATCCTGTATAGAAAAGCACCTCACTTCATTCTCCTAGCACCTGCAAAGCAGTTCTGCACAGTCCTTTGATTTTTGTAGCATTGCCATGTGTGCCTTCTAGGGAACTTGCACCCAGATTAACTTAAGCAGCAAACCTCAATACACAGACCTGAAGCACCGCTTCTGCTGTTGGAACAGGTAATGGCAGGTCAGTAATCAAGCCGTAAGAGGGAGCAGCAGGCTTATCTGTTGCGTAGCTCGAAGAAACCGATTCAGAAACAGGCACAGCTGCCATTGTTCTGTTTGTTTCTTGAGGTGGGTATGGAGGAAGAAATGGAAACCCCTGAGGAGCAGCATATGGAGGCATTGCAGCTGGTTTGCTGTAAAGGCTAAAAACAACAGAAAACGTGACCATCAGCAAGCAACCTCTTACAGCATTTTCCTTATCATTTCATTTATAATTGCTAGACCATATACAGACAACACTGAATTTTTAAAAGACCATAAACTTTGCATTTTCTGTTCTCATTTATTTCTAACATTAGAAAGCCTTCTTTATGTATTATAGTACAAGACAGATACACAACTTTATTAAGCTATATCCTTGAAGAGCAGCCAAATACACACATGTGCATGCATAACTATAGAAAAGTACTTCTCAAAAACTTGAGAGAATGTAAATTTAAGTTCTTTATATCTTAAAGTCCTGCAAAATGCATCTGTATGATTCATTAGTTCTTGTTTATGATATAGTATTTAACTGCTTCAGCAACATATCCAGAATTACTTTTAAATAACATGAATTGTTTCTTAAATTCACAATTGCAGCAGCATCTAAACTGAGGATCACTGTCAGCCAAAAGAAGCACTGCTGTATAGACAAGACTGCAGTGTCTCAGGCCGCTTTTGCATATTTAGTACGATTACGTAAAACTATAGTTATTTATGTGCAACAGAAAACTACCTCCAAGCCTGGGAAATTACAAACAGAATACAAAGAAACAACTGCTCAGATCATGATCTACAGCAAATTCAAAATTTCATTTATTGTAATAATAATTACAATACTTGGCCATTTTCAGGAACATATAAGAGTTTGAAGTTGTGTCATATATGTATCCAATGAAATCTAGTGCTTTTAAAAAACATAGTGCCATCAAACATGCAATTGTGTAGATGCAAGGCATATATGTCACCCAACAAATCCACTATATTATTCCTGCTCCTGTCCTCCTAATACTTGGTTGGATTTATTATTTTTTTTTATTTTTTTTTTAATTTAAAAAGGAAAAGTTAATATACGTGGTTACATGTACACCGATCACCATGTTACACATACTTACTAAGGAAATGATGATGGGCTAGGAGCCAGAACTGGAGGACTCTTCCAAAACTCATCCAGTATACTTTGAACAATTTTTCCAAGATCTGAGTGCATTGTAAACTGGTATTAAAAACAAACAGAAACCAATTTTAAGCTACATGCAAAAGAAAAATCATGCCTGGAATTCTGCAGTTCCAACATACACTGAACACAGCCATTTATTACACGTGGCAGTGTGCTAGGTGATTTCAGAGATATATTGCCCAACGTAAACAATTTATGCAAGAGCTCCAAATTCTTTAAGTGACAAAGACACAGAATTGAACAGAAACTAAAGTGTTTTTTTCTGCATATTCCATTATCAATGGAGAAACGAATAAATTCAACATTTCTAATGAACAACAAAAACTTAAGTACCCAGTTACATTTGAAAAAAATCAAATCTATAAATTAAGATTTAAATTTGAGACCAAAAGCATCATTAATTGTATCGTTCATAAAAAGTCACTCTAAAAACAAAAAAACAAAAAAACAACAACCTGCTCCCTAGCCCCCATCCCTGTTGGCAGAGGGGAGAAAAAAAAAAAAAAAAAAAAAGAACAGCATATGAAAATCCTGCATATTAGAGCAAAACCTTGGCATTTTTCTAACAGGATTAGGGTAGAAAGCACAAGGTTACAAAACAGTCCAAAACCATCTTTCTCTTTTATTTGGAATTCACTGTAGAGAAACAAGAACTGTGCCATTGGCATTAATAAAAAAAAAAAAAAGAGATAGGAACTTTCTAAGCTATAACAACTCGGTTTTAGCTATATGTAAAACTGTACTCAGTAATAGTAGTAATAGAATGAAGAGAGTATACTGAACAGTACTGAATTTATGTTTTCAGACTGAGGACACTTAAGAAGGATTAGAGTCAGCCCTAGACTTTTTTTTTTCCCCAGAAGTACTGTCAATAATCTAGCACGACATAGTAAAATCGCTATTACCAGTAGATATATGTGAAGCTACAAATTATACATACGTTATTTATTAATGGCCCAGTCACATAAACTCCCTGCTTGTCCATTAAATGATGTCTCACAGGTGGGAAAACACTGATGACGGGTTTTTCCTGAGGAAACTGAGGTGGAAGCAAGCTGCAAATACAAAAGTAACCATTACTACAGCTACACCCCGCGATCAAGTTTGCTTCAAGAAGGCTTCTTAGGCAAAAATAAATAAATAATTACAGAAACTATTAGTTACATAAATTTGCTCTTCTATGAGAACAGTTATAGAGAAATACATCATGAAGCGGGCACGGATTATTCAGTAACAAAACTGTAAGTCAGTAATATCACTTCAGAGATGCTGGAATACTAGATTCTCATGGAACTAAAGAAAACATTTACTGACTGTAGGAGAACAACGATGCAATTACATCCACAGACAAAGGAAAAGCTGTGTGTTGAGAATATTTTCTAATACAAACTATATTACTCTAAGGACAATGCAGCATAGCCTGTAAGAATATCATGCAAATTGACAATACTTTGAGGCTAAGTAATAAAAAGACGTGAACAGAATACCATCTGCATTTACCACAGTAAAGGAAATTCATAGGAAATGTTACAGCAAAGCACTTTCAAGTTACAGTCCAGAAGTTTCACTGGGATAAGAGTTAATACCACGAGTTAACAGCAGATTAATCAGCTACTGTTTGTTTTCACCTGCTGGGGACTCAAAGACATCTGAAATTTTCATTTTTCTATTACCCACTTTCAACTAAAAACACGTAGATAGCTTGGGAATTGAGCACAGCCAAATATAATTATGCTTTGAGCTTAGCTTCTGCCTCTTGTACAGAGCTAGTTTTACTTGGATTACTAAAACTACTAGTGCAAATCAGGGTTATGGTTCCTGAAATCAGTTATAAGATGCAACCCACTTATGTTCGATACTGTATTTTGTGAGAACAGCTTCAATTTTCAAAATGTGCATAGAGGTATCTTTCTCTACTTACATGTTAATGTTAATTGTCAAGTTGTTTACAGTGAAGGGCAATCGGTATTCCACATCTTTCTGAATTTCTGCAATGCTGTCAAAGAAGAAATTGTTAGCATCCAGTCCATGGTCAATATCACAGCCTTAGTACCTACAGCCTAAAAAAAGGCAGGACCTCAGACCTTTTTATTTAGCTTAGTTTTGAAAAGCCTTGTAACACTAAAATTAAAAACACTGGAATAAGTTAATACACTTCAGAATGCAATAATGAATAAGAATATTAAAGCAAAAAAATAGCAGCTGCAACCTTTAAACCTCAACGTTATCACAAGCAATGCAAGTACAGGCAGAGACATTGTGCTACCTACTTATCTTCCAAGTCAGCGCTACCAACTTATATTCCTCTTTGTACTGGCTTAATATATGAATCATATCAGTGCTTTCTTAACAGTTAAATCTTTTCCCATGAAACATTTACTTTAACAATGGTTTTATAACTGGTTCACAACCAGATATTGCTCCACTACACTGCTTACTGATCAGTTTTTAAAGCGTACACAGCAACACCGGGCTCACTTTCTTACTAGATGAATTTACTCTTTAATAGTATTTCTGTCTGCAACTCCTAAGTTCTATGCACTTATGCAGATATTTTAAAGGAGTTTTATCTGCAGAAGAGCTACTTGCCAAGAACTGGAAGGCCCTAATCCAGGGACAACCAAGAGACAGACCAGGCCCCCTGAAACCATCAAACGAAGCAACACACTCCTTTGGAAATCTTACGAGGCTCGATTCAAACATACTTCTCATAACAGACCAGTTACTGAGACAAATCTCTAAAAGCAGCTGCATTAAGAGGAAGTTGATTTCAACATTCAGGGCACGCTCTGATTTGCATGCATAGCAGGAATGTTTTGAAAGATGGCATCCCAAAGAATGTGGAGGAGGAGGAGGTGTAGAAGCTCAGAAGAACGATTTCCAGACAATGTAAACACACTGAGGCTGAGATCAGGAAAGAAAGGGCAGAAAATCAGCTTCATCTGGTAATGTCCCAATCAAAACATACTTGAAAAGCAGACTGATTCCTCTTCCACGTATTTTTCCTGCTTGCACCTGGTTACTACATTCTTCTCCCTCACCCCTCTACAGCTCCCTTGTGAGGGGGAGAAAACAGCTGGAACTGGTAATCCTGGCACCTGGGTGTTTCCAGAAAGCCTCTTTTCTTTGCACCCACCTTCCGAAACAGCCCTCCATCAGAGTCCAGGGCTCTGCTACAAGACCCCCGCACAGTAACCATCATCAATTCGTTCTTAACCGCAGAATTCTCCCTGGAATTTCTCATGCGTGTTCCTGCACTACAAGGATCTGTCAAGCTCTTAAAAACCAGCTACAAAATCATGTTGAGCAGGGTGTATAATCACGTTCTCCTTACCTGGGCAACCCATAGGAACTGGGGAGGGAGAAGAGAAGCAGGAGAGAGAACACAAGAAACCCAGGATCTCCCTGAGCTGCCCAAACTCTTGTAACCTCCTTTGAGCAAACCCTTGGAACAACAAAGCTGGTTGTCCCTCCCCCAGGTGGGAATGGGTACAGTGCAAAAACGGCACATTCTTAACTTTGGCTAAGACAAAAGCAAATACAAAAAAAGTATTTTTTTAATGCAAAAACAACCACCACCAAAACAACTTGATTTCGAGCTCCTAGCACAAGGGATTTTCAATTAAATTAAATATTTCATTACTTTAATGAAATTAAGATCACATGTACCAGGGCTTTTACTACCTAAAATAAACAAACAAAAAAAGTTAGCTAACTCAGGGAAACTATACCATGCTAAGAATTGTATTTCCAGCATTTCAGTTGGGTTACACTAAGATGAATGACAAAACATACATGTGAGACAAAAACACACTTCAGCAGGGGCCTGATCAACAGGTAACAAACCAGCCCAGCAAGCTGACCTTGACAAAAAACTGATCACCTTTTTGGAGGATTTACCTCTGGGTGAGCTCATCACCCTGGTACAGTGAAAAGGGTGAGAATAAAGGGCTAAGTAAGGCTGGCCCAATATAAATGTTTAGTTAGGTGAGCTGCTGCATGGCTTCAGAAGGAGCTTCTTAGAGAAACGATCTGTTTTTCAAAAATATTTGTGAAAATGGCTCTGAACGGCTCCAAGTTTAAGCAAGCAACAATAACAAGCAATATTGTCATAGCTGTGCTTCCTGTGCGATGATTCAAACCATCAGGACAGTGAGCTGGCTGCAACTATCAAACCTGCAGGTGGAAGAGTTTCTCTGCAGTGAGTAAGGAGCTTCTTGCTGTCTTTTCTCCTTACGGATGGCTTTTGGAGGCATCGATCATTCCATGCCAATGGAATGAAGTCCTAGGGCTTGCTCAAAACATAACAGGGAAGAGGCGAAGCGTGGATCTCGTTTTAAAAGAAGACGAATAGCGATGAAAGATTAAAAAAGTCAGGCAAAACCGATGAGCGCAGAGCCAGCTGAAGTTCCCCAGGAGAGAGCAGGGCCTCGCTGCACGACGTGCGGCTGCTGACTGGGGGAGCAAAACCTGCGTGGTGCATGCGGGGAGCCGGCGAACAAAACAGGCTGCTGACAAATAACCAGCAATTAACGCTGGACGCCCACAAAGCAGCTTACAGGGCCGGCAGGGCTGCCACAGCACGGCTTGGGAGGGACCTTAAAGGCCATTTAGTCCCACACCCCCTGCCCTGGGCAGGGACCCCCTTAGCACCGGCTGCCCCCAGCCCGGCTCCGGGCACCCGCAGCCCCCCGGTGCCGCTCCCCCACCACC
Organism: Aythya marila; assembly: GCF_965140915.1. NCBI lineage: Eukaryota > Metazoa > Chordata > Aves > Anseriformes > Anatidae > Aythya > Aythya marila. The sequence continues at coordinate 17,792,674 of NC_139045.1, read as the reverse complement.
CCTTCCTCCCCCTCCGGCCCCACTCACGCGGCGTGCGCGGCTCGCAGGGCCTCGATCTGCCGCTGCTTCTGCTGCTGGAGCCCGGTGCGGGCGGGCAGCGCCGCGGGGCCCCCGGAGGCAGCGCTGCCGCCGCCGCCCTTGGCGAGGGGGAACAGCCAGTTCATGGCGGCCGCCGCCACCGCCCCCCCTCCCCGTGACGTCACGCCCCGCGCGTCATCACCCAGCGCGGGAAAGAAGAAGGAGGAGGAGGAGGAGGAGGGGAGGCGCGGCGGTGACGTCATGGCTTTGTGCGGCGGGGGGCGGCGCTCCCTGCCTGCTGCGCGCCCACTCGCGGCTCCGTGGCCGCCGGGGCCGCCGCGGGGCCTCGCAGCGCCCGGCCCGGCCCGGCCCGGCCCCTCCCGGAGACGGCCCCGAGGGTGAGGGTGAGCGCGGGGCCCCCCCCCCCCACGCACCGTGAGGCCGCGGAGGCCTCGCTGAGGCCGCCCCCGCAGCGGGAGGGAGGCCCCGCGCCGGCCGCCGGCCTCTCTGCGCTGCCCCCCATGGAGAGGGGGGGGCGTCGGGGCCCTCAGCGCGGCCTGGAGAGGGGCGGGGGGGAACGGGCCCGGTCCGCGGCCTGCTCGGGCCTGACGGCGGCCCCGCGGCTGGGCGCGTGTGGGGGGGGGGCGAACGCCACGCTGAGCCCCCCGGGTGCCTCCTCCGGGCGTTGGGTTGAGGCCGGGGGGCGTCCGCTGTGCCCCTGTGTGCCGGGGGGGGGCTGCTGCTGGGCCTCGCCTCGTGCTTTCGAAAGCTGCGGGGGGCTGGGGGCCGGGCCGTGCTGCTGCTCTGAGCCATTAAACGCCAACCACTGTCCGTATCCCTAAGCTTTTCTCCTTCCCCTACCTGAAGGATAAAAACCTAATGCTTTGTTTGTCTCTTAGGTGTAAAAAAAGGGAAATAAGGTCGTCTTTATGACACTGATCCTCAGTCAAGTGTACCTTTTGATGTATGGTCACTAAAGCCCCCCACTATGCCAGCAGCTACCGTAGACCATAGCCAAAGAATCTGCGAAGTTTGGGCTTGTAACTTGGACGAAGAGATGAAGAAGATCCGCCAAGTTATACGGAAGTATAACTATGTAGCTATGGTAAGCGGGCACGTGTGCTGTTTATCTAGGAAGTTGCTGTAAAAACCACAACGATTTCATTTGATGTTAGTAAATTGTACCTTACCGAAGTCATTTATCAATCTGTCTTGGAAAAAAACAATGGCATTTTAATGATGAATTAACGCTTAGACGTTAAGATTCTGATCTGTTACCTCCAAAAGCTGTGCTCACTCACAGTGTTCTTTAGCCATGAAATTATTCGAGGCTTGAGAGATGCTTTACTAAAACTGAGCGCTGTGAGTTCTTGTGGGTGTCTCTTGTTAAAGTTTTCCTTCTGTTCTTACAGGACACAGAATTTCCAGGAGTAGTTGCAAGGCCTATTGGAGAATTCAGAAGCAATGCAGACTATCAGTACCAATTATTACGCTGTAATGTCGACTTGCTAAAAATAATTCAACTAGGACTGACATTTATGAATGAGCAAGGGGAATACCCTCCAGGAACCTCAACTTGGCAATTTAATTTTAAATTTAATTTAACGTAAGTGTTAAATCTCTAATTACATAATTAGATGTATGGTTCTGACTTACTGATACCGAAAATGCACTACAGGCTGTAAAAATTTCAACTATTGTTATCTACCGATTGGTAAGCTTTATGCAAGGAGGTCTTTTGTCAGCCAAACGTGTGCTGTCTTGCCTCATTTGTGTGCTCTCTATCTTGCCGTTAGTAGTTTAATCAGAAACGCTAAACCGTTTCAACAGACGTTTTTAAATGATGCATTTATGTTCAGTGCAGAAGTTAGCTCTGCATTTTCATATTTAGCATTTCAAAGTACTTCTTCCTAAACATAGTTTGACTCCTACCAGTTGTTATAGAAGTGGCATGTTGTTTTTAATAATGTAGCAGCTTTTCTTGTGTTTTGTAAACAAACGTTGCTATTCATTACACTGTTTAATTCTATAGTGGGTTGAAAGGGGATTCTTGATTTCAGAGTGTAATGCTTGCAGAGATTTCTGCTCCAGATTCTTTTTTTTTTGGTGTGATATGGTGTTTGAAAAGCAAGCTTATTTTTCCTATCGGTCAGAGTAGTATTGTGACTTCGTTTCAGAACATGCTTTTTGTCAGTGATAAACGTGTAAGTACCAATGTGACTTTCCCCGCTGAATGAGACATGTATGTGGAGATCTAATTACATCTAGCAGCAGTTGACAAGGTTACTAAAGCAGCTAAAACAGTATCTTGACTGTTTTCCTAAGTAAACATAATTGGTCTGACAGGTTCTCATATGGCCTGATATAAGTATCAGAGCAAATGCTTCTCAAATTTAAATGTGTTGAAGGCTTGGGGATTTTTGGCAGCGTTACAGGCCGATCACTGGAAAACTTGATATACATGAGTTAAAATTGCAGCCTACAAAGGAAGTTTAGAGAACTGGCAGATAAAAAGATTCTTTTCAAAGTAGTCATGATTCTTATGAAAAAAGTCTGCTGCTGCCCCTCTTGATCTTCTTGCTTTTCTAAACAAGCAGTGCTGCGTCTTGTCACAGATATGTTTGGTCTGAGGAAGAACATGCTCTTTTTAGTTTTGTTTGAAGCATCCCTTGAAAGAAAAGGAAGCACAGATTTGATATTTTGTTATCTCAACTTGTTTGGCCATATAACTTGCTGGATGGCAGTTACCTCTTGGAAGAATATGCTAATCCTGCTGAGTACAGGAGAAAGAGGAGGAGGAATGGATTAATAGCTTCCAAACTGTGATCTGGGAAGAAGAGCCTGGGTTATATTTTATTAATTTTCCGTGTTTCAAAGGTCTATGGATGTCAAGCAATTGAAAACAAATGTAGTTTTCCATCCATTTGTTCCGGATGCCGCATAGATAAGAAAGTTTAGCGTGGCCAGATCTAGGTAGTCAACTAACTGACTTGTTGTTAGTTCATTGAAGGGGTGAACCTTATACAAAGCAGTAAGCTAGATAAGAGTGGCATGAAATATGAATATTTAGAACAGGAGTGGAGAAATGACTTCTTTTTGTCTGATGCTAAACTTCCTTTTGGGAAGTGGCACCATGCCAAGTGTTCTGCTCCCAAAGCAAAACAGCTGTTGACTCTTCCTAGAAGAAGGCAATTTTTTTTTGTCATTCTAGCTAGGTCTTGTCACTATGTATTTTTAAATAGCATAAACATTTTTATAAAATAACTATCCACCTGATCAGTGCAGAGCAACAAACAAGAATAAATTTAAAAAACATATATATATATATATATATATATATAGGCATATAGGCCATGTTTGTTTTGGATGGGTTCTTTAATGTGTTATGGAAATGGACAGGTGTTAGGAAGCTGATGCCTTAAAGCTGGAGAGCTAATGAACAGCTGTGTGAGAGGGAGGAAAAAAGATGCAACACCTCTCCAGAACGTGTCTCTGTGTTCTGATGAACAATGACTTGCTATTAGGAAGTATGAAGCCTACAACTGATCTAACAGTCAGGTTTGATATATTGAGTTGCCTTGTCTGTTTAATTTTTGAGTATTTTTTCCATTAAAATCTGTACACTGAAGAGACTTTGCAGAATAGACTGTTGTGGACAGCAATATGAATATTGTCTAAGAAGAGCCACCTTTGCTTTTTTTTTTCAGTTAAGCATTCTGTGTATTTCTAATGATATAGTTAATACTTCAGAGACAAAAAAGCTCTATCCATTTCATCACAAAATACCTAAGAGTCCACAACAATGCTAGTGACAAATGGAACAAAGACAGTGATAAAAGGGATCAAGCAAGGCGGCATAAAGGAATTTTTTTCCCTCTCCTGTTACGCAGGTCCCAGACCTGGCTGTTAAAGAAAAGATGAAGTTGGTGGTTTAGAGCAAAAGTGGTAGGCTACCTGAACTTCAAGGGTTGAGTTGATAGGACAAGTACTTAATTTCCAGGTGTAGTGAGAGAAATTTTGATGAGCATGTGTCTAAATATTTATGCAAACTTAAATCACAGATGACAAGATGGGTGGAAAATATAGCACCTGGGATCTGGAGTATACTGCTCTTAGTTCCATAGCAGATGTTAGTGCCTTAACTATTATATGTATTTTGGTGCAGTTTAAGTAACAGATGTTGGGTAAAATACCGGTATTCATACACGTGTTTTTCTCTGTGGAGTTCGCAAAAGGGGAGCTCTAGGTGATAGGAAGTGGAGCAGGAACTAGGCTGTTGTTAAGGAGACAAGAACAGAGGTGCTAGGAATGACGAACTGTTAGTGGAGGTTAACAACAGCTGCAAAAATGGTTGTTTTTATAATAAACGTGGAATAAAGCCAAGTTGCTTCCCCTATTAAAGTCTGTGGAATGAATAGGAAAAAATGTTACCAGGTTTATAGTCACTGAGGTCTGTACATTTTGAAAATTTACTTCTTTTCTGTTTTTAGAGAAGATATGTATGCGCAAGACTCTATTGAGCTGTTAACAACATCTGGAATCCAGTTTAAAAAGCATGAGGAAGAAGGAATTGAGACACAATACTTTGCAGAACTGCTTATGACATCAGGAGTTGTACTTTGTGAAGGAGTCAAGTGGCTTTCATTTCACAGGTAAATTTTGCTTGTTAAATATTTGAGTCGCTTGCGTTGATGAATTCTACAGTTTAGATTTCGGATCTGGTGTTTCATGTGGTGTAGGTCTGCTAGTTTATAGTGTGTCTATTTTGTTTGTTAAGGCTGAGAAATGTATTTCTGCTGGGATACATACAGCACTATTGTGTATTAAAAGAATAGAGCATACAGGGTGGTAGTGATATTTTGTTCATAACTGATTACATTCTAACCAGAAAACTGAACTCAAAATACATTAAACTCCTGAGCCAGCAGGTGGCATTGTATCTTTTACTATGGCAGGTGTAACTAATGGTAACAGTGATAAAAGCAAACTGCTTGTAAGCAGTTCTCTAGTAAATATGGTTTGTTTCATGGGAGGGACCTCAGAATTATTAGTGAAGAGTTTTATAAAGCACTTTTAAATTTGTTATAAATCTCCTGAGAATCTTGGTAGATGAAAATCCTTCAGTTTAGAAGAAGAACCCTTGTAAGTCAGAATTCTGTCTGTAGCAATGGATATGTTTTACCATTCCTTCCATCATGGGAACCTGTTTTCCAAGTAGAAATACACATGACGATACTAAATAGCTGAATCTATCAAGATATACAAGATTTTCTGGTGTTAGTAAGATTTAAGACTTTAAAACTTATGCAATAGTCATTGTACATGCCAGAGATAATTTGCACTTTTTGCAGGCAGCAGTGGCTTTAGAGGCTCATTGCTTGTAACGCGTGTATGTTGACATTTTAAATGCTGGCTGCTAAGCAAGTCAACAAAGGAAGAACAAATGTTACAGCTTAAACTGGTAGTTTCTTTAGAGTTGTATTCTTGTTTATTGTGCATGCCACATTGGTGGGTGGTAATCCGTAGATGACAAAACTAAGGGCAAAAAAAAACAACCCACCAGATTCTTCATCTTGAACAATTAAGCCTTGGACAGGAGAAATGCATGTGAAATCAGAGGTACGTAAGTCACTAAGCAACCCCAAAATACTGATTGCTTTAGCAAGGAATGTAAGATAATGGTAGAAAGTTGCACATTACCAGGAAAGTGATTCTCCACTTTCCCTGGTGGAAAGGGGAGAAAAAACATACACCAAAAAAATAGTAACAACCCCCTCCCCAATTCCATGTGAATACAGACTTAAAAGAACAAGAGGCTTTTTCTTCCTGGATACCTAGGAAGGCACGTTATATACACTTTGACACCTAGCAAAGCCATGGTGCTCTGTATGTAACTTTGTGCCTTTATGCTAAGAAGTAGAAAGGTTCAAAGGATTGCTGAAAATAATAGAGAAGGAATTTTGTATGGGGCTGCTAGTACCTGAGATTTGTTTTTCTGAAATTGCTAAACAGTGACAATTTCCAAAGAGGTTGTAAGCCTTCTGTGCATGCTGAACAACTGCTGCCAGCTGTTGTAAAGAAACATGCTGGTTTTTCATTCAAACTGTTGCTGAATGCTGAGGAATTCATAGCTTTGGCTTGCTTAGTAGAAACATTATTTCAGCTAGACTGACTTTAAGCATACTGAAAGAGGATCTTGTTGCCTAATCTGCTTACAACATCTTCCACTCATAGCTGTCTTGACTCACAGTGTGACTCCATAATAATCTTACTTTTGCTATCTTGCTACTATGGCAGCACCTTTGGGAAAATAGTGGAACAAAAGTGCCATGAACTGTGTCAAAATAACTAGAAATGCTGAATCAGTGTCGAATTAAGTTTCTTTCTGCTTCTTAAATCCATTATTATATGTGTATTTATGATTTACACATGACTGCAGTTAAAAAAAAAAAAAAAAAAAAAAAGGATGGTTCAGGAAAAGAGCAGGGGTTCACATTAAGCCTGTAACAAGTGTTTGAACAGAAGCTGCCATGTAGAAGCAGCAACACCTGCAAAACATTGTTTGTCCAGCATAGGTTATTAACTTTAAGGAACCAGTGTAAGCTATGCTAATACTAGCAAAAGACCAGGAGACGTTTTTACACCAGGTATTCTTTTTAAAATGTAATTATGATTTTGTGATTCCTTAATAGTGCTATTGGACTCGATGATTCTTATGTGTCCCTTCCAACTCGGGATATTCTGTGATTCTATACTGGTGGAAGTATAGTGCAAACTGCACTAATGGCATTGTTAGTAGTGCAATTTGCATCGCGTTTCTGGGATAGCTTTGAAGTTCATTTGTATCTGCTAAAAAGAGTTTTTTCTTATGGATTTCACTGAAAATGTCTTCAGAAATCTTAAGGTGTTCTAATTCCAGCAAATATTTGATAAACAGTGATTGTCTGCAACTCTGCTTGAAGTCAGAGTGTTTGAGGCTTTCACACTTGTCGAAGCACGCTGATGTTATCTTAAGCACAAAAACGTGGAGGAATAGGTGAAATTCTGGGGATGCGAAGACTTCAAATAGCTATGAAATGACCACAGGTCACCAAATGTGCCACAAAAGAATAGCAAGCAGCTGTTTATAAATATACCTTAGATTGCTTGTGTTTGTTTTTATCGGTGGAAGCTTTAACATCTTGACAGCTTAGTTCAAAATCTGTTTTGTGTCTATTTCCATGCAGTAGTTTATTGAATAGTGTAAAGATTGTGCATGATAGTTGCTGGCAGTGCCCTTACTTCTGCTTCCTCAAAAAGTTTTAATTACTACCGGCCCCCAACATTTCTGGGGTCTCAGAGTGAGAGGTTGTGTTTTGGTGGTGTTTCACTTCCCAGTGTTCAACTTTCTGGAAGTCACACATTTTTTTCTAATCTCTTAAAGTTTTCCCTTTGTTTTCCATCTGCATTTGATGTAGCTGCTTTTGCATCCTGACCTATTGGAAAATCTCTGTGTATCTACAGTTCTGTCAGGCATGAGAGAAGAGACTTTTTGTGCTGTCACCAGTTCTTACATACTGCAACTTCATAAGAGACCATGTTATTTTGTGTGTGTGTGTGTGTTAAAATGTACTTGGGTTGATGAGAGGGAGGGCAAGTACAGAGTTCATAATTCTCATCACAGTCAAGAGAGCTGTAGATACCTCATGGTCTAACCAGTTACAAAACACAAGGGCTCAAATGCAGGTTTTTGGGTGCTTGGTTTACTGATGGGCTGAAGTGTTGAGTGGCCACCTGTGTGCAGCCTTCTCCTTCTACCTCAGGAGACACTGTGTATATGCCTGTTAACCCAAATGTTTGGGGGAAGTTGGAAAGTTCCTAGCCATTGCATTTCATTAATCATTTGTGTCCAACTGCTTCTAGTAAAACTTAATTTGTTGGCTTGTTTCTGAGTGAATTTGTAGCTAGTTATAAAATGAAATCTTTTTCAGCCCTGTCAGCTTTTGGTTTATTTCAGAGGCTGTTTGTGCTTGTGTAAAGTTCATTGTGAATTGGCTATCTGATTATCTTTTTTCTGGATAATAAGGGAAAGGAATAATCACATTTGATCTTTTCTTGATGGTCTTGTTGCCTAGAGCCATCCAGATTGATTGAGTAACAGTGGTTGTAAGCGTGCTTATGGTGCTCTATAGCTCCAGGGACTGTGGCTAGCTGCAGTTGCTAACTTCAAGTGATTATACTAGAAACGGTGAAAGCTCTTTAAGGAAAGGAAGTTTCTGTGCTCCAGGGTATAAGCCAACCACTAATTGTCTGTTAGAGCATTAGAAGAAAACTTCACTAATGAGCAGGTAATTACATAATTGCTCATTGTGGACTTTCCTACCCTTCTGTTAACAATTTAGCAGTGGCCACTCAAAATGTTTTGAACTGAATATTACCATAGTCTTGAACCGGAGTGACCGTTCTTATGTCTGTGTAAGTTTAGGTGACAGGAGCATATTAAGTCCTAGCAGTGTACTAAAAGATTATGTAAATGCCTTGATACTGCATCATGAGCAGTAAAACACAGTTTTGTGTTGTTTTATATGAGCACAATGAGACTAAGTGCAAGCAGTTGGAACTTAAGGGATGTGGAAGAGAATTTGGTTGAGCTGACTAAATCTTAGCCCATGTTTAGGATCCAAGAATGGATATCTGATTGAATGCTGCCCTATAATAGAAGGGTAATCCTGTCTGTTAAATAAATCCACTGTTCATGTATCCCGTGCCCTCTTTCTGTGTGAAGATGCCAAAATGAATGTGTCTGCTACAATCTCCAGAAAATAAATAAATATATATGTATATATAAAATTCATCATAATTGCTAATTTATGGTAGCCTGCTCCCTCTCAATACAAACACTAAATGAATCCTTTGGCTTTTATTACAGTATTTCCTTCTTCATAGAATTCAGAAGTGCTTGAGAACATTCGTTTTCCAGTAATCCAGTCATATCTTTTTTTTGGAAGGGCCAAATGCTTTTTGGAACAGGAGGGGCACAAGTATTGTTTTCTTCACATAAAAAGTTTTGATACAGATGTTTTGTTTGAGTCACAAGGATGACATGTCAGGAATTGAGGGCATTAGTAAGTAAGCTCACTAGAGAGGAGAGCTTAGTCTCTTGAGGAGTGAGAGTCTCCTTAATCTTGAAGAGCATGTTGTTGGTGTGTTCTTTTTTTTGTTTCTGCATCCTTCTAAACAGCCTCTGTTTTGCTAATGTCTTTTTTTCCTTGTCCTATAGAACAAAGAAAAGGCTTTATGCTGATACAGACCTCCCTCTCTTCCCCTCCCAACCCTGCTGCCATAGGTGACCTAATAAAATTAAGCTTCCCAACTGCTGTTTTGCTAAGTATGCTGCAAGTTTTTACGTTGTAAGACTTAGCTGAAAGTCTTTGGCTCCTTTGGTCCCTGGCCAGTGCCGCTGGTGCGGAGCATGGAATGCTGCCAGCCTAGCTTCAAAGCACCAGATGCAGTGCAGGATTCATTCAGCTTGAAATTCCTATTTAGCGCATTGGAAAGCCCCTTGGGAGAGCTGCAGTCATTTGTATCTTGTGTTAATGGACTCATAGGAAAGAGTCCAGTCACTCCTTGTGTGTTCAAGACTTTCTACTTTTGGTCTAGAAACTTGTAAAATCAAGGGGATGTAGAGATCTTTGTCATATACAAAAGATACAAAAACCAATCCTCTTTACCATGAGCGAGTAAGCTAAGGCCTTAAGTCTCCCTCAGAAGTCAGGGGTCTAAGTGGGTGCCAAATATCTGCAGGGTCAGCGGTACAGCGCTCTTTGCTGATTTGTGGCTTTGGTATTGCTCACCTCACAGTTAAAGCTGAAAGGCCCCAGTCAAGATTTGTCCATATTGCAAAATTACTGGCTTTGAGTGTGATTCTCATTCAACCAAGAACAAACACGACAATGTCAGCTGGGAATTTGGAACCTATGGTGGCCACCCATTCACTTGTAATGAAAGTTGTCAGCTAACTGGGCTGATTTAATTGGGGAAAGTTGAAAGACAGCCCCCTCTTCAGCACTGCTGAGGATGAACTTCACCTCCAGGCATAAAAATGCGTTGGCTCTTGTGGAAGCTAATCCTTCCTTTGGATTTCAGAGAACTGTAAAAGTCTTTTCCTCTCTTTCTGCTTGTAGAGAGGAACTCCAGTCCAGGGAACCAGCTAGGAGTCTTCTGTTTAAGTTCTTGTTACCAGCTGAAGCTCCATCAGCACTACCTTGTTTCAGGGTTTGGAGAAGCTCCTACAGGCAGATTTTTAGATTTTTTTATTTTTTTTTCTTCTTCTTCTTCACTTGGCCTCCTTGAGACTAAGTTAAAATGTTTTCTCTGGAAGCTGCGATGAGGCCATTTACATTATGGCTTAGTCTTTTTTAAGAGTCTGTCTAAATTGCATTGCAAATAGGCAAAATGCCTTCCTTTTAACACGTAATAGTCTTGATATTGGAAGTGAAAAGGGTGCTTTTAAATTATTTGACTGTATTGTTTTTCTTGTCAATTTGCAGTGGATATGACTTTGGCTATCTAATCAAAATCCTGACCAACTCCAATTTACCTGAAGAAGAGCTGGACTTCTTTGAGATACTGCGATTGTTTTTCCCTGTCATCTATGATGTAAAGTATCTCATGAAGAGTTGCAAAAATCTGAAGGTAAGTAATCTGTTAATGGCTCAGAGCCAACTTTTTTTGGGGGGAGATACTTACTTACTGATACAAACTTAGGTTCTGTATTATTTTCTTTTCTTTTTTTTTTAATTTGAAAATACCATTAATCAGCATTGTTCTCTCAAATTTTGTGTGTTTAGTATGAAAGGCTATTGGTAGAGACAGACAGGCAGGAGCACATGATAACTTTTATAACTGCTTACTAAACAATAGCACAATGCTGCTAGGTTTATAGCTATGTCCAGCCTTTGTTGCTGGATGATAAACCAACATTTAGAATTAATCCTTCACTCCCTGAGCCATAAGAACTGATGGGTTTCACATGCTGTTATTTCCTCATTGTGCAGTCCATTAAATGGCTGTGGTCGTCTTCACAAAGGTCATTACAACCATGATGCTGTACAAGCCTCTTGGGAAGAGGAGTCGAGTGAAGAATGTTTAAAATGGTCCAATATGGAAAAATAAAGAACAGCGTATGCTCAGGAGCAACATGTGACTTCTAGAAAAAATTCAGTACTAGAAATTAATCTCTCATGTCAGGCCATTGGGGCTGCTAATTGGATTACTCTATCATAAAACTTTGAGACTTAAGTGGACTGGAGAATTAATGGAAACAAACTATGTTGAAGGGGAAGACAGCAAAGCAAAAGATGCTACAGATGTTAACAACTTTACTTGCCAAAGAACTGTAAGAGCCTGGACTGCTGCTGGAATGAGGCACGTCACTCATCTGTGGCAATACGTGACTTGTTGCTTTTTTGGAAAGTAACCTGATCTTTTAGGCGTTCTTAATAAGAATCCGAAGAAAAAAGAGAGCACTGACTGTAGTACAACTAGATCCTAAGGAATGGCTTTCCACTTCATCATGCTAACCTAGTGATCTGCATGGGTTTGCAGTCCTCTGTCTTCAAGAAGCATGTCACTTTTATATAGTACCCTAGTTGTGTGCAAAGTAAGATGTGCAATTCCCTTTGTTAACCAGATTGATGCTGGAAATGGAGATCTCCCTTCTAATTATTAAGAAAAGTTTATTTACCTGTGTTCGTCCAGTTATTGGTATAATCAGGTGGGCAAACAGTTGGTTATTACGGAACATTTGAGAAGTGATTTTTTTTTTTTCTCCACAGAGACTAGAAGAAAAAAAATAAATGTTACCATTTAGGTGCGTTAAAGGGGTAGGGGTAGTGAACCCAGCAACAACATAAGCTTCTAATTTTCTCACTCCTAGGAAAGGAAAGGAAAGTACCTGATATCTTTGGTGGTGGTCAAGAACAGTATGTATGGTCTAACTCTAATGACCTGTATTTCCTGTCATTTAATTAAGATAAATATAGTTGTCTGCAACTTGCATTGTTTAGAGATCTGGATGTATTTTGCAAGATAAGAAAAACCTTCACAAGTCTTATTTCAGTGCATCTTAAGAAAAGGGATGATTTTTTGGAGTTAAATATGTAGTCGGCTTTCTTGCAGTAAATCTTAATCCTAACCTTCAGACTAGTCATGAGAGGAGGGGAAGGGCTGTGGACTACCCTACTCCTCTAAGCACCAGCAATGAAATGACTGTGGGACTTGTACTATACTGAGTGCAGCTTTCTGAAACACGTTGCTAAATGTTCCGCCTTGTGACTCTAAAAATGCATGTTCTTTCTCCAAAAGTATGTCACATTCAATCTCTATTAAACGGCGGAGAATTGAACTGCTGTGCAGTTGTCCTTTATTGACTTGTCTAAGTTATTTTCATACAGAAGTCACTGACTTGCTGTAACTTGTCCCTTGTGCCTCCTCCACCATGCCCCACACATCCAAAAATGAATTTTTGGCCTTGAGAAGAGAAAAATGCTTGAGGATTTAGAAGCTGTTCTTGTGGGATTAAGGTAGTTATGAATTTACAGTCTGTTACTCAGATGGACACGAGTGTATTTCAGTGGCACACAGTTGGGACTTAACTTGAGACGTTAGTGTAGTATAGGTTAAATTCTTGCTTGGTCTCTAAAAATCTTTTTATGTAGACAATTTCATATGTTTTTACAGTAATGGCAGTTCTAATAAAGATGTGTAGACCTTTTTGTAAACTTGTTTTTAATATGTGGGTTTGTACAGAGCAATGAACTCGTAGAATTGCCATGAAAATTGAGTTTGAAATGCAGTTGACTGTGGTTATGTACATTTTTGTGGCCCTTTTCTTGGAAGACTGATACTCTGAAAAGCTGGAATTTTTTATTTATCAAGCGGAAGATGGGATCTAATGCATACCTTGTGAATCATTTTAGTTTCATTTTTATTTTGAGTCCCTTTCTGTCATCCTCCTCCCCCAGTAACAAGATATTCTTATCTGGAGTTCAGAAGTCCTGAAAGAGAATTTCAGTAGCCTAATAATCTGTGGACACAGCTGGGTTTTATTCTATAATTCCTGACCAAGCAGTGGTCTCTCCTACAAGTGATGAATGCTATATTTACAAATAGATGTCATTAAAGGTGCTATTTTCAAAGCAATCTCCTGCGGGCTGCTGTTCCTGTGAATTTTGAACTACCATGTCTACGTTGCAGAGCATGCAGCCACTGTGTAAATACTGTTGATTTCTAGTATTGGGTGGTTTTTCTTCCAAGCTATTTGAAGCTGGTGTAGTCGTACAGCTAGCAGACCGTGATGATAAGTTGCAGCTTGAGAAAGGAGAGAGTTTATAAGCAGCAAGTGGTGCCTTGAAAAGGGTGCAGGCTTAACTGCTGTTGCTAACTCCAGTACCTAATTACTGGGAGTTAGAAAGCAGAGGACATTGGGGGCTAATTACTGGGAGATAGAAAGCAGTTTTTTATCTAGATTATCTGTATAGACTAATTCTCAAACTTATGCAAACTATATTCATACCATTCGAGCTAGAATAAATCTAAACATCCCTGTACCAGCTTCTAGAGTTGGTTACTAGCTGTTACTTTGGAATGTTTTTACTGAAGTTGCCATTTTTAAAAGGAAACAAAAACCCAAAGCTATTGTCTTGAAACAGGTTAAGGGCAAGAGGACAGGCTGCCTCAGATAGTAGGTAGTCTTTATTTAAAATCATTTCCACTCTGCAACACTTCTAGCTTGCAGAGCTTATAGTAGCATTAGGGTTCATCTTTGGTTTCGATCTCTGTAGACCTTAAAGCATGTGCCATGTGCTTTAGTCTGCTTCCAGTGGCTTTATGATGTAAAGATTTAATAAAATAAAAAAGCTGTGGAAAATTGCATTCCCACATCTTACTTAGCTGCTGTTTACAATTTAACACAGTTGAAGGATAGACATATCTGTAAAACCAAACGCATCTCTGACAGGTTTGCTTCTGCAAGTGGTTTTTACCATTTTGGGGTGCTAAAATGAAGACTTGTATAGTCACTGTGCAGTTTGGGGGTAGTTTTTCCACAGAAGTTGAGCTTAATGGAAAATGAAATGTTTCAAAACTGCAGAAGCTTTACCTTTAAAAACAGCTAGGTTTGTAGCGATGTCTGCACCTTCATAATGTGTTCTTTTAAACCATGTATCAACATTCAAACCAATTACTGTTGTAAATGATTCCCTCTTTGTATGTGAGGTGCCTATATCCTTTTTGTAAGAGGTAGGCTTCATTTTGCAGGTGATACGGCCATTAAATATACATTTCTAAGAGAAAAGTGACTGTCTTTGGCTTTTCTTGTCTTGGAAAACAAGCTACAAGATGATAGCTTTCTTTTTTTGTATGTTTTTTTTTTTTTCCCCATACCCTCTTACAGCAGTTAATGAAACAAACTTTAAAGAGGTGTGTAGAGTTGGAGTGGGTGCTCTTTTCCTCCTTTTCCTTTTTTTTAAACTCTACCTCCTTGTTTCTAAATGCCTGCTGTGTAACGTTTTCCTGGACTCCCTGTAGCTTTCTAGATACTTAAGGATGCTCTCAGTTTTTTGTAAAGGGAAGTGAAAAACCCTCAACTTAATTGTTGAAAGGTAAGTGGGGAGAAAAGTCAATTTCAGAGGAAGCCTAGATACTTTATCTGAGCGCCTCATTTGTAAGTACTTGAATCCTTCTGTTTGTAGAACATTATTTTTACCTTTTAAACTTTCATTCAAATAGAAGGGTTACAGGAACACCTTGTATTGTTCTTCAGCATTGCCAGTCCTCTTGATGCCTCAAAGGATTTGTTTTGTTAAGTAGCAAGATATGTTTACTGGACAGGTTGGAACAAGAAGCAGTAGTAGTTTTGTTGCTTTATTTAAGCAACACTGACACAGAACTTTAATGCAGCTCTTGATACTGAAATGTGGATTCATCAGGTGTGTATCTGTCTAGCATAGTGCCTGCTCATGCTTCATGCAAATGTTAAAATATATCTGAAGTTGTATGTCTGGTGTAACAGGTTTTCCCAAATACCGATAATCAGTTTTCAAATTTGAGTTCTGCAGCAGTTAACAAATGTTTTCTCTTTCAGGGTGGATTACAAGAAGTGGCTGAGCAGTTAGAGCTGGAAAGGATAGGACCACAGCATCAGGCAGGATCTGATTCTTTACTCACAGGAATGGCCTTCTTCAAAATGCGAGAAGTAGGTGGATGTATTGGTTTTATCTCCATAGTAGTAACTTGCTCTAACAGATGGAATTGCCGATTCTTTGCTGATGGCTGATAAGTCTGATGTATTTTAAAGAAGTCTCTAAGGGGCTTCAGGGGTCTCTGCTTTCTTGACAGATACAAGGCTGTATTTTTGCCAGAGTAAGGGATTTTTTTTTCCCCTTTCCTGTTCTGCAAAGTTTCTTAGGTGGTTGTTGCAGTGGAGCTGCTAGAGCCAGCCTCCTTTCTGAGTGACTGTACTCAGGCTGCTTTTTGCAGACCTGCTTCTCAGTTGTAATACCCAGCCAGTGTGTGCTGCTGCTTGTGACAGGCCTAGTGCCAGGGAAAGAGCAGGTCTGTCTGTGCTAGCCACTTCTGGTGTGGGTATTCTAAATACTGACTGACAGGCTGCTGGGGAGAATGCCCATGCACTGTTCATCTTGAGTTTACCATGCATAAGCACAGATAAACTAACTGAGTTTCTAAAAGATTATATATCAGTTATTTAAAGTCTTACAGAAATGGAAGTTAAGTCTTACAAGCTTTGCATATCATTGCTACTTGTCTGCATACAATAGGAAGATACTAGGACATTTTTCATGAAGGGGCTTTGTCTTGAAACAAGTTGCACTGGACAAATACATCTGAATGTGGGATCTGTCAGGGGATTGTTTTGATATGGTAAATGACACCAGGTGACGAATGGCAAACATTGTCTTTTAGTAAGGTTTAGTACAGGGATGTAGAAGCCTCAGCATCCAGTAATCTGGCCTTTTGTATAAAGGAGAAACTGACCACAAGTTTCTGACAGCTGCTAATGAGATAAGTGAATAATAAGTGCTGTGGTTCAATCTGCTTTGCTCATCGTAACACTCTGTTCTGCCTCCCCTGAAACTGTTAACATCGTTGAGCAGGTCATGGGCTGCAGAAGAATCTGTTTCTGGTGTGATCCAAGCATCGTAGCATGGTGCTGCTAACTGTATCATTATTATTTTCCTCTTGAATTTGAAACAACATCCAAAGCAAATAAAGGGAAGGTATCTGATAATCATACCTAAAATACTGACTTTCTAGTTATTTTTTTTAGAGAAAAGGTTCAAACCCATAATCATTTCTTTAAAATGCAGGTTTTAACATGGCAAATTACCTGCTTGACTTTGTCTACCCAAGGCCTCTTATTCATGGAAGTAGAATTCTGGGGTTTTAGTGAAAATCATTTGTTTAAATAAACAAAAATGGATTATGATGATTTTTTTTTTCAGTACTTCCAGAGATTCTTTCTAAATACAGCATTTCTACAGCATTACTAAGGACGGCGTAGTGCAGAGATAACTATACTTAGTGTGCATTTTTAAAGTCTTTTCAGTTGAGTTAATTGTTTAGCAATGTATGTGTAAGTTAAAAATTTAGTTTTAAAAAGTGTTTAAGCCTTTCTGTAGTTCTGTTTGAACTTGGCCTTTGCTTTGGCAATAATTTGTGTCTTTCTTTTCACACTCCAGATGTTCTTTGAAGATCACATTGATGATGCCAAATATTGTGGCCACTTATATGGCCTTGGTTCGGGGTCATCTTATGTACAAAATGGCACAGGAAATGCTTATGAAGAAGAAGCCAACAAACAGTCATGACATGAAAGGAAAGGCCATCTTTTTGAGCTCCACATGCTTGTATATAGGTTTTATCTCTGGTTGAACCCCTTGGACAATAAGGCTTTTTTTTCCCCCTTTCTCGGCACACTTTCTTTTCTGCCTTTCTATGTACTAAATCTGACTGTTGCTATCACAGATTTTGATCTTAATATTGATTGATATGTATAATTTTATGGGTTACTTTTGGAGTCATAACTAGCCCATTTGTAAAGACGCACGTGTAGGATCAGTGTGGCAGAGAGAAGGGGAAAGCTAAATCAAAATGAATAGTATGGTAAACTTACTTATATTGGTCTTTGGTCTTATTTTTTTTTCCTCTTTCCCCTCCCTTATCCAAATTAACTCGCACTGATTGTAACTAACTTCCCCATTCATGTCTGTTCCTTCCAGTATGCAGGCGTTTTAGCTATTCAAGATTGTGGACCATCAGATTTGCACTTTAGAGGGCGACTGACTCAAATCCTCTGCTTTATTTCAAGTTTTGTTTTTTTTTCTCTTGCCCTCAGATAGAAAACAATCATCTTCCGAGCTCAGCAGCTTCACACTGTATTTCCATGGTATCTTAACCCATAGAACATGATTTATTTGCTGCGTAATCTGCCTTTGTTCGAGCAAAAGAAACTACTGAAATCATAGTAACTGCTGTTATTTTACTAGCGTTCAGTCGTCAAACACATCCTGCACGTGTCAACTGCTGGTTGGCCTGCTGCTTTAGAACCGCTCTGTGATGAGGGAAAGAAGCTTGAAAAAACAGCTTTACACCCTTCAGGAAAAAAACAGCTTTGGCTTTAGCATTTGGCCATTCGAAGGACATTGGAATAGTAGGAATTTTGTAATGGCACCCTTCCCTTGATTAACTTCTAGCTTTTATTCTAGTAATGTTATACCCCAAATATTTTTTATGAATTCATATTTATTAAATACATGATTTGATAAATTTTGAATCAGTTTAGATAAAGATAAAACCCAAAGATCTGAAAAAAATACTATTTAATTGAATTATTAAATTAGGACAATTAAATCGTGCTCTTCCGTAGCCGATACAAAGACAGCTGTTGCAGATACTTGTTGTAAAACAACAAAGTATAAATAACTTAGAGCTAATAAACTTACCTGAGGAGTGTAATGCTAGTTTATTTTTGAGTGTATCTTAGCAATATATTTTAGATACATTGTTTTAAAGGACCCTAAAGGATGTTCTTAACTCTGCATACCCTGTGTACAGAGCAGTTGTGCAGGAAGGATTTTTGGTATTGAATAGCTAAATACTAGCCTGAAATGATGGAATGTGCGACATTGTGTGCCTGTGTTTGCGTGCGCGCGTATGTGTGTTCAACACAGAAATCAATAGTAGAAAAATCTCCAAATGTTCGCCAAATTACTCTGTTTTACCTTGTACTTCAGAAAAAAAACCCACAACACCAAACACCTTTTTATCATTGAGTTACGATGATGTAACTGGGTGGTCCTTTTTAAACAACAAATAATTTGCATAACAGAGGGTATTTCTTTTTAAAGCTTTTGTAAATAAAGGCCTAAAAAATGTTTTCTTACATAACAAGAGACTGGTGGTTTTGTTGCCAATTTCTTCCTGGAATGTGTGCATTATTATCAGTTCAATTCTGTATATTGTTTTCTTTAGGCATGATAGTTCTCTTCCACTGTTAGTAAAATGATGTCGTTCGCTGCTTGCTGACTGGTTCCGCTTTCAGAGCAGAATTCTTTCTGTACGGTATCCATAACTTCATTCCAACTGACCTGAGCTGCAAGGGTGGTAAATACACTTCACTGCTGAGGTATCCAAACCCCGTTAGTGATTTCTTTTAGGATCATCATGCATTAGTTGAGGGTGAGTTATTTTATTTTTAACCTTGGTCATCCTTGGCTTTAACGAGAAGATAGGTGCTGTCTGTTAGACAAGCAGGATGTGTTCTTACTGCGGCATGAAATTCTGTCTTTTAGCCTTTGAACTCAAGGTATGGCAACTTCACATACACGTGGAATGAAGAACCCCTGAAATATTTGTTTTAAATTGTAGTAGCTGATACTGCTATATACGTGGTTAACTTTTGAAGGGAGTGACTTTTCTAAGAGCTTTGGGGTTTTGTTTTAAAATAACTTTTAAAATTGTGAATCAAGGGAAGTTTTTGGAGGTTTATAAAGGTGTGTGTGTGGTAAAAGTTTTAGTTCACATTGGGATGCGCTTTTGAAGTGACTGTGCATTCTGTGTGCTCTTCTGCACCTTGCTTTGCTTGTAGTTATGAACTGTCAAAGCTTGGACTCTTTTAAGTGGAAGAACCTAAACCCAAAGACGTGCAATAGGTGTGTTTCTGGTGTTCCAGCTGCTAGTGAGCATGCAGTCTGCAGGACCAGGCTGAGTTTGCATAAATCCTAACCTGAAATTCTCATGGATATTGAACTTCAAGCAATTGTGTTCTTCAGCTTTCCTCCCATTTAAGAAAAAAAAATGTCTCAAAACCCACTAATTGGCATGAAACTAAGATTATGCTTTATTCTGTGAGAGAGTTCTTGGTCTGATCAAATGTGATTTGTCTGTGACGAGAGCTGATTACAGCTGGGAGACATCTGTGCAGTGTTCAGTTTCTGTGGCAAAATTAGGTTTAGTTTCCATTAAGGAGTGATTCTTCAAATGGTGAGTTGCCAACATTGTGAAAAAAAGTCTTTTCTTCTTATATATAGTACTGTTACTTGTAACCTGCAGAGCCTGAAATCTGAATCTGCTTCCAAAGTGGAGAGGATTAATTGCTTTTGTGGAAATAAATGTGCAGGCGTCGTTCCAGCTGTCTAGACGTGTACCTTTTTGTTCAGAGACAGGAATTCTCTTTCCAGGCTTCTGCTCTTCCCAATCCATTTAAAATCTGTTGTTGGAGGTTTGTCAGAAGAAATGCAGTATCAGAAACTTATATTTGACTTTTTTTCCCACTTGTATTTTTGGCTTCTGGAGTCAGATGTTCCAGGAACATTATGTTCTGTCACTTTCTTAAAGCATTTAATCCCTTTCCCCATTAAAACTAGGCAAGAGGAATCTTCGAGACGGAAGAAAATCAGTCTGGAACAGATTGAAAGCATTTGGGGCATTTTCTGTTGTGAATCTGGGGATGACCCAGAGGTCATCGATGAACTTTCCCTAATCTTATCTGCCTGCTTTCTCCGAGCTCAGGAGTGATTCATTCCCTCATGCAGGAAGTGGAGCAAAAGTTCTACAAAGTCTGCATTGATGAACGAGGAACTTCTGGTTGAACTCAAAAATTGGAAAGGAAGTGTACAAAGCAGGGACAGATGAGCCAGGAATGATGCAAAGACACTGTCCACGTGTGCAGGGGTTGGGTTCAGAAAGCCACCCTCTATCAGAAGTTGAATCTGGTGAGTGAACTTCAGAATGAAAGTGACAGAATCAAACCTAGCTTTTGAGAGGTTCCTGTTGGAGAAGGCCAAGTAGCATATTGTATTTCACAGTTCCAAGTAGAATTTCCTAGCTTTATAAGCATTAGTGCTTAAGAAATCTTGTGTTTTATCTTGCTGGCTGAATGTTGAGTGGTAGTGCTTGTTCAGCTCTGCAAAATTCTTTTGTATAATCCTTCTTTTGTGGTCACTTAGAAGAACTGGTGAAGGGCTAATTGAATCAGCTGGCAAAATGAGTTTGTTAGTCCAATATTCTCCGGCAGGGCTTTTTTAGGTATTCCACTGAGGAGGGCTTCATGTTTTGATACTGAGCTTACTTGTTTGGAGATATCTGATGTCACTTGGGATTTTGATATAGAAATGTACTGAAATCTTGACAGAACAGTGTAGCAACTGTAATGTACAGCTGGATTACAGTGCAAACATGGTCCTCCGTACTGGTGTCCTTATGCTTACCATCATGAAGCTGGATGTTCAGGGATTTTACCTGTGCTGGGCTGAGCCACACTCGCTCTTCCTGCCATGTTTGTTTATTTTAAATAAGCTAAATATTAGTTAATATACCAAAGGGGGGGGGGAGGGGGGGATGGACATGAATCTCAAGCCCCCTGTATCTTCACTTAAGCTTCACAATGGTATCTGGTTTTGTGTTGTGATGTACTTTTTGATCATTTTTTTTCCATTTTGCCAAGTGCTCTTTTTACTTGAGAACATGCATATCCAGGTCATCTGTCATTAAACTTCTGATTGGTTTCTTAACATTGAATTAATGGCTCACCTGAACTAGTTGAACCCACTGAAATGAAGAAATGTCTTCCATAGAAAATCAGCTTTTAGAACTTCTCAGCGAACACCAACTCTATAATATTCACATGATGCTAATGGATTTGGGATAGTGTGGGTTCAGTGCATTAGCGTGTAAAATAACTAAGAAATTAACTTTAAAATCAATAGACCTCAAGGTGTTTTTTTAATAATCCAACTGTGAATGAAATCTGCTTGTTGATGCCAAATGTGAAGATCCGATTTCTGCAGAGCCTTCTCTCATCCTCTCTCTGCCAGCACAGATGAGATTTTTGTCTGCTGAAGTGAGAGAATTCTCTTCCCTGAGTGTGCTTTTTCTTGCTCCTGTGAGATACTTGCCTCAGGTAACTGGGTTGGATAGTGTGAGCACAGGAGGTGGAGGGAGGGAAAGTGGAGGGGAAGCCTTCCTTGCCACCTGAGTCACAGAAAGTAGCAGCAGCTGACTGTGAGGGTTGATCTGCATCCCACAGAATGTGCTTCATCTCTGACTGGGCAGCAGTTCAGAGCCATGGTTGCATTCATCATCTTATCTGAAAAAGTGTTTTTTGTTTGGTTTCTAAATGCATTATATGGACTATATCTTTTATTTAGCTTTCATCGTACTATAGCTGCGTTCTGCAGGCTCCTTGTTTTCTGTCATTCTTGGCCCTCTGCATGCTCTGCAGTGTAGCTGTGGTGTCCCGGGAAGTGTTTTATATGAAGGTTGCTCGAGTGCTTATTCCATCACTGAGCTGCTGAATTCCTGTTTTGTGCTTGTTTGCTTGAACTAGTGGCCAATTTAATTGCTAATATGGGAAAATAAGTGGGCATCTGTTCCTACTGTTCAGCTGTAACATGCAGTTTGTACAGTCCGGGGGTTTTGTCTTTATATCTGGTACTCCTTAAATGAACTGAGAATTTTTTTTCTGTTCAGAAGGGAAAGAAAAAAAGGTTTCCCAAAACAGTGACTTGGGAAGTGTTGGGCCACTTCCAGATACACCGCTCTGTTCTGGTGTGAATGGTGTGAACATGGAGGAGGGTGGGAAAGGGGATGTGGCTTCACAGGGTGCTCTCCCACCTGCTGCAAACTGTTGAGCCCATCTGCTTGAGGAGATTGCAGTGTGGTGATCTAGGCTGAAGCCTGTAATCATTGCCCCAGATACTTCAATTTTTTATGGAAAAAAAAGTTAGCTTCAAGTGGCAACAAAAACACCTCATCACCCATAAGACATTACAGATTACAGCATGTTCTTTAATCTTGTTTTGGATGAGAACTTTTGTATAGGGTTCAATACCACTATTTATGAAAGGGTTTTAAGCCAAAACCCCACCGTGTCTATAGAAAGAGGGGTAAAGCTCCGAGTGTGTGCTGCAAGGTATGGCTGAACTGGAACGGGCTAGTTGCAGTTTCTACTTTCCATGACTGTTCTTGCAGCTTGTTCTGCCCCTGAGCAGACAGATTCCTCTCTCTGCCAGCAGTCTGCTTTGGTGCAATGCAAAGAGGGGAAATGCAGGTGGCTAGAAGAACGTGGAAGGACTGGACAGAGCCTGACGAGAAGGAAAGCTGTAGAAAGACAAAGTCCTGCTGTTGGTGATGGCCCAGGTGAGTAGCATACTTCTCCTTATGACCCTCGGTTCTATAAAGTAAGGGGAGTGATTCTTGGTGCAGAGGTGAGGAGGGGCACTTACGGTACTGGCGTTGTCAGTGGAGCTGCAGTAGGGATGAGGGCTGTTCTGCTGTGCAGGTGTGCTGCCCGGGAAACTGCGGGTGGCGTACCAATGACTACTCCAGCTGTGACTTGCTGAACATGAAGCGTTTATTTATCTGAGCAATACTTTAATAAGTGGCAAAGTTCTACACAAAAGACATGTGGAAACTTATCCCCCCACCCTCCCCCCCACCCAACACAGCAGTCAGCTGAATCAGGGCAAGAATTCTTTCAGTCCACGTGTGGGACTAACAGCTCTAGAATACCATGCACTAAAACAAACTTGCTGAAGTCTTGCTTGAAGACCATGATTTTAAGTACAGATAGTTTAAAAAAATAATTACCAAGGTTTCTTTAGTTCCCTGCCCGTGGGCTATTGACAAGCTCTCAACTGCTAATGTGCACCAAATTGCAGACTGTCTAATTGCGCTATGGGAGGAGCTCACCAACATCGAGGTGCTCAATTTTCTTATTAAAAATAGATCTCTGTGAGGACTCTGAGCATTGCATCAACTGATACAGAATGTGTGTGGACCACTTCTGGTGCAGAGATGTCGTGGATTTGTTCTAACCTACAAATTAAGGAAGCTTATTAAACAGGTGGGTGGCTAGTGATTCACATGACAGCTTTCATGTATACAAAATAAACTGAACTCTACTGTCTTGAGGGACTCAGGCCTGGCTGAGGAGTCTGTCAAACTCTTCCACCTTCCAATGAAGCCTGAAATGCGGGGCTATTTCTAGACAAATACCAGGGCTTTTTTTTTTTTTTAGCAAAAAAGTAGATTAGTAACTGTACAGTAGGTATAAAGCAGTCTTTAAAAAAAATACAGAAGTTACCCAAAAGACTGTAGTAAAGTGCCTAGCAAGAATATTACAAAGAACAGGAGAATCAGTGTAAGCAGACGAGCAACATTGCATTCTTGCTTCTGTTACCTGTTCACGAGTTCTCCCGCATGCATTGTAACAGCTCCAGTGCTCAATGACAATATGTCAAAAATAGCATTTTCACTTAATTATGTAAGGTATTAGGGCACTTCAAGCCAAAAATATAGTTGAATCAGCAACTACGCCTTGGAGCATGATTAGCTTACTGTTACCCCTGGAGAGAACAGCCAGGACCCCTCAAAGCTTCCTGCCATCGCTCTTCCTGGAGGCACAGCTCATACCCAACCTGAGATCAGGTATAGCTATGGCCTGCTCGCTCTAGTCTGCTGAACAAATACACCTGAATTACCCTCATTTTCTTTTTCCTCTTACCCTTCCCTTGTGAATTCATATTTCTTGGCTCTGTGGCCTCCATCAGTTTTCTGCTAGAGGGACAGCCTTTAGCTACATCAAAACTGCAGATTATTTAGGGCTATTGTGCTTTCTAAATGTGACTGTTAAGACTCAAAGGACTTTTCCTGATCCCCTATCCCTGCCCTTTCTCTATATCAATTCCCAGCCTTACTGAGACCTGGCAGAGTCCCAGGGCAGGTCTGCCACGTGCATTAGAGCAATTTCCATTATAGATTTTGCTGGGGAAGAAAATGGTACTTAGTCTTTACCTAAAAGTATGGAGCAAGTTACATTAAAGCTGAATTTCAACTTTTTAGTCACTGTTTTCCAATGCATGCTCTGTGACAAACCACTCTGACCGTGTAAAAAAACAAGACTATACAGCTAGAGAACTTGAAGTGTTAAAAATATATATTTTCCCTCTCCCCCTTATCCCTTGACAAGTTAGCCTTTAAACAGACACTAAGGCAAAGTAAGCTGACAGGACAACACTGAATAAATGAAAACTTTTGGTTGCTAGGATGTCTGCAGGCATAGTGTAAACTGTGCTACCTTCATGCTTGTTTGAAAAAAAAGCCTTCTACATCAAGGGATCCATACTCTGGCACTTCTGGCAAAATTCAGATGTTCTCAGGCTGGTAAAATTTTGAGATTTTAAACAAATTAAACCCAATACATTCTTCCTCATTGGAAAAAAAAAAAAAAAACACATTTGTGCTCCCATCGTTACCATTTACGTTGTAAATCCAGGAAACAAAACCTCAAAATTTTAAGTTACCTGCCTGTAGAAGAGTTTATGGTAAATTTTTTGCTTTCGGAAATCAGTCACTTAGTCCTGCTGCCAGCTTTCCAACTGGGGTTGTTATTCTTCAAAAACTGGAATCCTTCCACCATGAACACACCAGCTAAGTAGTTCAGTTTTGAGAACTTTTTTCAGGTTTTCAGGTTGTTGGGGTTTCTTTTGACTAGTTGTTTTTACCTGGCCACCTAGAAAGCATAACTAAGATCCTTCTTGTTATTTTCAGAAAAACAATTACATTGCATTTAAATGTAAACACTGATACCGTAAGTTTAGTGCATACAAAAGGCACAAGACAGATTTGTGTTGCTGAAACTTCCTTGACTTTGCAGTTTATAACACCTCTTTTATCATCAGGCTGGTAAACTTCAATCCTAAAAATCCTGCTGTCTCCTAACTTAACAGAAGGGAGCTTCCTATATGCAGCAGTTTGGCTTTTTGGTATTGCAATTGAATATCCTTTGTCCTTTAACTGCAAATATACTAAGTTATAACAATGTCTCCTTGTTTGGATGTGATATTCGTTAATTTATGCAGTGAGAAATTCAGTGTCTTAAAGAAGTGAAAAAAGTTGAGACAACTATTGATTAATAAAAAACTAGGATTTTGAAAGACAGTGACCATCAAGAACATAGGTTGATTAAAAAAAAAAAAAAAAGCACCTTTTTTCACTTCACCAAAGTGAAGTGCCAGCCTTCCTTTCCCTTAGGGGATTAAGGCTCCAAATGAGAGAATAAAACCCCCAATTTCATAGGATCGTCATGTGCAGCTTTAATCAAAATCCCCAGCTACGAGCTTTACTTACATATTATCCATCCGAATGTGGACTTTTTAATCACTCATTTACCAGGGACTCACTGTAGTATTTAATTAATAAAGGAGGTTTCCCCCCCACCCTCCACAACTATTGAAAAGGGAGCCTTCACAATAATGTTTTCTAAAAGTGATCCAAAAATAGTCTGACACTTCACTAGGGTTGCCTTATCTTAAAAAACAAAACAAAAAACTTGCTTATCAAGCACTCAAAAGAAAATACAGTCCACCGAGCCACTAAATTGTCCGTAACCAACACTGATTGTTTTCCCACTTCATATAGCCAGCAGTGCAAACATTTGATTTTTGAAGTAAGTCAAATACTTACAGCAATTTGAATTAACAGGTGAACTTTCAAAACCAAGGCGAGAACCTGGGCTGATACGTAAGGAGGTCACATTTTTCTTGTGCTGAATATCAAAGTAAAACCAGCCACAGAATTTTTACAATAGTAAACTCAAGACTTTTTTTTTTTTTTCCCATAATACTCAGAATCACCCTTCACCATTCAAAATCAGTAATCTTAAGTTGAAACATTCTTTATGTGGTTCAAAAGTTGTATGTTTTGTTTCATGTTTCAAGCAGTGACATGGAGACAGCTATCATCTGTCAGTTTGTTTTCTGAGCACATCCACACAGGAGCAGACGGGAGCAGCTGGCTGATAGGGCTGATATTTGGAAGAATCCATCTTCCTTCCACCAACAGCTTTTTCTTGAACTGGAACAGAACATAAATCACAAAACATGTTAGTATTAATGAACACTTAAATTATTGCATCAAGTCTCATCAACTCAAAGGGGAGCGGTGAGCAACAGCTGAATAAAAATCCCACAACAAAGAAGAGGAACCCAGTCAGACTGCTCGTAGATATGTTATCAATCCACTTCAGGATGGCAGTGAATAAAAACTGACTACATTGTAAGCAGGCCACCAGTTTATAAAATGAACTATATTTGCAGTACTTCCAGGTACCTACATCATTAAAAAACAATTTTGTATTACGTCAGTGTGAACCACATCCAGCACGCTCAGTAGTTAGTCCTCTGATTAACTATAAATACAGGATATTGAGCATATTGTTAGTTGGGACAGAAATTTAAATTACTAACACACCAGCAGCAGCTGTGGGCTGCATTTTTCACATCAAAGATGAAATTAGTTGGCTTGGTTATTGTGATTTCAGCATTTTTAAAAGTGTTTTAATCACTCCCTAGGAAAAAATATAACTCAAAATACTGACAATAAAGGAATGAAATTCCATGCAAGGTAGTGCCCTCAAAATACTGTAAAAAAACATTTTTAGATAAGGGTTCTTATTCCAGCAACTGTATGTCAGCTATATATACAAACAAGCAATAATCCAATAATCTGTCTTTCTTGTGACCTCTCCAGAAAGTCTTTCCAAGTGCCACATAGAAAAATCTCAGGCAGGATTAAGGATACCACCAAGCTGTAACTTACTTATGCTTGTGCAGGGAAATCATCAGTTCTCAGCTACTGTGCTTTTGCGATGTGCATGCTTTGCTCTAAGGAAAAACTGAAATCCAGGAACCCCTTCAGATTTTACACCTGCTCTTGGGAACACCACCTCCTCTGAAGACAAAGTTCTCTCTTTAAAAAGCTGCACTTCTAAATGGGTGCTCACACACTCAAAACCAAACCAAAACAGAAGAACACTAAACAAAAACAGACAAAAAAACAAGGGCTGGGGGCAATCGGACCACAAGCATGGATCTAGTTGTTACCTTCCCAGACTGGATTAAACAAATAATTAAATAGCTGGAGATGTTTACCAAGCAATACAGCTCGAATAACAATTTTCATACACACTGTGAGTATCTTGGGAACAACCCACAGAATGTTTGACAGTCACAATGACCTAAATCACAAATTTCCAAGTAGAACTCTGATCTAAGGCAACTAGTTATAATATAGTATAATACACGTATATTATATACTATACATATATAGTATATACATTATATGCTATATTATAATACTATAATATAATAATTATATATAATTATAATCATGTTATATATTATATATATGATACAATATACATATATACTATAATATAATGTTAGTGCTATAATCCAAAAATCTGTTCGTTTGCCTTTTTAAAGCCTGTCTCCAGTGCTTTATTCTTGAGGGGTGATGGCCCATAAAAGACATGAAACTAACTGAAGTTGAGTAATTGCTCATTTTTTTTCACAAAAGCTGCTCTTTTGTTGGAGCAACTGATGGATTAAAGAGGGCACAGGCATGTCATTTTAGGTTTTGAATGAAGGGTTAGAAATAGGAGCTTAGATCCCATAAAAGACATACACAGAGCAAGCAAAATTGCTGACACTGGCTGAGTTTCATTTCTCTTATCTCTAACTGAGCTCATTTGACACCCACATTTTTCAACACTTCAGCATTTCACAGCATCATCGCGTTGGTAGATGCTCCAGGAGCACCTATATCTGGAACCATCTGTGCCTTCATTCATCACTTAAAACAAAAAAGGCACATGAGGGTCAACAATTTTCTAGTTTCTCTGATGAATCCAACTTGATACACTGAACTTTTGGGAACTTTTTGCTACAAGCTACAGGCCATCTGTTGGTATATGCACAACTACAGCTTTTATCATCTGCCTTGAGTGTAAAACTGGTCATTCTGGTCATTCTACTAATGATCACTGTGGTCCCCTGACTACTTTCTGTGCCCCCCACTTCCAGGAGTGCCTCAGTGTAGCCTGACAGCATGTGCATGAGTCGTGCCACACACAAGTGGAGGGCATCCTTTTGAGACACTTCTTGAAGATGACTGAAAGAAGGCTTCCAAGAGCAGAGATGGAAATGACCTTGCCTGAACGACTCCTCCGATGTTGTTGCAAAAATGTACATTACTCAGTATGATGAAATTTTTAGGGTTGGAGTCTTAAATAGGAATCTTTTATCAAGCTTTAGAACTTAGGACTTAGGAGTTTTCTAATACTAAAGGGAATGTGATGATCAACTGTGTCCATTCCCCTAACCCTCAAGGTGTCCTCCTCTTGTGTACAGGACAGGCTTTCCTAGCTGCTTCTCAAACCTGCCTTTTATGTTGCAAGATATCAAAAAAATAAATAAATCTCAGTAAATGCACATGAAGTTATATGGATACCTTTTATCTTCAGTTGGCAGCACTTTTTAAATGATTAGGATGCAGCTTAGTAGCTGGCATAGAAAAAGCTGCTAATAGTTTTACATATTAGAATAAATCTATGTTTCCCTTCATCATCTGATAGACCTTTGACCGCTTTAGTAGACCAAACTATGATCTGTTGTAGAATTGAACTAACTTCAATTGTAAACCTAGCTTTACAAAGATTTTCTGTACAGCTTGAATAGTCAAAATTTCATTATCTTTCTAGAGAAAGGGAATAATAATATTTTGGGAATATTACCTAAAAGCAACGAGTATAAAGGTTAAACAATATTTTGCAAGCATGAGCCATCAAGAAATCAGAGGCTTAGTTTAAAACTGAATTCACAGGCTACTACCTCATGGTAAAACAAATTAATAGTAGAAGAAAACAGACAACTTATTTAAAAAAAAAACTTGCTTTTGTGCATTTTTGAAGTGGCAAGGAATCATGGAATAGCAAATTGAATACACAGAACAGTAACATACCTTTCCTAAAGTATTCAGAAGATTCTTTTAAGGGAAGTTAGGTTTCATTTTCCATGGTTAATGCAGGATTGCTCATACCTGTAATATTAAAAAAAAAAAAAGATATTTCAACAGGAAAGCTCTCGTTTGTTTTTCAGCAAATAATACAGCCTGTAATTATCAATCATCACCTTAATTTTGCTCCACTACTAACCAAGTCTATGTTATATCCTGTGTCCATTACATGGCTTTTGTAACAAGGTGTCATCATATGCTGGTATAAGCAATTTGTCCCCAAAAGAATTACCAGCCTAAGCCTAAAAGTTAACTGGTACCCACTAGTGCTGGTGCTCTCAGTACCTCTTCGTTGGGTTTAATGTGGAATGCGACAACAGCTTGAAATATCCATCTTTCTACAAAGATGCATTTTAAATAAGCTTAGTAGCACAGCTCTAAGAAATACTAACCAAGTAAGCGTGGTCATTTTTAGACTGCATCCTCCAAAACTAGTTTACCAGGCAAGTTACAGAACAAATCGTTGCAGCATAAATCAGTTCCTTACCAATTTTGCCCTTTTCAGCCTTTGCACTGATGTCTGACCAAGACTGTGTGTCGGTGAGGAGGTGGCTCTGGGAATCGCGCAGCGGCTTGGCAGGGAACAGGAGACTCTCGCTGTAATGCCAACAAGTGAACATTATAGTAAACCTCAGTAATTTTTCCATTACCTTACCACACACTTCAAACAGTTCTGTCATCTGCACTATCTTCTCTACCTTAGCCTGCGTATTTTCTGATGAGTCACTACACTTCTGTCATTACACACAGGGTAGTTGCCACAAATGCAAGTGTAATCTAAAAGGCAACTCTAGCACAGAACAGAGAAACTTCCTTATTTTTTCTTTGACAGATATTCTATCTTTACACATGTGTTCATTGCAAAGGCTCTCTAGCTATACGCTCTCCCATGGAAAAACAGTGGAGAGAACATCTCACTCCTAATACAGCTTATGGTTCCTTTCTCCCTGCTCAGATCACTGGGGCAAGATGTAAGACATTCTCCAGCTTGGTGATGTTTTTTGTCTGTCAATGAACACCTTGCTAACATGCAACATATTTGTTTATGAATAAAAGATTGTCAGTATGAATCCATTATCATTTCTTTATCACATATCTATGTCTATTATCTGTATCGTGCTTCATCACTTAAATGTTGCTATAAAGTTACAATATAATTTACTAAGCTATTGTGATATTTTCATTTAGTTTAAAGAATACCTGCATGCTTTTTGTACTCTAGAGATGTCATGACTGCAAAGGATAAGGATTAAGAAAATGTCTCTGATTATCAGCGGAAACAAAATATTTGAATTTAATATACACTTTCCTTCCCACCCTCTACTTTAGCTCTCCCTGCCATACCGTGAGGCCTGAGATTTGCTTATACAAAGCATTTTTTACCAGACAGGAAGCAGCAGGCCTCCCCAGAAAGCCTTCCAAGGCAATGCACCTGTATCACAGGCAGACCAACTAAGCATCTTGCATGCAGAACGGAATTTTACTCGCACTAACTAGGCAGGCACAGAAAATTCAGGTCCAGGGATGCTACTGAATTGAGAAGGAAGATGGGGAGATGGGGTGTTATTTCCATAAATTTAAATACAAGTCAGAGGCTTAGCTGAACTACAACTTGGCTGTTTAAAATTTGACTTGGACTTCTTAACAGGAGGCTCTGCATTTGCTTACCACTTTTAAATATGTAAAACATTGTTCCATTTCTATGTGCACTGGTACAGAACAGAATATCAGCTACCTAAAATAAGTAACAAAAAGCAGATTACTTTTTTGAGGTTGAATTAAGACCACCAGGTGTGGAGGCTTGCTCAGGATCCTGATTAACAAGGCAAGTTGGGAAGGAGCAACCATCCCCTAGGCTGAAAAAAATCAGAATTAGTGCCACACTTACAAAAATGCTTCGAAGAACTGTTTTTTTTTTCTCTGAAATGAGTATTACCATATCTAATTTCAGAAAACAAACAAAAAACACCCCCATGCCCTGTGTGTCTTGACAATTGAACAATTTCAGCAAATAAGGTATTAAAAGCTGAGCATACCTTGAAAACACAGGCAGCAGCCAGTATTTCTTCTCATCCCCAAACACCTGCCTTAGGTTCTTGCTGAAGCCCAAGCTAAAACCATTCTTGTCCGTTCTGTGACGAAATATGGGCGCTCTAAATACCTCTTAAAAATGAAATAAAAAATCATTAGATTTTTTCACAATATAGCACATTTAAGTTCCACACCAGTATTCAGGCGATTGCACTGGTGACATCTCCAGCCAAGAGGAAAGGCTGTATTGCTCCAATGACCTGGTTCACTCAGGAAAGCTGAAGTCACTGTTAGGCACCATCGTACGTGCAGGGGACAGGGGGAAGTGTCCTGCCACCCTCCTCCCTGATCAAGGAGAAGGTAGGTTCTTAAGATATATGTTATATGAAGGTTTTGTCACATGACTATACAACAGACGGTATTTGAGAAACAAAAGGACAACAAACAAAGGGTATACTACACTAAGAGCAATGGAAAAGAAATACAGCTTAACCTACATTAGTAGGGAGCTTTAGTAGCTTTTTACACCCTGGAGTATGAAAATATCTTATGTTTCTACAGCTGCATAAAGAAAGTATTTTACCTGTGGACCCAGACCATTCTCCACAGATACCCAATCTGAATTTCAGGGGAAGAGAGCTAAATATAGCCTGAAGTGTCACAAAGCGCCCAAGGCAGAGAACTCCTCCTCTTTCCAGCCAGTGACTGATAACCGTTTAATTCCCCTAATGGGCTCTACACCTGTAGACAAACCATGTCCTGATGTGCTGACAGCACAGCTCACAGAAACCACTCTGGATCCATGTGGGGACCACGCTTCTGCAGCAGGCCAGGGAGCACTGGCAGCAACCTCCCGCGTGTAGGTATGCATGAGTTATCAGGGTCTTTACATTCACAGTACAGAGGAAACCCTACAGAAATCTTGAAGTAAACAAGCTTTCCTCCAAATGAAATGTATTCAAAGATTTCCCATTAATCATTTGCATATTAGTAAATCCCAAGAAAACCGTGGAAAAAAAAAATCAAATAATTTGCTTGTTCTAATTCAACTTGTATCAACAAGAAAACATAGATCTAGAAACTTTCACAAACATTGGTATTATTACAGTTCATGCTACAGTAAAGGACAGGCTCTCAAAGATCTGCACTTTTTTTAATCTTTTAAATTGTAACCTGACAAACATGCATCAGAGTGGTGGGAAATCATGGACACCTAATATTTATTGTTTCCTGACAAATGCAGAAGCATTAAACTTACCTAATGTTGACTTGTTCTTACTGACGAGCCAACAGTGGTACCCAAAGAGAGAAGACAGACTGACAGAAAACATAGCGGCAGCAAAAAATAAAAACATGATGTGGAACTTGGCTTGAGTATCAGGAAGGCCATTCTAAAAATAAAAGAAACAGGCTGTTAGAACTGCGGAAATAGCTGTTTAACTTGATTATTAATAATCCTTTATTCAGCCAAATCAAATTCAATGCAGACAGAAACGTATCACGCAACAAGAGCCTGAATAACTGAATCACGCACCTTTTATGCACAGATGGCCATGCAATTAGGTTGCTGACAGCATGGAAAGTAACTGGCCCTTTCTTGAGAAAGTATAAATACTGACCACAAGAACCTGACTGACATTTGGATTTGAACTTTCAAGTGTATTTTAGAGGAGAATAATTCATCTTCTAAAAAATACCTCATTTACTTAGCCTTTTAGAATACTGTAGCATAAATACTGCAAACCTAAGAAGGTTAACATCCTAAGTTGTGAACCAGACAGTCATAACAGATACATTAGAAAATTTCCCTGAAGCTTTTTCATAGCATATCATTAGAACATAATAACAAGACCATCTATGATATAAATTCTCTTATAAAATATTTTCCTAAATGATTGTTAGCTTACGCAGCTTCAAAATAACGTAGGACAAACAGAAAAAAAAATATGTGTTACAACTATTATCTAAATTTCGTCTTAGGAGATACTAGGTTACAACATAAAACCTCAAATCTTGTAGTTCTTGCAGAGTAGTAGCTACATGTACTGACTGTACATAAATTGGAGTACTTACTGTCCAAAACTTGATAAAATACTGTAAATCTGTTGCAGCAATGAAAAGGCAATACAGTAGAGAGTAAGCCAAGAAGAGAAGAAAAAATTTGTAGTTGGAGAATCCTACACAGTTGTTCACCCTGATAACAAAAAAATGTAAAGATGAAAATGGAATGTAAAGAAAGTTATTTAATATTAAACTCATTTATTCCATAGAAGTTAATATCAGTATGAAAACCCAGTTTTGCCCCATCTGTGATGCTTCAAGCTACTGAAATCCATTTTGGCTTCACGTTCCAAATTAGTATAGTAATGCTAACCAAATCAGCCAACGAAACAAATAAAAAGAACTTCACAAGGCAATGCCACTTTCAACAGTTTACAGAAATTTGAATTTGTATTACTGTATGAAACCTGTTAATCTTTTGTTAACCATACAAATAAAGTTTACATTAGTATGTGGTAAGATTCTGAAGCTTATGAGTAGTCACAGTAGGGAAATACTACTGTTAAATAAAGAGAAATCGTTCCATACCAGTGACAACATGATAGCAAACCAAAGCGATTAAGAACATTTAAATACACATACAAAAGTTAAAATAAATCTCATTTATCCTTCTCCAGGCTTCGTGTTCACCTGCTTCCTATTTTTAAAGGATTTATACACTATAATGAGCTACTAGTATATACTACCACTCAACAAACATGTTGAGGGTTCATTTAGTACCACGGCAGCTTCTCATTAAAGGCAATGAATTTTGCAATTCTATTAAGGATGTAATGATGCTACATCCACCAGATGAAAAATATTGGAGGAGTGCCCATGGAGAATTTATTAGTAAAAAACTTCTATTTTTTGTTATATGTTAGTTTTTTAACGTATTCAAAAACTAACCAAAGCTTATCATTGAACTGTGAACTTCGACAGAATTCTCCAGAGAGTTCAAATGAATGAATAAATAATTAAAAAAATCCACATTCCTTCTTTAACTAATTGATTCCTATCAGAAAGGTTAGATAATTAAGAGAAAGCTACAGCCATGAAAGCAGCTATGTTGAAAAATAATTCTGAAAAAATAAAAATAAAAAAGAAGGCTTGGAGAATACCAACTTCATCTGCCTCTAGAAGTACAGGACAAGTTATTAAAACTGTTCTCATATATAAGGTGAGAGTAATGCTAATAGCACGATACACAGTAATCAGAATAGGGTAAAATCTTAAAACAGCTCTCCCTGTACACCATTATCTATCCACAAGGTAGAGGGAGGGTTTTTTTTTTTTTTGTTTGTCTGTCTTTTAATTGGTTTTTCGTGTTACAAAACATGCCATCTTGGATAAATATTAAATTTGGCATCACCATTTAAATAGAAAGCAATAGGTAAGCATCTGTATCAACTACAATTAAGTAGGATTCACGTGGGATTGTTCTAATTAGAAAAACCAGAAGACCCTTCTAAGCTCATCATGATTCTTATTTAAAAGTAAATTTACAGTTCTCCCCAGTGAAGTGTTTTTTCATTACAGATGTCAAAATTAGCAATTCCATGATAAACTGCAAGCAATTCAGATCCGTGGTTTCCATGATAACCCTGTTTACTCTCACGGCATTTGCTTTATGACAGTCTTTATGACATAGTTTACTGTGAGAAAAAAAAACTATCACATGAAACGTTCTTCAGCAAAGATGAAATTTCTGGAATCAAAGATTTCATTCTCATCGTTCTTTTGCACTACTACATATGGCACACAAGTTAAAATAATTTTTCACAAACCACCCTGCTCCTCTCAGTTTTGAGGAAGCCCCAGACTGAGGAGTTCACACTGGAAAAAGAATATTTCATTAGAAGACTAACAAGAAAGTAAGCACCAAGGGTTTGTAATTGTGCTATTAACTGCTCTCAAGGAGAGTAGTTAAATATGAAGCATAACATCTTGAGAAAGAGTAAAACTGATAAAATACAGCTTGCTAAATAACCATCCTATTGCAGTGAAACATTTGTTCAAAAGACCATTCTAGGTTCCACTTGGATTCTTGGATTATAGGTAACATTTTGAATGCTTACTTTTAAAGTACAAAAAGAAGAGAGAGCATTCTCTCAGAAATTAGTTTACTAAAATCACCAAAAAAAAAAAAAAAAAAAAAGCTAAAAATATAAGCTACAAGGCAACTCTGGTAAGAAAAAGAATCACAAAATGAAGGAGATGCTAAACCTTTCTTGGATGACTCGAAAGACAGAGGAGGAGGTACATTTCAAATGATTGCTAAGGTTTTCATAACACACCTTGTTAGCACTAGAGTTGTTACATCATCAATTGTTATAGATCATATTTTTGGCGATGCCTCAAGCCATTCCATTCCTGCCTGAAGCTCCATCTATAGTATGAGTAGTAGGAACACTTACAGAAATCACTAATGCTTTTATTTCCACTTCACTTAAACCTTTTAGAGTAGCTAGAGGGCAATTAGCATTACATATATCCACTTATCACGGCATTTCCATTACCATGGAAGTGCAGGCCAAAATACAGCCTCCCCAAAAGCAGGGAACAGCTGACCTGGGGCAAGAACTTGACTTCCATCTTACCACCCCTCCTTCCAAATGCTTCACCCTACTTTCCCTAGGTTATTTTTACCCATTCCCTCTCCAGAAATCCTCCTCCAAAAAGGCTATTCTTGCTGCTCTCCCTAAGCGTCACGGGTTCTTTCCCCCTTCTGCTCACCAAACCTGCTCCCACCAGAAAATCTCAACAGAAAAAAACAAAGCAGGATTTATGTTTTGAGGAAGGCCACAACCCACTCATTACAATGATTTGCACTCTTTTGATGAAACAAACAAACACCATTAAAAAAGTAGAGTTCTTGAAAGATCTCCCAAAGAACCCTTAAAGACAGGTCTTTAAAGGAAACTGTGTTTGCTCAGAATCAAACCCACAGCAGCAGGAGAGAAGTTGGAAGTCTGCTCTGTGACTCTCTCAGAGACGCGAGAAAGCCACAGAATCAGCAAAGAAGAAATAACAATTGTTTACATGCATCTAACTGCATGTCTGGACATACATGAACTTTTTTCTTCTTCTCCTTAAGAGTTTACAGTCTAAGTGTGTTGTTATCCTCAATTTGCAATTTCATCTATGCAGCATGCCAAACATCTCCTGTCATTTCCACAAAGTTAATGTTTTCAGAATGAGTAAGGAACAGTGCATATACCTGATCAACTTAGGAAAAGTAAAACAAGGCAATACCTCTTCTCCTAGTATGTTTCTGTTACTTGGAATATAAAGGAACAATCCTCCATCAAAAAGTATTACAACATTTCTCCAATTCTACTTTTTCTTTCTGTACCCATTGCTTATTAGGTTAAAACTAATGAGCAGTGTAAATTCTCCCTCAGACTGGGTATGTCTACTGTGTTTGGATACAAATACTCTGCCAGCAGGTAAAGTAAGCCAATACTGTGGAAAGGAAAATGGAGTTTGTTTTTCTGAAAGCCTGTGCTCTAGGGAAATACCACATCACTGCCCCTTTACACAATTATGATTTGCTCAGCTTATGATTTGTTATTTGCTGCAATGGATTTTTATTCTGAAATAGAAATTTATCTGAAGTACATATTCTGCCTTAGGATAATACATGAAAACCTCAAAAAATGCCAAACAGGCCATAAGGCTTATGAGAAGCATATATAATACCTAATAACAAAACCGAAACTTTTCACTGATTTTTGTCAGGGTCCAGAAAACAGCCTTTTTCTTACAGTTAAAAAATAATTAAAAAAAAAATGTTCACCATTCAAGGATTTTATCTGTTTGTTTTGCATTTTTAGAAATACTAACACCAAGCATCACCAAGTGTCCCTGCAGAAAAAAAAAACAAAAACAAAAAACAAAAAACCATGTAGGAAGTAACTGAATATTACATTGGTAAATATTTTTCTGTTTTATCTAACATGCATCTGCAAAATAAAAAGTGATTATTAAATCATTCTGAATTATGCCAGAGTGTTTACTCAAGTTTAAGACAGACAGAAGGAAGCATCCATCCCTTCTTCCCCCAGGACAGGGGGAAGTCCCTTTTGCCCAGGAATTAGATTTAAGGTGGTCAGAACAGCTTAGAATTATCCTCCATTCAATTTATCCAACACAGGAGATGTTTCTTTTCTGTCTGCTTTCACATGGTGAAGAGCCATCTACTATCCAATCTTCTTAACTTGTACCTTACTAAACATTTGTCTTTAATGATTCCTGTGAGACACCTGCCAAACCAAAATAAAATCAATTCCATATCCTGCCTGCATGCTGCTTCCAAGGGCTGCTGAGACAGGCAGGAAGACAAAAACACTGCACAGGCCAATACGCAGCGAAAGGAGGAAGGGTGGAAGGGAAAGAGGAGAAAAAGAAGGAAAACAACCTGTGAAACTGAAGAGCTAACAAGATGTTCCCAGCAAATCCATGCAAGCTGTCCTAGGAGCTCTACCTCCCAGGGCAGTGAGGGGAACAAGGCACAGCCCTTCCCCTTGGTTTTCAACCTAGGGTAATACTTCATCATTCACTCCA
The DNA here is from genome assembly GCF_965140915.1 of Aythya marila. Taxonomy (NCBI): domain Eukaryota; kingdom Metazoa; phylum Chordata; class Aves; order Anseriformes; family Anatidae; genus Aythya; species Aythya marila. Next base: position 17,754,604 of record NC_139045.1, on the reverse strand, counting down.
GAGAAGCTAAAATATTCAAGGACCATCAAGAAAAAATGCAATTCTTAAAGGAATTGTTCTTACTGATCAGAAATCTACCTCACCCCAATTCTAGAAACAGCTAAATCGCAGTTCTATGAAAAACAGCATCAAAACTTCCTCTCACATCTCACACCTAAGGAAAGAGGATATAAAGTAAGCAACTCCAGTTGTTCTGCGAGACCAGTAACTTCATGTAAGCATCTAACTTCAGGAACAGTGAAACATCACCTATGATCCCTCAAGAGTTTGTTTTACCAAATCAAAGCAATACAAGAAAAAAATAGTTCACTCACCAAGGGCAATGATGATCCATTTTCAGAATACATCTTTTAAAAAACCCAACAGATTTCCAAGCATCACAAAAGACAAAAGGAAAAAAAAAAGTCAGAAACAAAGTTGTGTCAGATTTAATCTACTCAAGTAGAGATTAAGAATTACCCATACATACTATTGGTTACCTGGTCTATTAAGCAAAGACTATAAAAATTAACATAATAGAGTTTACCTATAGGTGCCCAAGGGCTTAGTGATGTCAGAAAATACTATCTACAATGTCAGCTTTAAGCATAAACATTTTAAGAACTTACCAGGTATGAAAAATCCAAAATATTGCAATTAATCACTCTCCATTAATAAAACTTGCAAGAAAATAGATGTAATTGAAGGAACTGAATTTTGAAAACAAAGTTATATATTCTGAAAAACATTAATGTCATTCTGCAAATTTCACTTATATTTCATAGGATAACACAGGGTACCCTTTTTCTCTGCTATGCTTAAACATAAGACTGTTCCTATGTTACATTGCAACCACCATCTACTCTTCCAGTGCCTCTCCTGTTTTGCTGCACAAAATGCTGTGTCTGCTCTGCCTCACAGTAGCGTAGCAAATTCTGATATATAAGCAGCTGAAGAGTATTGGGAACAAGCTAAGGATAAGTCAGTCTGAGGAAGCCCCTTCTCTTCAATTTAAATATCTAAATCAAGAGCAGAGAAGCACACAGACATTTGGGGGAATATGGACGTGAGCTTCCTTTCACATTACACAAACAAAAACTTTATGTTAGTGCTTCAGTTAGAAATGGGGGCTGCTTGGTTGTTTCCTTCTTTAAACAGAAATACCCTGCAAGTTATCCAATGAAAAATAGGATATTAAGTTTATTACCTCGGATAAGATGTAAGTGACATCATGATTAGATTGAGATGGGTAGGGATCTTTATTCAGATTCTAACAAAAGAAGCAAATTTTTGTTTATCAGCTACTTTTGGTTACATTCTTCAGGAAAGTTCTTTATTAATATTTATAATTTTCATAATTAAATAGTGTATAAGACCATGTAATCCAATTTGGCATCAAGAAATTCATTAAATGAATTAGAGTATGTTACAGACTTCCTCAGTAAGAAATAAATAAAAACTAAATCTGAAAAAAAAGTCTAAGAAAAAAAAAGCTTCTCTGCCAAAACATTAAACCTGAAAAATCAGAGAATAAAAAAAAATGAAAGCTTCTGCATCAAGAAAAAAAAATGCATTTATTCAGAAAAACTACTCATTTAAAATATTTTCTTACTTGTCACACACAGAACAGTGATGGCAACGATCTGGTTTTACAAGATGGCATCTGTCACAGTATCTAATTGCTAAAGAAAAAAGTTGCAAGATTAGATCTCAACATGCAGATATACATTTTGATTCCTGAAATCTGATCGGAAGTGTGCACTAGAAGCTCAGTTCAGCAGAGCTCCCAGAAAAGTGTTGCAGTGAGATTGGAAGTACTTGCAAACACTGAAGCATTCTTTACGCACTGCAGTGCTGAATCTAGCAGAACGAACCCAAAATGCCCCATTTTTCCAATCTTCTAATCATGCTCATGATCAGGGCTTTTTCCTCCAAAGCCAAGTCAGTGCTTTGATAACCAACCACCCCAACCCACCCCACCAAGCCCTTCCTAGAACCAGGCCAGAAATCCTTTCAATACTAACCAACAAAAAAGCCTTTTAAAATATTATTCTAACAGCTCTAATTTACTGTATGAGATTAGCTTTTGCATTTGCTTAGCTAACAAGCGTTCACAAACTTACAGCATTATTAGGTTAAGACTAATTCTCAGTCTGGAAGAACTTTTGTCCTTGCTATGGAACAACCAGCAAGTAAAATAGTAACCATTTCTTTCTGTGATCTCTCTAGCTATATACCACATTCAGATAATAATTTATTAATACTATTTTTCAATTATGCACTAAGAAATTAAGTCTATGCAAATAAAACTACATTTTCTCCTGCAGTTTGTTAGTATTACATGCTATTGTTTACCTTCAGTTTGCAAACATTTAGCAACGCACTGTCCATCCACTGTAAAAATCAGAAATTGTACACAGCAATTTACTCTCCAACAGTGTTTTCATTGAATATATGTAACTGCATAAAGTTACATGTATTCAGTAAGTTAAGTTCTTGGTTTGCGCTGCTGATTTGTTAGCTATGAAAAGAGATTCTTCCCTAAAATCCTTGAAAGACTTTGAATTAGTTTAGGCAGCCAAGTACATCAAGACACCTGCCTTCCGTGGTCTCCTGAACACCTATTTACCTCCAGACATTGTCCTCGTATAGATAGGAAGATCCTTGGCTGCCCGTCGTAAGACTTCTTGCTGGGATTCACCTCTAGGCTCCCTCTCTAGAGATTCCTTGTCTGAGTATGATAGATGAAACTGGAATAATTTTTAAAACCAAAGATAAGTTAGCAAATCGCAAGTTAAGTAAGTACCTGTAGAGATGTAAAGAGAAACATTCATTTTATAAAGATGGATTAGCAGCATATATGAGGTATTACAGCAAATAACTCACTGTTCCTAAGAGCACTAATTCAGTTTGCAGCACTTTTGACTACTATTGAAGCAACACAGTATTAAAATTCCTTCTGAGTTGGTATAGATGGAATGCTGAATGTTTCCAGAAGTATTAAGTGACACTCCTCAAAGGGAGGATCAAGAGTTGTCATGACCAAATTTAATTACCAATCCCTTGAAAAGTAGTTAATGTACTGCAATACCACCTATTAGCTAGTGACTATGAACTAGGGATGCCTGTATTTAACCCAAAATAGAATATTTTCTGCTACTAGCAGTAGCAGAAAAGATAGCTGAATTTCTGTTCTAGTGTTTGGCATTTTCCCTTTTATCCTTTGCCACTGGAGAGTCGCTGTTCTCTTCATGGATGCATTTGGATGTGGTTTTACACCAGACCAGCTGGGAGCAAGGAAGAGCTGCGTAGCCTACATGACAGAATAACCACCTCATCATCTCCTGCACCAAGCAACTTCTGTCCCTGTCTGAAGTGGCAATGGCAACCATCGCTTCTGTAACAGCTCAGAGGGTTTTACTGAAAAGAGATACATGGTACGTATTAAGTTCTCCAAATTTCTTGCACTTTTAAAATTCCTCTGCAGCACAGCAACATAACCAACACCATTCACTGTCGCTTCTAGAAATGGGAAGGTGCAAAAGTCCTTGGTATCACTAGTGTTTATGTCTACAGAAAGGTTTAAGAGATAGGAATTATGATATGAACTTTTTTCCTAAACAAAGGTGATGCATGTAAAGCTACAAAGGCAGTCAGAAACAGATAGGTAGGAACCCATTCTCACCCCCATAGAGATGTGAGAGGCATCACTCCACTTTCCTGATGGTTTCACAATCTTGCAGTATAAACTAGAGGTTCACAGTCTAACCCCGAGCTTCTCAGAAATGAAAGAGCTGCTTTTATTTTTTCCTAGCAAGAACACACTCCTGTTGCTAACACCTGAATTGATTTATGTTGGGTGGCATAGAATTTCTCACCGTAGAAACTTGGTTCAGAGTAACATTTTAACGCTTCCTTTTTGAAAGCACATAAAGCTATTCCTCCATCATTTTGTACAAGTTCTCAAAGTAGCCTGAAGTCTGCAAAACCCTCCTGCCTGGGAAACCATCTTCTCTCCCACTGTCATGCAATGTCTGCATGTAGATGGTACACGCAGGCACAGAATGGCATCGTCTGACCTTCAGTAGTTAAGGTAGTGTGGTGTCATCTGTGTTTGAAGTGTTTCTCAAGACTATTTCTAGTATGGGAGGGATAGCTACAACACATGGAATTTCAGAATAAAAGTGTTAAGCTAAAAACATTATAAATTCCAAGCCAGAGTATTTTAATGCTTTTAATACGTGTAAAAAATTGAAATAAGCTTAGGTAGCATCATAAATGCTGTGTGGTTTGCACAAGCTGCAGTATTCATGAGAACAAAATGCAAAAGCTTTATCTGCTTTTTAGTCTGCTAATTAATATTTTCTACAGTTGGCAGGTAAGTTGAAAGTACATCCATTTACATTTACAGACTTTATCCCATAAGCTGGAAATCAAACATTAACTTAACATCACAAAACATCCTAATTAATTTAAAAAATTATGTTCTAGCAGATTAGCAAAAAGACATAGAACAACAAAAGGTGTCACTTACTGCCAGCAACATTGTGTAAATTCAAAGAACATGGAAACACCACACATCACTTTCTATTACCTAGTTTCGCTACTTTTAATATGATATTTGAAGTGCTTTGGTAGCATCGTATGGTGGTTTTAGAATGTCAGCATAATTACGGAAGACTTGTCAAAATGTTTTGGTAGTCTTTTAATGACACCAGCCCAGTGATTTGAAAAGCCTTCTAATTATCACTACAGTCACCATATATATATGCACATATTTTGCTATGTAATTACTAAATGAAGTAAGTTCTTAATTTATTTCCCTGCTACAGCTTGGGGCAGAGAGGAAAGACTGCAGTGTGAAATTCAAGGAAGATGCCAATTACTTTGAATTATCTACTTGTCTTCACAATTACATATCTTTTTAGTGAATGAAAATTACCCAGAGAAGAACCTCCGCAAAACAGACAGTAGAAACCACAAGCTATTCATATCGTGTTGGCATGGTAATTATAGGATATGAAGCTAGGAGTCCATGCCAAAATAAGTACTGGCTTTGTGGTTATTTCAAAACTCCAAAGCAGCCATAGGATGCTTCCTCCTGGCCTAAGAGGTTTTGTTACATAGCACCTCCTGAGGAAGTTGGGGTGTCTGTATACAGACAGGATGGAAGATGCCAAAAGCTTGTTTTGGTTGTACAGAGTTGCATAGGGAAGAATGTTATTAAGATTATGAAGTTTTATTATCCTTTTTTTTTTTTAATGTTAGAAAAGAATATAAAATTAAAACAAAAAGTAAAAATAAAATCAACCACAAAGAACTAAAAGCAATCACCTGGAGGCTATGTGATGTTGAATGCAGTTTGTATGATGATGTTCTCCAAGACAACCAGATCCTTTTCATTTAACACTTCTGTACTAGCTGGACTTGGATCTGGGGTATATATCTACCTTTGACATCTATTCCATGCAGCTTTTCTACACTCTCCCCAGCATCAGCTTACCTGACTGTGCACTCATACCACAACCAAGTTCCTTCATACCAAAACAGATGTGGAAGAAGCTTGAATTTAGAGGACAACTGACAGATGCTGACAGGCAACTCAAAATATGTGTAAAACATGTAGAAATATTTTTCCCCATATAAAAATATACTTCCATGCAAAGATTTAATCTGCTAGTTCAAATAACACACATTTGTTCAACTGAAGCTTTTTTTGTTTTTCTTTTTAACATCATAAATATTGTCTATTTTTTTAATTTAAGTATCTTGGAAATTTAGGTAAGGTGTAGCTTTTTTTTTTTTTCTTTTTGATTTGTCAATTATGCCGTTTGCAATCTGACTTCTTCCTAATAAGAAGCTGCAACTACTAGCTGTATCTTTCTTCACGGTGTAAAACTACATGAGATCAGAGCCTAAGTTACTCAAACACTACAAAAGCAGGCATTTGAGGCATTTGACTAGGCTATTTCAGAAACGAAAGTTAAGTTTATCTTACTTCTTTTGAAGGATTCATTGGTAGCGTAAAGATTGTTTTCCAATATGACCAGACGAACAGCATGAAAAATATGTGGTAAGCAACCAGGCACACAACTAAAATCAAAAAGGAACAGAATTAATACCAACAGACCAGTGATAGTATAGTGCTTACAGACAGATACAGTACATGCCACAGGTATTTACTCTAACAGATGTAAATACAGAGGCTCTGCAAAAACTCTACAACAGAAATACTGCACTGCAACTTTACATGAGACAATACAGACTGCATGGGGGAAGCCATGAGTAGCCAGGCTACACATACTGTGAAAGTTTGAGGGGAACTGTTATTTGCTTATTTTCAAGCAAGCAGTCTCCCTTTTTGCATTTGTTAAAACCTATTTAACAGAACCTTCTCTGCATTTCAGTTTCATAAACCATGCAGAAAGACTGTTAGCTATGGAGAGGAAAAAAAAGGAATTATAGTTACTGAACAATAAGGTGTTACTATACCTAAACAACCAGAGTGAGAAAAGACTTTGTATGCATATGATACCCGAATAATAACCATAACCAGTCAATTTGTTTTGCTAGGTATTTAAGATGCAGGTTTTTAGAAACAGCCTTGCATCCCTCCAGGTTCTTTAAACTCAAGTGTTCATTGCTTTATATTTTTCACAGCCAGCGATATATTCATTTTAATAGATGCCTGTTAACATTTATGTACTTTTTTTTTTCTTTTAAGAGAACACAGAATGTAACATGAACTTTTTCAAAAGACCTGCCATGTATTGCTAGGCATTTCTGCTTAAAAGCTCTCGCTGTACATGCTGTACATACCAGTTATTCTGTACATTACTGCAGGAAGCCATCAGTGATGCTAACAATTCACTACAGTGCATACTAAATCCAAAATCTGTGTCCCCTGATTTAATTGCCCTAGTTCACAAGGAGGAGTATTTCTTTAGGTTATTCTTCCTTGGGCACAGAACTGGCAAATAAAGGCCATGTAGGACCACAGCAGCACAAAATATTATTTCCCTGTTATGCAGATGAATTCAGATTAAAAAGACCTCAGAGTTGGTCTGGATGCTACACCTGTCAAATATTCTTTATGCAGCTCCTGTAAACTCATAAGATTGTCAAAAAAAAACAAACACAGAAACATCACAAAGGGAAACATGCACAGTCTGAAATACTGTCCCCATATGGTTAGCCTGTGGTTTTTATACATGTATACATAAAGCTATTCAGTGCTAGAGAATTCTCCATACCACTTGGGATAGTGTGCAGAACTGCAGGAACAGTAGCCCAGAATGTTCTTGGCTTTTGTAATTTTGCCTCCAGAATAACTCTGAATAGATGTTTCTGGTACTGAAGTTTGTTTATTCAAAAAAAAAAAAAAAAAAAAAAAAAAGCACAACACAGTAAATATTTATTCTTGTTCTCTCGACAGTCATAAAGGATATGAAACAAAAGCTAGCAAAATCTCATGATGCCATGTGTCACATCCATAAACTGAAAAAAATATCTTATCAGTGTAAGTAAATGATAGACCTGGACCCCACATCAACCACAATATCCTGGATTACACTACCTTGCTATTGCAAAAGCTTCTGGCAGGCACAGTCCACATTTTTAGTGGAGCATTTTTTCATCTATCTTTTAATCAATTCCAAGAAAAACTGATCTATTCAAAGAAAATCACTATTTTTTTTTTTAAATCATCATATTCATGGCATAAAATGAGGGCAAGGCAGGGCATTATATCATTTTGGTACACCATGTATTTACCAATCTGTATTTTATTACTGAGAGAGGAAGTGTAACTGTGGTCAGTAAAAAAAATCATTTTCCATATATAGGAAGAAAAAAAAATAAACAGCCTAAAGAGATTATCCCCGTTAAGGTGTGCACAAGACCTGAGTTCCCTTCATTTGTTCTTGCACCTCAGTCCTCCAGCGTGGCCAAGGCCCTGACCTGTCACGTCTCCCAGGTCACCCAGCCACCAGTTTCATTACACTGTGATGGAGCCCCATCTCACCCAGGTGCTGCCACAGAAATCCTTCTACATTTCCTTAAAAATAAATAAATAAATAATAAAAATAGTGTAGCCCTCGTATGAAGGCAACCCACTTAAAAATAGCTAGAGTCGCCTGGAAGGTTACAACACCCACTAATAGGGGACAACTGGGGGGTGAACCACATCTGCCCAGTTGTCATCCCTGACAACACCTTGGGTAGAAGTAGAGCAAGTACAGGGTATAGAAGTACAGGGTAAATTTCTTCTGACTGGCTCACCGAGGTTTTGAGCAGCTAAAAAAAAAAAAAAAAAAAAAGAAATTTAATTGAGCAATGCCTACTAACACACTGAACTTTGTTTTTCCACGACAGAGCAGGAAGAAGCATGTTTCCTGTGCTGGCTGCATGGGGAAGATCACTGAACGGAAACATGTTTTTCAAGCAAATATTTCTTAATTATCAAAATCTTTTACTAAGTGAGAGAGTCTCAAATGACTTAAAAACTGCTGGGATGACACAAGCCCCCTTCTCCATAAGCTTCACAGCCTCACTCTACAGTTCCAAGTTGTGCTGTAGCTTTAAAATAGCATCTGGAAAAGCAATCTCAATATGTTAGTGCCTTTGGGTAGTGATAGCTAATCAGGCAGTTTTATTACTTTCTGGGAAGGTTATGTATCTGAAAGATTCTGCGTCTTCAAAGACATCGGCTAAAGCGAAGCTGAAGGAAAAAAAAATCATCTCTCATTTAAGTATGCTGCACCCTGCACAACCACCCTGATCATTTTCAAAAGCCTTGGTTTTACATGAGCTGTCCTTGTTATGAATAAAAATAAAAAATCAAAACAGAATATAAGGATTATTGTAGTTGATACTTCAGAAAGTCAGTAAAGGAGAGTAAAAAGTCCTCATTTTTCTCATCTCTATTTTGAATGGTGAAAGCAATGTTCAGGATCAAGACATATAATAGAAGGAGCTGAGGAGCACATCAAATGCATTCATTTAAAATGCAACAGATCTGAATCTCAATTCAATTCATAAACTACTGTACTACCCTGGCATATGAATTCCACTTATAAACAGCAAATAAAAATCTTACCTTTTTCTCCGATATTTGTCATTGTTACTGAAAAACAAGAAAGAAAGAGTAAAAATTATTTTTAAATAGCAAATGACGTAACTGAGTATTTTAAGCTTTTGTTTTTCAACCAAATAGGGCAGAATATTCATCAAATGATACAAGCTAAAGATTATACACTATCAAGCTTTTATAGTGCAGCTGCGTACATTCATCACTGGAATAGGTAAATAATTAAAATCAATGCCAATTGCTTATAAACGTTTCCAGCCCCCATTCCCAGGCTCAGTTCCACAGAGCTTTCTTTCATCTGAAGTTGCCAAAGTTTAGCCCAAGGAAACCACCTCTGAAGAACGCTTATTTAACCGTGGATCTTCAAGTTTTATTTTTTATACATGTTCTACTCTTGAGGTGGAGGTGTCAGAACCCAGAACTGTTTTGCCAGTGATACCTTGGATCTCCAAGGCATAAAAATAGATAAAAGTAGACCACAACCAGAATGCTGCCCCTGGCTGCCCCAGTACAACAAAGCTGCAAGTCCAGGGGAGAGCCACCAAATTGCTAGGGACTGGACCATCCGTCCTCTGAGCAGAGGCTGCATGATCAGGACTTGTTTATCCTGGGGAAGGCAAAGTCTTGGGAGGACCCAACAGCAGCCTACCAGGACCTACAGGGAGGCATCAAGGAGGTGGAGCTGGGCTCTTCATAATGGTGCTTGGTGGGAGGACAAGGAATATTGGCCATAAATTGAAAGGAGGATCACATTTGATACAAGGAAGGGCTTTTCCACCATGAGAAGAGTCCACCAGTGGAGCAAGTTGCCTAGAAAGGCTGTACAGTCTCCAGCTTTGGAAACTGGGTAACACTGCAAACAGCCTCGCCTGATCTCACACCTACCCTGCTTTGGTTTGGAATAGATGGGCTACGGTCCCCTCAAACATAAATTATTCTGTAATTTTTAAATTATAAAACAGATCTATTCAAATGGGTATTTGACTTTAGATTGACTAAAATGAGCATCTACATAACCTGAGGGAAAACAGTAAATCACATTTAAAGAGTTTTTTGAAAAATCAGAAAGACACCACAGAAGTTTCATATTATAAAGAAAACTATTCCATCCTCAATTTTCAGGTTTAGCTAATTGACAGCACAGTTTGATAAGCTAGATATCAACCTAGACAAGAGCTAGAAAGAAGCTGAGGAAATAAATACACACACACGTGACGCTGAGGAGCAGAGATGCTGCAGTATCAGCATGCACAAAAACTGTGAAATTGTAAGCAGCCGCCCACCAGGAATAACCCAAAGACATCTTTAGAGTTGATGCATTAATTTAAGAGTGCTGGAGCTCTCAAATTAGGGCAGAACAGCCAGTTCAGAAATCCTGAATTTAATCCTCCACTTGGTATGACCAGGAAGGTATGCAGAATCCCTGCGCAGTAAAAATTCTGCTAGTCGTCTCCAAATAACTACTCTGCTAATTAAAAAGCCTTAGCAATGCATACAGTGCAGGAGCACTAATTTCAAATGAGTTTACTTATCTGACCTTTCACAATGATTGGTGGTACTTTTCCTAACAAGGGCTTAGACCTTTGCTGTGAGAGCACTTGTCATCACCTTTCTCCCCATTAACTTTGGATAAAACATATTAATGTTTTTGAGACTTATTTTCCAGTCACTGAATCAACATCAGACAAGCACATTCTCTTCCTCCATACATCATCTTCTCTTAAGCAGCACATCTGACAGGGACCAACTGCAGTTATTGATTAAGGGCAGAAGAGACTTTGAATGCTGATGGTCTGTGTGTTCACAACAGAAACATTTCTACATGTCTGCAAGTAAAGGCCCGACACAACCGATAAATCCAAATTTAATAATCTGTTTTTCCACTGCAAGCCTACAGCTTCTCAAGATTTCTGTGCACCTCCTGGAGGAAACACACTCTTCAGAGCCTGCACCTGCTCGGGAGACAAGCTTTCCAGCTTTGCAGTAACTATCTTGGAAGCCAAGTATTCCTGACAGGCAGCAGATGCAGATCCTGAAGGGTTAAACATTATGTGCCCAAAGATAACTGAGAAACAATTTTATGGTCTTTCGTGTCATTTTAATCTCTTACCAATCGGCAAGAGAGTTATTTCACACACTTCTGAGTCGCCACCACCACGCAAGACTGAGGTAGAAGCACCACGTCTGAGAGAGGCCCCCATCTCCAACCTTACCGCTCCTTTTCTCCAGACGTATTGCAATGGATGTTTACACAGAGCCTGACAGCACTGTTCAGCAAACATCCCCTCTGACTGTGCCACGGAGGAATATGCCAGCTATCCAATAACCTGCAGCTTTTCACAGGGTGAAGTATTACTCCTCCTGTTCAGGCTTTTTTTAAATCGCCTTTGACAAAGGCTCCCTGAAGGAAGTATAAAGGTGGGGGAAAGGAATTGAAAGGTGACTGGAGGAAATACGTTCTTCCTTCCCCCTAAATGAGACAGAATTAAACAATAGGAAAAAATAGCCCTTAGAAATCAATCTTTCCCTTAAATTTCCTGTGAAAAGTAAACTTAGTTTATTTGCTGAATGACCGCGATACAAAGTCTTTCCTAGGTAACTACAAGACGCTTACAGTTCTAAAAATCACACTGCTTAAGTGCATGGAAAATAATTTTTTAGCAAGAAAAATCTGACTAATTTGTAATTTGAACAGAAAAGTTTTCACCTTCCGAACAGCACCCTCAATCTATTTATTAAAAATATTAATTCCCTATTTTTCAGTAGATACAGTGATCTGCCTTTGCAATATTATTCAATAGTACTTGATTATACAGTCTGATTATATAGTCTTTTGTGAATCATTTATACCACTTTCTGGCGGTTTTCTCCTCTCTTTTCCTAGGGGTTGTGTTAACTGCTGGTAATGCACAAAAAAGTAGGTCAGACCGCTCATTGTCATTAATAAATATCAGCTTAAATGCTGTACATTTGCGCACTGGTAGTCAAATAGCATAGAAATAATAAGCGTAGAAAGCACTTACATCTACAATAACTAAAAATAAGCACTAAGGACACACCAGGAGCAACTGTGAAGCAATTTTTACAGGTTTGGAGGAAACAGGCAAAGAGCCTTTGCAATAGCAATGGCATGGCAGCTTCCATATTTTCAGAGCCAGAGATAATTGTCAAAGCATGACCTGCCTTCAAGTAGTCAGCACCAAGTCAGAGCTCTGCTCATCTGAGCTGCCGTGGGGGCACGCTTCGTTAAGAATTAGCCTTCCGCTGCTGTGCTGCCAGGATGCCATTTACGGTTCAGCACTAGCAGACTATCGCATAATTAGAGCCTCTCTGTTTCATTACACGGCTTACAGACGGTGCTCATCAGCATCAGGGAACAGGCTGGGACACACGTGGGACTTTGGCCAACATAGATGCCAGTTTCCTGAGCCATCAGCCACAGTGCAGCACACTCATTAGTCTACACCGCTGAATATATTGTCTGTGCTTGCAAAAAAAAAAACACATTAGACTGAGGACAGAAAGTTATGCTACACAATACAGGGTGAAAAAAAAAAAATAATAATTTACCAGCAGAGTAAAAATTCATGATGTAGAGGACACTGTAAAAGCCTGGGGAATTCACCCTGTGCCAGCTGGTAGTCCTCATTGCTGGGAGAAAGGCATTCGAGCATTAGGAATGAACCTTGATAGCCAAAGAGGCGCCAAAGTATCTCAAAAGACTGCCTGCTACAACTCCTGTATCACAAAACCAGAGCACAACCGAGGCTGGCAGGGCCCGCTGGAGCTTATATGCTCCAACCCCTGCTCCAGCAGGGCCATCCAGAGCTGGCTGCCAGGACCACGTCCAGGGGGCTTCTGAAGATCCTCAAGGAGGGAGAGTCCACAGCCCCTCTGAGCCGTCTGTGCAGCAACAAATCATTGCCGCAAAACAACTCGTGTGTAAAAGGTTAACCCATGCATGCTTTGACTCTGCGAAGTCAATTCGTGCTGGATCAGACCTTACTTCAGCTTAGAAGTGGACTTGCCATTTCTTGAACTAGGGTTCATTTTCTCTAGAAATCTTTATTCTCATTTACCCATGGAAAAATTAAGTTGGCATCAGTCTCCAGATAGCCTGAGACACAGTAAGACACATTACTAGCACAGAACTCCAAAGTGATCTCAGAGGATAAAATTCATGTAAAAAATAATAAAAAAAATGCATCAATTTTCTAGCTTTAAATCTTGCTTGAGTTCTAAACCCAAAATCAAAGTTCCTGAGCAGTTAATGTAATGGATTAATAATAATAATAATAATAATAAAAGACTGGAGAAAGCAATGAATCTTTAAAAGCTTTAATGGAAGCGAATATACAAAATCTTGTTTCCACACTCGATATACGTCTTTAAAATATTTAAAACTTTGGGATGGGAATATCAGATCTAATAGATCTAATTCTGAGACTCTGCAGCCACATCTATAAATAGTTGTTTCTCTCAAACTTGTATATAATTTAATATCCTGGATCTGATTCACAAAACTAAGTATGTATTTCATCTTTATAATGCATTTGAAGCTGTAAAACACTGATCTATAGATGCAGTTTAACTCTCTTCACACATAAAAGTGTTTTACTGTTGTGACAAGTATTCCATCCTTATATGCAATAGTCCTTTACAAATAATAATAATAAAAAAAAATCAGTGCTATAATACAAACTGCCACTTTGCCGGGCAGAGCAGTGAATTGCATTGATTCAGAATGACAAGGAGGAGACTTGGGACACTGCTTCATTTAAGAACAAAAGCAACAAACAATTCCTGGGAGATATAAGGTTAGCATAGTCCTCAATAATGCACACATTTGGATTTGACAGTATTTATGAATGTGTCAGTAAATTCATTTGAACCCCTAGTACTGTGCCCATTGAACTACAAAAGTGCTCCCCTACCAACAGCAAGCTGCCATCTGACATCCTTTCAGGTAGGGTCACAACAAAACCATTGCTTGCAAACTGATCTAATCTTTCATCTTTATGAAGTTCTTATTCACTTCCCATGTCACAGGGACTGTCTTTAAACTACTCCTAAATTTGTATGACCAGACCCTTTTTAGCAAAGAAAGAGCACACCCCGACGAACACGTCTATACAAGCTGCTATATATCAAGCAGTGCTAACTCAATTTCAGAAGTGGAGCTTTCTTTGAAATTCTGAGAAAGAAATCAAATGAGATTTGGGAAATGCACAGGAATTCCTGCTGGCTAAAATTCAGAAGCCAATTTTACTTCAGCTGTGAGGTTTTAAGCTTTCCTAAAAGCAACCAGAGATCAAAAGAGAAAAAATGTGGCATCTGCAAAACCTGGCATAAATACATATACAATTATGCTTTGACCAAAATCCATTGCTATCTCAGCAGCCAACGTACAGGCAGCAGTGTTACAACATATGTGTATTTCTGTAGTGAAATGTAAGCTGCAGTTGATTACAAGACATGAGCAGTAAGTACCAGAAATCCTTTGATCCATTTGGAGAACATATGGAGCAAAGAGCTCAAACCCAGATGACCAAATCTTGGGCCCCCACTTTTTTGCTTTGCCACGCGCAGGGTCTATCAGCTTCTATCTCAACATGCTCTGATCCCTGATCACGCTGTGCCATGCCTCCAGGGCACACATTAATTCTGCCTCTAAATTGTGATGAATTAAGCACCTTTTTATCCCACTATAATTCTATTCCACTGTCACTGTATTGAATCAAAACCCTCCGTTCAGCGCTAACCAATCTGGTCCTCCAAGCAAAACTCTTTCACGCCCATTAACATCTTTAGCAGTTGGGTGTCACATCACATTGCTCTGCTCTGCACTGAAGGTAGTGGTGGGCAGCTCACAGTTACACATTCATACAAAATACAAGGATGTGGTTTATGAGCTCTCCTGACTGGATGGTGAATGTCTCGCTGCCTCCCCCTTCAACTGTGCTGAAGCCACTTGCACTTTCTCAGATCAGCCAGACCACTCACCAGGTGGGAACATTTCCTCCCTCTCTCTTCACTTAGGTAGTTAGAAAGATGCTCATTCCAGGTTCCACAGCAGATCTATCCTCCTTCTTTAAAGTTACAAATTCAAGTTGTATTTTAGGACATGATTCCCTGAACAAGAGTATTACCCTTCAAATTAAAATCGGTGACAAGTAAGAATGGATTAAAACTGTACATATGAAACCAATTTGTACTTTATTGGACAACCATTTCATCAGCACAGTTAAAATTGTCACCATCTGTCCCAGCACTGTCAAATGTTCAGGTTTTCCTTCTTATAAATAGCTTCAAATCATGAACTGGTAGGAAAAATAAATAAGTCTCAATGTCCAGGATTGTCAAGAACATTTCTGACAAATAGCTGTCAGAAACAGCACAAATATCTACTGGTTCTGCCTTACCCAAAAGCAGTGGGTAATGGAGTGGATAATTATTCAAAGCCCCTTATGGTTCTACTAACCCAAATTAGAGATGTACCTAAAGTGGAAAACCTCAGAAATTTTTTTTTCTTTGCATATGCAGAGTTTACTGGATCCAAAATGCATTTTTCTAAGTACAGACACATGGATGAAGAGGACAGGAGAACACTACATTTGCAGTTCATGTTGTTCTGAATACCTTATGTTGAAATTTCAGTAGCTTCACTACCAAAGTGCAACATAACCATTGTGCATTGTTAGTGTTTTCTACTCTTTTTAGAGTGCATCACTCTTCATGAAATTTTGGAAGGCTTGCAAATGCAGAATATAAAAACAATGGGAAAAAAAGTATGTTTAAAAACCTCTCTAGTTTTATATTTATGCATCCACAGCTACTGTGAGAACAATTGGCAGGAATTAGAAAAGCATGAGATTCCAACACACTCTTCCACCTAGCAGATATATTTTAACTGAACATCATTTTGATTTCACTTTATCTCCAGATGTGACAATTTGGGGTCATGCCAAAGCCTCTACATTATTTTTATGGAAGAATATATGTTATTTTCAAGTATTATTGACCTTAGAGATACAAAGGAATTTGACAAGAGTTGTGGTATCTCATACAAAACTTCATCTGATTTAACCAAAGGTTACAATTAATCAGAGATTATATGTTTGAGAAATCCTGAATTAAAATCTACCCTCTACTGTATGCAGCCTTTTCCTTTCTGGGAGGGTTTTCAATCAGTCCTATGAATCACTCCACTTCTAGCAATAAGGAACAATTACAATCTCAAAGAGTAGGATACTTGCAAGCCCAGAAGCACTGTGACATGCCGCAAAATATTTTTATATCAGAGAATTAAAAAAATGTTCTGTTTTACTTAAGCGCACTGCAGATCCTAGAAACAAGTCTATCCACACTATCTAGGAAAAATTAGACATTGCTGTAAAAAAAAAAAAAAAAAAAAAAAAAAAAAAGAAGTTTCCAGTCCAGCCCTTCAGAGATGACTTTACATCCTGCTCCCAAAGCAACATCCAAGACACAGCAAGCAGCAGTGTTGTCCTTTAGGTTTGTAAAAAATAACATTTCTCATATACCATAAAGGTGCTGTTCCCATATTAGAGATTCTTTGAAAACAAATGCATTTTACAACATTTCCAGCTTTGCAGTTTTTAAAAATTGACTCATCTCATTTAATTCTAGTACTCTATAAGCAGCAGGAAGAGGATGACCATTGACTGAAAGGCCTTGAATGCCTTTCTCCTTTATCTTAAAGGTTAAAGACCTGCGAGCACTTAGCTGAATCCCCTTTAGCTGAATCCCCTAACAAAAGAGGCAGAACTCTAAGCATAGCAATACCACAGGTAAAAGTTGTGGTTCCTTTTCTCTCCCCCTGCCTTTGTTATTGTTTCTAAACCCTGAATCATTTTTCCTGATTTCTAGAACATTGCTCAATACCATAACTGATAAGTTTTAGGGATGAAAGGGAACACCTCAGGGAACTTCTTTCTTTTTCCAATGTAAACTCCCTCCTACACCACTCAGTCAAAACTGCAACACCCAGCACACTACATTTGAAACTCTCATTACTAAAAGCTCAAAGAAACCATTTACATCAGAACTGTGCAACACTGCTTGCTAAATCCTACCACACAACGGTTAACATTGTTTGCTGTACATTGTCTCGTCATCAGCATCCCTGACAGCCAGTCGCAACAAAATCAGCAGTTACACACATCCCCGGAGCAGGCAGCGCCGCAGGAATAAAAGATGAGCAGAGCACACAGGCTGGCTTCAAAGCACTGAAACGCTTACAGTCTTTTCCTGCTGCTGGCTTTCGTTCCCAGAGCTGTTAGCTGTTCCTTCTGTTGTTTACACTAAATATTCATTAGTAAGACAAGACATAAGTTTGTTTTATCTTAATACGCCAAAAATGAGGAAAAACATCCAGATATAGATAGAAGATGGAATTAAGGCAAGTCGTGGGCAAATGTTACGCTGAATTCATAAGCTGGTAAGCCAGGAGGAATGTGGGTAGAGGGAAACGACAAGAAATTTTTAAAAGCCACCTTTGTTCACAGACAGGGCTTCAGCACCGGCAGTTTTAGCAGAGTCCCAAGAGGCCCTCTCCCTTCCTTCCTACTGCAGGCCTTTTGCTCTGAGGGGTTCTCAAGGACTTACAGTGCAATAGTTCACAGGAAGTTTCAAGCCTGCTGTTTCCCTAAGAGGCCTTACGAAATGCTTTCAGGTACACTACAACTCTTTTTTCCTCTGTTTGGTAGAATTACATAGAAAAAAGCATACAGTAGATCACTCAAATAGCACTGCCCACATCAAGCCTCCTTTGTTGTGTACATATCAAGGGGCTGTGTACATTAGGACAGACATTAACTATAGGGTCACTCGTTCCTGCAGCATCCTTGCCCTCCCTGTGTCAGCCTACAGCTCCCCTCAGCCACTTCTCCCCACAGAATCCCATACAATGCTCTGCAGGGAGACACTTTGCTCCTCCTCTCACCAGGACACAGCACTCAAATCCCACTTTCTAGCTGATGAGCAGCACTTAAAAGTAACACATCTGAATGCTGTTAGTGAAAAATAAATAAATATATATATGTATATCAATCAATCTGAACTACAACACACCAAGTCTTCATAGCTCCCTGCAAAACAGAGGTGCTAAGCCAGGGAATCATGTCTGGCTTAATGCCTCAACAGTTCAGCCAGGCATCTGTACAACAAAAACCTTCCTATCACATTATTCTGTTAAAAAAATATAACCCAAAATTAGTTACCAGACTGCTGAGATTTTTTACATGAACAGCTGAAGTCTGGCAAAGTTATACGGGCATATAAATGCACTGACTGAGCTTGATGAGGGTATTTCCCCACCATCACCACGATCCCTGAACAGATGCCTGGCAGCTACTCAATGCTCACTGTGATTCCCCCCTAGAGCAAAGGGGTAAAGGAGATGCGGCGGACAGTTTGTGTTCCCAGCACCGTAACATCGGTCACGGAACACCGGGATTTAAACAAACACCATGAAACATCTAAACATCGTGACGCATCTAAAATTTAAAGATTGCTTCCTGCAAGGTAAACACCCACAGAAACTGGAATCGATTCAAGGGAGCCCGGCTGGCTTGCCATTTCATTAACCCTTCTGGCTTGCCCCCCGCGCTGAACCAAACACCCTGCTCTCGCCAGCTGCGTGCCCACCTGCCTGCTGCCCAGGGCCAGAAGCAGGGGCAGCGGGCGTCCTTTGAGCACCCCAAAACCCACCCCAGGGAGCTGCCCTGCCCCACGGTCCTTTCTGCTCCCAACTCGGGGGGCTCCACCTCACCCCTTCACGCTTCCACCTCGGTGGCCAGCAGCCAGATTTCGGCACACGACGCTTCCCCGACCCCCTTCGCGGCGCAAGCCACGGGCTGGCCACAGCCGGCGGCCGCCCCCTGCCCTCCCCGGCGGCACTCACGCAGGCAGAGCTGGGTGACATAGGCGTAGTAGGACCAGCACAGGATACTGGAGATGAAGAGCACGGGCACCCAGTAGAGCAGCCGCTGGCAGCGCCGCCGCACGCCGCCCCAGCCGCTCGCCGCCCCGGCCGCCGCCGCTGCCCCCGCTGCTGCCGCTGGTGGCGGCGCCGCCGCCATCTTCCCGCACCGCATCCCGGCCACGCACTCCGCGCCCCGCGTCCCGGCCGCGCATCCCCGCCCCGCCGGGGTCCCTCCTTCTCCTTCTCCTCCTTCCTCCTCCTCCCTTCTCTCCTTCTTCTCCCTTCCCTCCGCGCTCCTCCCACCGCGGGCCGGCACTAGGGGGCGGCTCTGCCCGGCCCCCTCCACGAGGCAGAACCTGGCCGGGCCCCTGCTGCTTCAGGCACAAGGCTGGGGCACAAATGTGTGGGTCCTGTGAGGCAAGGGGGGAGTCTTCTGGTTTTCTCCTGGTCCCTCCATTTATTTATTTTTTATTATTTTATTTTCCACCCAAGGATGGTGATATTGAACCTCCCTTGAAAATGGTTTAAAAACACTCACAAAAAAAAAAAAAAGAAAAAAAAAAAGAAAAAAAGTGCTGCCTGGAGTGCTGTTTTGTAGCGACCCTTACAACATCACACACAATTAAACAACGAGCTGTGAGTGTGGCAGGCTGCTGGGTCACAGCGAGCAGGAGGCTGTCAGGGACCTGGGCGTCCTGGTTGGCAGGGGATGATGGCCTGCGTCCTGCTGACTCACTCCTTCCCAAAGATGCTTTACGTTACCAGCATGGTAATCAAACACTCGTGAAATGTCCTAGTAAATCCACGTTGCCTTATGGTATGCGCGCCCAAGTCGTGGCTGAAATATCCATGCCAGAATTAGAAATGCTGAGAATGGTGCGACACATTTCTGCAATTTGCTGGAATCTCCCAGAGCACTGGCAATGCAGTAGGTGGAAAAGAGGTGGCTGAATAAAATGTGTTCAGATTTGGAAAAAAGGTTCGTATGATGTCCCACATAGGAGACCATGCCTGCAGCAAAGTGATCACAACAGTGCTGCCATTGATTAGATTAGAAACAAGGCTGTGAGACAGAAAAAAAAAAAAAAAAAAAAAAAAAAAAAAGATAAAATATGACAAAAACAGCATAGGTATGCTGCCAGGCTCCGTAATATGAAAATGAGTTGTTATTAAACTTTATTGGCCATATAGCTGTGGTATTTTTATAATGCAAAACGCGTCCTCCTCATTGTTACGCGATGAGGCTGAGGAATTTGAGTTACCCTTGGTAGACTGGGTGACTGAGCAATGCAGAATTACATACTGAGAGGGAACCATACAACTATAAAATATGTCAAGGCAGGAAGTTATCTTTACCAATTCAAGAGAAAGACTTGTGTATCACTGTGAATGGCTCAGTGAAACCATCTCGTCCCTGTACAGATATTATAAAAGAACAAAATATCATGCCATGGAAAGACGGGAATATAATAATTTATGAAAGTGTTCTGTGTCACGGAGTTATGGTATGGAATTTGCTTAAAATAACTCCTAGAGTTTGATATACATTGATATAAATTGCAATGGGGAAATCTAAAACATGAAAAGGGAGGGAACAAATTACATTGAAAATGCAGAGGTAGCGAAAGGTACAGAAAAACTAGATTTGGTATTCTTACATACTGTATTTCATAAAATAAGATGAAAGGGACCAAAACCAACATGACATAGACAATAAAACCATTTTACTTCACTTAACTGATTTTACTGTAATTAAATAGGTAAGTCATTGCTGAGGCCAAAATTTTACTAGAACATTTAAAGGAATTGACTTGAGTCTGTTCAATGAAAATATCCATGGTTATTCAAAACAGATCTTAAAAGAATGAGGAGCAAAGTTACCACTGCTTGAAGGCATACTCCATGCTTTACTGGCAAAAGCTAAAAGAAACGAAGGTATTTTCCTAAATATTACGTATTGGGTGAAATGTCCTAAGAAATCATTACTTTTTAATTTGAACAAATTATGCCTCTGTGCCACAATGTATTTGTTTGTTTGTTTGTTTTTTGGGGGGGAGAGGGTGGGGCAAAATTTCTTGTGGACACCTGCAGGAGTTGCAAAATAATAATAAAATTTAGGTGAAGGAAAAGTTCCTTCTGTGTTGTTGTTTTTGTTTTCTTTTCCATGCAGTCTTAAAATGAAGGTCCCATTTTTGGGCCCTTGGCAGAGTGTAAGCATGCCGGAACACTTCACGCTACGTAGATTATATTTGTCTGAAATGATAATATCATCCTGTGAAATATGTTCATCTGATTCGTGTCAATATGGAACAATGCTAGGGCCTCATAATGAAATGTGACTTTCTGTCTTACATCCTCTTGTATAAATAACCACAAGTCCAAGAGAAACAGAGTAGTTAGTATATAGTTCTTGTATGTTGCAAAAGAATGGTCTAGCAGTTCATGTCGATAGAGGGTTTGAAGGGTAAACCTTGAGACTGGGATCTGGGAGATGAGAGAATAGGGGGGAGTTTTTTGAGCTAACTGCTGACTCTTGCATGAGACCCAACTTTCTGACATGTGGCCCAGAGACCACTAAATAAGGGGGAGTGGGGGGGGGGGGGGAGCTGAAGAACGACCGAAGGACGAAGCCTGGGAGGAAAACTACGAGCCTTCAGTATGAGTGACCCCCAGAGAGACTGCCAGAGACTGATACATATGCTGATACATGGGATGGTTCGGGTGCCGGGAAACTAATGATAAGAACCCTGCCTTTTCCAAAAGTGGTGATGAATATGTATTAGCCTAGGGGAATAAAAACGAGCCGCCTGATGTAACTGGTGTGCATCTTGGTGGAGCAGAGACTCGCGGCGCACCCAGCGCTGTTTGCTTACCTCTATTCCTTTAATAAACTGTAAACCTTGATTGTAACCCTATTTGGGACTCAGTCATTTATAACAATACCTATAGTCTGCCGCAGGCTGAAAAGTAGCCTGTGCCTCAGGTGCTGTTTTCTGCCTTTGCTTTTGTTACTACATCCTTGTAAGTCTTCAAAAGGGAAATGAAGTTATCCTATTCAGAAAAAACACCATCCAGAAGAAACTTTGGTTGTTTTCAGGGCCTGAATTCTCACTGAAACCAAAGGCGGGTATAGAATCATAGATTATCCCGAGTTGGAATGGTCCCCTAAGGATCACAGAATCACAGAATTTCTAGGTTGGAAGAGACCTCAAGATCATCGAGTCCAACCTCTGACCTAACGCTAACAGTCCCCACTAAACCATATCCCTAAGCTCTACATCTAAACGTCTTTTAAAGACCTCCAGGGATGGTGACTCTACCACTTCCCTGGGCAGCCTGTTCCAATGTCTAACAACCCTTTCGGTAAAGAAGTTCTTCCTAACATCTAACCTAAAACTCCCCTGGCTCAACTTAAGCCCATTCCCCCTCGTCCTGTCACCAGGCACGTGGGAGAACAGACCAACCCCCACCTCACTACAGCCTCCTTTAAGGTATCTGTAAAGACCAATAAGGTCACCCCTGAGCCTCCTCTTCTCCAGGCTGAACAAGCCCAGCTCCCTCAGCCACTCCTCGTAGGACTTGTTCTCCAGGCCCCTCACCAGCTTCGTCGCCCTTCTCTGGACCCGCTCAAGCACCTCAATGTCCTTCTTGTAGCGAGGGGCCCAAAACTGGATCATTGAGTCCAACTCCTGGCACCACACAGGTCTACCCAAAAGTTCAGACCACGGGACTAAGTACACAGTCCAAATGCTTCTTAAATGCCGACAGGCTTGGTGCAGTGACTGCTTGCCCGGGGAGCCTGTTCCAGTGTGCGACAACCCTCTCAGTGAAGAACCTCTTCCTGATGTCTAGCCTAAGCCTCCCCTGCCGCAGGTTGACACCATTCCCGTGGGTCCTATCACTGGGGACTGAAGAGAATGGATCGGTACCTGCCCGTCCACTCCCCCTCGCGAGGAAGCTGTAGACTGCGACGCGGTCTCCCCTCAGCCACCTCGTTTCCAGGCTGAACAGGCCCAGTGACCTCAGCCGCTCCTCATACGTCTTCCCCTCTAGGCCCTTCGCCATCTCTGTAGCCCAGTAGCTTACTGACTTGAAGAAAGAGGCTTTAATCTATCCTGGTTTGTTTACTAACGAAGGAGCACAAAAGAGATGCGTGTCCTTGCCTCTGAAGAGGAGGTGAAGGAAGAGCCAGTGCAAGGAACACAAAAATCAGTTGCGCCAGACTAACATGGGGTTGTATCTGAGCTTGGAGACTGCAACCCTCTTCAGACTTCCAGATCTAGGGGAACACTTTGGCCGCAGCCTAAAAGCCACGTGTACGGAAGCTCCCCCAAGCCAGCCAATCTTCTTCCCATGACCTGCCAGGAAACAGCAATGTGGGCATGTAACCAAATCAAAGCCCAGACCTTCAGCCCAGTCTTTGACCTGAATAGTGAGTGAGGATCCGGATTTATACGTGAGGATTTATACGTGATAGCTTATACGCAGCGGAAGTAAATAGTGTAGTCGGAGGTCACGGGGCTAGATTTTGAAAAGTCCTGCATAAGGAAGACATCTCAGAAAAGCAGACTTAAATAACATTAATGCCAAGAAAAGTAATTCTGATTGCTATATTCTTTATCTGTCGTGACTAGACAGATGAAAATCTGTGATAGCAACTTTGCCTTTAAGGTCATTTTATTTGTTTTCTTTGATTTCTCTATCTGTCTACCTATCTATTTATTTATTTATTTTAACAGGCTCTGTACTAATTTTCCTGACAGAATGACTAACAGAAATATGACCCTTGTGCACCTTTTGTAGTTAATTCGTTAGGTCATCTCTAACCACTAAGCCCCTTGTCAGGTTATTTCTATTAGTGATAAGGAGCAATTGACTTTAAAAGACTGAAGCCAGGTAGAGGAGCCTATTCCACAAGGTCTCTTGGCTCCACCCTTGTGAAGTGAAACCTGGCAGGTGTGGGTCATTTGTCCTTTGCTATAAAGGAAGCTTGAGGAGCTGTGGGTAATTGCCTTCTCAGGGGGAGTTTGAGGCTCAGGTTGTCTAGGGTGCTTTTCTGCTGTCATGGTGGTGGGCTCAGTGTTCCCCAGTAGGCTGCTTTTGTTTCATGTTCTTAACCAACTCTGTGAAATAGTTTTAGTGACTCTATGAGCTAGCTATGTTGGCGGTGCCTTCTCAGTGCAGCAGAACCCTGGTGGTGCGACTTCCCTGTGAAGCAGTGTGGAAGCGACTCAGGTTCGGAAGCTGGCAGGTAAGTGTTCCTGGGTTCTACAGTTCTTTAATGTAGAGGAGTTGGAGTACTTCCTTCACCTTGTCTGTTCTCAGTGAAACTAGTTATGTGGATTCTAAGCTCCCTTTCCAGCCCTTAAAAACATAAGAATAGCAATAGTAAATAAGAATAAAACCCCACCGACTCAGAAGCTCCAGTGCTTACAGGTAAGCCTGCCTTCCAGGAATGTTCTCAACTATTTGTTAGGGCTGAACATCAGGCAGTGTGAAAAAGGTGCCTTAAAGTGAACTCAAATTATGCCTTGCAGTAAGTAGAAACGGATTGGGAGAGATACTGGTGGCATTCTCGTGACTTTCACTAAGCGGAAGTCACGAGACTGTGCTGTTCATAAAAGAAATCCATTCTCACAGCACGTGGGTCAAAAGCAGTACGAAGAAAGCCTCTCCTCTTCCCTACAGGCCTGCGTGTCTCGGCTGAGGAGAAAGTTCTGGAAGAGGTCCATGTACTGGGAGAATCGATCTTCCTCGCCACCAGTAGAAAGCAGTGTCTGAGGTATTGAGGAAAGTGTCCTTCTGTGAAAGGAAGATGACAGAGTGGGAAGACTGCCTGTGTCATCCTGTGGTTTTGCCAATGCGATGCTGCAGAGGACGGGAGAGAAAAGGAGGGAAAGCTGGGGGGGGGGGGGGGGGGTGGGACACAATAAAAGGCATGTGTAAATGAGTTGCGAATAAAAAACAAAGGGGCGGGAAAAGGGGTTGTGTGAGAACTGTGCTGCTCCATATGACACAGGGCAGTCCTGAAGGTGGGCTGGTCCCCAGATCTGGCTGTCATCTCAGCTTGGCTGGCACCTGAAGTTGGAAGGATTTCATTACTTGAAAACTAGCTAAATGAGCCTCTATGATAGGTATTCCCTATCATAGCAATTTAATCCTGCTGATGTCTTTTCAGATACATACTTGGAAGTAAGTCAGAGGGACCTCTCTCAGAAAAGGCACCTGGTGTTTTGAGTTTTTCTAGGGAATAGCTACTGGAAACTGTATACATAAGTAGGAATAATATTTTGTGTTGTACCTGGGTGTCTATGGAAAGCTTCTTAATACTATTATTATTATATAAATAGTATGTGTTATTTTACCAGTCACCATACATACATTGCATGTTTGGCCTATTTTTTAATGTTACAATATCCAACTCTTTGTCCCCTCGTGTTTATGAAGGGTACAGGAAAAAGGAACATTATTGCCTTGGCTTATGTTTCCTTACAGCTCCTTAAGTGTTCAGACAGCGCCTGCCATGCTGCTGTATGTATGCTAGGAAAACAGTTCTCATGACATTAGAATTCTCCTTTAAACCATTTTAGAATGCCTTCAAGGATACAGGACAGACAAAAACAGATGCCAGGGAACGATGCGAAAAGGAGAACACTATGTAACATAGTAATTAATTCTTTATGATAATAGTAGTTATACAAAACTATTTATATAAAGAGGTGGCAGGTTGCCAGAGATGTGGGAACAAAAAGATGAAGGGTTACAAAGACCTCAAATTACATCATACAATTTCTGGTTAGAGGAATAGAGGAATTGTATTGCCCCTTCACGGAAATGGACTTCTGTAGTCTGGCTTTCTTTTTTAATGGCCAGTACCATTCTCCTCTTGCTGCTCAGATTCTACAAAAATTGGGACTTCACTGTTCAGTATAATTATTAACATAGCTATTATTGTAATGCAGTGTTTTCTAGAGGTCCAAAATCATGGTCATTCTGGTTCAACACTAGTCATCTTTATGTCCTAGCATGCAGTAAAAAATATGGAAGATACTCCTGTGCAAGTTTGGGGGGGGCTCAATTTCATTGAGAGCACCACCTTTAGATGAAGAATTACATCACAGTTGTTGCTGATAATGAAGAGTTCCCTGATATGCAAATTATTGCATTTCTACAATGTCCACTGTGTATGGATGGCAGTTCAGAGCACTGTGGTGCATTTGGAAAGTGACAAAATGTACTAGGACTTCTGATCTTAGCAAGTCATCCAGATGGAACAAACCATAGGAGATGCATATAATATGTAGACATCTAATGAAATTACACTGGCATCCTGAATGTATTTTAAGATGTGCTAAGCAGTTTCTTATAATCAACCTTGTAAAGTAAAAGCAGCAAAACAGAAGGAAATGTCAAGCATATCAACCCTTTGAAACAAGAAATGTCAATTAATAATTAAATAATATATATAATCAACCTTGTAAAGTAAGAGCAACAAAATAGAAGGAAACGTCAAGCAAAGGAGAATGTTTAATATATGGCAGAGAGAAACAATCTATTATTGATAATTTGGCATAAAAAGCCTCTTCAGAGCTCAGTTTTGTACCAGTATGAATGGTCATAAAATTTCAAAACAATAATAATAAAAAAAAGCAAGATGAGCCACAAAAGAAAATAACTTGAAGAACAACATTTATGTAAATTGACAGTGTTCTTGTTAATGTACATGTGATTTAAATACCAGAGTACTGCAGTAAGAGAGCATTTGTCAGGCTTAGATTGGGAATTCAGCATTCATTTAGTTTCCTGAGGATTTAATATCTAAGGCTGGCCATAGATGTTCACATTTACAGCCCACTCATGAGTTACAATAAGTAGCTGGAAATACAACATGTGTACTAGCTCATTACATTTCAGCTATAAAATTTCCCTGAACTCTTAGGACTACCATTACAACAACTGAGTGTGAAATAACAAGACTTCATATCATGAGCTCCTTTTAACATCACAGATTTACTGAATGCTAAAATCATTTGAAAGTGATAAAGCGTTATTCTTCCTACAGTCTCATAATAGTTTTAATTTAATTTTAAGTACAGTATTTTAGAAAAATAATGTTTATTTGGTCAATTAAAACCTCCTGAACTAGGTATATACAGAATACAGTGAGTGCTAGATAAACACACATGAAAAATACTCTTATACGTACTTCTTTCAGAGAATCTTTATGGCTAATAGACTATGAACATCTTCTCCTTTGTGTAACCAATCCACTATGATGGAATCATTTCTCCATCACCAATTGTCCCACACATGAAGTGGAACAGGAAGAGAAGGAGGGACAACAGGACAGGAGGATAACTATTTGCCTTCACACCAGTGCAATACACAGACAAAAAGGTAGAAGCAGGAATCTGCATCAACACAGGACACCCAGACAAGCTGACACACATTGCTAATTAGACAAACCAGTGGCTCTGCAGCGATGTTCTTTGACCTTCACAACAGGCAATGTGCTGCTTGCTTCTCTCCAGTGTTTGGGAGATGGAGCGCGCTTGCTGCACATGGAAGAAGAAATCTCTCTGCAATGTTTCCTTCCTAAGAAACCAATTAGAAAATGCATGTTGCATCCCAGCTGGACTCAAGTACCATCTGCCATTTGTGGTTTTCAGCTGCATAAGAAAAGCCACTTGATAGCCACTCCTGTCTTAACTATTCTAGCCATAGGACATGTTTTAATTGAACCACTGGCCCACAGGTATTCACCCTCTTGCTCCTCCTTCACCCTATCTAGGTACTTAATAAATTACAACTGTTTGCATACCAAACCTAACTGTTGCTGTAAGCTTTATTTATGTTCTTTTTCACTTTCCAGCGTGTGGAAATTTGCCCGGCTCTCCACGGGAGAGGCTCATTTAGCTAGTTTTCAAGTAATGAAATCTTTCCTGGTGATTTCCTGATTGCTGTTCCAGACTGATATAATACTGTATTTGCAGAGTCTGCCCTCAGGGATGTTGTTCAAAGCTGTATTTAGGCTTATTATCCACCCACTCTTCTGTCACTTTCAGCAGTAATTTTTTCAATGTGTTGTTTATTCCCCCAAACACGTTCATCACTCAGGGCTGACCTGTTATGCAGTGTAGTTTGTTTGCTGATTTTAAATGGTTTGCAGTATTTCTGGACATTGTGCAATTCTCTGTGTGCATTTGTTAAAGAGCATATGTGGCTCAGTATAATACTGCAGAGATTTGAATACCTGATTTTTTTTATTTTTATTTTTTTCCTCCTTACAGCATTACCTCTCTTGAATTGAGGTTGTAGCTTCTAATTCAAGATTAGAATGAAATGACTTCATTCTTTCCAACCAGAAAATACAACCTCAGGCATATCACCTAAACTGCTTACTGGTAAAATCAGTTATTAAAAAAGCATGGCTAATAGCTATAGCTGTTTAAAAAGGAGAAGGATTATCAATCTAAGAAGGAAACTGTAAATTAAAAGTTTGCAATGAAACAGGAGCAGGTAAAGTTCTTCTGCAGTGATATTAATTTCAATTATTTTTTAAACTAAAGTGGATGTATAAGTAGGTAACTCAGCTCTGTCTACTTTCTGGAAAAAAAAAAAAAGCAACCAGGAGTAATAACTTGTTTCCTTATATGAATAAATGAATAGCAGCTTATTACTAAAACTTGAAAGTTTAATAAGTTGCAGTTCATACGCATATTTATACATACAGATTAGGTATTTTATATTACAATTTTTCAACTGGATACTAATATTCTTATGGAATTTTTCTAGTTGTTTTCTAGTGATGTTCTCCTGTAGGAAGAATTTGTAAGTCAAGGTACTGGTATAAATTAACGTTACTCATTCAAGATTAAAGCATGCTCCATGTATTTAATAGTCTTTTTGTGTGTAAGAAGAACTTAATATATCCAAGGGCACCATCTGCTGACAGGTTCAGGATGCCAAACAAATGCTTTCATGAATGTTCATATATTGGGAAAAAGTATTGAACATTCAGACCTCACACATATAAGAAAATGGATTAGCTTTGGCTTGATTTTAAGGGGCGTTCAGACTTGATACTGCTATATTCTTTTTTTCAGATTGATTTTTGGAATAGTAAGATTTTGGTCTGATTTTTCTCAATCTGCAAGTATTAGCCTGTATTTCTTTTGCCAGAAACTGTTTCAAACGTGTCCCCAGAGGGACAAGAGAGCACAATGGCTCATTACTTTGAGACGATAATGCAATGTTGAATCAAAGCAAAGTGTAACATTCCTCTATTGTTTTATTCTCATTTTGTTTGAATGCATTCTTATCCTGATATTTAGGAAAAGAGGCAACCAAGTAAAAAAAAAAAAAGCAGGCAGTATGACCAACAATATGGTGTTAGTCACCATTAGCTCATATTTCTTCTTCTTCAGCCTGATAACTTTAGAAGAAAGTGCATAAATTTGTAGTGAACGTAATTGGAACCAAGTTACTGTCAAAATGTGCACAGAGAGAATCTGCCAGTGTGACTTTAGCCATCAGAAGATTAGCAGGGAGCAGCTAATGCTGTACAGGATATTCTGCTGGGAAGGAGGAATTCATCAGAGCTCAGACAGAAGCTAGCAGCACAAAGCTGTGGGGTTTAGCAGCTACCATTTTATCAGAATTTACAGCTGCACAGGGCCTCAGCGAGTAGTTCCTAGCATCCACTAAATAACTTTTTGCATTGTTACAGTCTTCTTAATTCATGGAAGAGACCGAGAGCTGGATTAAAAACATCAAAGCCTTCAGTTTCTCAACTTTTATTTAGTTGCAGCATATACATTTTCTTGTCTGACAGGAATTTGGAGGATTTTGAATAAGCTTTTATTGAGCACACTGACTGCTGCCTATCTGAGGGGTGCCCCCACAGCAGATGGCATGTCCCTTAATACTTTGTTTTCAACTGCCTTGTGATGAAGAGATGTTCTAATGCAAAGTACTTGCACACCCATGTTACACAAAATAAAGATCAATAACAGAAGAATGATATATACTGCAAAGGAAATAAGTTTCAAGTGCATTTATTTTGAAATAAACAAGGATATTATATGCGTATCTTCATATTCTACATTACATAAATTATTATTAAACACAAGAAAAATACTCTTAAAAACTAATCTGACATTTTCACATTCTATTTTATATTAAGTGCCTACAGTTAGGAAATATATATAGAAAAATGATAAAATTGTCTCTAGCCAGCCTTAAAAGCAAAGTGCACTATTGCCTAGGGTAGTGGAGGAGCCAAATGATGATGGTGCTGCTGCCTTCTCCACGGTGAGGACCACTGTGAGCAGGCAGCAGGGACTGAAGATGAAGGAGGGGAACTCCTTCAATAACTCCCTATCCTTTCTTCCCATTTTTTGTCCTTCATTGCTGAAGTAACAAATTGGGTTTCACATACACTGACAAGAAGCAGTGAGACAGTTCTGCGTACCAAGATGATACATTGAATACCAATGATTCCCTAAATGATCACACGGGGACTGCAGCTTATCCATGTTCTGTTGTGTCAGTTCAAGAACCTCTATACAAATCTTTTTTGATTTTTGTTGTCAGTGGTTTAAGCATGTCAAGTTGGAAATTTGGTAAGTATTTATCATGAATTAAAATAGCATCTTCCAAAAGCTTTCTGAACTGGCTCTTTCTTAGATTAAAACCACACCTAAAGAGACATTCTAATTAGCTTTTTTTTTTTTTTTTTTAATCTTCGAAGTGGAATTTCTTTAAAAACAGCCTGCTTTTCATTTTGTTATGATTTTTAAATAGAGATAATTCTTATGATAAATTAAGTATTCATGAACTTAGGTGTTCTTCCACAGATGCTATACATCTTTTCCACTTGCATGCAATGTTAAGATGGTATTCAAACAACATGCACTAAACATAATTTTGAAATGTTTGCTTACAAGTACTCGGAGTAATAGAAGATTTAAAACCATTATTTTGGTTTTGTCTTGTCAACCAAACAAAATACTTGCCTTTCTGGTAACATTAATTTGTTGACATTAGTTTTAAAGTGTGTCTATCCAGATAGAAATCTTTCAAGGCACAGACTGTTCCTAAACATATACAGATTTAGTTAGGATCCAGTGAACCTTTTCAAGTATGATATAAAAATTGTGTTCATGTTTCTTTAGACCTAATTCACACCACATAATAATCATTTTGAAAGGGTGTAAGAAAAAACACTGCTACTGAATTGCAAAGAAAAAAAATAGAGAACAGAAAAAACAAATATAACAATGTCCCTATGACTGTTTCAGTAACACCTAAACATACAGGACATAAAAGGTCATGGTGGCTACTGACTGTCTGTAGTCTCCATCACCTTATTAAAACCCAATTTATGTCTAATATTTGATGCATAATAATCAAATAATATAACTGAACATTACTCTGAGCTGCTGCATGCATTTGTGTTTTCTTTTGCTTTTTAGTTTGACACAAACACAAGTTATTTAACCATTTTCCAGATGCTGCATTCCAGAGTAGCAAATTAGATGACAACAATTTCTACTCAATACCATGTCTTACTTCATATAAAAGTGCACTATTCACAAGAACACATGAAATTTTACTCTATTATAAGTGAATTTATACATATGGAAATACAGTTTAGAATAAATATTATGAAGTGTTACTTAACATGAATTTGAATATTTTGACTTTCCTTCAGCATATTGCTTCTAAGATATGTTAAAATCAATATAATTTTTTAAAAGATAAATTAATAAAAATAATAGTAAGACTTAGAGAATCTCAACATTATAGTCCATACAGTACCTCTCTCAGGTAAATACCTATCTTTCACATTATGACCATAATATTATTACCATTTTCAAAATAACTGCTTTGTTATAGCTTCTAAGAGTTTAATTTGTACATTCAACTCGTATGTAATTGTTATGCTACATAACACACTCTCATTTCCAATTCAGCGCAAACATTTAGTAGTGTTCTTCTGAAAGCAAATTCACAGTCTAAGTTGATACGGGCAGTTTCTGTTCATTGCCAAAACGTTTGCTTACCCAGGTGTAATCCTTCTTTTTTGTTTTCCTTTACGTGACAAACATATCTCAAAATAATGACAAATATTCAAAACGTGATCTTTAAAAAAAAAAAAAAAGACTTCTGCCAATCAGAGGATAGTTTGTCATTTAAATAAATACACACTGAAAACTGGTTGTAAGGGTTCATAACCAGTACTTTTAGTGGAAAAGTTGTCCTCTGTTTTCTAACACAGCTGAAGATTCACAATTCACCCGGGTTAGCTTGTTCTTCATCCAGAATTTATAGGAATAAATATAGTTCTAGCCAGTGCACATAATCCTTATTTCTTTCTTTATCTTAGCATATCTCGTCTCCGAAATTGCTTCCATAGATCTCTGAGATGTTCACTGGTTACAGTCATCACGCAAGAATAATATTCCTTCCAACCAGACTTCGGACTCTCCTGTGAAAAGTGAAAACAGAACTGAAAAAAGATGTTTTTTGCTCTGATACTACATTAAATTTTACTCAGACTCATACAAACCAGATATATGATTTAATATTAAAATAATGAAAGATCAAATACTTTTATGGCTCAAAAGTACCTAAAATGAGGGTTATAAACTTTTAGGTAGGGTAAGATTTCAGAAAACATCCTCACCTCACAGCACACAGCATTCAACCAAAGCCTATTTATATTAAAAGCTGTAGTAAAGGACTATTCCTATTCATTCAGATGTGTCTCCTACTCTCTATATAGTTTTGTTTCTTCCTTCTTCATGTTGACACTGCACCAAAAAAGTTCACCTCTAGCATGAACATAGCTATTCATGTTCATGGAACTGAGGGATTAACAAAAGCCAAATACAACAAAAGGTAGATGATATGAAAGCTTCTTTATACTAGGTTACCTTAAACCTAAACTGCATTGTAGCTCAAGTGCCCATTGAATGGAGAGGAATAATGGCCAAAGCCTGTCCTGGGAGACTAAATAGCCTGTATGCTGTCTGCAGGCATCCTTATTTCTTCCACTATACCTAATTTCACAAGCCTGTTTTG
This sequence comes from Aythya marila, assembly GCF_965140915.1. Lineage (NCBI taxonomy): Eukaryota > Metazoa > Chordata > Aves > Anseriformes > Anatidae > Aythya > Aythya marila. The sequence goes on along the minus strand of NC_139045.1, from coordinate 17,721,503 downwards.
ATAGTGTGTACACAAAGACAGAGCAGGATAGCAACTGGGGAAAGAAGCTAAGGGAGGAACAACTGTTGATGAGTCAGAAGCATTTTCAAGTAATTTTCAATTGTAATCCCTCAGCATCTACAGGAAAATGGTTACAGAGTCAAGGTGAGAGACTGCTTGTTTTGGTTATCTAAGTGAAGTTGTGAAAAATATCATGCCATCGCACAATACCACCCATTACAGAATGAAACCTATATTCCCAAATATCGTTATTACTATTCTTATTACTTGTGGTGTATAATTAAAATCATAAAGTATTATGCAGAAGTTGTAAATACTCAGAAAACAATCCAATCCACAGCAGTATATATCACAGACTTTAAATGAAATATTAGAAATAATACTTATATTAATATGTAATTTATGGTCAATTTTATTTAAAAATACATTACTTGTACAATGCATTGCATTATTTAACAAAAGCACATTCAGTTGATTAACTGGTGCTTTAAGATATGCATTTACTTTTTATTTTATTAAACAGATTCAGAGAAATGTTCATGAAAATCTGTAAGAGAAATGCTAAACTACACGAACTGTTCACCTACTTCTAAATGTATACATTTTTGTTGTATCTACTCTCAGTGTACTAAACTTACAGAAGAAACATCTTGTCACATTGCTTTCTGATATCTTCCTATTCCAGTGGAATATTTTCCTCCCACTGTATCCAGAGAAGTTTTTAAGGGTCTACTCAGGTCTACTAAGGGTTTTTAGTACCAAGTCTACAAATGTAACTGGCAGTTACAGAAGTCAAAGTGACTAAGGTGTGGCTATCCCACACTTCTTACTTCTGCTTTGGAGATGAGTTTAGCACCAGGCTACTTCTGTTTTTATTTTTTATTTTTAGAAGTTCTCTCTTCTGATAAAGGTATTCAACTATTGTATATTAGTAAAGTATGGAAACTAACAGCTTTTGAAGTATTAACTACATGACAAACCAGAAGACCGAAGATAGTAATTTATTGTTGAAGTATGAATAAAACTGAGGTTCTAAATTCATGCTTAAGTCTTTCACATCTTTCTCAAAATGAAATTTCCTTCCCCAACCATTCCCATTTCTGTTTTACCTACTATTACTTCCTAAAAAAAAAACAAAAAAACCCACTTAATTAGAAAATGTAAAACCCCACAAAATTCAGATAATCTAACAAACAGTTTTTGTAATTCAAAAATCTTAAGGTATTGAATAAATCATTGGAATATACATCTCCATTTCTAGTTTTACAATTGTGACAGAGTATTTATGCCAATACTGTAAAAGTCAATACAATCAGAATTAACAGCTTAAATACCTATTACAGTTACTGAATACAGAAACAGTTTATCAAACAGCATGTTTGAATGGATTAGAATTCCTGATGTAGTTGGCCTCTAGCATCCTGCTTCAGAAATGAAAAGAAAGATGGAGAGGGACTCTTTGCCAGGGACTGCAGTGATAGGAGAAAGAATAATGGTTTTAAACTAAAAGAAGATTAGATGTAAGGATGTAAGGAGGAAATTCTTTACTATATGGCAGTGAGGCACTGGCACGAGTTGCCCAGAGGAGCTGTGGATGCCCCATCCCTGGAGGTGCTCCAGGCCAGGCTGGAAGGGGCTGTGGGAGGTGTCCCTGCCCACGGCAGGGGGTTGGAACTGGGTGGGCTTTAAAGTCCCTTCCTATCCAAACCATTCTGTGATGCTGTGATTCTAATTAACTCTGGAAAGGTTTTGTTAAAAATTTAATGGATAGCCTTTTCTTAACACGTTTAAAGTACAGTCCTCCTCTCAACTCTACTCATCCATTCTTTAGTAAAGTTTTTTTTCCTGTTCTCCCTACAGTACATACAAATCAGTACACCTGCTGATGCCAAGCCAGGTTCTGTGCCCTGCAGCAAGAACAATGTAGAAAGACAAGCTCTCCAACAACATTGTCAGCTCTTTAGATCACAGGGAGCTTGTATAATTAATCCCCAAGGACAGGTTTTCATTGTTTATTATAAGGGTATAACATTCTTTACGCTGTAAAGCAAATGGCATTTGTGCAATTTAGAGAGATGCACAGTTCAGCACAATGAACTGTTTATCCCATTTCAGGGTGCCAGTTCAAACTGTGGTATAATCAGTGGTAAGTATGCCAAAAATCTGCATTTTTTTCATCAGAGTTCTAAGTTTACCGCAGAAAGTATATCGAAGCACAATAATCTTTACATTTACATTTGGAACAAAGTAAAATTCAGTGAAACCACACTGTATCTAATCTTGGGATGCGGTCGCAGCAGATTTTTGTACTTCGCATAATTTGTGTTCTGCGTTTTGTTCCATTCTGTACATCAGAAATTGTACATCAGACTGGAATTTAATTAACAATTGAAACTTTACAATTTCAAATCCCCAACGAATCAGTCTTCATTCTCTTTTCCATTTAAAAACAAAATAGAAAATAATTCTTTTTCGTTCACTTTCACCTCACACTGCATAGCAAAGACAAATTTACTTTCTCCCCAGTAGCTAACTCTAAACCACTTCTTAAATATTTTGACTAAAGTTTCCATCACAAAAGTTTGTAACTATCTTTAAGACATACTTATAACATCAAATTATAAGCTATGTAACATTTTACACAAAAGGAGCTCAGAAGAGCTAACAACTAGATGTTAACGTAATCTACCACAAGAGACAAGGAGCAGTTACTCAAGTGATGAGCAGTGGCTGACCAACATGTCTGTAGGGAAGAAGGAATTTTACACGTATGAGGCTTATACCACATTCTTCACTGCACAAGGAATGTGCATCTGATATAGTCCTACACAAGCAAGCTTTTGATACCAGAAGTATTCCATCACTCAGGAGTTCCAGGTGGCAAGAGCAGGCTAAATTAACCAGCATCTCCACACTACTATCATGAGGCTGCCTGTGATCATGGAACTGCACATGGAATGACTTTGTTTTCTCCGTGCTGTCTCCCAGTGTGTACTCTTACTCATTATTCCATTTATTCCATTATTCCATTATTCAACTTCAAAAATTTCCCTTTAGAGTGACTTTATACAGACAAAATACAGATAAAATCTCCCTTTATATATCTCCACCGTGTACGTGTGCAAATATCTGTATATGTTAATATATGTTTTCTTCTTAGAGTTTACTCTATCTTAACACTCAATTTATTGTCTGAATTCAGACTCTGTCAAGATGTCTAGGTATGTAAACTTGATGCATTTATCACAGTCTCTGTTTTTGCCACTAAACTGATTTTATTAGGCATGATGATTAGACATTGGATTCTTTTGTGTCACTTCATTTTGCTCCAGTCAGCCACATAACCACATACTGAAGGTATCAGGAAAGCATCGTGAATGTATAATGTTTTGCCTATGTCCTGTAACAGCAGCTCGCTATCTTGACAAGTTCAGAGTTTAAACAACTTGTGCAATTACAATGCAGATTGTACCTGGTAATGTAAAATGTAAAAACAAACAAACAAACAAACAAAAAAAAAACAACAACAAACAACAACAACAACAAAAACAACCTAATCAATGGCAGAATTAGTGGGGACAAAAAGACACAGCATGATATTTAAAGATATGGGAAAATAAGAAAAGAAATTCTGAAAGAGTCAAAGTTTAAAAGAGATTAAGTTACACTCATTTTACCTGAAGCTACAAATTTCCTCTTACGTGATTGTTGAGCTAAACCAACATTTTAGTAATCCAAGTATTTCATTAGCTATTTATAGCTACATAATATAGCTACATTATAGCTATAATAGAGAAACTGGAGAAAACTGACACTTTGTTAAGATCAATTCTCCTTTTTTGTTCCTTACGTACTAGTAAAATGTTTCAATATTTAGGTTATACTAACTATATGTTAACAATTAATCAAAATAATAAAGAAATAATCCTATGGTTATTATTATTCTAATGTAACAGTATCGTGTATGCAGATGAAATGGAACTCATGTTCTTCTGTGAAGACAAATCAGCTGCACAAACCTGGATATGCCCCAAGCTAGCTAGTAATAGTAATACTGCATTTCAAAAAAGCATCCTTCTCAAAAGATGTGACGCTTCATTGGAAAAAGAAAAAAGTACAAAAAGTACTAAAGACGACAGCTTGGGACACATGCCATGGGGATGTGTCAGTAGTTTAAGTATTATTCTCTCTCCCTTCCCTATCTTGCACAGGCATCTACAAAAGAAAAACATCTGAGGGACTGGTGAGCTGGTGGGCTACCAGTACAAGTAAATGGACCACACCTCTCATTCTTAAAGACTTGATTTTCCACTGTGCTGGAAGCCAGCCACCACCTCTGATAAACAGGATCCAAGGAAATCCTAATGAATGAACCTATATTGTTTGCTTTCCTGCCTGTTTAAAAGTTAGGGAAGAAATATTTAAACCTGAGACATCCAGACATGTCTTCTTGATATCTTCAATTGATCTTTAAAGATCAATTAGATGAGAAATCTCAGCTTAATATTATTCCTCAGAATTTAAAACATTGGGGGAGCCATAGTCAAAACATCCGAGTCAAAAGCACGTGAGATGCATTGGCTACTCCACTGGTTCACTCACACACCACTGGCTATGGGGTTTTGTTTGGTACATCTCTTTGTTCCTCCCCATTGCAAAATAATAAATCTGGGACCTATATTAGCTGCTGCTAATGTTCTTCATTAGCAACTGCTGCAAAGCCTATAAACATAAACAGGAAAAAGGTGCTGGCACCAAAACCATCAATTGCAAAGGAGCAAACTCTTGCCTAATGCAAGGGAGTTTAAGATTCAAACAAACATTTCTGCTGTGTCCAGAGTGGTTTTGCAATATGTCTCCAGAATATTTAAACTGCATTTTTTACACTTCACAATACAATTTAATTGTAAGAATGAATATTCATGTGGTGGATACACAGAAACAGCCATGGTGGTCATGTGCGGTCACAGTGCCTATTTTTGAACACTTCTGATGTAGAATAAATTGTGCCCAAACCACATTTTTGTTTTCAAAAGCAACTGTATAAATCAAAGAAGAATCAAGTTACTTATTGGCCCTCAGAGAGAAAAATTTGCTTGGTAAATATTTATTAGCTCTACGTACCTGAGAAATTACTGAAAAGATGATCACAGGACAGACAGAAAACAGTAACAGAAACTAGGAAAGAATGGTTTTCCCTATTCCAAACATAGCACAAAGTTGCAATTGGCTTACAAAACATTGACAGCATGAATTAGTTATTGCCAACTCCAGAATAAAATCCTACCACTTCAGTCAAAAACACAACATGACGTTTGGAGCTACTACATTGCTTACAATCAGATAACTTAACTCCTGAATTCTGAAATGGGAAACAACGCAGTGACAGTTTAACATTCAGCCATTCCTGCAAGCATGCCAGCACACTCAGACTGGGCAGCTAACACATACCGTAATTTATCTGCTATAGAGTTCCTTCCTCACGCAGGATTTGAAAGTAGTATACCTCTGTATAGGTTTGTAGCCCTGTGGAGCAGAAGATGGAGAAGTGCGCAGATGCAGACAACATGTGAAGGCAGCCAGTTAAGCATAAGACAACAGTATCATGAAAATACAAAAAAAAAATGGCTTTAAGTGACGAATAGCTAGAAGATACAGTATTGTATTTGTTAGGTAAAACCTTTATCATTTAGTCATCAAGGACTGAATCTTTCAGTTTAAAAATTTAATTTATAAAGGAAGGGGAATCTACTTGGATATTTTTAAACAAAAAAAAAAAAAAAAAAAAGGAAATAACTTTTAAACCAAACAGCAATCAGAAAAGAAGCTTTTCATTTTAAGTTTATGGCAATACTCTAACTGACCACTTGATGGCAGATTATATACTAGTGTGCTTCAAAATAGTAAAACCATAAAAAGTCTCAGATTATGATACTGTGTTCCAAAAAGAGAGAAATTTCATTTGATAAACTCTTTAAGATTTTGTTTTCTCAAAACCATACTTCAAATACATGTTAAAATGAACATTTATAATGTTTCTATAAGGGGTAGCACCTGACATCAAGTTCAAAAATTTATGGCTCAGTTTTTAAATAGGACAAATAGGACACAGACCTTTCAGAATTCCAGTTTCATCACACTTGAGTAACTCTTTGCTCTTGCTTTAAGTGCCTTTACTTTAGTTGCATTATATAATTACGAATGCCCTTTTTTTTTTGTAATACTTGGTTCTAGTAACAAGATTTGTAATATGCTCAAGATTCTTCTGGGCAAACGTTTTCATAAAGCTACTTTAAAAAAAGTAGAATTACTAAGTAGAAATTGCTAACTGTGAAATCACACTTCACATCATAGGTCTGTTTTAATCTGCTATTTTGAGATGTTTTTAGAATGATAATCAGGAACTACACTGACTTGGGCAGGCATTAATTGTAAGATACTGAATATTAAAATCAGGCATTTACACTTGATAACACAGGTTAAAATTTGACAAGGCAAGGATTTCCACGGAGCTACAAACTACTACATAAGCGGAAGCTATAATGTTCTTTGATCTGTACAATGAACTGACCAAATCTTCATATAGTTTCAAAACATAGTTATTAACAAAGAAAAGATTAGTGACTTGTTAGTTTTGATTTAGCACAAGACAATGTTTGAGCCTACAACAGTGTAGGAGCTAAAAAGTAAATTTTTACTTGGTCTGATCACACTAAATAGTGTACAACTTTAAATGTACAAACAATAGGAAGCACTCCATAACACTTTCCACCAATCGGTTCTGGACAGTAGGTTCTTATATTTCTTCTTGTTCCCCTTCCAAAACAATACGGGGGAAGGAGATGTTACTAAACTTAAAAGGAGGATTTGTGCAGAGTTTTCACATCGTAGACCACTATCCACACACCCAGAAAAATCAGATTTGTGTGATGCTTACAAAACCTTTCTTGAAGTGGTTAACCAACAAGTTAGGTACTGTAGCTGTCTTGGAGTACTACTGACCAGTGAAAAGAAAGGTTTTTTTCTTTTTCTTTTTTCCCCTGAATAATCTATCAAATCTGCATGTAAGTATATATATATATATAGTCTTTTTGGTCACTGAGCTATAGGACCAAATCATGATCTTCTACACAATCCAGGAGATACTAATATCTAATTAAAACTAGACTCAACATTTATGAATGAAGGTGCTACTTGTCTAAACATCATTGCCTATCCCTCATAGTTTTTATAGTGTCTACTAGAACATTTTCAAGTGGTCTCAGCAAAAGAAAGGCACATGCATAAGTTTAAATAGTGCTGGATGACACTCAAGAATTATATGTGATTTCTGTCATGCATTTTGTGAAATAGAAACATGTAAAACACTTACAAGAATTGCTTAGTAAGCAGACTGTGCTCTGGTTAAATTAACATACACTGCACATTTACATTTAGTAAACAATTAAAACATATAGCTGAACATCTTGAAACGGTTATGAAACAGTCATCATTCCCACACCATAAAGGATTTGAGGACCAACAAGAAAATAAGCTCATCACAAATGTAGTGGTTGTTATCCACACTTTTACATTAGGTCATATTACAAAAATAACAAGTAACCTATTAGACCCAACATCACAGAAAGTTCTAAAATTGCATTTAGAAACCTAATTAAAAATGACTAAAATTACATTACAGAAATAATATACCAAAATGTGAATTTAGAAACCATTATACACTCCTTGCAGAGAGGTTAAAGTTCAGAATTTATGCCTAAGGGATTAGGTTGTAGGTAAAAACAGAATTTTACACTTGGTTGAAAATGTTAACACCTGTTATATGAAGAAAACAATACAACTGTTATTGATCATACTCTAATTTAATTTTTTTCTGCTACTTTACAATTGCTACAGTGTATTATACTACACTGAACCTGAAGAGGGCAGTAAGGCCTATACATTCACCTAAAGGACAAAGTTCTATGTGTGATTTACAAGCTTGTTCCCTAGGAAAATTTTCTGCAAGTAATTTCCTGCCCTCTAGCTTCTTGTAATTTAATATGTTAGCTACAGGTTTAAATTATCAAAAGCAACTTTGAAGCAGAATATAGTGTTTGTTCAGTGTAACTTCACTAATTCTTTATTTGAAAATTTAAACTATCATATGCTGCAACTCTTTCCAACGCTCATTGTCAACACTTGGTATTTTAAATGTTTTAAAACAGCTGATGGACCTTTAACTAAACTGCCCAAGTTAGAGAGACAAACTCTCTTTCCTGAAAAAAACCCAGGTGTAATTAATACCCTTGTTAAAACTCCTGATGCTAATCAATCAGTTGAATGATACAGAAAAAAATACAGTATGCAGTGGATTGATCATCTCCGATCTGATTTGTTTGACTGCTTCAGGATTTCTCTAACATATGTTTAAACATATAAACATTTGGTTTGCAACATATTGATGCTTCAGATCACAAAGTAAGTAAGTAGTGAAGTCAATTAAGGTAATTACAAAAATTAAAATCCTTACCCTAAACCCTCGATTAAGTCTATCTTTCATAATGCCGATAAATTCTTTGTAACTCAATTGGTCATCTCTGTCGACATCAAAAATCTTGAACACTGTGTTCACCAAATGTGGTGAAAGCTTCACACCTGTGGCTACATACACAGCACGCTTGAATTCATCTACATAAAGAAAATAGCAGAAGAAAAATAAACACAGAAATTTAAACTTGAGAAACTTGGGATTAGGAAAATCAAGTAAACTTTTAAAATAAGCTTTCACACTTAAGCACTCAAGAATAATAAAACATGAAAAGTAGAACTTAATTTCACAGGTCTAAAATAGGTAGTTCTCAAATGGTAATAATACATATGATATCCTTTATTTTGCATGAAATACAACAGCACACATGTAGTATACTATATGTAGCAAAATCAGAAAATTTTATTGTAATTCACCTTACGTTACATTTATACTGGTGATATCTACTTAATTTACAAAAACAGAACTTGGAATATAGAGCACAGAGAAAACCATATATTCCTTTAGTAAGGCCACATAAGGTAGGACTACACTGGTGCTAACGTGTTAGACACACTGAGATGCTACTTGGAGTGAGCACACAAGTTTGACATCTTCACATGACTGTTCATCTTGCACTCACCAAGCATCTCAACTGTCGTGTTAAGCATTTCAGCTGGTATGTGCTCTTTTAGTGCCCACTTACTGATTTGTTCAAAAATATGTCTAATTCCTCTTTGAACCTCCTGATACTGTTTCCTTCTATGAACTTCACAGCAGTGAGTTCACAGACCCACTGTGTAAATAATTGCTTTTGTTTGCTTTAGGCTGATCTCTCACTAGTGTCATCAAGTGCCTCTTAACTCTTGTATTGCAGGATTTGGTGATAAACTCTTCTGCATTCTGCTTATCTACCACTCACATGATTTTGTAAAGCTTTATCATATCTCTTATGATAATTGAGACTTCCCCTTTCAAAGCTAGATTTCTAGCCTTTTTAGCATTTTACCTTAGATGCTAAAACTAAAAACTAGGACTCATAGAACAATTTCCTCTCTCTTTTTGTCAACAGTTCAGTATCTTTGTCAACAAATGCAATAATTATCTGACTTTTTAATAATACTTACCCTGACCTATGGAACGACTTGCAAAATTATACATTTGCATTGCAATTGTAAAGTCCTCTAGATTGTTCAAGAACTGGAAAAATGATCTAAACTCATCAAATGTGATACCCTAATAAATAAAAGAATATGTGTATTAGTACCATTAGAATTATCAGTAGTGGTGACAAGTGAATAAACAAACCTTGCCATTACATATGTCTACTTCATTTAATAGTAGATACTACATTCATTGAAATAAACAACAGTTTCCACTGAAGTTAGTGAAGCAAAGAATTGTAGCCACCAGAAGAATGTAAGATGTTTTTCCTATTTGCCACTGCAATGGACAGTACTTCACACTCAAAATACAGTCAAAAATGCTGTTCCACAACTTAAGGCACTCTTAAAAATTCCAGGAGGATTTTTATGATATGGCAGCAGATACTGAGAATAGAAGTTCAGGTTTGCATAAGTATCAGAATATGTCTACTACTCAAAATCTGCAAACTACTATTAATTCTATGTGTGTGTGCAAAAATACACTGAATTCATAGTCACGTTATGATCTAATGTAAGCTCTATACTTTAAGTTGAGGGTTTTACATATCCAGATTTAACCATGTAAATCTCTTCAGTTGATACTCTACGTTTTACATTACAGGGCTTGTTCAACTTTAATAAAAACAAACAAACAACAACAACAAAAAACACAAACAACCTTTTAAATTTTGATCAGAATTCAAATTTCTTCTGTGAAGGTGCTAAGTTGTTAAAAGAACATACTTTTTTTTTCTTTTCTTGTGGTATTCTACTTCCCTCTACACATGCAAAGTGCTGATAATTTACCTCTAAATCATTTGTGAAAGAAATCTTAAACAGACACTTTGAATTGAGGCAGGACTGAATTAATGCCTGCCTCTCATTTGCTAGAATAGGAATACCTTTCTATGTAAAATAAATTAAAAAGTTCAGTTTCCTTTGGGCAGATTATATTTTAATACAGCAAATAAAACTGTTATATTAGTGCACAAATTCTGTTAAAATTCATAGACTTTCCTTGGAAGCTGATATTTGTAGTAGTTTCAGTTAAACAAAAAACATCTGGGAACCATGAAAAAAAGAGCTTCATACAATTTTTGTTGCATTGTCTTGGCTTTATATATTAAAAGCTATGCAGACCTTTTACAGAGTACTTAGAACTGAACTCCTCAACAGCTAGACTGGCAACTCAGGAAGGGTCAGTGAATAGAAACTCTGATCCCACCCATACTGCTTCCTCTTACACCTAATCTGGTACAACAGAGACAGCCCTGCCTTCCCTTTCCATTCCCCAGCCATCAAAAAGAACCACACACCCATCAATAATTATATATGTGACCCATTATTAAAATTTTATAGTTTTAATACAGCTAGATTTGAATCCAATGAAAAAGAGAAGTCAGAAAAAAACGTTTTTTAAAATCTCATTGCTAGAAAATTGTTTTTTCAAGTCTTATGTTTTTTGTTGCTTAAGGTGAACTTGAATGTAATATAAAGCTTCAAAAATATTATTAATTAAATCACATAATGAATACAAATAATTTGATGTTATTTACTCTTCTACTTTGTATTGAAGAAGAAATCTGAAAAATGGAAGATGCACAGATTATTATCAGAATAAATTCCTGGTGCAGATGAGATCTGAGACAGCATCTCAAAACTTCAGTCCAGCAAGGGTGTTTTCACCTTGATGACACTGGGACTTGGTGTTGTGGCCCACTGCTGTCCTAGCTAAACAGTTACCTTTTCTTCAGGAATCCTACAGCGCATGTTTTCCAGGTAACTTGATGTATTTTCCACATTTGTATATCTCAAAAGAATATGGGCAAAGTCTTCCTCACTGATGGTGTTCATCCCATTAGAATAGGAAAGGAATTCTATCTCTAGAACTTCAGTTTGTAGGTTGTCCATAAATCTGAAGCATAAATATGAAGCAATATTTATTGCTATAGCACATGGCTTTTTATTATAGAATTATAGCATATCCTGAATTGGAAGGGACCCGCACTGAGACCAACTTCTGGCTCCACACAGGATCAGCCCCAAAATCAAACCATATATCTGTTTTATTTTGTTAATTGTTTTATTTTGCTCTTCGTATGTGTAGTGCTGAGGAAAAATAACACTTGTATCCCATATAATTTATGCATTTATGTATATAATGTATATGTATAGTAATGTAATAAACATTAATTATAACATATAAATATTTCTTTACAAACAAGTCATAAAATAGAGACTCACCTATAAAAATCTTCAAAGTTCAGTTCAGCTTTTCCTTTCTTGCCAAAAAAGTGTACAAGCAGCGTCGTATCTGACAGTGAACTTGTAGTATCATCAGCACGCTTAAATATTAGAATAAAAAAAAATTAAAGGCCATTATTGGATCAGTTACAGAAGTATAATCTGGGAATGACTATCAACACAATAGGCCTTTCTATCAAACAAGTTTGTATGTTTTACGTTCACAGTATTAAAAAGATGTTAGTATTAAAATTAAAGTTAATTTTGTCACACAATTTTCATGCAGATGAACTTTCGGCTGTTAATTGCATTTAGTAGAAAACACTCTGAACAACAATCTAATATAATGGTTGAATACAGTGAACAATCTAATCTAATATGATAAAGGTGGAAAAAAAGAATAAAAAACAGAAGCTCTTGAGAAAAAAATGATCTAGTCAGTTGAGGTAAATCATAAGAATAACACCCTCTGCATACAATTTCCTCTCCTTTCTACTAAGCAACTACAAAGATATTAAAAGTAGTTACTTCATATAATCTTATTTTATATTTCATAATTAATAAGTATGGAACCGTATTCCAGAAACAATCAACAAGGTGTACATTATTTGATTCTGTGTTATAAGTAGCAGATGACAACAGATCACATTTTCTTGTCAAAAGAGATTGAAAACAACAGAATTGTAAAAAACAACAACAACAACAAACAAAACAAAATTCCATGGAGGGATATTATTTTCATTTATTCTCTTAAGAATATTAATCATCTCCAGAGTACGTGGTCCCTGCAAAGACTTTTTCCTTAATAAATAACTATCAACTTCTAAGGCATGAGAAGAGTAGAAACAATTCATTTTGACCATTTGTTACAGGAAGACTTCTAAGTATGTGCAACATTTTTTTTTTTAAACTATATAAATATTCATTACCCATAACTGTTAATGCATGTGCACTGATTTTACCTCTTTTACAAGGAGACTCTTCATATACTGAAGAGCTAGAAAAATGATTCACTAAAATAAGGGTCTTAAATAAGCCATAGTATTCCACCATGGTAATGTCCTTCTGTTCTTATGTACATCTGACAACATTTGAAATTCAAAAACATATGTAGCTTTCTTGTGCACCTGCCTAGGGAGAAACTTCTGTCCAAGCTCCCATTTTCTTACAAAGACAACATCTTATTTAAAAGCAAACGGTGGGAGGCAGTAGTCTCTGCTAATAGTTTGCCTTGGACGGACAATCAGCAACACCATATTTTTATGAAAGTATGCCTACCGTCTCCACTCTTAGAGTACAAAATAGAATATACAGTACAGAAACCTAGCAAGTATTTAGAAGATGACTTATAATATTAGTAATTTGTCACCATGAGAGATTATAAACATATAGGATTTATTTTAAGTACAGAAATCTGGAAAGATCAGCTTATACAAACCTGCAAGCAGCACTCAGAATCCTTTAAATGTGACTTTATTTCCTAACTGAAGAGATCATGTATTTATAATAATGGAGAAACTCTAAATGAGGAAACTATTCTATTCTATTCTAATCTCTAAATGAGGAAACTAACACTATTCATTAATAGTATTTATGAATCAAAAACTAGGAAAAACATGATGCAATAAAAACACAGAATCTTTCCTTTTAACACCCAAGAGCTAGAGAAGTAAGAGGGAAACATTTCTATACTTGAGTATACTTCAGGATTCTCAAGATTATATTTCATGTGCTCTAGCTTCCTCTTTATTCTCATATTCTTCTCCAGGGAGAAATAAGATGATGTAGCGTATATATATGAGAGAGGTATTTCGTACCCTTCAGTTAAGTCAGTGAGCAAATTAATTCAGAAAAGTAATCACTTTTTGTCTTTTAATATTGTTATCCTCCACTACAGGACACAATATACTGAAACACAGATACCCTGATTTCTTATGTCTTGTAAGCAATTAAATCCCCAAGTACATTCAAACAATTTCCCTCAAGTACACTGAAAAGATATCAAATGCTAAATTACAGCCTTTCATCTTGCAAAAAAATTCAAAACATTAGACTTAGGTTGCATTCACCCATACCTAAAGAACCATTTAAAAAATAAAATCTGTAAGTCTTTTCACAATTCCCATTTGGCTAGCCTCACCAAATGAACAAGCAAACAAAAAAATCAATCCCTAAAAACCTCACCCCAGAAACTCAACCCCGTATGCTTCTCCACAGAATTACAGGCAATGAAAAACTCCTTCTGCATTGGACTATATAAGTTCTCTCTCTTAAGGGTAAAAACATAAGCTTTAGTCACTTAAAATTAGTTTATTATTTGTTTTAAAGTGAATGTTCTATTTTACATCAGAGAAAATTAAATGACCAAACCTATTTCCATATATAATAGATGAAACTTTTTTGATCCATCTGTACTACACTGAAAGATTACTATTACTATATTATTACTATGAATTATTACTATAAATATTGGCCTAAAACTCAGTTCTGTAACACTGCATGAAGATTTTTGCAAAAGCAGATCAATTCAAGCTGTTAGAGGTACAAAGAAACTGTATTTGATACCTGGGAAATGCAGATTCTACCTTAAGAGAATAATCAATGACCATGTTTTGTTCAGCCTGCAATAATGAAAACTGAGGGCTATGACTGTTTTTATAGACACAAACGTGAGTAAAAGAATAACAAAATGTGAAAAGGCCCTCCTAAAATTAAAGGGCAACAGACTAAAGGAACTATGAGTAAATTTAGCTTGGAAACTGGAAGGAGTCCATCCAACTCCTCAGGTTATAGAATAGCTTCTGAAGAGGAATAGCATGGACAAAATACCAATTACTTTTAATATGGAGCATACATTGTTTATGAAGCAAAGAAAAAGGCTATTTTACTTGGTAGGTCTGTTTCAGTTCTATGTTCTTTCTCATTATGATCCTGCTTACGAAGCATAACATGAGAGAATCAGCAAGGAGTTGCCACAACTCCTAATGCCACAACTCCTAGAAAAGCAATCAATTTCTCTATATGGGGCACAGGAAAGCCTAAATAATCTAGTTTTCTGACCCTCTTAAGCAATCAGTACAAATGTCTTATTCAAGTATTTGAAAGTAGATCATGAAGTAAGAATCTGACTAGAATATAAAGAACTAAGGAAATTTGACAGCTCAGGGATATTGCTAGTCCTCCATAATGATTTTGTAATATTCAGTAAGATTGACAAGTGTTTTCGTTACCTTAAAATATTCCTTTTTCAATCCAATAACTGTGTGATACTGTTTTTGTGAAGATAAGCTTCAATAACATGCATAAAAAGTACATTAAGGACCTAGGGATTAAATCCTTACGGGGCTTAACTCTCATTTAAGTTGTCACATCACTGGACCAAATCTAAATGACAAAGGTTTCCTGAACCTTCTCTAACTGTGAAATAGTGTCACTGTTAATGTTAGAAAATGCTTCCTACAATAAAGACTGAAGAGGACTTGATTTTCCAACTCTTTCAAAAAGTAACTTTGCTTTTACTTGGAAATGAAAACTTTGAGTTGTTGCACTGCATGGAATCAAATCCATTTCATCTGAGAACATTCAGATTTAAAGAAAGTAAAAGAAGGAAAAGGAACAAAATGCATGAAATATGAGAACAATCATAACAGAAATAGATAAAATAACGATGTGTTTATGGACCAGAGACAGAGGTTGTCTTATACCTCTGCAAGGTCTGAAAAGAGTGCTTGACTTGTGCTACGTCTCAAAGTATCCCAGTAGCTTCTGGGGACAAGGTCCTCTCCTTCTGTTTTAAGAACCTGCAGAAGTTTCAAGAAGCACAATAAAACAACATATTACAGACGTTAAAATCTTTCCTAATTGATCCTCAGAAACAAGGCTTGATTCTTTTGCTTCTACACAGTGAAATCTCTACCCAGTTATATGACACTTTGTAAAACCAATACTGGTCCATTATGGCTATTTGATTTTTACTTACAATGTGGCTGTGCTGAAAGTATCACCAGACTCCATCTACCCTAAGTATGCAAGCTAGGGAAAGCAGAGTGATTTTTTTTTCTAAAAGTACATGTGAAAACGGCCATCTAAACTTTGTATTTTGCTGTAGGTTTTTCCTCACAATTTTGTTTTGCCAAATATATTAATTTTCTGTCTAACAATAAGAAATTTATTTTCTTACTGATCCAAATATAAAAGGCACCATTCAAATCGCTGTATTAATTTCGTCCAATCACAAGGATGACATTCTTGTAGCAATAAGGAAAAGTAAAAATCAAGCCTAACAAACCTAACTTTAACCGACATACATATCAAGAAAACACTAGGCAAATATGAAGAACAAACTTACCTTATATAAATGAAAAACAGGGTGTTTAATTTCTCCAAGGAAAATATGCTTCCCTTTTTGCTCTGAAATGATCTGCATTATTTTTGGTTGCCTGAAAAATCCTCCCTTTTTATAAGCATTCCTTTATCTTGCAATTAGTCTTGAAAGATCTATGCTTTTTTTTTTTTTCTTCCCCCAAAGAATCTAGGGGACATGATCCTGGAGACAGCAGAAGGCTAATCTGAATTTGGTTAGGGTTGTTGTAACTACATGAATTTACCTCTTTTCTCCAACTAATCTTAAGTAGCTCTCCCATTTTCAGGACTCCCTACTCTAATGTCCATATGGGCATCAAGTCAAAAACACAGAATGAATTTAATCTTCTAAATAAGATTTTTTTTTCTTTGTATCAGCACATGTTGTTCTACATGTATTAGACAATTTACTGATTAGAATGCTGTGCAATGTGTAACACACCATTACCATGAAGAATACGGTTTGTAGTAATAGTTGACTTTCAACAAGTTGAAAGGTTACTGTGTATATGTATTTCATATTATGCCAAAAACAGAAATACTAATATACAAAACTCTTTAGATAGCTGAAATATAGTATGATATCCAATCTTTCCTTTTCCGTTTTCCTTTAACGTTCGTCAGTACGTAACAGGTCTTTATTACACTTGTAATATTTCTACCAGTGATACCATTACATGAGTGAAGGTATTATCTAAGAGCTCTTACCAATGCAGTGGAGCTCAGTGCACATGGGACTGTCATATATTAATTTGCCTCAGCTGTATTTCACATATATAAATAAATGAATCTGTCTATGATTTCTGTAATTTACATTTTTTACAAATAATGCTCTTAATACTACCAAAGCAATATTTCAACACTAAGTCAATATGTAATGTTATAAAAATAGAACCAATAAAAATACATTAAGATATTTAATATACATGTATGGTGTTGGCTGCAGAACATTGCAAAATACTTGCTGGAAGGTACTAAATAATCTAAAATACTTTAACTTGTCTAATGTTTCTAGAACTTCTATTATGTACTTTCTTCTCTATCCAATTCAATTCAGCTCCTGTGAATTGTCACCAAAGAAATGTGACAAGTTACTAGGAATTACAGACTTATTTAATATATACTACACTTATTTCCTTTTTGAAAAAATCTGGTTTTATCTTTCTCTTATGGTAGAGTAACAGTCCATATGCTGTTCATATCCACATTATTCTCATACATTCTCAGAACTCCTAAATTGCTAAATTTAAAGAAATTGTTTTACTTCAGCGTGTACAGGATTAGGTCCTTATGATGCCATAGAGTTAGAGTTTCCCTCTAACACTTACTTATATCCCTTTGATATTTACTAGGCCATGTGTTAGAACACCTCATTCTTTTATGCATACAATTCTTAATATATCAATATAAAGTACTCACTGAATTTATTCTCTTACTTTAGCTAATGGAATTAGTACTTTCGGGCATGCAGATTTTATTTTCCTTACATGCATCTTATGACAATTATTACATTTCAGTTGGCATTTGGCTAGTAAAAGAACTCATGCAATACATGCTGAGCTAGTCTTAACACACAATTGCAGTATGCACCAGATCATGACTTAAAAGAATTAACCTACAGAAATGAAAATACAAAAATATTTAAACCACTTAAAGCTGCATGGCATGCACCTTATGGCTTATAGACCCTGACACTTCTCAAAAAAAAACACATCTGTTTTTAAGGATGAGGCGAAGAAAAGGGCCCAACATGGTACTTTTGCACTATCTCAGACATTTTAGGGCTGTAGTTCTCAAGTCTCGAGTATCTTCTACTCCCCAGGACATTAAGGGAAAAACTGAAAAGGCCACTACAATCCTGGTGAATACATTCAAAAAACCCGAACATTCTTTTTCTCTCTTGCCAGTTTCATCTCTTACTCTTCTAAAATGATCAAAAGTAAGTTTACAGTCACCTACATAATGAAGGTTTTTCTTTTTTCTGCAAGATCCTATTCTAGTTCATCACTAAAAGTTCTTGTTTGTTCTGTATGTGAAGCACAAAGGCTCTTTTTTTTTTTTATTTCCTCCTTTTTTTTTTTTTTTTTTTTTTGACAGCATAGTAGGGGGTAGATGACAAAGGTGAAGGTTTCATATAACTTTTGTTATTACATCACATTATACACAAGGAGGCAAGACAGACTCAGGCTTAATGTGCCTAGGTTAATTAACAAGATGGCTCTACTGTTTTTTAAGATCTATTTTGTCCTTCTAAAAAAAAAATACTAATTCCTTCATTTTACATAAACAGTGAGAACAACTTTTCATTCTGGTAGTCTGGTCTGTTTCTGAATGCTTGCAATGAGCACATGCAACTTTTCATGGAAGTAAGCAACCATCACATTTTTACTGATTAGCAGAAGTAATTGACTTGATGAAAAATATAAATATAAAAAATACTCTTATCTCATATTATTTCACCTTGCTGGTGAAGACTGCATAAATTAAGAATACTTAGAGTACATACACTGTTAGTAGAGGTATGATATCCATAAAGTTGAAGACGCTGACATACAGCAAAAACGGGCCAAGCCAAGTATCACGTCAGAATGAAGACAAAAGAAGGAAAAAAAATAAAGACAACAGAATAGGTTAAGATTTATTTTATATAATATTAGATTTAGTTTTATTTTAAGGTGACAGTGAATAGAAAATGGTTTGCTTTATTTTCATTCATTAAATTTTCTTAAGAGAAGTACAAAGTTGAAGAGATTAATATCAGGAGGAAAGTTCCATTTTGTAGTTTTTTTCAAAAAACTCTTCTTTTGGGTGCAAGTTTCCTTTTTCAGCATAAACAGTGTGTGAGAGATTCAACAATCGACCTACAGTTTTCAAAACTAATAAGGATAGTTCTTCTCAGTGTGGGAAGAAAAGATCCCTTTATACACTCAGATAAGATTTAAAAAGTATTAATTCTTGGAATTCAAATTTTATACAGTTTCAGGGACAAAATCCTGAGATCCTGAATCAATGGTCTGAAAAGGATTCTGGGTACCATGACAAGCTGCATAGATATGTCAAAATGTTTCTTATAATGAAGAATTATTTCCATAAATATGTGCAAATCACAAAAGAACACATTTGTTCTGCCATGGGCTTGACAGACACTTGTACCTGATTTTTACTTGTCCACCAGTAAAATTCCAGTAGTAATTACCAGTATATTACCAGTATAATTATATATACTGTAGTATATTAGTATACTAGTATTAGTATACTAGTATATTACCAGTAAATTACCAGTATAATTCCTGGTAGTGCTGCCATCCTCCAGACAACCCACACTAGTCTATTTCTGACTTACTTTTCTCATGCATGTAATAAACACAAATTTTACATTAAATTAAGTATTTAATGTTCCACAAAAATCTATTCATATAATATAAACAACTGAAGATGTTTTGCGCTGATCATAAGCAGTATTTAATAAGAAAAGAATATAAAAACTGTTCACTTATCAAATTTCATCAGTTATATTAAAACTGCTACATTAATAACAAGTATTAACATCAGCATGTCTACATTTAACATTTTTTTGTAAGTTATAAGAGCAGGAGTACAGTTTGGTTTTGCTACTGAGATGCCTCACTTTTAAGTGACTGAATGGTACTGCCTCATTACTATTCAGTTTCCTTAAAGATTCCAAGTGGAATCAATGCACGTAATACAATATTTAAATACTATTTTTTCTTTTATATAAACCACTTAAGTGTTTTTTCCAATAACTGCAGTAACTGTTTTTCTTTGTATATACTTAAAATTATACGTAGTCTTTTAACGTTAAAAAATTATTGTTTCAAAACAAATTGAAAGTCATTAGTGAACACAATACACATACACACACAACTTTGTTCAATTTTTGAATTGCAATTGCAAAAAAAAAAAAATTTGCAATTCAAAAAAAATTGAATTGCAAATTCAATTTTTGAATTGCATTAAAGAAAATTAATGCTGGACTACCAGCTGCAACTATTCTGATTTTACTTACCAGCATTGCACGTTTTTCTTCGTCTCCCTTTCTTTCTCTCTTCTCATTTTTTTTCCTGAAAATCTCTTGTAGCTACAAAACAAATCATTTTGTTCTTATTTTGCTTTTGGGTCATTTCACATGCATAACAATCCATTCTAACAATAACTGTGAGTAACACTGCATGCACTATTAAAACATAGTTCTTCAGTTCCAATTATGTTTTTTGTTTATATTTGTTCTTCAGTAAAATATCAATGTTCCAATGATGTTTTTTTTGTTTATATTCATGCCTTCATGAACCTTCTGTCACCTTAAGCATAACACAGAAAGGAAGAAGTTGTTTATTTGTTTTCCCACAAAATAAAGCTAGTAACTCTGGGAGCACAATACTCAGAACATCCTATTTAGCTTTATGTTTTAGTCAGCCTAGGTCTGTACTGGCTTACAAGTGGGAGTTTCCAGTCTTTTCCAACTCCTCTAAGCACATCCTTTGTTGTCAGGTACTATTTAGTACAGTTGTATAGCTATGCAGTCAGCTGGATCAATCTTTTTTCATGTTAGGTAGCTAGATCAGTTCTTATTCCTGCTGGCACAAGCATGGGGTGGAAACACCTGGTGGGGGCAAAACATTCTACTACTACTCAAGAGTAATTTATCAAGTATCTTTGTTTTTTCAAGTATGTTCAAAGAATACTTTTGACTTTTGTAAAACACCTCCTTCCCAAATTTATTTATGTTAAGAGCTTTAGACGTGACTTCTGAGACAACTTCAAACACAGCATTTAAAACATACAGAGATTCTTACACATTTATTTTTAGAAATCGCAATGTCTTCATGTTATGAAATGGTCTGCAATTCTCTTTGTAAGTATCAATATACTTTAAATAATTTTATTATTGCAATACTTACAATATTCCCAAATAATTAGAAAAAGAAAAATGACATTATTCTTCACAGCAGACAGAGCAGTATTATGATGCTATTGTGATGCCATCTACCAGTGAACTTCAGCTTTTCAAAAATCGATCTGAAAGTATCATACTGCCCCTTGTAGCATGTGTTAACTCAAAATGGGCCAAAAATAAAATAAACAACACACACTATAGCTGACAAATTTGTCCTATCCAGTATATGGTATTTTTAGAACCAAACGGCATGGTATACAAACAGTGGTTCCAAAGACTGGATTTTACCTACCAGAAGTCTGGTAAAAACCCGATACTGATAATGTGTGTGTGACATAGTTTGCAAGAAAATTTTCCAAATTTAATCAGAATAACATATTTCGGAGAATAAAAGACAATGGGATCAGCGAACTCTGCTGCTGTGGTATGACAGCAATGAAAAAAATGAATGCAGTGTTAGAGAGCAAACAACCAATGCTTTTTTAAGTAACATTTTATGAATTTCCAAAATTAACTACTGTCTTCTGGAACTGTCTATAGCGCAAATACAGACCAGAATATTGTGTGTCATTGTACCTACTTTTAAGTACAGGATTAATTTACAGATCTAGTTCTATCTTTTCAAATATATTTGTAAATTTACAGGCACAAACTACTGTAACCTATGCTGACAAGGAAAGAGTGATGAGAGGGCATTTAGCTTGATGGCCTAGAGTATTAAGCAGCTTGCAAACCCAGAGTTGTGGAAAGGAGAAAGGTAAATAAAGAGATAGAAGTAGAAAGAAAATATTTTGTGAAAACTGAAATGACAAGCCATCAAGTAGGAGAGAAGAGTGGCAGTAATTGAACACACACACACACCTGTCCCCTCCTGCCTCCCCCCCCCCAAAAAAAAAAATCTGGGGGAAAAAAAGGTAGTGCATCTTTGGATGTATTTCCCCTTCCACTGAAGCAAAGAGGGTAGGATTCTGTTGCATTCACCATTAAAGCGCTTGCTAAACTTCTGGAAATGGATCTTTTGTTCAGAAAGAGTGCTATAGGATACCAGTGAGTAGAAAAGTGAATGTGAAAGGATCTGGGAGTACCTTCATAGCAACATTGTTCAGAACAGGATAATGAGATTGTTGAAAGGAGCAAAACCAAGATCTCCTGTAACAAGGGAATACAATCCTTCTGTTCTTTGACCTCACCCTTATGATATAACCAGAGGGAAATGCACAAACACCTGATGAATTAGTTGACAAAACCACCAAAGCTGTTATCAGAAGAACTAAGTATTTTGCAACTCTTCACTACATGTACTCTTTTTCTTTGGGAACTGTAACACGTGATCCCTACATCATTCTCTAGAAAGACTGTTTTCTGTAAATCTGAAAAGTATTAACTTTGCTTCCAATTAGCTCTCCATAATCAATGAAAAAAGTATTTTGCAAATGTTGGATGTAGTTCAAATGTCTATGTTTACAGTTTTCTGCTTCCAACGACAGAGGAGATGATCCACACCCATGCAAAGTGAGTACGGATGTCAGATACATAGTCTGCAGCTGTGTCTATCAGAGAATAACTCTGGTATCACTGAATAAACTTTTACTCTCATATTTACTTTTATTTACACAGACACCATTTATCTACCTTCCTGCGTATTTTAGTTTTTCTTACTTTAGATCTAACATTCTGATGTATGGGTTTTGATCTATTTTTTTTTTTTTTGAAGGGCCACTGACACTAATCCAGAAGAGTTAGGGTCATCTATACAAATTTGTTAAATATGATAGGTGGAGAACAGCGTATCTGATGTTTGAAAAGTCTCATTCCTTCTATCCACTAAGTCTGGTAACAGGAAAAGAGTAAAGAGTAATTTTTAATGGCTATCAGTAACCATGACAGAGAAGAAATAAAAAACAAGATGTGAAAAGGACTATAAAAGCACACTTAGAAAGAAAGATGTAATATCCATCCCTAAGTGTTGCACTTGTTTCCCTCCTTTATGTATGTATTCAATCCTATTTTTACCATAAGTTTCTGAAAGGCAATGTTTCCTGCTACAATTTTCTCTCCCATCCTAGCTCTTGTAATGCATGACCTTCTTTTATTATTTTAACAGTCTATTCCACTAGCTGGTCTGGGGAATCACGAAAGACAACCTTCCCATCTCCCAGAAAATTGCTTCAATGTTTGGAGCATTTTTGTTTTTTATTTTTCCTGGAGGAGATGACTATTGCAATCAGCAAATAGAAGGAAATGTACATTTAATATTATAATAGAAAAAATGTTTAGCATGTCAAAATATGCATGTGACAGCAGCTTCCCAAACAAAAGAAACCTGTTCTGATGGAGGTAGGCCAACAGAAAACGTCCTCTTCATTTCTCACTCTGTGCATCACCTCCTTGAAAAAGGGAATTGAAGGAAGTGCAGTGTGTTGAGGACAGTTTCCTTCAAGTTTCAATTTTCTTTAGGTTAGCATAGGTTATTTGAATTGAGCCTTATAGCTTGAGTTGGAAATAATTCAGAAACAGAACATGGGAAGTATGCCTTTCCTTTTCATTGTGTTTTTAAATATATAATTCTACTGATCACTGACATAGCAATATTACTTCAACAGTCTAATTATAAAGATCCAGAATAGAAACTGGAATTAAGCTTCAAAAACCATTATACACAACATATACATGTACTGTAATAAAAAGCTACTATTTACATTACATTTACTATTTACATTAAATAAGGCAAATAAACCACTCCAGTCAGTGGAGAATGCCTCACGTTCTCATGACCGCTGACATCGTCTTAAGTCTCAATCTAGACAAAAAGTGAATTTCAAGATTACATAAAAACATTGAAAGATTGAAAATATACATACCACTAAGAATTCCTTTTTGTCCACCATCTCATTGCCATCAGTATCAAACATGTTGAAAGCAATTCTAAAACCCGCATGCGGCTCTGCCAAAAAATTACAACAATCATGTCTTAATTTGCTCAGAAAAAAAAACAAACACAAAATTCTAATAAATTATTTGGTGTCTTTTATAAAAGCCATATCCTCAGCTAATTTGAATTAGCATATTTGTGAACATAGTAAATGCAAATCATAACATCAATATAATAGTATTGTCCATATTATGAAAACATAAGGTACGCTCACAAATGATTAAGGAAATATACAGTAGAAATAAATCACAAAATACTCAAGAAAAATGCATTTCAGTAGAGGTTGCTTCAGCGGTTAAAATAGTGTTAGTTCATATTAGAGTCCATTTTATTTAATAAAATTGTAGAAAATAAGTTTATGAAAACAGTATTCTCGAGACACTTTAAAAAGCTTTGCAAAAAAAAAAAAAAAAAAAGTACAGGATGCAACTCCTGGTCAAAATGAATGACATATAGAAAGAGGAAAAATTTTCTTGTTTACATGCTTACAGTCATTGAAATTTGAGATCAGGTTAGAATTTTACATCAGTTCGGAAACACATTGACTTTGAAGGCACTGTAAGTGAAGTCTTTGGGCAACATTATGGTGATAATTCACTGCCTTGCAATATGAATTATGGCCAGAGGTTAGTCCAGATAAAGAGATGATGGAAGGATATCCACTGATGCAGCATTTAAGTACGGGTTTGGGGTAAAGTTCCCACTCTGTCTGTTTCACAGGAAGTATCCAAATAATATCTGAATAAAAATCTAATGAATCCAATAGAAATGCTTTAATTGTATACAAAGGAAAGACAAAACACGTTGATCCTTCCCAAAAAGCAGCTCTTAAAATATCAGTTGGCATCAGGCTTAGTTTACTCGAGCTATAAGTTCTTCTACTTTGTTTTCACAGGTGGTAGAAGAATAAGTATTTGATTTTGTTAGCGTTTTCTTATATAAATAAACATTTACTTCAGTTTGACAGATTTTCTAAAATAAAGCATGTTACTGATATCACTATCCCACTGATGTTATCTTTTATGCACTAAGAAGGAAAACAAAACAGTAACAATGTACATAATATATATTCTTCTCCCTATATTCAGTCTCCTTTATGACCAGTGAATTCAGTACATTCAGTAAATTCAACTAGAAATTGTATAGGAATTTCAAAGAACAAAGCAAGTTTAAGATCTTTACTGGGCTTTAGCTGAAGTGCCTCAGCGTTTTCAACACCCAGTGAAAGATGTTTCTAGAGAATAAATCACTTAAAGCATAACACAAGATTCTGTAGGACAAGGCAGGTTCAAATGGATATAAAGATGCCTGATACATTTTTTTCAATATTGGGATATGCAGGAGAGGACAAAAAAAATCCCAATATATAGCAATATATTTGAAACTTAAGAATTTGTAAAGAAGGATTTTTTCTTTTCCCAAAATACTTACTTGTTAAAATACATAAGAGAAATAAATATTCTGTGTAAGATATCACACCTGAAAACAACAGAAAAAATGATGCCATATTAATTTTACTTTGGATCCAAATCTTAAACTCAAAAACATTAAATCTATGCATAAGGAGGAACATTTTCATACATATGCCTATTCATATTTGTTTGCATGTGACTGTGTTCAAGCTAGTCATTGATTCATTTGACTAAAATATGGATCTATGTTTTTTTTTTTTTCTGTTGACTATTTTAGGAGATAGATAATGCAAATAAATAAATAAATAATGCAAATAAAATAAACAGTAGAGAATAGCTCATTAAACAGAAGCTGGTTAGATTTTTAGAAGCTATTTAGCTCTCTGAAAATCTCACCAATAATACATGACAACAGTCTTTAACAGCAGGAGAACGTTTACTATGAGAACTTTAATAGCGCTTCCTCCTGATAGATAACGTTTGAAAATAGTTCTTGACTTTAACATATGCTAAGTGCATGTCATATGCTAATTGAAAACTTGGCCTTGTATTACTTACAAAAGCATAGTTTGGGCTTTCAAATTGTCTTTATATGCACACTTTCATAATAATCACCTGAATTTTATATTAAAACTCTTATTAAATGAATGTGTAGCTTTTTGTTAAATATTTTCAAAGCCTATTAAGGGAACCTGTACTGTCATCTTCTACATTCAAAAGACCTGTAAGGAATACATTTCAAGCTTTTAATCTTTTGTCAGATGTCAAAAGGTAATCACAGCATGATATGGCATTACCTTTCCTCTTCAGAAATAAAGAAGGCAAAATTTAAGTTAGAGTTGAAGTCAATATCCAAATGGTATGTTTGATAAGCTGTACTTCCATTTCTCTATTTCTGGGGTAAAAAGATAACCTTACAGAATGCATACAGCGCAAATGAAGAAGAGCATCCCTCAATGCACTAAGAACTGGCAACAGTAACCTGCAATTCTACCAAAGGCCTTTAGCTCTAGTTGTCTTCAAGGTTGAGCTACCAAAACTGATTTCTAACCAATTGATTCTGTCTGTTTTATAAAACCCAAAATCTTAAGCCAGTCCACAATATTAGACTATTTCAAAAGCTTAACAAACAACAAAAAAAGTATTTAGATGCCTGATAGCAGAGATGTCTAACTGCTGTGATTTTCAAAAGTTACTGTCTGTCTCCTTTATTTCTGTCTAGGTGAAGTTCATAAGCGCTTTTTAAAAAAACAGTCACACCTTTGGACGTTTAAGTATCTTCTAAAGTCTAACTCAACTGAATATATGATGAACTATGTAAACGGTCATGTGATTTTTTTCGCTGAAACACCTATATAATTCAAACTTGAACACTATATTATCCATACAGATTTCACAATTATTGAACAGATTTAACATCAGCACTTCCAGTGCTGCCAAACTAAGAAACTTCAGCATTTTTTATTAATACTTATAGCACAAAAAGTTCCATATTAGTTCTGTCCTGAAATAATATTCATGAAGACTGTCATTTTTCCAGCTTTGCAGTGAAGATTCCCTGCTTTTAAGAACAGTCGTAAAAATCAACTTAGATACTTCTTCAGCTGCATTCTCCAGTAACACAAAGATGTGAATCAACGTGTGGCTTGAATTTATACAGCACCTTGCAGAAATTCTTTTACAAATGCCTACTTGAGTCTGTTTGGACAAGCAGCTATCAAGAAATCAGATACCTCAAAGGTTCTCATTCAGTAATGTAAAACATTCTTTAATAGCCCGTCAATAAATGTAAAAAATAAATTTTTGTTTGTTTGATGACACCTTCTTTGTTGTAGAATGGAGGAAGGAAGTGCAATTGTCAAACAGTCCACCACAGGTATGAAGACAGCAATATAAAAGGCCTTGAAAGCATTCTCTCCTTTTGTTTGTGCTGGTATATTGTAGCTGTAGACAGATAGTTCTGGTTGACTGCTCTGAGCGTTATGGGAGAGAGGCTCTGTAATTTCAATTGAATTGAAAGAAAAGCTTATTCCAAGATCAGAAAGAAGAGGTGGAGGTCACTTGAGGGTAAAACACAAAAAACTAAGACCTGAGGATGGCTGGCGTAAATCTGTGTAGTTTAAATTAATCTATGGCAAAATATATTGACATAGGCCTTTGGTACTTCCTTCATACTAAAATGTGCATGTTTTAAAGAATATGAGTAAAATAATCTTGAAGTGTTCATATCATATAAATGAGAATGAAGGAGACTTGAATTCTATTCCCATTCCCTCCATCTAATATTATCTATAAAATGGGGTAGCAGAATTCACTTGTTTTGTAAAGCGTGCCAAAAAGCTATATAAGTGCTAAAGTTTATTACCAACGTTACCAGTTTATTACACCAGTTTTGAATCCTCTTACTTCTATCAGATTCTGTAGAATTTCACTAACAGAAGACTGGAGTAAAATATTGTTGAATCAAGACCGCCTGTTTTGGAGACACCTTATTATTATTAGACTTAGTAAGCAATATCTAGATACTTTTTTTTTTTTTTTTTAAACTGATAAGGTACTGATTTAACAGATTATGAAGGTGAATAGTCAGCTGTTCTGACTATACAACTGTCAGCCTAGAACAAGGAAATACAATGCAAAAACGTGCCAGTTTCTGCTTCTCCCTGGAGTACTGACTGCAAGCTCAGGGCAAAAAAATCTAAATGCAGTTTACAATTCAAGATTCAAGAGATTGGAATCTCTAGAACACACTAGAGATTTAAGCTTGTGACACTCCTCTAAAAATAGTGGCTTACTTACTCGTTTAATAAATTTAAGCTGTAGTTAAATTAGACTCATCAAATAAGTGCACATATTTGTTTTGAGTTTTGTTGTTAGCATGATTATTTAAAGATCCAGAAAGTGTCTTTATTTTATAGCAATTGCTTGCGGCTGCTTTTTTTAGAAATATTTTAAAGTTCCATCAGTCCTTTACTATTCTGAAAATAAACAAAAGAATATGGGGGTTATTTACCATAAGTATTTTTTTCATTTTGGTACATGAGTTAACAGTTTCTTTTTTTTCTCTCTCTTTTTTTTTTTTTTTTTTTTTTTTTTTTCCCCCAAGTGATACAGAATATTAAAGAGGAAAAAAAAAAAGGTGGGGGGAGACCTGGACCATGGCTCTTCCTTTACTAATAAAGTTCTAAAGGTTCAAAAAGAGCTTGGTCAGCTCGTTTTAAAGGGATAGACAGCATTTCTGAAACTCTTTCTGTTGTGAAGAAAACATTTATTCAATTATATCAGGGACCATCACTGTCTTCAGTGATGTCTTAAAGACATTTTGCGTATTTTTTTAGAACATTCCATATAAGTTCTATTGTCCGAACTGACAACAGTTCTACAGATGATTGGAAGAAACTGAATGTGAAACAGTCAAACGTCAGTTTACATACTAAAATTACCACTTAATATACTAAATATATACACGTATGTTTATATATATATATATATGTATATACATATATATTTAGTATATTATAAACATATGTGTAAATATAAATATATAAATATACTAGATTACCCGTTCACTTAAGAATATTAGCTGGAAGATGTCAGAATTAAAACACTGTAGAGACTAAAGGGAACTTCTATATTCTTTAAAATGTAGAAAGCAACAATTTTTATTTATTTATTTTTTTAAACTTGATTACATTTTCTGAAAGATTTAAGTACTAAGTTAAGTAGTAATTTACTTCAGTCACAATAACTTAATACATATGACTATTTGGTTCAGGAAAATGAATTCTTATCCCTCACCTTTCTCATTAAGATTACGGAAAAGTTTGGATGATCCTTTCCAAACTGGTGGCGTCTCCATAAGGATCTGATTCAATTCCTAAAAAATAAGATTTGAAAAATACTGAAGAATATATTTAGATATTTGAATGAAGATGTTCTCTGATTATGAGTAAATGCTAGGAAATCAACATAAAAGACGAGAAAGGAACTCCATGCAAATCTACCACTTACTTTAACTTCAGTTTATCACAATGACTTTGTAATTACTTAAACACATACATAAATTTTGCATACATGATTAATACAAGAATTGCTCATCCAAGAAAAAATCTGCATGAATACTAAGTGTTTGCAGAATTGGAGAGATACATATAA
This sequence comes from Aythya marila, assembly GCF_965140915.1. Classification (NCBI taxonomy): domain Eukaryota; kingdom Metazoa; phylum Chordata; class Aves; order Anseriformes; family Anatidae; genus Aythya; species Aythya marila. The sequence goes on along the minus strand of NC_139045.1, from coordinate 17,691,829 downwards.
CATACATATCATTGCTGAAATTACTCACTGTTGCACATGTTCATTGAAGTCAAAGATGAGTCCCCCCTGGATTTCAGTGAGGTTTTGATACAAGCTCTAGGCAATTGTTCTTTTAAAATACTCAACCTAAACTAAAGCAAACTTCACCCATGAATACAAATGTACTTTATTCTCAATACACGGACACTGAAACAGCCTTCTTGCAGTTGTACAAATACAAAAAAAATAAAATGTGAGAGGCACTTCAGCAAACGCTAGAGTGGCATGAGTATTTCATGCAGCTGTTACACTCCGACACTAAAACTCAGATATGGGCTGAGGAAGGAACTGACAGAGGTTTGAGAAAGTCACTAAACCAAACGTAACAGGCACAGCTGCTCAAGTATGTTTGAGATTCTGGATTCAAATCAGTCTGAAGTGACAAAAAAGAAGAAATTAAAATTTGTGCATTTTTTTTTTTATAAGGATGAAAAACCTTTCTTCTGCAACACCAAGTTTACATCATGAAAAAAGGCAGTTGTAGCAAAAGGTATGGTTATAGGAGTTATTCCAGTGTAGGAACTACTACCCACCTGCTTTGACAGGGATCGCCACTTTTTAGCACCTGCAACAAAAGACAAAGTTATGAACGTACCAAATTTAGTTATGTTAATATGGTGTCATTAAAATTATACTACATCCACAATCCCTATTTTCTAGCCAAACAAGAAATATTTTCCCTACTTTATTAATGAGATAAGTCCTCAGCCTGGCTCAAAAAAAATCTCTTTATCTTATTAATAGAAAAAAGTAGTTTAATACATACCTAGACTCCTAACTTAGATTCCTAGATTCTGGCCCCTGCTTCAGTTCACTAGCCACATATTTTAAAGCAAATACATAGAAATAGAAAAAAAAAAAAAAGTCCTTGAAACAACATCAGAAGCTAGGACTCCTTTTAGCCATTCCAAGGTTCTTCTTTACTTAGGAAGAACTTCTTTACTGAAAGGCTTGATAGGCATTGGAATGGGCTGCCCAGGGAAGTGGTTGAGTCACCATCCCTGGAGGTCTTTAAAAGACATTTAGATGTAGAGCTTAGGGATAGGGTTTAGTGGAGGACTTGTTAGTGTTAGGTCAGAGGTTGGACTAGGTGATCTTGGAGGTCTCTTCCAACCTAGGTGATTCTGTGATCAGATTCATGCTCCCTTTTAGAGCCTCTGTTGAGCTAATTTTTTGTAAGTAATTTTAACAAAGCTGAAGAGTTCAGAACTGAAATTGCTCATTAAACCTGAAAACTCATAATGAATAAGACTGAACAGATGCTTTCTTCCTGAAGCCTTAAAGTGAAAGAATCCAGAAGCAGATGATACTGGCATTTGACAACGGTTGTCTACAACCACCTAAGAATTCAGAACTTGATGTTCATCACCAACCTCTCAAGACAAACCTTTGCACACATTCAGTATTAAGATAAAGTGCTACAAATATCAGAATTTACAAAGGTACAAGAAATCGATTATGTGGTCAAATACTTATCTTCTTGGTTAGTAAAGACTAATTTTTATAAAGCAAAACACCCTCTGGTACTAGAAAACCCCTTCTCATGGTGGTGTCCATGCTTCATTAAATAAAAACCAGGACACAAAAGCTACTATGGTCTCTTACTGGTTTGTGGTGTGACACTGACTGAAATTTTAGTTCTACACCTCAGCAATAGCACTAAACGTGTCTGCAAATCCCACTGCAAACATGGTGGGATTATATCATGCAACATCATAACATGATCCAATTTTTTCATGTACTTTTCAGCTTAATTATTTAATGTCAATTAAAGCTTTGTCTCAAAATACTAAAACAAAACAACCACCTTTACCACATAAATTGCTGTATGTTTATGCCTACCACAAAAAATGGGAAATAATTATATCTAGCTTTCCAGCCAGATAATTTCTCATGTTATATATAGATTTATGCTTCTAGACAAGTTAAGTTTTCTGTCTATATACATACTTCTTACAGCTCAGTATTAAGCTGAAGTTTTTATAGTTATCAAGAGCTTTTTAGCAAAACAAAGTATTTCCTCTTCTTTTCATTGACTTTCTGAACATATAAACACATATGCAGATGGTAAAAATGTATCAAGCATGACTATTAAGATATATTTTCCCAAATGAAAGCCTTCACCTTAAAGGCAGCAGTAGAAAGTTAATTATACCATTTATTTCATATTTGACTCCAGCTGCCTGGAGTCAAAAGTTACATTTTATAAAAGAAAAATATACTCTTACCATATTAGTTAGTGTTTAATCAAAAAAAGGAAGTGAACACCCTCTTGACTTTTGTAGGGTTTACAAGATTTCCAAAGTAAATCAATCACAATAGACGCATTCACTCCATCAAAAAATCTCATTCAGGTCTAGTATCATTAGCTTTTCCATAAAGCAGACACAAAGAGCTACTATTATTACTCTTCAAAGGGCGGTTTTGCTTTCTAACAATATTCAAGACCTTTCTAGTCTTCATCCATAAAAAAAAAAAATTAAGCATATGTTCTTTTATGCAAAATATAGACACTGTGGTATGTTGGCCTGCACGGACCCTGCTATTTATAGTTTCAAACAAAACTAAAATGATCCAAAATTACAAAATACTTCTAGCAGGTATTATTATATTATTCAGAAAAATACTTTATTTACTTCCTTTAGGAGAGCATAAGGAGACAGATAATTAAGATGTGCAAACTGACAAAGCAGTATAAAGTTTGAAACTAAACATTCAGAGATCAGAGGCTGGAAATGGTAGTAAGTACATATCATTTACTTCATTTACTACTTCCTATTTGTCAGCCTTCTGTCCAAGAAGTCAGCCTCGTTCTGCCTAAATATCCTAGATGACTTCCACCATAATGAAGTCATCCACTTCTACTTAGTTGCAGCCTCCTACACCATCCCTTAAAATAATTATCTTAGTCATGTAATCTATAAAACTAGCGTATAAAACTTAAAGGCATGAAGGTTAGTTTTGCCTTTAGTCTCTGAGATCAACTGGATACATGGGAAGGATTTTGACACAAGCAAGATTTTTTTTTACACTCAACCCAGAAGGGTTCTTCATTGTTTGAGTTCCTGATCTCTTCTCTTTTGACGTGAGATGAACAGAATATCCTTGTAAGCTTAACACTTTTATTTTTTAAACATCTGAATGCTTGCAGTGAGGGAGGAAGAAACCTAAATTTAATTAACATGGAAAAGTCTTACAGGTGTACCACATATGCAGTGTAGGCAGACTAGTCAAAACATTGTAAAATGAATTTAAAACAAAGTGTATTATTTAACTGATGCCCCGCAAATGACACAAATACTCCATAGACATACATGGCTATGCTATGGGATGCACTGCCCTGGGAAAAGCTATTGAAACCCACTCCCCGAGTGACCAAAAAAAAAAAAAAAAAAAAAGGACCTGGAGATCTGGGTAAAGAAAGTAGATCCAACGTGCTGATGTGTAATTATATATATATATATTTTTTTTTTTTTTTGCGATAAGGAATCTGTTTTCTCTGTTTCAAATGGAGAGCAAAAAAGGGAATGAAGATTTGCTTCCTGCTAAGTGCTTCAAAGTTTTGCAAGTTTTCACTACTTCTGTCTTCACTGTTATGAGATTACAGTTTTGATCATGGATGTGCCATTGCTGGATTCCTTCCTCTTGGTTTCATTACAGTTAACATAACAATGGGGAAAAATCTGCAGAGAGCTTTAAGCAGTCCTCGACTGTTTCACCTGCTTTTGACTCTCTCTGTGTTAGCTCTGTGGTATAGATCTTTCTTCCTGAAGTCTATGGTAAGATATTATACATGTTACATCTGAGCAGAGATACTCTCATTTCTCAGTTGTGTGCTGCTACCAATGCCCTGCAAACGTGAGGGCCAGGAAGTCATATTGGAGCGGCAATGGATTGTAACATTCACTTACTGTTTGGTCACTCTTTGATAATTAAAGCAAAAAAAAATAGAAAAAGTGAAATTAAGTTGTTACTTTATTTTTCATCAATTTAATTAACACGCAGTGCTAGAAAGTGTAGAAAGTAGATTCCCCGAAGGACTGAAATTCCTGCTCAAAGTATGTTATTTAGAAAACCATGACATGCTTATAGAATCTCTGTAGAGCAAAACGAACCAAACAACAAAAATCAACCCCTCTCCCCAACAAAAATGATACCAGATGACAACTTAAGATTGCAGAGATTGCAAACCAATGCTATCCTAAATTATTTAGAATACTGGATTCTTGCCTGACTATTTACACAGAAAGTACACAGAGAAGGAGGTAAGAGTCTTCCAGCAGTACTGGTCTGCTTGGAAAGAAACCAGAACTGTAACTGTGTCAATGCAAAAGGTAAACGTGAATTTATCTTTCATGCCCATTAAGCTGTGTGTGACCTGTAGGGTAAGAATGTTTATCTAATGTTTTCTGCAGGAATCAAAAAAAATGTATACAGATGTTTACAATCTAGTAGAAATCAGGACGCTGTCTGCATGCATTTGGATACCATTAAAAATAAAATTCTGTGGTGAAACGATGCTGAACCTTCCAATCAGAAACGAAAGTAGTAACCAAAACTAAAAGGAAAAATAACATAAACCACCATCATTTCTCAAGTAATTTTATCAGCATAAAAATCCCGCTTACATTTGGGTTCATCGTTTGTGACAGCCTGAATGAAGTCATAGGGAGTCATATACAGCTGTCCTTCAAATTCTAAACTGGCAAACCTACGAAACCGTTGCTCCCGAGGTGTTGCATAAAGGTGTAAATCTTCAAGGTCTGATCTGCTTTCTGTAACCTTCAAAGACAAAAGGAAATAATTTTAACGTACAAAAAGTATTGTTTTACAATTGCCACTGCCATTCGCTACAAAGAAACTGTAAATGTAAAAGTGATAATTCATAAAGTCAAATCCAACCAAATATTTCTGTACAGTTAGAGTTGAAATTAAGATTTTTACTGCTGTAATTTTCAGTCTTCTACAGTTTTAGCAATAAATCTTCATGCACTGAAATTGCTGACACTACTCACGCTTGGGGTGGGGGAGAGAGGACATAGGTTCATGCATCAGAGAAAGGAGGGCAATTTTAAATAAAGAAGTCAGTGTAACTTGAGCAGTCAGACTTTAAATGACTCTGTTAAAATTATTTCAGTTTTCTGGCATTTCCAGAAGAAAATTGAATACTTCTTTTTTTTAATTGCTTCTTCATGTAGAATGCAGCTGTTGACAGTAATAGGCAAAACACCTCCATAACACCATTTACAAAAAGTAAACGTGTAAACCTTCTAAAATGTGTAAACCTTCTATGATTATTGCTATTTCAAGTATCTACTGCAATCAAAGCTACCATACTCAGGGAACAGAATAAGAGCAGAATTACTTCTCCAGAGCTACAGAAGTATTATATGGCATGGAGTTCATACAAACCCATGAGAGGTTTATAGATATTGGCCAATTCTGTTATGTTCACCATCCCACTGTTTTTAAACTTAGTAGTACAAAGCAGTAAATATTCTAAATTGTTGTATCTTTATTTTATACTGTCAAAGCTTCAAACAGAAAATATACTACTACTAACTGAAAACTTTTTTTAATCTCAAAGCCAGGCAAACTCCTCCATGGAATCAATAGCTTGAAGAAACTGCATGTTTCTTGAACATGTTTTCAGAGATGAAAAAGATAAAATCCAAACTGCTTCACAGAATCACAGAATTTCTAGGTTGGAAGAGACCTCAAGGTCATCGAGTCCAACCTTCAACCTAACGCTAACAGCCCTCCACTAAACCATATCCCTAAGCTCTACATCTAAACGTCTTTTGAAGACTTCCAGGGATGGTGACTCCACCACTTCCCTGGGCAGCCTGTTCCAGTGCCTCACAACCCTTTCAGTGAAGAAGTTCTTCCTAACATCTAGCCTAAAACTCCCCTGGCTCAACTTAAGCCCATTCCCCCTCGTCCTGTCACCAGGCACGTGGGAGAACAGGCCAACCCCCACCTCGCTACAGCCTCCCTTGAGGTACCTAAAAAGAGCGATAAGGTCGCCCCTGAGCCTCCTCTTCTCCAGGCTGAACAAGCCCAGCTCCCTCAGCCGCTCCTCGTAGGACTTGTTCTCCAGGCCCCTCACCAGCTTCGTCGCCCTTCTCTGCACCCGCTCAAGCACCTCGATGTCCTTCTTGTAGCGAGGGGCCCAAAACTGAACACAGTACTCGAGGTGCGGCCTCACCAGAGCTGAGTACAGGGGGACGATCACCTCCCTAGCCCTGCTGGTCACGCTGTTCCTGATACAAGCCAGGATGCCGTTGGCCTTCTTGGCCACCTGAGCACACTGCTGGCTCATATTCAGCCGACTGTCCACCATCACTCCCAGGTCCTTCTCTGCCTGGCAGCTTTCCAACCATTCCTCTCCCAGTCTGTAGCTCTGCTTGGGGTTATTGCGCCCCAGGTGCAGGACCCGGCACTTGGCCTTGTTGAACTTCATGCAGTTGAACTTCATGCAGTTGACCTCAGCCCATCGGTGCAGCCTATCCAGATCCTCCTGCAGAGCTTTCCTACCCTCAAGCAGATCGACACACGCACCTAACTTGGTGTCATCTGCAAACTTACTGAGGGTGCACTCGATGCCCTCGTCCAGATCATCGATGAAGATATTAAAGAGGACCGGCCCCAGCACCGAGCCCTGGGGGACGCCACTAGTGACTGGCCTCCAACTGGACTTGGCTCCATTCACCACGACTCTTTGGGCCCGGCTATCCAGCCAGTTTCTAACCCAACGAAGCGTGCGCCAGTCCAAGCCAAGAGCAGCCAGTTTCTTGAGGAGAATGGAAAAGAAAGGATACACCTAAATCCATTTCACATATATAAGTCTTAGTACTTGGATATTTCACCTTGGACATTTTAACCTGCCTTCTAGAAGGAAAAAGACCACTGAGTACACAGTTCTCTTTCTGGACTGTCTCTAGTCGCTCTGAAATTATTGCATCTATGGGGGGAAAAGGAAAAGGGAATCAAATTTAGTTTCAATGGCAAAAAAAACTGTCACAGAAATTAATTGTAATAGAAATGCTTATACATTCATTTAATTGTTAGTAGACTGCTCTACATACAAGTATTCTATACTTCTGATTGAGAATCAGTCTTCCACGTTTTATCTTTTTCAAATGATTACTCAGTTAAATGTGACCAATAAAAAATATTCTGACAACTAGACCTACAAACTCTCTTTAGAATGACACACTCATATAATCACAGGATTGGTTTGGAAGGGACCTTAAAGACCATCCAGTTTCACCCCCCTGCCATGGGCAGGGATACCTCCCACCACACCAGGCTGCCCAAAGCCCCATCCAGCCTGGCCTTGAGCACTTCCACGGATGGGGCTTCCACAGCTTCTCCGGGCAACCTGTGCCAGTGCCTCACCACCCTCTGGGTAAAAAAATTACACATTTTAGAAGGTTTACCCTCTGGATAAAGAATTTCTTCCTTTTATCTAATCCAAATCTCTTTTAGTTTAAAGCTGTTACCCTTTGCCCTATCACTACACCCCCTGACAAGGAGTCCCTTCCCAGCTTTCTTGTAGGCCCCTTCTAGGTACTGGAAAGCCTCTAAGGTCTCCCTGGAGGAGTGGAAAAAAAAGAAAAAAAAGAATTCTCTTCTGACAAATCCATATTCAAGCAAAAATATTTATGTGCTATTGCTGTTTGAATATAGTCTTAGTGATCCTTCTACAGTCCAGTGGCATTCAAGCTATGCCTTCATGTGGGATTTACACAACACAATTGTTTTGGTAGAGCTTGTAGTGACATAACTGATTGTCTTTGTATTTGAAGTTTAATAATCTATTGTCGTGGTTTAACCCGGCCGGCAGCTAAACACCACGCAGCCGTTCGCTCACCCTCCCCCCTCCCTCTCTGGGACGGGGGAGAGAAATGGAAAGTGAAGCCCGTGAGTTGAGATAAAGACAGTTTAATAAGACAGGAAAATAATAATAACAAAATAATAATAATAATAATAATGTTACAATGGTGATAATAGGAAAGTAATAATAATATGTACAAACAAGTGATGCACAATGCAATTGCTCACCACCCGCTGACCGATGCCCAGCTTAACCCCGAGCAGTCCGGCGCCCTCCCCCGGCTAGCCACCCCTATATATTGTTTAGCATGACGTCAGATGGTATGGAATACCCCTTTGGCTAGTTTGGGTCACCTGTCCTGGGTCTGTCCCCTCCCAGCTCTTACTGCACCCCCAGCCTGCCTGTTGGCAGGACAGAGCAAAAAGCTGAGGTGTCCTTGGCTTGGTATAAGCACTGCTCTGCAACAATTAAAACATCGGGGTGTTATCAGCACTCTTCTCATCCTAAGCCAAAACACAGCATTCCACCAGCTACTAGGAAGAAAATTAATTCTGTTCTAACTGAAACCAGGACGTCTATCTTTTTTTTTGATACATCTGTTATTTTATCACTATTACAAACATGCTTTTGAATAAACACAGGTTGTAAGCATGAGTAATATAGCAGTACCTCTGCAAAGTCAACTTTCAGGAAAGAAACTGTTTCAAGGCCATATTACATGCGCAGTATGTGTAATCAATTGTAATCAATCATAATCGATCATGCATAATCAGAAGAATCTGTAGGTAATACATCATTCAAGAAATACCATCGCACCTTGACTGTTCAGATTTGGAGAGCATGTTGAGTTTCTTTGTTCTCAGGAAACTCACACCATCTCAGGTACTGCTGCTTAGTATTTCCCTCAAGACACTTAAAAAAGCATTTGCAAAAATCTCAGGCATATCTTAGCATTACCTTAAGTACCCTACACTAATATAAAACAACATACTGCAAACATGGAATTTTTAAGACTCGCTTAGACTTAATTCATGCCAGTACTCTGGTCTCCAAAATCTTAGTTTCCGCTTCACTTTCACCAATCTACATTTTCCCTCTGGCTAAATAGCAATGCCAGTATTTTACACTCTGGCTAAAAGTCATTGTAATCCAATAGAAATACTGCTGGCCACCATTAAGAGCCATACCTCTCAATACCCTGCATACCCTTGGTCTGGCACTTAAATGCTCTATTTGCTAAGTGTCAAACTGGATAAGGGCACTGATCTGAATTTTTTTTTGTTTTCATGGTGTTATTTCTTAGCCAGACAAAATCCTGGATCTATCCCCAAAGCACAGTATTTGTTCCAAAACCTAGGCTACAGGAATCTGTAGCTTATGGAAAAGACAGTTTCACCCCTTCCTGCAGAAACCTGCACCTACTTCAGGTTAGCATGGTGGGGAAATTACAGGTTTAAGCAGAATTTTAGTCTAAGGAATATAAATACCACTTTATTATGAACTTTGTGGTTTCACCTGAAAGAATCAGAACAAGCTGTTTATGCTATTGATTTAACATGAACTCAAACAAAGCCCTGTATACAGGGTTTAACTTACTGTGTCAGATCACGGGACTCACCTATCAAGTGTCCAAGTGTCTAGGCAGGGTTTGGCTGCAGAAGACTCTAGGCACAAGCATTAGTAAACTGCCAAGTAAAACCATCCATGGGAATAATATTTTTTTTCCCTGATTTCCTGTTGAAAGCTTTCCTTCTTCTATTACTGCTTATTAATTCATGAAACTTACTTGCATAGAATCTGTAATTGTTAGAAACTACTTAATACGTTAATTAAAAAGTCAAGACATCCTAAAACGTTATCTCAACCCATACCTTTACAGGCATTCACTTAAGGAATTCTCAACCTGTAATCACAATGCCTCCTCAATATATTCTCCCCAACTTTAGCAGATTATAATCCAGTAGGGCAAGTATGAGAATTTTCGTGACACCATGATTTGCTCTCAATTGATTTATTTTTTATTTTCACCCAGGTTAGGCAATCTTGTCGTAACAGCACTAGTATCAAATCCTGTGGACACAGGAATGAGACAGAGTAGATACTGAATACCTCAGGAAAGGTACTGTTAGTGAGGGAGTGAACAGCATTCGGTAAGATCCCAATTTCTATTTGAAGTTTCATGAGCTTATCCAGACTAAATCTCTCTGTAATTACGAACAATCTTCAAAAAAAAAACTTTCATGAAAGTACATCCCTTTGACAAACGAAAGAGGGGAGATTTTTTTTATGCTTCTGTTTACTAATCCTCTGGGCAATCCTACCTACAAACTACAATGATCTTGCATCGTGTTATGGTTCTTTTGAAAACTGGACATGGTAATTCCCTTCGAGCAGAATGTCATGAACCTCCTGGTAGCAGTATTATCTTAATTTTAAGTGTAGCAGGTAAGTTCCTGTTTATCTTTACATGTATACCAATCTACTTCACTGAACTCGCTGGATAAAAGGTGGCTGACACCAAGAACCCAGGTGATGGCCATAACCTTCCATCTCACAACTGATCAAGTAGACGTAAAGGGGGGAGACTGAGGCTCAGCAGCTCTCACAAACCATGTCTTATCTTCTCCCTGTTCCCACAGGAACCTAAGCACCAAGAGTTGTAAATAGTTTGTGCCTCTCATCCTTTTGCCCTTCCCCTTTCTAACTCCAGTGCATCTTCGTTAAGGTCGCTCAGCACTTTTAAGTCAATCAGCTCTGAATACATTTCATGCAGCATCTCTTTTAGAGTGATACCACTCTGTATTTTCTCCCTTAAATCACAGCAAAAACTTAACTGGAGGAAATCTAGGCTTTCTATCAAGCAAAATTACTGTCCCAAATTCACTCCCATTTTGTATTCATAGCTCACATACTGTGTCTGCCAGAACAGCCAAGCCAAACAGCCTCAGATGTCCAGTGCTCTCACCAAAGATTTCCACATATTACTCCAACTGCCTTAAGGCATGTTTCATTACCATTTCTAGTCCCATATATTTTGTCTTACTGGCTCTCTTACCTCACTGATATGATGTCTGAATTTGGTATAATGTGAATTAACCTCGATGGTTATAGTGAAATCCATGCAGTAACTCTACACTGCCATAAAATGGCCTGACGCAGGACACAAACTCACACAGTGACATCAAGGTAATTAAAACATTGCAATAGTTCTGACCTCAAATTATGTGAAAATATCAATAAATGGTAATGATCAGGGTCAGTGGAAGTAAGGTGCAGAGGATAAAGCATGAAGTCACTACCCTTCCTCTTATAAAACAGAGAAGAAATGTCCTTTGCCAAGTGTTAGTCACAGAACGTTAAGTCAGTAATTACGAAGTTTTATTCTCTGGCCAAAGATCTATTTTTTCCCACAGAGACGAGCTTAAATGCCAGAGACAGGATTTTTATTTGAAAATTAGAAAACTTGGTGCCTACAAGTAAACGTAATCCAAAAGAATCTATTATCAAAACCCATAGCAACACTTCAACTTTCAGATCCTAAGAATATCTAAGCTAATGCAAAGTATTTTACAAAACACGAAAAAACATACCCGCTGTGTGTACATGTATACGAAGTGAATGGCTCCAACGGTATCATAAAAGACACACGTTTGTTGTGTTCCAAGTCAAATCAGTGTTCTTTTGCTTTTCCCAACTGACATAAAGGTGATACTATTTTAACTAAAGAAGCCAACATTTGCTACTAAAAGTACCTTTCGCTTGCAGTCAAAAATACGTTATGTTACAGTAGTTTAATCTTTAATTTATTTCAAGTGAGTGAGTTTCTTTGAATTTTTGCTTGCAAAGTAATCTATCTTCCATCAATGAGAATCTGTGCAAATTATTAAAATAAAAAGGTTTTCAAAGCAATGCTGCTCCTTACTTCCTTCACTTATATTTGACTTCAGGCTTATTTAATATGCTCCCATGTAGATAAAAGTAGCACAATTTTGTTTTCATGCTGGGTGGCCAAAAGGTTAAACGTCAAGTTCCCAGTGTGGGGAAAATCCCAAAGTAGACAAAATTGTTTTGATGCTTAGTGAAGTTATATTTCTAGCAGCTACTTAGATGTAGAACAGCCAACAATTTTGTTAGTTGATCCCTTTTCTCTGAGATAAGGACATTATTATATTAAAATATTTACAAGCATAGGAAGCTGGAATGTGTTTAAAATGCTGTAAAAAGGGCCCTGTTCAAATATAATTCTGTTACAGGAAATTCTTGGGGTAGCAATGTTTATCTATAAGCACAGCTACTCCAGAAATCCTCCAAAATAAATATTACACTGACATATTCTCCAACAGTCCGTCTTACATAAGTTTGACGGGCAGATTACTTGAACTCTAGCAGTTCTTCCAGAAGATTCAGTCTGCATGTATACCCTGCTATACATGTCCATATGCTTTGCCGCATGCGAGACTGAAACATGCTGGATCTGTCTATCCCAAGCATGTGTCATCCCTTTTTAACATCCTGAGGAACACAGAAGTAATGCTGAGAGGAAAATGTTCCTTTTCCTTCAACAAGGCTCTGCTACAGCTGGCAGGCAAGCGCTATCCCTCACAGGGTGATTACACGGTGAAGAGCATCAGATGCTATCAGCCAACGAGCAAACCACTTTCCTACATTTGGCAACTGACCCACGTGAAATGCACAAGGCATATGGAAAAAGGTTAACTACAAGTGATCCTTGTGAAAACGATCCTTTATGCATCTCTTCAAGCAGCATCCTTTCTGAGCAGGCAGAAGAGCCTACTCTCTAGGGGCATTTGCCTTACTTTTTGGAGTTAAACTCTTCTTCATTTCACAGAGTTGGAAATATATGATGTAATCCACTCAGAAATGTGCTGCTACAAATAAACTTGACCTTTTGAGTATTTTCACAAGGAGAAAGAGAGAGTTTCATGGTACTGCTGAGGTAGAAGGAAAAAAAACCGCTAGAAACATCCCAAGCATGCAGCTTCCTTTTCCTGGAAAGGAGCATGCCTTCAAGAAACACGATAAGTAAATGCTCTGTGTCTGTCTCCCCTCAACTTCTCTTTTAATTCCCAAGTCACCTCTGAAGGAAGTGATTCTCAGCAGCTCTTCATAAAAACATCTGAACATAAGGACCTGGAGTTCACTACCTTTACACAATGACAATGCAATTACAGAAGAGATCTCTTTGGGGTGCTAAATATGTCATCATTCGTATTTCCAAGAAAAATTTAATAAGCTGAAGAAATGACACTGGAAGTAATGAATATGGAAGCAAGGAACTGGAAGACTAGCACTGCTATACTGTGCTGAAGAAGCATGATATGCAGCTGTCCTGACAAGGTAAATACTTCATGAACAGAACGTTGTTTGAAATCTCAGGATCAGGGCTCTTTTGGGGTTAGTACCATTCTCAGTTGTCAGTACAGAGAATCTATACCAAAAAAACTGTTGTGTCAAGGAGTTTCCTGTTCTGCATAAGCATCTCCTAGACCCGCAAAGGAGCTCTCCCAGTCCTTACCAAAGCCTTCAGGCATGATACCAGCAGGTCTGGGTGCAGAATTTTACTTGATTCTGAAACACTACATGGAAGTGACCTGGAAATTAAGTGGAAGGCTTTGCTAACAAATTCAACAGCAAAACTATTTGCCACATAATTCACCCCATGTTGGTGACACGTATCAGAATTAATCTGACTTCTAGCAAAGAGCAACTTCTTATGTGGATGTACATAAATTCACAAATCTGTTTCTCACCAGGTTTCATTCTGTAAGCATTTCATAGCACAGAAAGATCTGCAGCCCATTCTGACACTCTCTTTCTCCAGGAGCCTCAGATTTTTTTCAGTTACTCTCAAATGATGCACCTCATTTCTGAACCAGCCAGGAATGGGGAAGTACCCCCATCAACATCCACATAATCATCAGTGTTAGGCCTGCAATTCCAAAACTCTCTTAAGACTGGTTCCATACCAGTGAATACTAGACACCAGGAGTAGGACAAAGCAACTAATTAGCAAGGTGGATATGATACTATCATATTCCTAAATGTTCCTCTACTACTCCCAAGCATTATTTGCAGTCAGCGGTAGAACCTGAAGAAAAACAACCTGTGGCGATACTACCAGGACCAAGCAAAACTCTCACAGGCCATGTGAATGTTACCTGGAAGCAGTTGGCCTGCAAATTGTTCTTGGAAAGTCACAATAAAGTAGGTCTTAAAAAAAAACACAACAAAACACAGACATCTTCTTCAGTATCTAGCGGGACCAGAAACCTATTCTGCCGCCTACTGGAGCTGCCTAGATGAAACAAGGCTGTTCTGCCCATTACACCTCCACAAAAAGCCACCTCAGGAAATAAAACGTGGGAATTAAGGACGAGCTATGACTGCCTCGTCCATACCTATCTTGAATTCTCTTGACCATTTTTAATATTTAAGTACTTTAATATTTGAAAACATTGTGATACTGTCTTCAGTTACAAGTTGATAGCGCATTAACTGCTAACTATTTTTTCTATTGTCAATTAATATTTCAGGTATTTGTTGAATGGAACCAATACATGGGAAGAGATGGACTTTGTGTTGCACACACTAGAATGTTTGAAATTTGTTAGGAATCTCCATCAATTCCACGTTTTGAGGACAGGATTACAGGTTTTGCAAGCGGTGACCACTTTGATGTCAGGACTGTTCTTTTGAAGGGTTGTTCTAATAAGTAAGTTGTGAGCGTACAAAAACCTTCATCCAAAAATACTCATTTTGTTGGATGGAATACTCATTTCCATCTGCTACATGAAGCCCCAGAGATAAGGCAAAAATCATGCAGTGCAATTCCTTCTAGCAGCTACTGTAGCTCACTATAGCACCAGGAAGCAAGAGCAGAGACACCAGCTGCCTCCCACTTCAAACGATCCAAGTAAGAAGCATCTGGGAAGGGAATCCTGCTGGAAGGAAGCTTATCAACAACACACTACCATCGCACAATACGAGGAACAACATTCATGGTATTTTATTCACAGAGGTATTTTAGAAACCTGTAATGAAAGAGCAGGCACAACTCTTGAGGGCAATCATAAATAGCGCACAGATCACTGACGGAGCTCACGGTCAAACTAGTCTTGGTAGCTGAGCAGCTAGACCCAGTATCAAACTATGGCATTCCTGTGCTGCCACACAAACCCTTCTGCAGGGCAACAGCCAATGATAGATTTATCTATCACAAGAATACATTAATTCAAATCAAAACCGTCACAGCTATTTGATCCTCATTTTGAGAGGATGGGTAGGGGGGGCAGAATTGAAAGGATGTTTTGTCCCCTGAATGCTGACCACTAAGATCTGCTACTTGAAATCAACGAGAACTCTCATTCAAAATAAAAGATGGAACACAAAGCCAACATATCAGTCACTGAGCGTTTAGTCTGGCTACACAAGCTGAGTGGACACATTCCAACTTACTCCTTCAGATTTTATTGTTAACCCAATTGAAACCCAAAATAATTACAACCTCTTTTCACACAGGCACACAAAAATAAGCACGTTCATTTTTTCTTTCTTTTTTTTTTTTTTTTTCCCTCCCTGGTGTTCGACCCTACAGCATTCAAAAATATTCTGCGTATAGAAAGCAGACACATTTTATTTCACATGTTATCTTATATTGGTTCAAATCTAACCTTATTTCTGACATCTAAGCTCTACGCTTTGCAACCTCAACACTTTGGAAGTTATGCATGTAAAAAATTCATCATTTTAAGTCACACTAAATTTACTGATTTTTCAAGGTTGCAGCAGCCGTATTTCCTTCAAAAGAAGTCCCAGAATTAAGACTGGATGGGTCAAATGATGTAAAGGTCTGTCCAATCAAAATGGCATGGAAGGCTGAAAGAGTTTCTTAGGTCCTCTGTGCCCTGGTACCACACTCAAGATAATGAGTAGATGAGGAATCAACAGCATCTGGCTCCCTTTCCCTTCATACATGACGTTGCCTATAGAGACTGCTTTTTAGCCAATAACGAAGGCAAAACTGCTACCAGTGTTCATAACTGAGCCTAAGGCCTCCACTGCAAAAAGGCAGAGCCCGTGCCCGCACGTATTATAAGTTAAACTCGACGTAAAGAAAGCGGGCCACTTGCACGGCTGATTTTCAGCCTCAGAAGCCATCAGCCTGCCAAACCACCTAACCACGGCTCTTGCCATTTTAACAAGCCTGTAACTTTGAACGAAAAAAACAGACAGCCAGACATCACCACCATATGCTAAGCACAGCACCCCGCAGGATTTTCTCCCTATGGGGGGGGAAACTTCAGTTTCCAAGGGGATGCCAACTCCTCCTTGCCACCCGTGGCCGGCCAGCCACCGCACCTGCGGCAAGCACCGAAGTTCTGCGCAAACCTCTCGCGGAGGACAAACCGCAGCTTTTGAGCTACCAGCAGCGGTTCCCCTTACAGAACAATGTCTTATAAAAGGAAAAAAATTAGAAGGTGATTAAGAGCTCCGAAGACCGTTTAAAGCGGGAGTCTCCGGGCGCTGGCTGTGCCCAGCGGGCACCCCCGGGGGAGGCAGGGCAGGGCAGGGCAGGGCAGCCCCCCGCCCTATCCATCCCCCTCTCCTCCATCCCCTTCGCCCCGGGACGGGCTCCTGCAGCGGCCCGGCTCCCAACCTACCGTCTCCTTGGCGGCGGCCGCCACCGGGATGGGGAGCAGCGCCCGGGCTCCGCCCGCCTCGGCGGCTGCCGGCTCCCGGGGGGGCTCCCGCCGCCGCTCGGACAGCCGGTGCCCCGCGTAGCCGGCGACAGCCGCTCCAGCCGCCGCTGCCGCCGCCGCCCAGCCCAGCTCCCGCCGCCCCCGCCTCGTCCCGGCCCCGCCGCCTGCCCACAACCGCCGGCCGGGCTGGGCGCCGGGCGCGGGGTACAAGCGGCGGCGCCACCGCAGGAGGGTGCGCAGGGCGGCCATGGCCGCGGCTCCGCCCCGCTGACGGGCGCACGGAGCCCCCGAGGGGGAGAAGGAGAAGGGGAAAGCTCGCGAGAAGCGGGGAAGGGGTGGGGAAGCGGCACGACACCGCCCCGCCGCCCCCCCCCGCCGGTACCGGGCGCCCCTGGCAGTCCGAGCGCTGTGCTCATAGCGAGGGGTGCCGAGGGGCGGCCCCGGGCAGCCGCAGGGGTTTGTGCCCGTGGTGGGCTGCGAGCACAGAGCCGGGCTGCTTAGGGCGAAGCGGCAGGGTGGCGTGGAAACCGCCCTGAGTAGGGACTGAGCTTATTCGTGGGCGTTGTGGTGTAGAGTCATGGAATCACAGAATATCTCCTGCTGGAAGGGACTCACGAGAACCCAAAAGTCAGACCGTGTGTCTGACAGCAGTGTCGAAATGCTTCTTGAACTCCAGCAGGCTCAGTGCTGTGACCACTGCCCTGGGCAGCCTGTCCCAGCGCCCAACCACCCTCTGGGTGCAGAACCTTTCCCTAACCCCCAGCCTAACCCTCCCCTGTCCCAGCTCCATGCCGTTCCCTCGGGTCCTGTCGCTGTCCCCAGAGAGCAGAGCTCAGCGCCTGCCCCTCCGCTCCCCTCGTGAGGGAGCTGCAGGCCGCCACGAGGCCTCCCCTCAGCCGGCTCTGCTTGGGGCTGAACAAACCGAAGGACCTCAGCCGTTCCTCATATGTCTTGTCCTCTAGACCCTTCACCATCTTCGTAGCCTTCCTTTGGACACTCTAATAATTTAATGTCCTTTGTGTTTATACAAATCTGTAATAGTTTAATGTGCATTGTGGTGCCCAAAACTACACAGTGCTCAAGGTGAGACTGCACAAGAGCAGAGCAGGACAATCCCTTTTCTTGACCGGGTAGCAATGCTCCACAGCCTACTTTTTTTTTTTTTTTTTTTGGCATTATGCTTCTGAGGTCTTCCTTCATGACCTAGCAATATGTATTTGCAGAAACCTGGAAGCACTAGCTTCAGAGAAGAAAAAGCTTCCAACTATACCTCATTTGTGTCATAAGCATGAAGTTGTCTAGAGGTGACGAGCATCAAAATTGTTCACTTTTACTGCTGAGTCAAAAATATGCACTGACCTTAGTTATCCTTACTAAAATAAAGACTGCTGTGAGTCCATCAGTCCCTTAAAACCTACCAATGTCCAGATCCATTTAAAACATTGGAAACTCTTGGGGGTGTACCAGCTACACAAAAATCTGCAGCCTGCTGAAACTAAAAATGTGAAGCTTGTTTCAGAAAAACTGGAATTAAACAGTGTTGCCTGTGATGTACTTAGTGTATCAAGTCATTGTTTTTCAAATTTATTGGAAGCTGGCATTCCATAATTTTTTGAAACTGTGCTGTAAAGTGTCCATAGGAGGCACTTGGTTACAAGAGGAACAGTTTCTGCAAGTGAAATGTGAAGCAGGGAGCTAAGCAACTAACCATCAAAGAGCAGTGCTGTCATTTAACATTGACTGAACCATGTAATGTTCCTTTTCTTTGAGTGTTTACTATGTTGTTTAGTTGGGACCCAATTTAATTACTTAATTCCCTAAATACCAGTAGGCTAGAAATTTCTGCCCTCCCCATGTCTATCTGACCTCTTCCTCCAATAACTCTCTCTATACCTCAGGTTCTCTTCAGAAAAGTGAGATTCTCCCACAACCTTTCAAGCATTTATACTGATCCTCTCAAAGTGACCTCAGACTTGAGTTTCTCCTACCCTTTGTAACTTCGTGTTTTGAGGCCTCCTCATCAGCCCCCAAAGGAAACCACAAACACTTGCCATATCTGCAGCCATGTCAGCCCCCAGCATAACCAAGTATTAAAGAACAGTTCTTAATAATAAGAACGTGCTTTTGTCCCTACTTGGATCTGATGGGCCATGACCTTGTAAAGCATTTCATGATGCATCATTCTCCATGGTACAGCCTGAATTGCCTCCTGCACTGCATTGAAATTTCCATAAGCTGTATACATAGAATCATAGAATCATTAAGATTGGAAAAGACCTCCAAGATCATCTGGTCTGACCATCCATTTCAAGTCACAGCACACCTTATGGCATTCTTTGCAATGGTCAAGTGCAGCCTCAATTTTTTTGTCCTTTAATTGTTATAAGTATGCTCTTCCCAAGTTTCAGTTTTTATTTATTTATTTTTTTTTCTAAATTTTTGCTGGGTTTGTATTTTACTATGAACAAGATGTGAATCTGTTACGTAATTGTAATTCAGAAAATGCATAAATAAACACTTTAGTATGTTTAAGGCATTTATGCATTTTCAATTTCTAAGAAAATGTTCAGTGGTTACCGTATTCCATCAAGGGAGAATTATGTCTCTATTTGACAACAGGCAACCTGACAGTTTGTACAAATGTATGTATGTCCAACGTTGATTTACCACCAAGAGAGGTCTGGAAAAGCTGGTATCTGGGGTGAATGATAGTCACTGCATTTCTTTTGATATTTTAGAATACTGTAAGCCAATTCATTAGCCAGTTTACATTACTTTCATGTATTAAAAAGTAAATATTTTTTTAATGTCTACTGCTTTGTTTGTAAGTATATGTATGTTTACAGAGTGAAAGGCTTGTCTCCAAATCTGAGCTACATTTCTGTATTAAATGATACAAGGACAGTATTCAGGTGTCAAGGCAATATAGTTGTCTACCAAGTTGTCTACTCAAGTATTTTTTCAGCAGTTGCATGACTAAGCATTCAATTTGGAAAGTTTTGTAGAATGTGGCTCTTGGATCTCTTCAGTTCTAGGTGCCTTATTAGGAGACATCATTCAGCAATGGAATTACCTTTTAGAAATAGTCTTGTTTTTCCATTTTACTGAAAAAGAAATCTATTGGTCAGTGTAGTGTCCCAAAGTAGACCTGTTTGCTGAATGCCTGATCAGTTGCTTAAAACTGTAGACAAGAACCATGAGTTATCCCCCTGATCACATTGTTTCCCTGAAATTGATTAGCCACAATTTAATGACTTTTCAATAACACCTTTAGGCTAATCTTTGTTATTATTATTATTATTTATTTATTTATTTATTTTTTCACTTCAGAAAAAACAATACACATCTGTAACTACTTATGTCTGGGTATGTTAGAACTTCCCTGGTGAAGTGTTTGCTTAAGAACAAGAGCACAATTTATTTGTGCAGTAAGTCAAAAACTGTAACCTGTCTGTGCACATAATCCTATGTGCGCAGGTTCAGAAACCATCTAAATCTATGTGCTTTTTATTTAGTGATCCGCTTAGAGAGCTAATATGAAAGTTGTCAAGCAAGATATTTGGACGCTGATATATATGGAAAAGGTCCGTTCTCTGTGGATGTAACTGGATGTAAAGGTTCCTCGCTACCTAGGTAGCTCACTGTGTGACTTCTCTATCCCACTCCACTTATATGAGAGTTTACCTACAAACACATGGGCAATAAAATCATGAATCTTAAAAAGCTCTGAGAATTTCTGTTTTCACTCAAGAAACAAACAAACAGAAAAATGAAGGTGCCAGAAAGGTAAAACTTAATTTCTATAGGAAAATTATTTTTTTCAGCATTACTTTTACCTCCTCTGATTTTTTTCATTATACATAAATATACTTACACATATATATATATATGTATGTATACATGTATACATACCTGTAACTTCAGCAATTCAGAAGAAAAGGTTCTGGATGTATTTTAAGTCCATGCATATTGCATTTTAAAGGTTTTACATCATCAGATTATGACCCTATTTATACATGCAGCCTTGAAAGTTATCTTTTTTTTTTTTTTTTTTTTTTTTTTTTTTTTTTTTTTCCTAGTAAATCCTGTATAAGAATACACCTTACTTCACTCAGACTTGCAGTACTCCATAAGGCTCTCACTGTAGCTTCATCCTGTTCTGCTCTTCTTGTTGAAATCAGCCAACCATATTTTCTGGTCCCAGACTAGGAATAATCTGGAAATGACCATGATACACAAATGTCTCCAGATGGACAAATTTCTTCATGTTCTACTCAGTGTTTTTTGTTCCACCTAGTGTTTGATTTCTTGTGTACTCATGACCCACCTGCCCCCTTTGTTCTGTTAAGTGTTATTTTATAATATGATTACAATTTTATGGCTGGCATGGCACTTCTGTAATGGAGTTCTAAAATTAATAATGGCACAATACATTGCAGGACAAAGTTTTACAAGGTTTTCTGACCAACCTGATAGATACATAGAACTCTCTCTCTCTATGCATATGTATGCATATCAAAAATTTTGGTGTGTTGTTTTCTCCTTGATAGCCACTAGGTTTTTCCTGTGACAATATGCTATTCTTAGGCAATGTACAGTAATTATATTGTCTATAGAAGCCCCAGCTACTCGCTATGGAAATAAAAACTTGACCACATATGTATTTGTTCAACGACGCTGAAAGTGCAGTCTTTAGGAAGTATACGTAACGTTGATTAGATTGCACTGTATACTTTAAGTTCAATAATGCACTCTTGTAAAAACACTCTTCAAAATTATTTAACTTCCCATGGTATAGTCTCAGAAGGTGCATAAAAAAATCTACAGTGTTATCTTTTCCTGTCACATGACTAGTGCAAACAACAAAAAAAAATCTTATCTTTTTGTTTCTTTTCTCGTACTTTATAAAACAGTGTAGCCGGTTCAGTGCCCAGACATTAAAGACTCCACTCGGAACAGATTGGCATTATATATTCCACTCTACAGAAAATTTTTCCACTATATAACAGGAAAGATTTAGCCATAAGGGTCTTCCAGTGGATGACGGCAGAGGATATTGTTTTCAGAAAAACCCTCCTCCATTGGGTGCCATCTAAGCAGAAGAGCCCTCTGCTTGGTAGGGCTTGGGGAGTACTGCTGGGACCCGGGAACGCTTTCTGTAACGGGGCATCTTTTGGCTCAGAATACACCTCCTATATATTTAGCTGTACCATCCGAGTGCATGTCCTGCAACTTAGCAGCTGTGATGAACTAATTACAGTTTGATCTTGACCTACCCGTCATGTCAATAAAAATGCTTGATGCGTGTTTCAAACGTTTCAGGTATATTTGAGAAATCAGCATACAGGCTACTTGAGAAATAGGTGCCATATAGATTATTCATCTTTGATCTATTTCTTTGATTTAGCACTGCAATTAAGTAGATTTGGTTCAAAGAGAAAGCTCATTGGTTGATGTTTTACACTGATGTGATAATGTTTACACAGATGTGCTTTGAAATCTCGATTATGGTGGATTTTTGGGTCCCACCACATGACAGGCTCCTGTTATCTGAAAGGTAAAATAATATAACATCTATCTGTAACTGCCTTCAGAGCAGGTCTGCCCGTGCTCTCTTCTGAGGTGATTTATCTGATCATTGTATTTAGCGTTAGTTTTTTCAGTTTTAAATCCCTCCACAGTAAATCACTTGCTTTAAAGCAGCCTTTTTATAATTCAGGTGCACACAGGGGCAGTACTTAGGACTGCAATGATGAAAAGGTGTAGCATTACCTGCTTTAAAGCACCTGCCAATTAATTAGCCCTATACTCTCCACAGCAAATAAAGCCAAGCAGTCAAATCCATTTGATCTCCCAGATTTAGACGGTGACTGAAAAGACCATGGAGCAAGACTGGAGAACTAATCTTTCATGATTCTCTACAACTTTTTTGTTTAAATGAAACCTTAGACTGCCAAGCAATTCTCTCAAACTTCTGAGAGAGTTAACTGCAAAAGATCTTTGAGTTTCATACTTTAAAACTTTGTTTTAACATTGGCAAGGAATTGCATTGTGCATCTTGAACACTAAGATGAGCCATGCAGTTTGAGCCCTAAAATTCATTAGATATGATAGAAAATAACAGCACAAAAGGCAGAAGTTGAGTTCTTAGTTTTAATACACCATTGCTTTATCATTGCTAGTAATTAATGTGTTACACAAATAAATTTGCCTGTGTGAATCATTTTGCTTTTGTGTTGAAAAATGCATATGCTCAGCTGCAACAGGACAACAAGGTCCCACATTTTTTAATACATCGTAGAAAAGATAACAGGGAGCTTTTGGGATATGACATGATCATTAATTTGTGGCACTCACAGACTTTGGTAACGGTCCCGTTGCAAAACCCCAAGGAAGATGGGCTAGATGGGCTATCTCTTGCTCTGTTTCTTCATGGGTGCAAGCTTTGAAAATATTTATTACAAACCACGTGCCTGCTCATTTATGTTTTTAAGACTGATATACAAACGCCATAGATCAGTTTCATGTCATGTTAATGATAAATTAAATTGAGGGAGAATTTGCAGAGGGGAAAACACCTCCCTGACTATGCCAATTTCTTTAAAAATTCCCCTCCTTGTAACTGAAGTGATAAAAGGAAAGGGTAATGCATGTACATTTTATTAGCGTTTCAGAAACAGGGAGCAAAGCTGTCAGATCTTTGTGTTTTTTTTCTTTCATGTGTGTCTGGGCAGGTCTAACCCTCAGGTAACGCCCTTTCTCCTTCTTCCCTCCTGCCTCTCCTTGCACCTGTCCACGTAATGCTCCAGCAGCTCCCACACGGGCCACGCTGTGGACCCGGACCTGGTTCTGGTCCTGATCCTGGTTTGGATCCTGGTCCCGGTTCTGGTCCTGATCCTGGTCCTGATCCTGATTCTGGTCCTAACCCCGGTTCTGGTTCCAGTTGTGGTCCTGGTCCTGATCCTGGTTCTGGTCCTAATCCCGGTTCTGGTTCCAGTTGTGGTCCTGGTCCTGATCCTGGTTCTGGTCCTGGTCCTGATCCTGATCCTGGTCCAGGCCCTAGTTCTGGTCCTGGTTTTGGTCCTGATCCTGATCCTGATCCTGGTCCTGGTCCTGGTCCCGGTCCTGGTCCTGGTCCCAGTCCTGGTCCTGGTCCTAGTCCTGGTCCTTGTCCCGGTCCTGGTCCCGGTCCTGGTCCTGATTCCGGTCCTAGTCTTGATTCCGGTCCCAGTCTTCTTCCTGATCCCGGTCCCGGTCCTGGTCCTGATTATGGTCCTGGTCCAGGTCCTGAGTCTGAGTTCTAGCCCTGATTCCTGGTCCTTGCCCAGGTCCTGGCCTTGGGCTGGGCACTGTCCACCAGCAGCAAAGGCACCTGTGCATGAGTATATCTGTGCGCATGTACATGTGTATGTATGTACATAGGTGTGTGCATATGTGTGTATGTGTGTATATGTGTATATAAGTGTATATGTGTGTATATGTATGTGTATATATGTATATAAGTGTATATGTGTATATAAGTGTGTATATGTATATGTACATGTATATGTGCATGCATGTTTGATGTGTCTGTATGTATGTGCGCACACATGTGTGTGTGCATATGTATATATGTATGTACATATGTATATGTGGATACACGCGTGTGTGTGCGGCTCTATCTGTGCGTGCCCGCCCGGGGGCCGCCCCTGCCCTGCCCTGCCCTACCGGTGCCCTACCCGTGCCCGTGCCGCCGCTCGCCGCTCCCCGCTCCCCGCCGGCCGTGCCGTGCCGTGCCGTGCCGTGCTGGAGGTGCGATGCGCGGGGCTCGGGGTTTACAATTTCAAACGCGGCCTCCCCGCCGCGGCCGCCATTAGCATATGTCAGGGGGCCCGCGGGCTATATATACCGGCGCGGGGCCGCGCCGCCGCCACCTCGCCGCCTGGCTCGCAGCGGCTCGGCCCGGCCCGGCCCCGCCGCGCTCCCCCACATGCCCGGCAGCCGCCGCCCGCTCCTCCGCCGGCCCGCGACCCTCTGGCCCCGCTGCCCCATGGCTCCGCTGGCCGACGTGGGGCCCTTCCTGGGCGGCCTGGACGGCTTGGGGCAGCCGGTGGGCGCCCACTTCTTGCTGCCGCCCGCCGGGGAGCGCCCGGCGCTGCTGGGAGAGCGGCGGGCGGCGGCGGCGGAGCGGGCGGGCGGCGGCGGGGCGGCAGCGGCAGCGGCGGCAGCGGCGGCGGCCGCGGACCTGGCGCACTTGCAGGGCATCCTGAGGAGGCGGCAGCTCTACTGCCGCACCGGCTTCCACCTGCAGATCCTGCCCGACGGCAGCGTGCGCGGCACCCGCCAGGACCACAGCCTCTTCGGTAGGAGCCGGGGAGAGGCAGCGGGGGGTCGGGGCAGGTGCCTGAGACGGGCACCGGGGGCAGGGAGCGCGGAGCATCCCCTGAGAGGGGCGGGTGGCAAGCGGGGGGCTCAGCCGCCGTGGGGTGCTTTGTTTTGAAACGGGACAAAAAGTTGGAGCGGAGGGACCCATCGATAGCCCGAAAGGAGGGGAAGGCAGCCCCAAAGTGTGCACGCTTCACCCAACAGCAGGGTGAATGAATCCTAAGCGGCAGCAGTAGGAGCTGCGCCTCCGAGCGAACCTGCCGCTGTCAGCTCCGTGCGAGTTGCGGTGGGTATTGATTTAGCAGTCGTAAAAAGGTGATTAAAGTGCTTCCTATCGCCCTCCCCACAGCCAAAACAGCCCGCTGGAAGGGCTCGTAATTGCCTTTATAGCACGGGGATGTTTTCAGAAGTAGGAGAGCGGTAGTCAGCAGAGTTCTCAGAAGGGAGATTTCCTACAGCGTGTAAACACGAAATAAATCTTCGCTTAAAAAGAAGAAAAAAAGTTAGCCCCAGATCAAACATTCTCTGGGCTTTTTAGAAATGTTCTTCCTTTATTCTACCACCGCTCTCTGCAGGTCTGTCTGATGTGGTTGCTTTGTGGGTTGAATCACCTGCTTATTATAGGCTTGAAAAGAGCGGCTTTGAAAATGATACCAGAAAGACAAAATGCCTCCACCTCTTTTTCTGGGACTTTGTGCTTTAGGAACTGGAAGGCTAGCTTGATTTACATGCAATAGAGTTTTTAATGATCGCTCTTTGTAAAGGATTTATACTCTTTGCTGCTTGGTGAGATAACTAAGAAACCTGCCAAAGCTCAATTAAAAATCAAAACACTTGAAATTGTTGGATAGTCCAAACAATCTGTCTGCCTTGCAGTGAAAGCTGGTCCTGAATGAAAAAGAGAAATCATAAATACAGCAAATAGACAAAAGGACACTGTAAAAACCAAACATGCTATTTAAAACCACTTTCCTTAGATTGAGTTTCTTTTACTGTTTTGTGGTTTTGCTGTTGTGCAGCAAAATCCTGGGTATGATTCTAGACCAGCTTCTTTTGAAGCTCTGTTT
Organism: Aythya marila; assembly: GCF_965140915.1. Classification (NCBI taxonomy): domain Eukaryota; kingdom Metazoa; phylum Chordata; class Aves; order Anseriformes; family Anatidae; genus Aythya; species Aythya marila. The sequence goes on along the minus strand of NC_139045.1, from coordinate 17,665,799 downwards.
ACATTGTTAACAACTACCAAAAAGCCGCTTCACACATTCCCTTTCTTTCATGTTTTATATGTACTATAACCTGTGCATATCAATTGGTTAACCCAGCTGGCATATGCTTGCCAAATTGCGGGCTTCAAATAGAGCATCGTCTCCCGAATACTTTAAATTATTAACATGGATCCCATTTTGGGCAAATGTAAGATAAATAATTCTATAATCCAAGCATTAGCAAATAATCGGCATATTTCGTGCACATAAAAAGCCTGCACTGAAGATTACAAGTTGTGTCAAGAGGTGCGGGCCAATGGGCTAGATAAGATGTCTGGCAAATACTTTTTTTTTTTTTTTCCTGTGGGTAGATTCTGTTATATAAAATTCCCATCAGTACTTTGATTTCTATTCAAACGATCTAATAATGAAAGTGTTTTTTTAAGATAATACTATAGTGAAAGTAAAGTATATTTTCAGGTAATCCAAATCTATCTTTCAATGTTTGAGCAGGCAGCTTGGCAAATAGCGTCTAATCATTACAGATTGCAACTGCATAGTACTGAAGGTTTTAGCCTGAGTGATGAATAAAAACCTTTAATCATCAAAGCAATTATATATATATAAAAAGCTTTCTTTAAATAAAGTAGGACTCTTATACCTAGATGAGCTTCTCAGGCTGCTTTCCTGTGAAAATGTTGTATATGTTTCGATACAGTATTTGAAATTTCAGAAAAAGTAGGCCATATTTTTATATCTACTGTTTCTACTTGCTTTCAACTACATTTTGGATGTTTTTATTGATTTTTATCACACAAGTTGATTTAAAACAACCTCTTATTGTCTTTTTTTTTTTTCCCTTTGGATATCAGGTATCCTTGAATTCATCAGTGTGGCAGTGGGACTCGTCAGTATCAGAGGTGTGGACAGTGGCCTTTACCTTGGAATGAACGAGAAGGGAGAACTCTATGGCTCTGTAAGTACTACTTTCACATCAGCTTGTACATGTTGATGTTTTGATTCACTTATTAGCACTGTGCAAACACCTCTAGTGTCTAACTGAGGCAGTCTTAACTTTTAAAACACTGACATCTTTTCCTGTTGGAATAAACAATAAATTCTTAGAGTGTATGATGTATGGCCTTGGATACTAAAGATTTGATGGCAAAAGTTTCTCTATCCTAGATGCAGAGAACTGAAGAGAAACATTCCTCTTAAAGACAAAAATAGCTAATTAAACTAGCCATTCAAAAAGCATTTAGGTTGCCTAGAATCTAATTTGCTTTTCATGAATACTGCAAATGCATCATAGTGTATATCATCAAAAACATGTAATGCAAGGAGAAAAAACTTGAAAGGATAGCTATGGAACAGGTAAACAACTATTAATATAGTATCCTGAATTATTTTATGTAGATAATACTCCTTTACAGATCAGCAGAGGGTGCTTCCAGGTACCAGTTTTTAATGTAAAAGCATACTTTCAAGAGCTGGGAAAAAAGGATAATACCATGTGTCACAGTTAGGTACCACTCTTATTTGAAAAATCGTAATGGTGCAAAAGTATTGGCAGTACCTGGAGATCCCAGTTCTGGAATGCTTGTGCTTAAGAATGAAATTAAGCTTGTACTCATTACAGTTGATTTGTATATGTTGAATAACTTCAACATATGGCTGCAAAATACAAGCTTTAATTTTTCCAGTACCATTAGGGTCTCAGACTCTTCTCCTTCAAAATCTTAAAACATTTAGAGAGAAATTATTGGGTCTCTCCAGTTAATGCCTCTTCATTTTGTTGTTCATCACTTCTGTTTCTAATGCTTCTGGGACTGACTGATTTATTGCTTACCTGTAAGTGATTAATACCTTCTCTAAAAAAGCAGAAAAGTGCATGTTATAATTTGTGACTTTCTTCATTAATCATCTGAATCCGTAATGGGTTTTGGCCTAGAAGTATTGTGAAGGCTTTAAATGGGGTGACAATCAGTGCTTTGAACAAATATGAAATGGTGACCTGCTGGCTTACTGCTGGCACTTAAACTATACTATTGATGACTTCTTAGAGAGGGAGTTATCTAAGGCATGTTTAAATCCAAAATTTTGTATGTACATGTCCAGGTTTTAGATGAAAAAGGGATAAATTAGCCTGCCAAACTCCATGTTGGGTCTATATATTCTTCTTGGGTTTGATTTGTTAAAAATCAAATGAACCATAAGGCAGCACAAAGCCTATGGCATTTTGTTTATTTTTATCATTTTTTCAAGTGTGTTCAGATATCTAGCAACAGCTTGACTTATTTTTCTTTGTTTCTTTCTGTAGGAGAAACTAACTCCTGAGTGCATCTTCAGGGAACAGTTTGAGGAAAACTGGTACAACACTTACTCGTCCAATGTGTACAAACATGGAGATTCGGGGCGGCGGTACTTTGTAGCACTTAACAAAGACGGTACTCCTAGAGATGGGGCAAGGTCCAAGAGACACCAGAAATTCACACATTTCCTGCCCCGACCTGTGGATCCCGAAAGAGTTCCAGAACTGTACAAAGATGTGCTGGGTTACAGCTGAGGAAGGAGGGAATCTTGGAAGGAAAACCACACCAGATCTGTTTGATCTTGCCCTTTTATTCATGGCGATACCAGCATGAGGAACATGGGTACTGGATTTGAAGAAGCTACTTTGTGATGGCCAAACCTCTAATTTCCAGTGTTTGGATTTAGGAGACAAAGCCTTAAAGCTGAGAGTGGACCAGCCTCCTTCAAACTTGCTGACTCTGTGGTAGCCAGTAACAAAAGGGAAGTTGGAGTGTGACTTTCTTAAAAATAACAAACTTGGCAATTTCATCTGGATTACTTAGGGTCCATAAGTTACCAAAAAAGTACCTACATCATATGGATCCAATAACAGCTGGGAGAAATAGAAAGAAATAAACTGTAAAATAGTTTTTTAAAAAAGAAAAAATCCTGAGAACTGTGTATGAAGTGTTAGTGTCTTCACTTCAGTGATGGACCTTAGATGTCAATGCATCATAGTTGGAGCTGGAACTTTTATTCAGGATGGACCTATTTATACATCTCCAGATAGCATATATTTATTTTATATATTTATTTATTAAAGAGTTTATTTTTTACTGGGATATGAAGAGAATACAAGCCCCTAAACCCAATGAGAGAGCATTTACAGTGCCAATATTTGCTTCGAGTAGTGTCATGATACAGCAATGACATTACATTGCAGTGCATCCAAAACCTGGATATTCAGATTTAATTGTCAATCAGTTACAGAAAAAGCTTATATTGTGTGCACATACCATTGCCTCATGACTATCCTTATATTGGAAAGAATGTTTTGGTTTCTTGACCTATGAGAGTGCCTTACAGAACTGTATTGAATTCAAATGCACATTTAAAAAGGGAATTAAAAATGATTTTACTTTATTGGGTTTACTGTCATTTTTAAAGTGTCTCTTTGCACATTATATGTAACATTGCAAACATGAAACAATTACAAAAAGTGTATTATAGTTACCTTGAAAGGACAAGTAGTATTAGCTCTTGCAGTCTTGATTCAGATCGCATCATGCTGGATTTTTTTTTTTAAGTGACTTGTACTGGCTTTACTAAAACACAAATAACTAAATGACTAGAATTCTCTGCATTACATCAAATTTTTCACATAGGATTATCATCACTGTATAAGATGTTTTAACTATGTATCAGTATGTTTAAGGGAAACAGTATTGGAGTAAGGAGTTTCTGATATTGGTGAATGAAAAGCTTCAAGTGAGTAAAGGCTGTTTCTCCACTGAGTACAGAGGAGCCTAAGGAAATGACTTTTTAATCTTAACTTCTCCTTTAGGAGAAATTTTTATGCAGCAGTTTTTGTGTGAATACTGTCAGCACAAAGATGAGCTAGGGCTCTATGCTAGTTACAGCTATATGACAGGTAGATCACATCAATTTGGTTTACACTGATTTAACTCAGGACTGTCAGTTACAAAGCACAGATTCCTCTGAATATTGACTGACTCCATTCTCCATAAAAATACCAAGGGTTAACAACAGGCCCTGTGTGGTTTAGCCCTAGCCCTGCTGAAGCTTGTTGTTGGATAATGCCACCACCTCAAGAAAAAGGTCTGGGAAAAGGACAGGAGGGAGGAAAGGTGGACCAGGAGAGGGCAGCAGTTTGTATGCGCTGCTGGAGGTGCTCTCACCTTTCTGCTGCCAGCTCTCCTGGTGGGCTCCAGGTCAAGATAACTCATTTGTGTTCAGTTTTGTGAAAGCATATATGGTTAAGTACTGCACCTGCATCATTTATATCAAATCAAGTTATTAACAAAAAGCATTTTCCAGAATATAACACACATGCTTACACCATTGCTGTACCAGGACTTCCAGTCCATAACGAGAAGTGGATGAGCATAGATTACTGAGGGACTCTGGACAAAATCATTTTACTTTCTGCCAAATAGAAGTTGACTGCAGACACACAAAAAAATGATGTTTCAGCACTTTGTGACTAGCAATATGTAGCTTACTAAAGTTAAAGGCTTTGTTAAAATTTTCAGAGCAACAGGCAATGGAAGATCTGCTGTGCACTTAATACAATTTACTAGAGTAATGTTGTAACGCATTTCAATTTACCATAAAATAATGATTTTATGGGTGACAACAAGTCCCATAATAGCAGTAATAGATCAGTAAGTAAAGACATAAGCATACGCTTTAAATAGCTATTTTTTTTCCTCTGTAGGTTAAAAAATAATTTATTCTATGTAAATTGTAAGAAACCAGTGGCTGCTGCACAGGACATAGTCCCATGCATTTCTGGCAAACATACTCAGTGTTTCACTCAAACCAGTAAAAGAATTATTTTTCTTTGGATTAGCAGTTTACTGTTAATCAAGCCACCTGCTGGATCCAACCACCTAGACAGTACATGGATGATGAAGAAGCAAAGTAAAATATGCTTGTCATCTGCTTGCCCCACTCCAGTATGAGATATATGCCAATAATCCTTGAACAAAGCATAACACAGCAGGCACTGTGGTGACAAATGACAGTACAAAACCTTTAGAGCACTGGAAAGCTGTCGCAACTTCCCTTTGCTGTTCTGGTGTATTTCCACTGAAGAAAACTAGTGCATTTTCCATTTCTTTTTGTTCATAGTATTTCTTTGCTTTTTGTTTTGAATTTTGTTTTTGAATTGAGATTTTTTAACAGTCATTAAAGCTTTTGTGGTAGTCTTCTAGCTAGGATATAGGAGAACCCAAGTGCCTCTGGAAATGGGTGTTTTTTATTAGATGAGCTGCTATAACTAGAAAAAGTGGACAGCTGGTCTAAAAGACACATAGTCCTCTCATTGGTCTGAACCATTCGTCTGTGCATGGAGAAGTTTGGACAAGTCTGTATCGTCATGTTTTCTGCCATAAGCTTACTGGTGCTACCTTTCATGCTCAGGTGTGACAGCCAGCTTCACTGACTGTCTGAAAGTTCAAATCATTGCTATGGCCATTCACCCTGATAGCACTCTGGGTTCTTGCAGAATTTACTTTCTGATATGAGGGAGTCATTTAGCAAATGTATTTTCAATATAGCTTTTGTTGCTAGCTATTTCCTTTTCTTAATGTGCTTTGTTAACTCATTTTTCATAGCTAGCCCATTTTCCTTGAGTAACTTTGTAAAGTTTTACCTAAACATAGGTCTTTAACTGCAGCTATGGGTGTGATTTTATTTATTTATTTATTTATTCTTTTTTTTTTTTTTTTTTTTTGAGCTTATATAATCATACCTACTGCGGTTTTAGTTATACCACTACAAGCCATCACATTTTCCTTACTCCTTTTTCTGTACAGTGATGAACTAAACTGAGGTTAAGACACTGGACCAAGCCTGTGTCTTAAATACTGAGATTATGCTTAAGTTTTGCTCATCTTGGTCCATACTGCAGAGAGAAGCTAGCAGTAAGAGGGCCTTTTAGAAATCTTCGTTTCAGTTGCTTTTATTTATTTATTTATTTTTGCTTTTCATGTGAGGAAATCTATTAACTTCACTGATGTAATTAATTGTATGCTTTTATTTTATTTTATTTTATTTTATTTTATTTTATTTTATTTTATTTTATTTTATTTTATTTTATTTTATTGTGCAGACATTTGAAGACTCAGGTTATATGAACATAAGAATGGCTGTACAAGATCAGACAGTACTACATCTCCACTGCATGGGGAAGAGAGTAAGAATTAGAGAAGTGTTTATTCTCAGTATTCACTGCAGAACCCCAGCTAGGATTAGGACCTGAAGTCACTTCTTCCCCAGGTCCTTACCTTGGATGAGGTAGAAAAGTGAAGGGAACATTTCATGAAATTGAGGGTGGTGGAATTTCAGCCTTCCTGAATGTCTGTATTGACCTGCATTTTATCAGACATTGCTCTTAAAACAATTTCCTTTGCAGTAGTATATTCAACTGTTGTGATGAAGCTGTAGTTGTTGGGGTACATCTGGATGTATATGTACCTCTCCCAGTACAAGGCATTATATTGCTAGAGAGAACACATTCTGAAATTGTTATATGCCATCAAGTTGTTAATTAGGAAAGTTTGGATTATGACATTAGTTTTAATTAAGTTTTGATAGCACTTTTTTTTTTCTATTTTTTTTTTCCTCAACGCTTTTTTTGTTATGCTGTATGGATTTTTATCAGTCACAGATTCACAGACAGAGAACAGAAAGGTGTGAAAACTTCTTGGGTGGAATGAATTCGACCATGACATTGTTTTGGTGAGTTGTGCACAAATAAGAAAAAAAAAAAGAAATAATAATAATAAAGAGAAAATAATAAAAAAGAAGAAATAATATTAAAAAGATTTTTTTTAAAGAAATTAAAAAAAAAAAGAAGAGAAGAGGTCAAACAGTTACTTCTATTGCCATTTGGAGAGAGATTAAGTTTCAAACAGAAATTGGTTGGCAGCTTGCCATAATACCTATTTCATCTCTAACGTGATCAGATACTAGAATCATTCTGGAAGTTCAGGGGAAAGACAAAATACAGAATTAAAACAGTGGAGACAGTTGCTCTCTGTATTTTGACCATATCCAAAATGCAATTGGTACTGCTCTCTTTTTATAGTAAATCTTCAGTAAATACAATTCATATGGAAAAGAGTGAGAGTATTAGAAGGTCAGTCTTTTGAAAATGAGGTTAATGAAAAGCTTCTCTGTTGTTAAGTCTTTGTTTACATTTTTTGTGTAATTATAGGAAAAATGAATCACGATTTCTTCACACTTAAAATATCACAGACCACATAATACTACTTTCATGAATTACTTTCAAGTCATGAATTTTACTTAGTGTATGAATAGACACCAAGTTAACTTGCATTTCCCTCCCAAATGCCATTTCTGTATACAGAGATCTATATTAGCATATGTTTGCAAAACATGCTTTTCAAATTACTTATGGGTGTTTCTTCTATTTCTGGAAATAACAATTTCAGCAATTGAGTCCTTCAGGTAACAGGTTCATGTTTTTATTATTCACAAGAGATCTTCCAGCCATCTTTAATTCAAGTTCCTAAATGGTACCATTGACATGACCAAGGATTTCCAGGTGGGTGGACGTGCCATAAAGTAGTTTCATCTGTACATGGCTGAGATATCAGAAGCGATAGGAAACTGCCTACTTCTAAGATTTTAACAGTTGACCCCCCTGATTGTGTTGAAGCTTCTGGGTAGGATGATGAAATAATATTAGTTATTGAGTTATCAATATCCCAATAATGTTAATTCTGTCTTCTATTTTGCTGGAGCAGGAAAATATAATTTCTTTTCTGGAAGAAATATGGATGAAAGACAGTTGGCTGGAGCTTGGCATGAACAAAATGGAGGTGAAATTGATAATAAGGGGATTATTTGTAGGACTTTTGCACACTCTGAGATGATTTTCACAATTTGTGAATTTCACAACACTAAAATATGGGTGTGTGCTTGTGGACTGCTATATTCCAGATACGATTTAGAGCTGGTTTTCGTTTTTAAAATGTCAGATTATAGCTCTTCCTATTCAAGAAACTCACTGATGTGGTTCTACAGAGTTAGGCTGTGTTGCTGGCCCTCTTGTCAAAATTTCAGAACTGCAGTTCTTAACAGACAGATCTGTAGCTTCTTCTTTTGAAAACTGCTTCAGCTGCCCTATATGATTTGGTGTAGGGACATCTGTTTTTCCAAGAATTTCTATTATGGAAGAATTTCATAGCACAAGAATTCCTATTTTTGCTACAGTCTAATACTTCTTTGATTAAGAAGCTAGTAAGGCTGCTTTGTCCAAACTGTTCATGATGAGCTAGAATCCAGTACTTAACAGTCACAAAATGGTCAGCAGATGCTCTTAATTCTTTGCAATTACCTTCATAGTTAAACTAGGAATTGCCAAACACTAAACCACAAACCCTGTGTGGTATAGTAGTTTCTCACACTTTCTCTTTTAGGTCACGGTGCCATGTGTATATATTTCATAATAATAAAGTTTCCTGAAGTGAGTTTTTTGCTTTGTGAATGCTGAACACTGTAAGGTGCAATGGAAGTGTCTGTCTCTAAATATGTCTCATGGCTGTATTCAAATACCACTGGAAGCACCACACTGCATTTGATTTCTTACTAGAAACTGAGTCCAAGATACCTGACTTTGTGTAATGGTTGTGGTTTTGTGGCTTATAACCTCATTTAACTCCTGAAGTTTACCGCAATGAGGAGGTAAATTCCTTTATCTAGGAATGTGTCTTCTAATCTTAACTATGTAGAGTGTTCTCAGCTGTTCTGACGATGGTGCTAAGCAAACAAGAATAACAGAATATATACATATTTCTTTATGGTTTATTCATGACTTATAGACCTTGACAAGTTCAATTCTTCTAATTATAGGTTATTAGCAGAGTTCACCTTAGCCATTCTATCTACTTTACTCGCAAGATTTCATATAGTGAGTCTGTCTTTTCTTAAATCTCTTACCTCCTCTCACCTTCTTTTGGCCACTCTTACTGATGCATTTTCTATCCTTGAGCATCTCTGACAGGTGATCCTTTGCAGCTCATCGATACTCCTTAAAAGCCTGTTGCAAGAGAGCACAGTAAGTTATATCTCATAACCAGGTATTGCTGATTATTTATTTATTTATTTGTTTGTTTGTTTAGACTTTGTTACTTTGGGAAATTAAACACTACATTCAGGTTCAAAAATGAAACCAACGTTGGCCTTGCAGTATACTAGCCCCTGCTATCTTTGTATTTTTGAGCAGCTCCTTGACAGTATTTTAAATGAAAAGGTGACAGATGATGAATGACATATAGCACTCTCACATGTTTTCATACTAAAAAAGAGGTACTATTGTTTCAAAACAGCAAAGCTCTTTTATCTCATGAAGAAACTTCAATAGTCCTATGAAAGATTTGGTTGCTTAAAAAGTTGGTGAGTGTGCCCATATGTTTTCATATGATTCTTTTATGATGCTGGCCAGCAATGATGAAATTAGCATGTTTTGATCTATTTACAAGTTGTTCATAAAGAACTTGAAAGGAGTAGTTAGGAAAATCCAAGTGCTGAAACATTTAAGATATACTTTCTGGTCTCACTTTTGTGTGATTGTCAGCCAGGGACTATCATGATCAAGGTAGCTTGCCAATTGCCTGCCGCAGATATAATATTTATGGCTGCAGTGGGGATTTCCTATCAGAGATCTGAAGACAGGCTTTTGTACATTGTTTCTCCTAGGTAACCTATACAAATCAGCAGAAGAGATCTGATTGTAATGAAAATGTAATCAAAAGATAGATATTTTTGATCTTTGGGTTTATTTGAACTTTTTTTTTTTTTTCTTTCCCACCAAGTTTTCCTGCACATACATTAAAAAGAGAGGGAAATTGGCTGGTGTTCTTTTCTATATAAAATCCATAACTGTGTAATATTATTAAAAATGAGTGTCTTTTGTTACAGACTTACAAGGGATAAGATTTATTTTTCATGCTACTGTGCAGAAGTAGATATATGCAGCTTACAGGGAAACTCATTTCTTTCATGTTTGTTGGAAATATATAGGAATACTTAGCTAATCAGTTATGCAATTGGCTAACATTTCTGCTTCTCTCTTCCTGAGACAGAGTTAAGCAGTGGTCCAGAGCACTGAGAATAACAGGATGGTTTTTACATATTCTGACCAATTCCCAGCCCCAAGTCCCCTGACTATTTGGCTCCATCTCCATTTTTCCTTTGCACAAACTATGCTTTTTTTTTGCTGATGGTTTTGCTACAGATGCTTATATTCTGTAGTGCTTCGTGTTAGAGGCACCTCTGGATTTTGAGCAGCTGTCCCTGCTTTTGCAAAGAGGCATCTCTTGCTGCTCCCAAGGAAACCATTGCCTTGCCTCCATGGGACATTTCAGCCCCCTTGCCCGAAGTGGCTCTCTTAGCCTGCAGCACTACCACTGGTGCAATCCTGTGCAAAGAGATGAGGCTGGTGCAGGAGAGAGGGCACGCAATGCAGACAGTGCACTGCTCTGCATGGAGCAAAGGTGTGTGTGTGCGTGCAGCTGGGGGCGGCAGCAGCAGCCCAAGATCAAACTGCTTGACTAGCATTTAGCCCTCGGTTATATTGCTGGGAAGCAGGATCAGAAACTGTCTGCTCTGAAGCAAATCTCATTGGCTGTCTGTCCTTAAAAGGCAGATGAGTTTTTTTTTTTTTTTTTTTCTTTCAAAAACGTTCAGTAAAATTACACACCACTTTCCATTTTCTCTGAACTACAGCACCCAAGGCCTTTTGTGGTACAGGTTTTCATACCCCTGAGGGTTCTCTATTTTACTTGCCAGCTAAATAGTCAAATGAGGGTGATTACTGGCAAACATACTGGTGTTTTTCTCATCCTCTACAAACTGTATGGGGAGCATGAATTTATTTCATAGGGGATACTGATCAAACTTTTGATAGTTTGATAGTAACTTTTTTTTTGTCACCAATGACTGATGATACAAAAATCTAAATACTTTGTACTATCTCTTCTGTCCTGTTCTGTGATATTTACTCATAGATAAAATGTAATATTAGCTATGTACTTAGATCTCAGATTTACCTCTGTAGTTTTTAATGTTTACAGTTTACACTTCTAAAATTTCCTAAATCTCTTTGTTGTCTCTAGCACATGAATGTTTTTCTAGTACTTTCAGAAATGATTCTGTTCAAAGATTCTTTTTTTTTTTCTCTTTATAATTTGAAACATTGATGTATTAGTAAACGTGGATGTGATAATGTTATGTTTCAAATCTGAGTTAATATCTGACTGTGCCCAACGAGAAGACAAATTTTGCCTGAAGGTACTTCGACATAAAGGCATGATAGGACACACACCACAAAGCCATTAGTGCTTCAGGTGCACTGGGAACTCCAGCCACCTATGATGCATCTTAAAAACTCATAAAACATGATCTGTAATATCTTACTGTTAGTACAATAATAATAATCCCAAATTTCATTTTAAAAGACCTCATTATAAAGTTACATTTCTGCTTGCTATATTAAAGCTATCATGAGAAAAACAAAACAAACCAGAACAGTTTTGTGCTATGTAGATGGAAAAACACAGGAAAAAGTTGGAAAATTGTATTTTTTTTTTTTTTACATGTATTATAATTGCCAAGGTAACTATTTTCTTGTTTTGCCTGTGTTCTTTCCTTTTATTTATTGTAGACTTATGTCACACCATCACATTATGTGCAGACTTCCTGTTCCCAAGAGCCCAATGATAATGTTGGTTTGCAGGTTTCCAATTTCCTGGAACTGAGTAATTTGCAGATAAGGTGAAGCAGAAAATTAAATTAAGAGAATCCTATATTCTTAATGAAGTTTAAAAGGAAAAAAATAGGGAGGCGAATAATCATGCTATTTTCAATACAGCAAAAACCAAGACAGGGAACCAATAAGACATTTCTATCAAAAGACACAAACTTGGGGTAAAATCTGTGCTATGCTTATACCAGTGTATAACACTGGGGATTAAAAAAGAGGAAAACATGCTAATTTGACACTGATGGGAAAGTCCAGTCAGCTCTGATATTGTGCAAAAATAACCACTAGCCTGAAGTAGGGTTTTGCGAAACATCCACTGTAGCCTTAGAAAGCCACCCTTCATAGAGATGCTTTCCAAGCCTTTAGGGTAAATGCCAGTAAAGGACATGGTATTTTGATAACATGCCTTTCCAGAAGAATAGATGGAATTTTAAAGAACCCAAGCTTCTTAAAATGCTTGTCACATCAGGCACCATTTGAAAGATAGAAATCCCTCAAGGAATATTGGGAGATGAAAGCAGTCCACTTTAACACATTGTCTGAGACTTCTGTTCACTGAAGGACAGTACAATATTAAAGAGGGTGCTGGCTCTTATCAGGCACCTGCAGTATTAGTTCTGTAACCTTGAAAAGCATAATAAAAACAAAACAATACTTCAGTAACAGTGAAGACAGTGAGAGATGTAGAATATTTTTTTATTTGGGAATGATTTTTTTCCCAATACATATTCTGTTGTTATCAGAACAGCTGACCCCAAAGGGGAACTAGTGTGGTCCCTTACTATCAGTTTCCTCTAGCAATACTGAAACTCTACTGGTTCATTAAATAGTACAGTATTAGTGTGAGAACAACCACTGAATTACAAGATTATTCTTCAGAACCAGCAGATTACCATCGGCCAGTCTTAAAAATCCATTCCAGGAATGGCTACATTGATAAACTCAAAATTGTCAACAGAGCAGACTATGAAGCTTAAATAGAAATTTATTAATGTATTTGATTTACTTCACTACTAGGCATAACAACTGTTTACTGTTACCTTTCTTAGTTTTAGTGTCCCTTAATGCAGACATGTTTTTCTATTTTAATGCTCCATCTTCCTCTTTAATAGATAGAGAGTTATAGAAAAAAAAAAAAAAAAAACATGTAAAGGAATTAGTTAAGAAAAAAAATCTGCAGATATGCTACCAGTTCTAGAAAAAGAACATCATCTGAAAAGTAAGACAGCAAGTCTGCACTATGGAGCAGTACAAACCAGATTTTAGTGTAGGAAATAGCACTGTAAAGCAGGCATAAACACCTCGGTTTAACACTCAAATCTACAATATATGAAACATGATCCTCTAATGACCTCCAGCATTGCAAGTGTTCTTGCTGCTGGGGACAACACGCTAAACTAGTTCCAAACTTTTATCTGGAGCTGAATTGATTCACAGCTGGTCTAAGGATCAAAAGACCATAAAAATTATTTAAATTCTGTTTTGAATGTTACACTGCCATCTAATGAGATAACTGTAAATTACATGAAAACCTTTCACTGTTTTGTCATGTTTTTGGAAGCAGATGGTACAATACAGGATACAACTTCAGTATTAATTACATTTATAATAATAGGAAAATAGCATTATAGAATGAATAGAATTATACTAATAATTAACAGATTATATATTAAGTGACTGGAAAAAAAGCTCATCTCTTACAGGTGCTATTTAAATAAAACAGTGAGCTAAAAAAATGCAGTTAATAAAGTTTCCTCCAAAGACAAGAAGAATAAAATAAATTAAATTTCATTTCACATGTCATAACAGATTTATTTTTTCCTGGATGTCAGATAGTCCTAGACAGTGTTTACAATGCCAGATGCTGTTTTCATAATGTAGTGCACGTAAGGAGTTTTGGGGATGAAGGCATAGGGAGTAGAGGCACCTGGTGTCTATTTGTAGCTATGCAGTGTAGTTCTTGAATGAACTTGATAAGTCACTAAGGGAAAATCCTACCCTACATCTGCATGAAAGTACTCAGACACTGCAGCTCTGCTGTGTGGATGCTGAGACAGGATTAGTGGATCCCCCCAGGGCTCACAGTACTTCATTTTCTGGGACTGTTGCAGGTCAGCTGGGATTCAGCCCTGTTTGGATTTCCCCCGTACTGGTGAGTCTGGGAGTCTTACAGAGCTCCAAAGTAGCTTGGTGGCAGTGCCAGGTGCAGGACTGAGAGTCCCACCCACAAAAGATCTCTACTGCACTGGGGACTGTTCCTGTGGATGTGCACTTGGTGAGGAGCCTGTGCTCCTTTTCCGGTGTATCACGAGTAGGTGGAGGTCTGAGCTCTGGTATCTTGTGTAGCTGAACAAGCAGCAAGTGGACTTTCAGTCTTGACAGCAAAGCCAAAAACCTGCTATTATTTCTAAACATCTACTTGCATTAAAAAAACACCCTACTCTTAGCCTGCTTCCTACTACAGCAATACTAATCTGAAGTAACCCTATTAGTCATCTTGTTTGTTGAACAAACTCCATCATGAAGAATGCCTACAGATGTTAAAACACCTGACTAAAGGCAAACAAATAGCATTACTGATATTTCTTCTAATTCACTACAGTTTATTTTTACTTCAGAGTGTAGCCATTAATATTTACATGTATTTTCCAGTCTCGGTACTAAGCTAACATGGCCAAAATGTTAGTTGCTTGTGTTGTAATAACAAACACTTTGATATTCAGTGTTGTTGGGGTCACTGAAACTTGACATAAACAAAGGGGGAAAAGGCACATATGCTAACAAGTATTCGAGTCTCACCAATCAACAAGTCCGAGATCTGGCTTTTCAGTGAATGAGAGCATCTTGTTGATTTTATGGAACATGAGGATCTTTGCAGAGGGAAGATCAAAGGGCTGCGTTATGTTTCAATGCATAACTTTATGGGACAGATGGAATCCACTCAGAGAGACCCATGACACCCAGGGCCAGATTATCAAAAGTATCAGACACTAAAACCTATTAGTGTGGTCAAACCTTTATTCCAATGCTGTCAGCCCTTTTTAGCTCTGTTTAAAGAGTCAATCTCCATTTTAACTACTGCAAAAGTTCAAATGGAGGTTAGAAGGATGGGCTATAGGAGGTGGCAAGCCAAAAGAAATATTGTTTGCCATTTCTTTGTTTCCACACGGATGTTGTTGAATGTTTGCAGATACAATTATATAAATTTGGGCAGGTAACAAACATTAAAATTGTGCATGTCCTTGCCTCTGCGATCATTAAGCATGAAAAACATTTTTTGATTTGTCCACCTTGAAAACATTTCAGAAGTTTCTACCAAGTAACTCAAATACACTCTGGAAGAAAGGAGGGGTGAAACCACTGTCTTACAAGCATCTCTCCAGATTTCTTAAACTCCCACCTTTGCCTATGTTTTGCTTGAAAATAGGTTGGCTGCTAAAGCCCTCATAAACTCCTTCTTTTTGAGGGGACTCCAAGCAGCGTTCCTGGTTTGAGTCCTGATGTGCTAGGCTGCCTGTCTGCTCTAGAGTTATCCTTGAGGGAGTTTTAACTATGAACATTTAGTTCCTTGACTGCACTGCCTTGTCTTGTAAATACATGGTTTCTGTCTGCTACCCTTTCAAAGGTTCTTGCATCGTAGCTCCATCAGCTCATGTAGCCTCAGGAGGCACTTTCCCAGACCCCAGCATTATGAACACTGATGGAGGGGAAACATAAAGTTGGCTAAAAATGGTTTTGCAAAATATCTAAAAGTTCTTCTAGTGTTATTGTAACTAGTACAAGAATATACAAATCTAAGTCATATAACAACAACCATAGCCTCCGAGCTGTGGAGTCCAGCCTGCATTTCCTATCACTTTTGAACACTCTTAAAGAGATCCTAATGAAACCCATGATCCTCTTCATCTATATCACTTCTTTTCTGAACAGTCAGCCTTTCTCAAATTGCTCTTAAGAAACACTCTGTATTTAGGGCTTTCTCTGAGTTGCTTCCTGTGCCATATCAAGTGATGACAACTGATCATTGGGCTATTCATTGCTTAATTTATTCCCCTCTGGGGTCCAGGCTTTAAAAATAGATTACCTTAAATTATAGCCAGCTCTTCAGCTAACTGAAGTGTCATATGAATGGAGTTTAAGAACTCCTGCTGAGTAGTTCTGTAGATTTTTTTTTAATATGTTGGCAAAGATGAAAAAAATGCAAATAAGCCTCACATTCAAATCAAGTTCCTGGTATTAGGTATTAAATGGGATCACCTATTTTTAAAACTGAACAATTTCTGTTAATCATCTTGCTGACAAAGTCACAGCTCCTGCTGCTGCTTTATTGATGTGATCATACCCTGGTGTAGCTGAGATGTGGGTAAAATGCACAGTTTACACAGCCATAGCTGTACTGAGTTGTGTCCACAATCTCCACCTCGACCCCACTTTCTGCTGTACAAAGCACAAATCTTCCAGGTATGCATTATCTCATTTTACTCTAGTACCTAAATTTATTGGTTTTGAATTTCTTTAGAACTTTCCAAGCAATAATGGAAGACACTAGAATATGGTTTCTACATGGAATGGTGGAAGAAGCAGAAGGGAACATGAACTTAAAATTACATGTAAACTCAGTTGCATTGGTTTTCAGCCAGACAGCCAAGCTGCTTTTAACTACAGTGGCAATTAACTTGTGTGGATTATGTTAATAGTGGTTGAAGACCTAATAACGTCACTTTAATTTCTAGCATTGATTATGTCAGAAAGAAAAATTCAAATATTCTGCTTTTTGAAAGACTGAAGAATAATGGTATGGAAGAACTGCTACAATGTGGGCCCCTGTTCATGCTTTTGTGACACATAGACCCCATGCACTTCAGAGTGAAGACTCAGTGATCATGGACTGCAAAAACATTCCTAGCACATACCTTGGATCAGCTGTGGCTAGATGTCCTTTAACCATGTCACAGCAGCCCTCTGAAAAGCAGGGAGAAAGATTAGACCGCTCATTTTTTTTAGCAGCAAATGTCTGGTCAGATATAATAACATGTTAACACAAGCATTTTGACAGGCATAGAAAATAGTTCCACACAACTCATATGATTTATTTCCATAATTTTGTAGCTGTGATTAATCCTTTCTGGTATCACTAAAAGTCTATCAGATTAAATAGCCTTTTAATATAATAAAATATTCATGTGCTAGATCTGGACAAGAAGGAAGGATGTAGTTTCTACTTTAAAACTGGGCTTTAACATCTTGTTTGATTGCATCATTCTGTTAGAATCTTCTCCTATTTTAAGTGAGGCATTTAAGAAGGAAGAAGAAAGGGTTAAAAACTACACTCTCAAGCAGGTGTGTTGGTTAGCAAACCCTTTAGCTTACTTCTTGGCCCTCACACAGTGCAGGTGTTGAACATCAGCATTTTCATCCTGTTTGATATCTAGGCTTTGTGTTTATCATCTGGGGACTTTTACATTAAATCTGCAGGAAAACCCCCCTTGCTTTGTTGTTTTGGCTGAATAGGATAAAACAGAATTTATTCCTTGCTGGTCTTAAGTTTTAAAAGGCTAGCACAGCTATGCCTGTCAATCTAAGAGGTGGAGGTTTTTTTTAACTTGATAGTTTATATTAATGTAGTACTTCCCTTATACTAAGAGGTAAAGAACAGCATGCAAAATATGCAATTGCTGATAAATAATGAGAAAAAATATGTAACAGCCAAAGTATAGACATTTAATGCATACAGTACATTTCTGAATTGATAAAAAATATGTCTAAAATTGGCTGAAAGTCTGATAGAAGTGCTGGCAAAATAGAGAATACTT